>NC_054481.1:100295884-100943741 GCF_017639515.1 Carcharodon carcharias | reverse complement strand
GCAGGGAGATAGCATTACCACCTCTGTCCTAAGGAGAGGAAAAATCTCTCATGCTAATGCACCAACTTGGTGTGGCCTGATTTTAAACATTTTTCCGAATATCTACTTTATTCTTAAAATTTGTAAAAGTACATTACAGAATATTTCAACTTGAAAATTACAGGAAGTGCCATAAAATTCAGGACTTGCCTCCAGACAGTATGTTTCAATCCTAGGTGCTTCTATACAATTGAAATTCTCTTGATATTTCTCATGTACAGTCCATGTCACACATGCGGCCTGAGGGCAAAACATTTCAAATAAAAAAATTACAGAAAGTGCAATAGAATTCAACTTTTCTTCACACAGCATGCTCCTCCCTGAGGTGACCCAATATAATTACAATACTCTTGTATTCGCAAAGTACATTCAACTTCAGGCATACAGCTCCAGGCATTCTACAAATTTTCCAAGCCCTCGGTATACTATGGCTGAGGTACTTTAGACAGTGACCTTTCCCTTGGTGTGGCCTGGTAACTTTCCAGTGACATCTTCTGGAAAGTGCTCATTTTGTTAGATGTTGGATGAGGTTTGAATGGCCTTGGCTGGGAGGTATCCCATCCTAGAAATATACTATAACCAGCTTGTCCAACGTGTGGCCGGATGTGGCCTGCGAAGCTCCCAATGTGGCCCCTGGAGGTAGTTTTCAAAATGCCGGTAGCACAGTGGAAGATTCTGAAAGAAGCTGCTCCTTCAATCACAGGCCGGTCTTCTCCTGTTTTTGCTGCTGATAGGTTCACGAGTGAACCAATCAGCAGAAAATGTGGGAGGGAATCAGCCTGTGATTGGAGGAGTAGCAACACTGATGGCAGTGAGTGTGCTCTGGGAAAAGAGGTATTTCTGGGGAGGGGAGAGAGAGAGGGGCTGCCACCCATATTGGGTGGGGGAGGGAGAGACTTGCTGCCGGGCCCAGTGGGGGAAGGAGAGACTTACTGATGGGCTAGAAGAGGCTGGATGTGATAGTGTGGGTGGGGGCAATGGGGATGCGTGCTAAGGGTACTCGCTGCCCAGGGATGTGGGAAAGAGAGGGTGTGGGAGTGGGTGAATGATCGAGTGAATTTGAGAGAGTGTGTGAGTGAGTGTGTGGGAGAGAGTGAGTGAGTCTGGGAAGTGCATTTGTATCTGGCTCACTCCCAGCCTCATGATTCCAACTCACCCTCACCCCAACACACCAACACACAATCACACTCACTCACAGGATGGCTGAGGGTGAGTGAGTGAGCATCAAGAGAATGGGAGTGAGCCAGGCAAACAAACTCTGTCCCTTTCACACTCTAATGGTCACCTTTATTAATTACTCTTTCTTACTTATCAATTTATTGCTTTGACATTGCTTTATTTTTGCTCAGCAAGTTGCTTCTTTTCTTCATACCTCAACTTTATTTTGAAATTCACGTTTAAAGTTGAGCCAAACCTTATCTTTCTAAAATTCGCTCATCAGCCCCTTGAGTGAGAAGGAAATGAAAATGTGCTTCCTCCACCCCCCCCTCACCAAGTGAAAAGGTTGGACAAGCCTGATCTATCAGCTCATATGTGGAAAGCGCTCAGTGGAGGGAAGCTAGCAGCTGTAGAGTTAAATCCCAGCAAAATAGTGACTTGCCAGCTGTGGCCCAGAGGTAGCACTCACGCCTTTGAATTAGAAAGTTGTGGGGGATTCAAGACCCATCCCAGAGTCTGGGGTACTTAATCGAGACTGATGCTTCCTGGCTGAGGGAATGCTGCACCAATGGAGGGGCTGTCTTTCAGAGGAGATGTTAAACTGAGGCCTTGTCTGCCGTGTTGAGTTAAGAAGCAGCAACACACGGGTGCTCAGTCACCTGTCGGGGGCACATGAGAGGCCCCACAGTGCTCTTTTGAAGAAGAGCAGGGGAGATCTCCCCGGGGTCCAGGCTAATATCTATCCCTTAGCCAACATCCTTTAAGATTACCAGATTGTTATCACATTGCTGTTTGTAGGAACTTGCTTTGCTAAAATTGGCCACTGCATTTCCTACATTCCAACAATGATTGCCTTTCAAATATACTTAATTGGCTGAAAAACTCTTGGGAATGTTGTGAAAGGCAGTGTATAAATGCAAGTTCCTTTTTGAAGACAGGGCAGAAAAAATTGGAGACAAATATTTACAAGAAGTATATACAATACTGGTCATTTAACATCCTCTAATGATTTTGTAGTTGGTGCTTGGCATTTTGAAAAGATGATGATCATTTTAATTTCCTTTCCTTCCAGTCCCAGCAGCGCTGACTTTGGATCCTATAACAGCTCACCAACGCCTCATCCTCTCAGATGACTGCACCATCGTGGCTTACGGTAACCTCCACCCACAGCCTTTGCAAGACTCTCCCAAGCGCTTTGATGTGGAGGTGTCTGTCCTGGGGTCAGACGGCTTCGACAGTGGTGTCCACTACTGGGAGGTGATGGTGTCTGAGAAAACGCAATGGATGATCGGCGTAGCGCTGGAGTCCGTTAACCGGAAAGGGAGCATCCAGATCCAACCTTCGAGAGGTTTCTATTGCATTGTAATGCATGACGGGAACCAGTACAGCGCCTGCACTGAGCCCTGGACCCGGCTGAATGTCAAGTCCAAGTTGGAGAAGGTTGGCGTGTATTTTGACTACGATAAAAGCCTTCTGACCTTCTACAATGCTGACGACATGTCCTGGCTTTACACCTTCCGGGAGAAGTTCACCGGGAAGTTCTTCCCATACTTTAGCCCTGGGCAGAGCCACGCCAATGGGAAAAATGTTCAGCCGTTGCGAATCAACACTGTCCGAATCTAAACATATGGGAAAATTTGCTGGGCTGGAATCCGAGTTCCCTTTTTGATTCTGTTACTCTCTCCCACTCCCCTTATTTTAACTTACGATTAAGGCCATCATTTGTTTTCCCAGTCTTCTGGTCTCCTTGGGTCATGGCATTAACTGTTGAGAGGGCACAAAGGGGTAAAATGTCGTCAGTGTTTTTGGTTGTGTTATTCACAAATGGCCCTCCAGGGAAGCGCATCATAATGGGCCTGTGGTGCCTCTTTCCTTTTTTTTTGCCCTTCCCACTTTATTTGGGACTACCATGTCTTGACTCTCTCTGCTTCCCCACAGTGACAAGGCGGCAATCAGGAATTTAGTGGATGGGCATAAGTGCCCTTTTTTTAATCACTGCATTTTGCCACCTCATTGGTTTTATACCTTAGTCGTTATATATTTTGTCTGTTTGTTTCTTTCTGTCTCTCTCTCTGTCTCTCTCTATCCTCCCCCATTCCCATTTGGCACAGTGCCTGAAACCCGACGTATCTCGACTTTAACAACCCAGTCACCGGCATGAGGTTCAAACATTGGCATGTTATGCAGAAAGCATAGCAGATGGCTTTTGCCCAGAATTCTGTTTTGCATGCCTGTCTGTGTGCCTTCGTGCTTCTTTCCAGGTCAGCCATCTACAATTCCCACCCACGAGGCGGGTCAGCAAGAAATTGAAACTGCAACTGACACAAACTTGACGTGAATGGGACCAGACGCGAAATGGACCCCAAACTGCTTTGGGGATTTTTAGCTGGACTGCAAAATAATAATCGACAACCTGAGATGTCTTAAAGACTCTTTCACAAAACCAGCGGGCTTTGGTATTTTGGCTGCATGTACACTGATCGATGATTTTGGGGCTCTCTTTGTTTTGTGATTTTTTTTTTTAAACGTGAATTTTGGTTGATGGAAGAAGCAGCGAAGGAAAAGGTCCATTGATGCTAGACACATATGTGACTTGGCCTCGGGCACTGCTTTACTTCAGGCAGTTTGTGTCTTTAATGAAACACAAGTTATTTATGAATGTTTTATTTTGGTTAGGGATTGGGTGGTGAATGCAGACTGTTCTTATCTGTCAGGAATCATTTAGACTGTAGTTTTAATGCTGATGTGAAATAGTTTTCCCGAGTTGGGGGACTCACGCAGCTTTGGAGTCAGATTGGGCCCTGACTCTGTATTTTTACACTATAAGCTTTGACCTGCGGCAGAAGCTTGACACATACATGGTATTAAGGTTATACAGTATGCACACCCTGGGACTGGGGTTCAAATTCAACAGGGACTTCGATGGGATGAAAGTAATTTCTCTTGGCTAGCCATTTTAGGTGGTCTCAACCCATTGAATGTGGTCAGAAACACAAAAATGTTTCCGAAACTGTGCTCAGTTGGTATTTGTGAAAAGGGCTTACAGGGACGGGAATAGAAAAGTTACATGAGTCCATCTGGATGCTGTTTTGAAGTTGGGACATCGCCAAGGTGCCTTCAGCATGTGAAGTCCCTGGCCTGTGAGTGCTTGATCCTATGATAAAGAAAGTGCTCTGCCCTCTCTCCCCTTCAGCATTGATCACCCGCCATGAGCATTTATATGGAACAAAAAGATGGTGGGATGTGTTGTAGCTGTTTTGGGGGGAGGGGCAGGGGAGCTGGTTTGGCGGGTTAGGACAGAACAAGACGCAGTACTTAGCTTTATGTGATATATCTGCAACCCAACGGACTCTTGTCAGTCCTGCTATTTTTTTGGATAAGCCATATTTCTGCATGGAATCTTCCAATGGAAAAGTCAAAAATGACATTTTCTTCTTCTGGAGAAGATCTCCTCACTGTATATTCAAAAGATGCAATATTTAACTCCACTTTCATCATCTCCGCACCCTTTTCCTGTCAATTCTTTCTGTCCTGTAGTGGCTGACTCTTAGTTGGGCACAGTTCCACAGCCTCTAGGCCCAAGCCAGTCCTTGGCAATGCATTCACGTGTGAGTTCTGGCTGTGAGTGTTAGACTATTTGACATGGGAGGCTTCACAAGTTGAACCCATTCTTGATTTTGCCCAATGTCGTGATAAGCAGCACTTGCAGCAGAGGTTGTTGGATAGTAACCTGATGCATGGGCTCTGGCTGGTTCCTTTTGGTGTTCTGCCCTTAGAACTCTTAGGCACTGAAATGTGTCAAGAGTAAAAATCCCTATTCAACGCTGAGAGATTCAAGACCTTCCCGGTCAGTCTGGCTCAGTCATCTATTAGACAAACTGAACTGCTGGGGAAAGCTCACTGCCAAGATTTTCCAGTTTAGCAGTTTGACTCGAATCTGGCAACCTGGGGTTACGAAGAGTTATCAGACCCATCATTTACCACCTTCCCCTTTTCACTTGAGTATTTATTTTTAGGAAGTATAATTATTCATTTTATTGCTTTGACTTCTATGTACTGGCTCAAGGGAAGCCAGAATTTAAATGGTAGCTGCTATGTGACATTAAATTGATTTTCTTGGAGTTATGATTAATTTAAGTATGCTGTTGTTAAGTCTTGTTGCGGTGTGTCTGATAATTACTCTTCCTCCACCCATCACACCTCCAAAAAATTATTTCTGGCATTCTGCAGTTCCAGTGTGATGCAAGTCCTCTGTTTGATGCAGACACTGCCTCATGTTCTCTGTGTCGATGTAGAGACTGTCTTCAATCACCTGTACCACATAAAGACAGCAGAACCAAATTCAGTGGAAGAGAAGCAGCTGGACGCGCAGCTAATGATGTGTCAATTCCTTTTAAGTGTTACACTCTGAGGACAATTCAGGACCATTAATCCAAAGTCTTTTATTTGTTCCTTGCAAGGCTGTTTTGCTGATGTAAAGTGGAATTTTCTGCTGACGGATGTTTCCTAATTTTAGAGCTGGCAAAACGTGAATTGCTGCTAATTTTACCTGATTTTCTCTGTTTGGACTGCAGCTCAGGGAAAAAAATAAAACCTGGGAACTCTGAGAGCCTCTGTCCATAGTGGATTTTGGCTGCTTCCTGTAGTTTACCTTCTAAGTCCACTGGCTTACTAATCGATTTTGAAAATTGGCCACCTTTGCATTCAATGTCTATCAATACTTCTCTTGTTGGGTTTTCAGGCCCTAATGGTTTTGCCACCTTACTGTTTATTCCATGGCTGCCTGTCACAATCCAGTACTTCACCCAAGTGGCCAATGTTCTGTGAGCCCAGGCTATGGGCAGGGTTTTCCGGCCCTGCCAGTGGTGGGCATCATCACGGGGGGTCATTTAGGCCTCTCTCCAAAATTTTCCCATCCCACCCATGACGATGCCCACTGCTGGCAGGACTGGAAAAACCCAACCTATGAGTATTTGTAGGTTACTTGACTGCAGGGGGCATCACAACTGGGCTTGGTCCTGTCCTCACCCAAAATCCATATATGTGCACTTACCAAAAGGATGCAGTGTTTCCTGAACAGGACAAGGAACTTGGGATGAGGAATTCCTATCATCCCATTGCCCCCTCCCTCTTTTTTTTTATCCTGCCTCAGATTGCTGATGTGAGTTGAGGTGTCCTAACTATGGACGAAGCACAGGCCAGGAACTGAATCCTGAACCTTCTCGCCTGTATGGCTTGGTACTACACTGGGTAGACCCATTGCTTCGTGGATTACTGCTGGGCAGTCCTTGTTCTAGCTCCCTATCTGAGCAAAGCAGCTCCTAACCAAATTAGGGGAACTGTTTTATGTTCATTTAAGGTGTGATAGTTTGTTGAAGCCCAAATGTTATGCAGTCAAAAATTGAGGACACGGCAAATCCATTCTCGCTGTCTTCCACAAGCTGAACCACCTTGAGTAATCCTACAAAATGGCTGATTGGATGGTTATAGCAGCTCTTAAAGGCACCTCTAATTGGAATGCAAATTGTTCTTAAATGAATGTTTCATTTTATTAAATTTATTAATAAACAATGGTGACATGAGGAAAAGCTTTTTTGTGCAGCGAGTGGTTAGGATCTGGAATGCACTGTGGTGGAGGCAGGTTCAATCAAGGCATTCATGGGGGAATTGGATTATTATCTTAAAGGGAGAAGGCTGGGTGGGGATTGGCACCAGGTGAATTGCTACATCAGAGGGCCAGACACGATGGGCCGAATGGCTTGCTTCTGTGCTGTAGTTGTTCTCTGATTCTATTCTTTGATTTGTCAACTGAAGCCATCTCTATGATCTACTGGTTTGTGAAGGTTGCTCAAGAAGCAGTGGATGTTGTGGTACTGGACTTGATGGCCCCAATTGGTCACCTGTAATGGGTGACGTGGGTCAGGCAGCCCAGGGACAAGAGTGCAGCGGCATTCTAAAGCCAGTGAAACTTTGATATTTGCAATGGTAGGAGAGTGAGCTCTCTGCTGGAATTAAAACAAATGGAACATTTCAGAAAGTTCCCAGACCGTCCAAAAGACTTCTATAAGTTTTGTTTTTTACGTCCTGCTGCAGCCTGTGTGAAACCTGAACAGTGTGTGAAAATGGCCAAAAGGTGTATGGTCTACATTGTTGTGAAGTTGGAACCTACCTCACATCAATACAACCTATACAACCAGCCTATCTATGGGAGATCCTTTTAAGAATCTTTATTTCTCAAACTTCTCATCAGGATTATCATCAAGCCCAAGGAATATTAAGACAATCCGTCGGACTTTTGAAGGGTTTTGATTTGGCTCTGGTGGGATTATTGGGCGGTGGGAGATGCATGATAGGATTCCTACCGTTTTGGTTTTGGACCTCCAGAATGTAAAGTGCATAGTTTGTTTCCTCCTTGATGATGTCTTTAATAAAATTGTCGGATGCTGCTTACATGTTTGGTATACATTCTTTTTATGGGAGGCATCAATGACTATTCATTTTGATTGAGCCCTTTGGGTTTAAAATTTCTAGATTGGATGAGAAAAGATCAGTAAGTTGATCAAACTCACTGTTTTCCCCTCTTCAATTTTCTCTCCCTTTCTATGCTAAAAGGCACTGAGTGTTGCCGAGGTTCAGTTTCATGAGTGCCAGCTGTTCTTTGGCACCTCAGCCAAGCTGTTTAAACAGTGAGTGGTGCCTGGATATTCATCCATGTGAGGCATCACAAGCTGACCTTGCTTCACAAGACAGACAAGCAACATCCAGCAGGAGTCACTCAGTGATGAAGAAGCAGCCCAGGCGAGCTGGGATGAAATGCTACTGCCCTGGTGTCAGCCCAACTGAGGTCAGCAAACACTTAAATTGGGGCCTGAACTGGGATCTTCCCAGTGTCTGTCACTCAGTTTTACCCCCCTATTTCCAACGTGCAGCTATAAACTGTCCTCATCAATGATAAATGTCCTGAGGAAACTCTGCGTCTTTGTGATTTCCAATGCAATCGAGCAAAAGCATCCATTACCACCCCACTGTTTAATTTATCATTCAACTGGGGGAAGTTCTAAAGATGATGATGGCCACAGTCTCATCAAGATCGTAAGAGTTCTGTGGGTGCTATGCTTACCCTCAGTGCTCTGAATCCGAAAGGCTAGAAAAATCAGTCACACTCTCGCAGCTGATCTCCGCCAGCAGACTCTCGCTGGTAATGTTTGTATTTGGTGATTACAGGAATGACTTCCATTTTCCTTCAACTGTGACGCACCTCACAGTCGAATACTTAATGACCTGGTGAAGAACGTTCCCATTGGTGCAATTCCAGGAAGCTTGCTGATGCCTGTGAAACCTTAGCCGGCATTATTTAGTGCATGCAGGGTAGGGTAGGAAAGGAATGCTCACACACAGCCAAAATAATTAAATGGGATGGATTTCAGATTAATTCTGGAAAGTTGAGGCATCAGTTCTTGTCTTTTTAAATAAACATTGCCCTGAGGTGTATTGCACATGGGCATATTTGATTGCCACAAATTGCTTCACTGACACCAATTAGTAAGAGTTGAATACGTGGTGAGTTGAAACCAGCACTGTAATGTGTAACAATATTAAGATTACAGTATTCAGCTTCTCCAATGACAACTTGCATTTATATAGTCCCTGCAACATCAAGAAATGTCCGAAGGCACTTCATAGGAAAACTGACGGTGAGCTGGTAAGGGAGAAATTGAGGAGTATGGGCAAAAGTTTTGTCAAGTAGTTGGATATTAGGAAGGTTTATGGAGGTGGAGGGTGGCAGAGAGCTTTACGGTGGGAATTCCAGACAGTAGGACTGAGGCAGTTGAAGACTCTTATCAGTTGTGGGGAATGGAGAGCCCTGAATCAGAGTGGGGTATTCTGGAGTGAATATGTGCCTGGAGAAAGTGGAGCAGCAATTGGGTGGAGCGAGCCAGGATAAGATTTATGTAAAAGCTCAAGGCTAGCAGAAGAACCAAACTCAATTTATGCTGTTAGCTGATTTGAGCCGGGCAGAATAATGGGTCTGGTGCCTCTGGTCTTCGAAGTCAGGTTACCAACTGTGATTAAATGTATTCCTGGAGATTTCATCACATGACTCACCCTGCACTCCAGCCATTCATCAGCCAACACATCCATCCTTGTGATGTACTGCCTTCCTACGCCAATTGGAAAGCAAAAAGAATCATTACCCAATTGGAAGTTGCACGACAGTCAGCCAAACAGCTATTCCCACACCCCACCCCACCAACACCAACCCCAACCCCTCATTTTCAATACTTTTATATCTGGTAAAGAGAAACATTTGAAGAAATTTATTTTAAAAAAAAACTATCTTTTTTAATGTCACTGATTTTTCTCCAGGGTTGCACATAACAGTGTCCTGAAGATTGATTTTCAATTCCTGGAGACTCCAGGCGAATCTTGGAGGGTTGGCAATTCTACTTGGAAGTGGTGTGTGTGTGTGAAGGAAATGAAACAGGTTCATGCTTCTCGTTGTTATCTGGTGACCCCTACTGGAAAATGTGTGTGTGACTCTTGAGACCGGAATCAGGCTGAGCAATGATGTCCTCCACTGTCACATGAGCTATTGACATTCAGCTGTCAAGGCACACGAGTGGAAGAACGGACTCATGGGCAAGAGGATAGCCTATAGCTGTGAGACTGTATGTCTAGCACATTCTGAAGAGAATGGAAAAGAAACAGGTACACAGCTAAGATAATAAGGTAGATATTGGTTCCCGCTTTCAAAGAAACAATGTAAAGTGGATTGCAATGTCAGTATACACAAATTGCTTCACCAATACCCATTTGTTAAGGTACACTGTCTTTCAGCTGAAATCGATACTTCAATATTAATGATCGGACTTGACTATTTTTTCAAATATTGCAGTACTCCAAAGGACTTAGTGCACAAATTATTCCATCAAATCGGTAAGATGGTGGGAGGGACAACTTTAAAGGGAGGCCTTTAATATTATATGAGAGTGATGTATCTGAGATGCCCATGCTGTATTTGTTCTGAAACTTGGTGGGGGGCGGGGGGTTGCGGTGGGCAAGGGGGTCTGTGTATTGTAGTGACATGGACATTAGGCTTTTACCGCAGGAACCTAGGATTAAAGTCAGCCAGCCTGATGGGACGACCCTACTGTCTATTAGTTGTAAAGTTCGTACCCAAAATGAGCTCAGCCAGTTGCAGCCTTGGGTCAACAGTGCAAAACTGTCACATAGTCTAACATTCATTGACAATATCACTTATTGAAGTTACAGGATGGTTGGTATGAGAAATAGTAAACTGCCAGATTTCCACATCTTGTTTTTTTAAGGAGAATGCTGAGACAACTTGTTTGGACAAAATAGAGGGAGCCTTACACTGTGGTTCAATTCTGTTCCAATTGTCCTGGGAGTGTTCCTCAGTGATACTGGGCACTTGAAATGGAAAATGTTCCATCTCTCAGCCCTGACATACTGTACTTAATGCACGAATATTTTCAGTTTTTTTAAAAAGTAAACAAATGTAGTCTTTATATTAAAGATCAAAGCTGTGTAATTAATGTTTATCCAGTTTTACATCTTGTCAGCACAGACACTTGCAGGTCTGTAACATATGAGAGTGATGCATCTGATATGCTCATGCTGTATGTGTTCTGAAACTTCATTCATTCTCTCCGTAGCTGCTTCTCTCAACTCCACCCTCTATTCGACAACCCAGCCATTAGACCAGCATTCCAACGCAAAGCAAAGAGATCTGTGCCTCCAATTTCTTTCTCAGCAAGCTGTGAATTTAACTTGTGCTATTTTGGAGAGTCATTGAATGGATGAATGTTTTAGAACGGAGGAAATTGGTGTACCAGGTGTTAATGTTAGGCTGGAAAAGGCAGGAGCAATGGATGAATGGTGCTTGGTCCGAGTTAGGTGAAGGGCAGTTGAGCTTTATGAGCTCGAGCTTACAGAGGGTGGAAAGCCGGGAGACATTAGAATGGTCAAGTCTAGAAGTAACAGAGACACGGATGAGGGTTTCTGCAGTGGATGAGCTGAGGCAGGGATGGAGGCAGAGGTGGGAGTAGGCAGTCTTGGTGGTGGAGAGGATATGGGATTGGAAGCTCAGCTCAGGGTCAGATAGAATGGCGGGATTGCAAACCATCCAGTTCAGTCTTAGACTGTGACCAGGGATGGGGATGGAGTCAGCGCCAAGGGAACAGTTTGTGGCAGGGTCAAAGGCAATGACATCAGTATATTAGCAGCTGTTTAGCAGAGACATTAACACACATGCTTTGTTGGAACACGCCCAGGCACTTTTTAACGAGTGGAGGCCCACAGAGATCTGTGACAATACATTTTACAGAACGTTGCGTGAAGCTACTTAACTGTTTTGAATAACCACATTGAATTATAAGAGGTTCCAGCTGGGTATCCAGCAATGGCATGTGATACCAGTTTTGTTTCATACAAAAATAAGAAACTAATCTCAGTAGGTTTTTTTTGGGTACTGCAGTGCCCATTCATGTGTTTAGTACAGTAGTACATTGGCTGGATGCAGAAACCTTAGGATTTTGAACATTAAGAACAGTTGCATGGTAATACAGAACATGAGTATTACTGAAAAGAGATGATGCACATGTTGTTGAAGCTTTTTGTCTTGTTCTCTTCAGGACAAATGCAAGAATGCCAAATTTCAAGGGATCACAACAGTATAAATTGCTGTGATCGTTTGAAATTTGACATTCTTGTGTTTGTCTTGATGAGTGCAAGACAAAAACTCCAGGAACCTGTCTCTGCTGTTAAGAAGGAAAGGAACAGGAAAAAAAATTCAGAATTAAACAACAAGCAAAAGACTGGCATTTTAGAGGGAAGACATGCTCTGATAAGCCATATTCAATTTAATGCTTATGGGTATCAGACTTGGCTCAGTGATAGTGCTCCTGTCTCTTAGTCAGACGTTCGTAGGTTTAAGATTCACTCGAGAAACTTAAGCACATAATCTAGGCTGTCACTGCAATGCAGTATGAACGGAATATTGCACTGTTGGAAGCATTATCTTTCAAATGAAAAGTTAAATGGAGACCTCTCTCTGCCCCTTCAGAGTGAATATAAATGAGGTTGTGGCACAATTGAAAGACGAGCAGCAGAGTTCTCCCCAGTGTCCTGGCCAATATTTTATCCCTCAACCAACATCTGCTGTTTGTGGGAGCTTGCTGTATGAAAATTGACAGATGTGCTTCCCTACATTATAACAGTGACTACACTTCAAATGTACAACATGGGCTGTAAAGTGATTTGGTATGGTCTGTGGTTGTGAAAGGTGTTATTGTTATGATGTGGCAGATGCTGTGTTCAGGTGGATCAAATCCACGAGGGAAACTTGATCACACGGTCACAACTGTTTTGCAATTTGTATTCAAAAGTAATAAGACTACCATTCAGAGGTTTTTAGAAAACTAAATTAAACATTTATTAACAAAAGAAAAGATTTCAAGCACACGCATAAGTCTATAAGTCTATAAGTTACTATTGTAATAACTCCTAAAACCCCTAATTAATCTGAGTCCCAGTTACATCTTCATTAAGGCAATAATAAAGACAAATAGATTTAAAGAGACTTGGGCAAAGCAACACAATACCCTGGACAGTCACATTCAAAATGAGTCTTATCAGCTTTGATCCCTGTAGACAGCAACTTGATGCACAGAGGCTGAATGCTTTTAACACTTGTTAAAGATCTTAGAATGTCTTCTCCTTTTACTCATATCCTTTATACATATTTTTCCCTTTTTAATGCAAATTCCATTGTTCCAATATGTCTTTGCAACTTTACTTTTATAATAATATAAATCTTCCATAGTACTAATTTTATCAGTGACCTTTGCGAAAAATAAACACACTGTTCGGCTTAGCTTCTTCTGGCTAGGTATAGCATCTTACCATCTCTTTGAAACTAAAATTTCTTTATTTTATCTAAAAATGCACATTTTCCTTTTAAAACTTCAGCTATGTTTACATATTTAGCATTTCAAACCTAGTTTCTTGTTGACAACTCAAAATCTCCAGACCAGCTGTCTCCAATTCAATTAAAATCCACCCCCCATACACACACACTCATGCAAACCTCACTATTAACCCACTTTAACAATAAATCACATTAAATTATGAAAATCATTATATTTTCATGATACCTCCTTCCTACGGGAAAATGAACTCATAATTTAAAAAAGACAGCTTCATTTTCTTAATCCATCTTACACAACCTCCTATACTTATCTATATACTCACCTATTACATTACCAGATGCATGCAATAATAACAATATATGTATATACAAATTCTTGGTATCAACAGAAATCACTCCAGTCCAGTATCCAGGTTTTTAAATGTCCAACTTTCCCTTTTGAGCTTCAAACTCTTGACAATGCATCTGTAATTAAATTTTCTTGTCCAGCCACATGTATAATCTATAGATTGAATGGTTGCAGTAATAAACTCCATCTGAATAGCCTTGCACTTCTATCTTGGAATTTGTCCAAAACTATAAAGGATTGTGGTCTGTATAAACAATTGTTTATTGTTTGCAACATAAATCTCAAAATGCTACAATGCTAACACCAAACCCAGAGTCTCCTTTTCGATCGTTGAATATCTTCTTTGTTATACATTCAACTTCCGTGAAAAGTTTGATTTCTCAATTCTTGTAATAGCACAGCCCCAATGCCTATATTGCTTGTGTCAACGGCCAACTTAAATTGCTTGGCATAATTGGGTACTGCCAAAACTGGTGTCATAGTCAATACAGTTTTCAAACTGTCAAATGACTTCTGTGTCCATTGAAACATCTTGTTCTTTTTTAATAGTTCAGTCAATGGAGCAACTACACAGTTAAAATTTGGTACAAATTTCCTGTAAAACCCACTCATGCCCAAAAATCTCAAAACTTCTCATTTTGTTGTGGGCACAGGGAAATCCATGATAGCTTTGACTTTCACATCTCTCAGAGCTACCTTACCATGTCCAATGGTATGACCTAGATATGTAACTTGTGCTTTTGCAAACTCACTTTTAGCCAAGTTCATCACCAAATTAGCTCCTTGTAATTGACAAAATAATTCTTCCAGATGTTGTAAATGCTCCCCCCACGCCTGACTGAAAACTATCACGTCATCAGTATAAACAGCACAATTGCTCAGTCCTTCAATTACTTTGTCAGTTTTTGAAATGTTGCAGGTGCATTTTTCATACCAAATGGCAAGACTTTAAATTGATATAGTCCATCTGGCATCCCAAAAATTGATATCTCCTTTACTGTCTCTGATAACGGTACTTGCCAATATCCTCTTAGCAAATCAATCTTTGTGGTAAATTTTGATTGCCCCACTTTCTCAAAGCAATCTTCCAACTGTGGTATAGGATATGAAACCACTTTTGTCATTGCATTCACCTTTCGATAGTCCACACATAGTGTTTGTGTTCCATCTGGTTTCAGTATCATCACAATAGGCGAACTCCAGTTACTGTAACTAGACTTAATGATGTCATTTTGTGGCATGAATTCAATTTCATTCTGTATTTGTGATAACTTTGCTGGATTTAATCTTGAAGAATGTTGCCTTATTAAAGATGAAACTTCTACACACACATCATGTATAGCTAAATTTGCCCTCCACAGCTATTCCCACATATATCTTTGTGTGAACGCAATAGCTTCTCCAAATCACTTTGACATGTGTCTGAAGGGTAACTGAATGTCACATTTAAATTTTCAAGTACCCCTTATTATCCAATTTGATTAGAGGAAAATCAATTTCAGAATCCTTCATTTTTACCTCTTTCTCCTTATCTACCATCACTAATACCTCCTTTTGGTTGTCTTCCCTGTCAATGTACTTTTTAAGCATTATTACATGACACATCCTCTGCTTCCTTCTTCTATCTGGAGTATTTATTAAATAATTTATTTAACTCAGTTTCTTTTCAACCATGTAAGGCCCACTAAACCTTGCTTTAATGAGTCACCCAGTACTGGTAACAAAATTAGCACTTTTTCCCCAGCAACAAAACTACGAGCTGTAGCTTTCCTGTCTGCCTTCACTTTCATCCTTGCTGTGATATATTTAAATGTTCCCTAGCTAATTCACATGCTCTATTCAATCTTTCTCTGAAGTTTGAAATATAATCCAGGAGAGTGGTTTCTGAATTTTGACCCACCAGTTTCTCATGAATCAATTTCAGTGGTCTCCTTACCTCATGACCATAGACCAGTTTGAATGGACTAAAACCAGTCAATGCATTAGGAGCATCTCTAATAGCAAATAATAAGAATGGAATCCCCCTATCCCAATTCTTTGGATAGTCATGACTATATGTCCTCTCATAGTTTTTAAAGTTTGATGCCATCTTTCCAAAGCCCCTTGTGACTGAGAATGGTAACCTGTTGACTTAAACTGTTTTAGCCACAAACTGTTCATTAATTCCCTACACAACTCTGACATGAAATTTGAACCCTGATCTGATTGTATTTCTTTTGGTAAACATATCTTGTAAAAAATTTAGCCAACTCTTTCACAATTCTCTTTGTTGTAATATTTCTCAAAGGTATTGCTTCAGGAAACCTTTTGTATACATTCATTATTGTCAGTAAGTACTGCTTTCCACTTTTAGACTTAGGAAAGGGTCCTACATAAACAAGCATGAGTCTAATAAAAGGTTATTAAAATGCTGGAATTGGAATTAAAGGTGCCAGCTTAATCATTGCTTGTGGTTTCCCTATCACCTGACATGTGTGACATGTTCTACAGAATTTGACTACATTTCTATGTAGTCCAGGTCAATAAAAATGTTTTTGTATTTTCACCTGTGTCTTTCTCATTCCTTAATGATCCTTCATTAGAATTTCATAACCTATTCTCAGGATCTCATTTCTATATCTAAATGATATAACAATCTGATATACTTCCCTCCAGCTTTCATCTGCTGAAACATGATAAGGTCACCAATTTCACATTGAAACATTACACTTAAGGTAATAACATTAATAACATTCTGGAATACATTCTGCCACTGTTTCCGAGTAAGCTGTCTGATATAACTGTCTTATTTGCATAACCTTTTTCTGTAACTCTACCAACTGCCTTAAGCTAAATACCTCAGCTGAATTATCCTCCATTCTTTCTTCCTGAACAATCTTATCAACAACAGTGTCAGCTAATTAGACTTCAACATATTCTCCTTGCCTTTTAACTTCCTGTTTCAACCTGTGAGCCCGTGATCTTGTTACCACACAATCTGGAAACAATCCAGGATGCTCTTTCTGCAACACTTCTGTTGAAAACATCTCTACAAGCTGCTCAACTATCATAGGCATCACTCACATCTGTGACCCAGCTATAACATTAACTAAAGTAAATTGAAGCCCTGTAATGGGCAATTTTTCCACTACTCAACAATCACCTCACCTGTTTTCCACTTCCTCTTTAAATTTACCTTCCACACTGGAATAGGTTTAGCATCTCCATGAACCCAACTTATTATCACCTGTTCCTGCAACACTCCCTCTGAACAACAAATATTATTATCCCACAACATTAAGGATTGACTAGCCCCTGTGTCTCTTAAGATTTGAATATCTTTACCTACTCCACCCGGTACACATGGAAAGACTTACCCTTCACATACAAAATCTTTAAACATTTCTGCAACCTGCTGCTCAGAACTCCCATGGGTAAATTGTGAACACATCCCCATTTCTTTACCTATCAATGATTCGTCCTGTTTTACCTGCACACAAACCACTGCTTTTCCTGTGCCTGAACTCAGAACCAACAGGACTTTTACTTCCAGGAATTTTCTGCATCCCAATAATGCCAACATAAATGATCTAGATCTTGGGTGCAGGGGACAATTTCAAAGTTTGTGAGGACACAAAACTTGGGAGAATTGTAAACTGTGAGGAGGACAGTGTAAAACTTCAAAAGGACATTGACACATTGGTGGAGTGGACAAATAGGTGGCAGATGAAGTTCAGTGTGGAGATGTGTGAAGTGATACACTTTGGTACAAAGAACATGGAGAGACAGTATAAAATAAAGGATGTATTTCTAAAGGGTGTGCAGGAGCAGAGAGACCTGGGTGTATACGTACATAAGTCATAAAAGGTGGCAGGGCAGGTGGAGAGAGTTGTTACTAAAGCATACAGTTTTTAGGCTTCGTTAATAGGGGCATAGAGTACAAGAGGAGAGACATTATGATGAACTTATATAAGACACTGGTTAGACCTCAGCTGGAGTATCATGTACTGCTCTGGGCACCACAGTATAGGAAGGATGTGAACGCATTGGAGAGAGTGCAGAATGGGTTTACGCGAATGGTTCCAGGGATGAGACACTTCAGTTATGAGGAAAGATTGGAGAAGTTGGGACTGTTTTCCTTGGTGAGGAGAAGGCTGAGGGGAGACATGATAAACGTTTTCAAAATCATGAGGCATCTGGACAGAATAGATGGGGAGAAACAGTTCTCGCTCATAAATGAATCGAGAACCAGAGGGCACCATTTTAGAGTGTTTTGCAAAAGCAGGAAATGTGAGGTGACAAAAAACATTTTCACAGATCGAATAGTTAGGGTTTGGAATGCACTGCCTGGAAGTGTGTGGAGGCAGGTTTAACTGAGGCATTCAAGTGGGCATTGGATGATTATTTAAATAGAAACAATGTGTAAGGTTATGGGGAAAAGGCAGGAGATGGGTACTAAGTTAAAAAACTCAGACAGCCAGTGCAGACACGATGGACTGAATGTCCTTCCTCTACATTGTAAGAATTCTGTGATTCTGAGATTTTCCCTGTAATTTCCAACACACTGACATCCTGTGCCAACTTTATTACAATGAAAACACCTCAATTTTCGAGTGTTACTTCTACCCTCAGCACCTCCCTTTTTATTCTGAAAGAAAAACTTCCTGGGAATTTCCACCTACTCCTCTTCTCTGACTACCTACCTTCCTTACACCATCCCACTTTATATCCTTCTTGGATTTTAAATGGTGACAAAAAAAGGTTTAGCTATACGAACTAACTCATATCAACTATCCCTGCTGCTTGTTTTACCATTTTAACCCTCTGTTCCTCCATATTAGTTCTCACTACCGAAGGAATTGAATCTTTAAATTCTTCCAGAAGATTTACCTCTCTAAATGATGCATATGTTGTCTCTATCTTTAACGGCCTTATCCAACGGTCAAAATTACTTTAACTCTCTCAAACTCAATATAAATTCGCCCAGGCTGTTATCTCATATTTCTAAATTACTGCCTGCATGTCTCAGGAACCAACTTTATATGCACTCAAAATAGCCTTCTTTACACATCTTAGTCCACTGACATTTCTTCTGACAATGAAGCATAAACCTCATGTGCTCTACCCACCAACCTAGATTGTAACAACTATGTCCAGCTTTCTTGCGGCCATTTCATCTGTTTAGTATCTTCTCAAATAAAATAAAGAACACCTCCACATCTCTTTCTTCAAACTTCAGAACAGCTTGCACAAATTTAAACATCTCCCCACTAGGTTTTAGGTTAAAGGTTTTCTCATCATCAGAACCTTCCTCAGCATCTGATGTCTCTTTTTAAAAATCCAGCTTTTTAAGCCAGTACGCTGTCTCTTTCCTTCATTCTGTTTTCCATTGCTAACTTTTCCCTCTGGAGATCAAGTTTTTGCATTTCCATTTATTTTTGAAATAGCCTCTCTTTTTCCCTTTCTGAAGACTGAAGGTATGATTGTGAAATTTTCTTTTCCTGCTACCTCTAGTTCCAGTTTTTTCATTTCCAACTCTTTTTACTTTTTCAATTCAAGTTTTCTCAGTTCCTTTGCTTGTTCAGGTTCAAGCCTCTTCATTTCCAACAGAAGTCTCACTACCTCCAGCTGTGACTCACTGGCGTCAGGTATCCCTTCCAACTTTAAATGCTGTGCTATCACTTCAATTATGTCTGCTTTCTTTGCCCCTAAAGGTAACCAACTTCAACTTATCCACTAACACTGTTAACTTACCCTTAGGTACATTTGTAACCCAATCATAGTTATATCTTCTACTTCCAAAAAAGTTTTAGCCATGGATACAGTCATTTTGCAGTCTCACCACTTTAAAAATACCTCACACCAACTCCTGAATTCAAAGTGCCCCTCATGCTTGTAACCTTAAGATTTACCAACTCCAAACCAATCAAGAAATTTCAAATATATCCCGAATGGGCCCCAATTTGTTATGACGTGGCAGATGATATGTGCCGGGTGGATCAAATCTATGAAGGAAACTTGATCACACAGTCACAACTGTTTTGCATTTTGTATTTTCTTTCGAGATGCTTGCCTTGAATTCAGAAGTAATAAGACTACCACGACTTGAGGTTTTTAGAAAACTAAACATTTATTAGCAAAAGAAAAGATTTCAGGCACATACATTGGTCTACAAATTACTATTATAATCATTTCTAAAACCCCTAATTAATCTAGCTCCCAGTTACACCTCTGTTAAGGGAACAGTAAAACAGATAGATTTAAACCGACCCAGGAAAAATGACACAATACCTTGGACAGTCACATTCAAAATGAGTTTTCTCAGCTTTGATTTCTGTTGCGAGCAACTTGATGCACAGAGGCTGGAGACTTTTTACACTTGTGTTAGACCTTAGAATGCCTTCTCCTCTTACACATAGCCTCACCTTTATACATGTTTCTCCCTTTTTAATGCAAATTCCATTGTTCTAATATGTCTTTACAACTTTACTTTTCTCATTATATAAATCTTTCATAGTACTAATTTTATCAGTAACCTTTGGGAAAAATAAACACACTGTTTGGCTTAGCTTCTTCTGGCTAGGTATAATATCTTACCATCTCTTTGAAATTTAAACTACTCTAATTTATCTAAAAATGCAAATTTTTCTTACACCTCACATTCTAAAACTTCAGCCATGTTTACGTATTTAACATTTCAAACCTAGTTTCTTGTTGACAACTCAAAACCTTTCTCCAATTCATTTAAATCCCCCCCATACACATACACAGAACTAATCTAAACCTCACTATTAACCCACTTTTACAATAAATCACAATATTATGAAAATTATTATATTTTCATGACACTATATAAATGCAAGTTCTTCCTTTTAATGCTGGAAATAAATAAAACAGAAAATGCTGAAAGGACAGAGCTCACCTTAGACTCAGAAAAAGACCAGTTATGGTTTCAGAAGGAATTCTTCGCAAGAACTGTTCTGATGAAATATTAACAAATTTTTGCCCCTTTTCCCCCTTCCTCACCTATATTGATCTCATTTACTGGCGTCTGCTGACAATCCTCTGGCAATTCACTCAAGTAGCTATTTAGGTACAACCTTGATAGCAAGTGGCAGCAGATGTTTTAACCATGTAAGACATCAGAATTAAGCTGGGTGCCTTCACACTTCCAGTGTAAGTGGCTGCCTCAACTTTTTACAATTTATATAAATGACTTAGGATAAAGGGTCTGAAGGTATGATTGTTGAAATTTTCTGACAACACAAAGATAGGTAGGAAAGTAAGTTGTGAAGAGGATGTAAGGAGGCTACATAGTGATATAGATAGGTTAAGTGAGTGGGCAAATAAAAGGTAAATGAAGTGCAATGTGGGCCAATTTGAAATTGTCCATTTTGGCAGGAAGAATAAAAAAGCATATTATCTAAATGGTGAGAGATTGCAGAACTCTGAGATTCAGAGGGATCTGGGTATCCTAGAGCATGAATCACAAAAGGCTAATATGCAGATACAGCAGGCAATTAGGAAAGCTAATAGAATGTTATCGCTTATCGTGAGGGGAATTGATTACAAAAGTAGGGAGGTTATACTTTAGTTGTATAGGGCAATGGTGAGACCACATCTGGAGTACTGTGTACAGTATTGGTTTCCTTATTTAAGGAAGGATATAAATGCATTAAAAGCAGTTCAGAGAAGGTTTACTAGACTAATACCTGGAATGAGCGGGTTGTCTTATGAGGAAAGGTTGGGTATGTTAGGCTTGTATCCACTGGTGTTTTGAAGAGTAAGAAGTGACTTGATTGAAACCTTTAAGATCCTGACAGAGTGGATGTGGAGAGGATTTTTTCCTCTTATGGGAGAATCTAGAATTAGGGGTCACAGTTTAAAAGTAAGGGGTCACTCATTTAAGACAGAGATGAGAATTTTTTTCTTTCAGAGGGTTGTGAGTCTTTGGACCTCTCTTCCTTAAAAGATGGTGGAAGCAGAGTCTTTGAATATTTTTAAGGCAGAGGTAGATATATTCTTGATTAACAAGGGGTGAAAATTTATCAGGGGTAGGCGGGAATCTGGGGTTGAGGTTACAATCAGATCAGCCATGATCTTATTGAATGGCGGAGCAGACTCGAGGGGCCGAATGTCTACTCATGTTCCTAATTCATTTGTATTATTCTTTCATGGGATGTGAACATCGCTGGCAAGGCAGTTTGCTGCCCTAATTGCCCTTGAACTAAGTTTCTTACTAGGCAATTTCAGAGGGTGGTAAAATTCAACCACATTGCTGTGGATCTAGAGTCACATTCAGGCAAGGAAGACAGATTTCCTTCCCTAAAGGGCATTAGGAAACCAATCAATGATAGTTTCATGGTCACCATTACTAATGGCTAGCTTTCAATTCCAGATTCCATTAACTGAATTTAAATCCCAACCAACTGTCAAAATAGGATTTGAACACATGTCATCAGAGCATAGCTTGGGTCTCTAGATTACTAGGTCAGCGACATTACCAATATACTACTGTCTCCCAATATAGTAATCTGGAGTGGGAACAGTAGCTGAATTGCCATTTCTTAACCTTGAAGTATTGCAACTAGTGCAGTTAATGCAGGACAGTCTAGAACTTGGGTCATAGTCTCAAGAGGTCGGACTTGGACGAGGAGAAATATCTTCACTCAGAGGGTTGTTAATTTTTGGAATTCTCTACCCCATTGGATGTTCAGTCATGAGCATATTCAAGATTGAGATTGATAAGATTTTTGGCCACTAAGTGAATCGAGGGGCACGGAGATCAGGTGGAAAGGTGGAGCTGATGTAAAAATCCAGCTGCAATCTTATTGAATAGTGCAGCAGGCTCAAGGGGCTGAATGGCCTACTCCAGCTCCTACTTTTGATGTTTCTTATTCATGATCCCAGGAAGAAACCAACTAACTCAACACTGAGTGAAGATTGAACCTGGGACCACCACCAAATGCATGGGGTACAGAAAGTCTTGCCTCAGAGTCTTGGGGAAGCAATTTATCGTCCTCTCTTCAATGCTGATCCTGTGTGCTTCTTACGACTATCTGTAGTGGTGGCTTTGAGCTCCAAAATAGCATCTTTTTGTGCACTGGCACAAGATCTTTTTTGACTCCCACGTAACATATTGGCAAATTGCAGTCAGCCGATAGATTGTAATCTAACAAGATGTTAATGGTTAATCAGTGCAACACCTAGATCCCATACATCTGATCAGCAAATGTCAATTTTCCTATTATTTTGCATACCTGAATTTGATTAATTATTTCAACAACATATTGGCTAACTTTCATTAAATCAGAAAGAGTAGATCAGTGTAAAAGTCTATCTGCTACAAGCTTTTCATGTAATTTTTTTTTCTAACGTTAGGCAAAAGAATAAAGTTATACCATCATTATCTCAATCACAGTTAAGGATAGAAAGAGGCATGTAGCTTCTGAGCTTTGAAATGAGGCAAAACATTTCAATTTGTCCCCATTCGTGTTGCCATTAAAGGAAAGGCTTTCATTTAGTACTTTTAATGCAGGGAATAGTTAAATGGGCAAGGAAAGGTGGGGCGGGTTGTGGTGGGGGAAAGGGGCAGTATGTGAGGTAGTGTGTTATAAGCTATACTAACAACCAAGTTAAGATAATCAGTCAAGCTCATAACGTAGCTCATTTACGCTTGTTAGAAGCAACATGCATTCATATGCAGGGACCTGTTCTCTGCAAACAAAAGAAATATGTTCAAGCTTTGTCCCTGTTGCTCTCTCTGTGACAACACTTCAGCTAATCAGACTTCAATCATCATGTTGCATCTCCTCCCCACCAGGACAGTTCTGCCGATGCTCACTGCATGCTGCACCCGCAGTAATTGTAGCTTGAGAGCCAAAGCAGAGCTGACTTGATTACCAACCTTGCCAGTGGTATATTTATTTTTTATTCTTTCATGGGACGTGGGTGTCACCAGCAAGGCATTTGTTGCCCATCCCAAATTGACCTTGAACTGAGTGGAGGGTAGTTGAGAGTCAACCACAATATTGTGGATCTGGAGTCACATGAAGGCCAGACCAGGTGAGGATGGCAGATTTCCTTCCCTAAAAGGTAATCTTGAACCAGATGGGTTTTTACAACAATCAGTGATTGGTGGTCACCATTACTGAGAATAGCTTTTAATTCCAGATTTATAAATTTAATTTAAATTCCACCAGCTAACGTGGTGGGATCTGAACCTATGTACCCAGATCATTAGCTTGGATCACTCGTCCAGTGACATTAACACTACACCACCATCGCTCCTTAACGCATCTTGGGCTGGCTTCAAGTGTGGTGTTTTTTAAACTAGCACACACAAAAAAAATACAGAAATTCAAGCCACTGTAAACATAATTTGCACCAACGCCACACTCAATTTCACACAAATTGGGTCAAAAAAGCAGAACCAAGCAGAAAACTCTGGCCCAAAATATTTTCACAATATTTTATTTATACAGTGACACTGGGCAGTACTTTGAGCTAAATATCATACCTAAGACTTTCATTTCCAGCTAAAATTCCATCTTTATGATCATTTACAGTGGCAGTCATTTTGCCTCCCTCAGTTTGCCACCAGTATTCCCCATGGAAACTGAAACAACACAATTTACAAATTACTGTATATAATGACAATAAATAATCAAGCATATAAATACAAGAATATAAATACACATTTTCTCTAAAGAGACACAATGGGAAAGTCTTGTCATTTGAAGAATGGAGACCCTACAAAAAAGGCAATCTTGCTTTCATCATTTCTGTGCTCCATTTTGCACTCCAAATCTGAATAGTACTCTTGGAGGAGGCTTCCGATCTTTACAACTTACGTTTCTCCTGTTCCATCCAGCAAAATAGTGCTTATCCCAAGCCCTCAATATTACAGATGGTCCTCCTGACTACATTGCTCCAACCCTCTGTTCAGAGCAACAGCGGAGGGTGGAAGGAGGACATTTTTTGGCCTTTTCAACTGGAGGTTAAGCTAGAGTGAGTGGTACACAACATCGCTGGAGACGTACAAGGTATCGACATTTCAGACTAGATAAAACTCCTCGGTTCAAGAGGTTCACAGAAATGAAACAACCCAATAGTGATGCTTAGGAAAATAGGAAGGTTGATCCAAGGATTCTTTAAAACTTATTGACCTATGGTGCCAATGAGCCAAAAGGTGCATTTATACTGCAACCTTACTGGCACTGTAAAGCTGGAGAATGGAGTCTCACTCTGCTTGGCTCTGGAGTTTCCTAGCATTGGGTGCAAAGCGAAGCTTAACTCTTCTGGCTGAAAGCAAAGCAAAACAATTCTATAGTGGTTTGAAAGAAGGGTCCGCTTGCTGAAAACAAGACTCGAGACAAGGTCAGAGAAAGCATTTTTTCCCCCAACAAGACAGCGCATATTTGGAACAGATTCCTGGAGAAAGGAGTAGGTTCAAGTGCCAACTAAAAGAGAGCACGGGATAGATGGCTGTGAGGAAGAGGGTGTTCGTGGGTTAGCACTGCTTGATATTTTTCAGGGGAGGGAGAAGGGATTTAGCGTTACTTATTGGAGGGCAGCAGCAAGAAACAGTGCTGGTGGTTTAGGGTGGGGTCCACGGTGCATTGATATAACAAATGGATACAGGGTGCTTCAAATGGCTTTCTCTTGCTCTAGACTTTTCTAAAGAAAAACACGTTTAAATAGGAATTGCTTGCGAGGGTTATTCTTCTCAGCTCATTTGATAAAAATGGGAAATGATTGGCATCATTCACAGATCAAAAGCAGCTGGGTCAGTATGAAGCTCTGTTTAAAATCTAGACTTGGGAGAGGACAGCAGTCCCTCAGTGCTTCACTTACTGACCATTCTCCATTTAGCTTGAGCAGTAAGCAATGGAAGGTTAATTCAGCATGCAGGGGGCATTACAGCTGAAGCCCAGTTGGTCTTTACCCAACATTGGCACATGCATACAGGAGCAGTGGGAGATGCTAGACAACAATCAGGGGCAGCAGCCTCGCTGTTTGCTACCAAGCTTCACATTAACCTGAAACATTTTAACTCGAGGGAAACAAAATAACTCAATGGCCCAGATCTTCCACAAAGCAGCAATTATCACCGGATTGCTGCTCCAATCGAACTTTTCAACACCTCGATGGTGTTCCACATTTCTGGCCAAGTCTTCTGTGTCTGGTTTCTTCAGAAATGCGGAGTGTACAGTCCCATGAAAATCTCCATAGCAGCACTGTAGTGTCGGAGGGAAAGGGGGCGGTGGGAAGACAAACCATGCTTCCTTTTCATGGCACTAGCTGACATAAGTTTAAATGTCAAATGTGAAAGTTAGTGAGTGGATGAATGAGTGAATGGATAGGGTGGCAGGTGGGTGAGGGGGCAGGCTTGTGAGGTTGATCACCTAAGGGATGGGGTAGTCAGGCCGGAGGGTGGTGGACTGGGTGGGGATGTGTCAGTGTGCGTGATTGAGGGGGTCAGTTCTGCAGTTACCCAGCAGTCAGACTAGGGCTGGGATTCTCCAGCCTTGGTGTGGTGGAACCCGCTGTGGGGAATGCGACGGATCAGCCGAAAGTCCATTGACTTTTGGCAGGGCTGGACGATCCCGGCAGTGAAGGGCTGGAAAATCCTGCCCGTGATTTTTTCTTCCTGACATTTCCTGGGTAACTATTCAGGCAAGTATTGCGGGACCGTTCAAAGTTTCTGACCCCAGCTTAGAGTCAGAGACTTTTGTGTAGGGTCCTGGGCAATCGCCTATCGGAAGTTAAAACTTCCTGGGCAATTCCCACAGGGATCAGCTCGTTGGGACTTCTCCAGGGTCCCAACGTGCATCTTGGGTCGTATGTCTGGTCTCCTACGATCCAGAGACCAGAAGATCTGGGCCAATGTGGTCCTATCCTCCTGATAAAAAGTTGTGATCTGAGATGAGTTATTTAGTTATTTGCCTAACTTTTGAGGACGACATATGAACAAAGAACAGGATTTTTAAAAAAAATGTACTGCTCTTCATAAGCATTTAGTGTTTTTAAAAAAAGCTGCCTGTTCTGGGCTGATTGTGTCAGGTAGTCAGTGCTGTCCACATTCATTCTGCGACTGCATTTGTTTGCAGAAAGCCTCAAACTGTTGTTGCTCCAGCTCTGTCATCACTTTGTTCAAAGCATAGATCTGTTGAGGAGGTGGAAACAGCACAAAGTTTAACGCTGTACCAATGAAAACAATGTAAGAATAGGCAGATAAGAGTAAATTCAGAAATCCTACATTCCAAGTGACTATCTTAGAGATAATGATGTTATAGCACCAATTCTCTGCCCTGCACGCTTGTCACGTAAGGATGACTGATGGGAGCAAAGAATTGCTGAAGAAACAAATTCTTTGTTGATTTATTTCTGCAAAGATTTACAAACTGGGGTTCTTAGACACTAGGGAAAACTGAGCAGAGACTTTCTAAACTCATTTCACATTAAGACCCTTACAACCAGTCCATAGGAGTGGCTTTCATCTTATTAGCCTGAGCACTGATATATTTTAAGATCTCCCTATTAATTTAAACCTGTAGAGCTCCAATTACATTGCTAATAGCTAAAAACAGACATATCAAAGGTAAGAAAATGCCATTTTCCAAAAATATTATAAATATACTTCTCATTCTTAGTATTTCATTTTACAATTGATACCAACACTTTTATAATGTGAAGCAGTTTCCAAAGCATCACAAAATGAAATTGTAGCTATGATGTGACTCAGGAGTGCAGTGGGTCTGAGACATGCCCCCATGGGCAGGGTGTTTCACTCCATTTGGCTTTACATTGCATATGGATTCACTGTGATGTCAATTCAGGTTTAAAAGGTGTTTTATGAACCATCTGGAAATTTTGCAATCAGACAGTCAATCTTTTTAATATTTTACCCTGGTAGACCCAGCAACATTTACCACTTGGGAGAAGAGCTCTCCTATGACTGAGAAAGAATGATTCCCAGTCAAACAGTATAAATTAGGGAATAAAAGCAGAAAATTCTGGAAATACTCAGCAGGTCTGACCACATTTGCGCAGAGAGAAACAGTGTTAACATTTCAAGTGATGACCTTTACTTAGAACAGTTCTGATGTAAGGTCATCAACCTGAAACATTAACTCTGCTTTTTTTTCCACCATTGCTGCCTTATCTGATGAGTAGTTCTAGCAGTTTCTATTAATTTAGATTCCAAAGGCTGCAATATTTTGCTTTAGTATAAATCAGATATTCTGTAGCTACTAGAACAGGATAGCTACTGCCAATGACTGTAATTCAATCTTGTATTCAGATGACAATACCTAAACTGATTAATCTCTACTCTTCTAGTTCTGGGTATCACCAGTTCCTCTTCAGTCGTGCTATGGCTTTGTATTTCAGAGTGCTTAATTGGCCTATTAGCCTTGTATCATATACCTCAGCTCGCTGCCTCTGCTTGAGTTCTTGTAAAGCAGATTTTTGTTTGGCTTTGTCCCCTCGATAGGGTGGTTCCTTTGGCTTTGGCTTCTCCTTACGGCAGGATGGTTCCATCTCCTGCAAAAACAACAAATTGAAGGGAAAGGTAAGACAGGTCTGAATGCAAATTTGAAATGGATTGGCAAAACCACACTCTATCTAAAGCAGAGGTACCACAATACTTAGATTGTTTACTTATATTTAGATCCCAACGGACAGTAAAAACTGGGCATGAGATCCAAATGGACAACAATCCATTTACAAAATACCAAACTGTTCTCCTCTCTTGACAGCAGTAGCTTCTCACAGGGGTACAATTCCATGGATGACTGTCGCCCCATGTGAACATAGCTTTTAAGGAATCAGTTGGATGTGTGTGGCTAAGCAGAGAGTGTTGACAAGCTATCTGCCTGTTAACATTGCAGCCAAGCCTGCTTCAAAGACCCCACTTTGGCAAATTCTAATGGAGAGCGATGAGGGGTGGGGAACCCTGGCTGATTCTTCCTCTCAGCCACCGAGGTCAATTGTGAGGCCACCCCCGGCTGAGAAACAGCTTAAACTGGTCGGGAATGAAGGAGGCTGGGCCCCTTCCTCTCTCACCCAGACTAGGAGGTCAAACCCCTTCACTCAGACATTCAATGGGAGGGGGGGGGAGGTGGATATTTAACATTAACATGAGCTGCCGCTACAGTGAAAAAGCTGCGACCGAATTCAAGGAGCGGCTCCCGAAGGCGAAGGCAAAACGCTCGCCTTCCTCACTCGAAGCGGGGGTCGAAGTGAAAGCGCGGCGGTTAATGCAGCGGAACGCTTTGTGGCCGCTCCGTCCAGTCAGCGGCGGCGGCCGGAGCTGGTTCCTGCACGGACACCGCGGGGGCGGGGCGGGCGGGCGGGGTGGGGGGGGGGGGGGGGGGGGGGGGGGTGGGAGGGGCCGGGGTCCGTCTCTCAAAGCGCTCCGGGCGGGGCTGGTTTCCATGGAGACGGAGCCGCAGCATCAGGAGCGAGCGGGGGGGGCGGGGCAGAGGGGGAGGGTCAGGGGTCAGGAGTCAGGATGATGGGGCAAGTGATGGATGGGCGGCTTCAGCAAAGCGCAGAGAGGGAAGGCCCCATCCTGTCAGAATTCACCCGATGAGCGACAGACAGTTCGAAAAGCAGTTCGAATAAAATGTTAAACAGTGCGGAAAAATGTGAGAGAAAAAAATTATATTAAAAACGGTGCGAGTATAGGGACTAGGGAGCCACAGGCTCAAAGCAAGGAATAATTGCATTTCTGTAGCGCCTTTCACGACCACCGGATGATTTAAAGCCGCTTCACAAGCTCAATGAAGAACTTCTTTCTTTGACTTGCAGCCCAACTTGTTGCACAGCAAGATCCCACCAACAGCAACCTGGCAATGACCAGCTGGTTTTTTTTGTGTGTATGGTGTTGACTGAGGGATCGATGTTGGCCTCAGGGCACCTCAGGGCGCCTGCTCTCCTTTGAAATTGTGCCAAGGGATATTTTACGTCCGCCGGAGACGGGGCCTGGGGTTGACTTGGCATCCCAGAAGATGGCTCCTCTGGCAGTGCAAGCACTCCCTCAGTATTGCATTTCAGTGTCAACCTTGACTTTTGTGCTCCAAAGTCTCTAACTCAGAGGGGAAAGTGCTACCAACCGAGCCGCTGTTGACACACAAGGTGAATTTATGTCTGAGGAGAAAATACTTTTTGTCCAGTGGTGGAGATGGTGGCATTTTGATAATGTCAGTGGGCTGATAATCTAATTCTGTAGGGTAATTCTCTGGGGGTATGGGTTCAAATCCCATTAATGTCCTTCAGGGAAGGTAATCTGCTATCCTCACTCAGTCTGGCCTGCATGTGACTCTAGACCCCAGTAATGTGGTTAACTTTGAAATGGCCTAGAAAGCCCCTCAGCTCAAAGGCAATTAGGGATGGGCAACAAGTGCTGGCCTTGCCAGTGATGCTCACTTCCCATGAAAGAATTTTAAAAAACCCTCCCCTTGAAACTGCTAATTTATGTCAGGATAGCATTCCATCCAGACTTTCCCCATCTTTTGCTTAGTGATATTGACATAATTTAACTTCCTTATGACCACTCAGATGGAGATCAGCTAAATCATCACCTGGTAGGGTTTGCACACAAGACCCTCCTCTTTCCAGCTCAGTTTTACATGTGATATTAGCTTTATCAACTAAACCATGAAGGAAGCTGGGAAATTATTTTTAAACCATATTTAGGAACTAGAGCAACTTTTATTATGTTAAGATTTGTTTGGTTGGCTGTTTGAAAGTAAATATTTTACTGCAACAACTTAATAAGTTATAAGTTGCACTTGCTAGTGTTGCTGTACTTCACTGTAAAACTGTGATTCTTACAAAGCTATATGCATGCAGCATAGTCGCTACCTGCAGCATACTATGGAAGATCTGATGAAAGGTTGACCTGAAACATTAACTCTGTTTCCCAATTCATAAACACTGCCTGAGCTGCGGAGCGTTTGCTGCAATTTGTGTTCCTATTTCCAATTTCCAGCATCCACAATATTTTGGTTTTGTTATAAACATACACATTGGGAAAGATTGAGACAAAGCCTGAATTATTCATCCGCTTTAATTAATGTCTTGCTGGTGACATTTCTCCTGTTAGTACAATCTTATACTCATGAAGGTTTTTTAGTTAAATCTATGATGGTAGAATTTCAACTTGATATTTTTTCAGCTGATGCATTTTGTTGCAGCAATACTGCTTTACTACCAGCATGTGGCAGTATTGCACCATGTACCAATGGTGAAACAGTTTGACCCAGTTATGGGCCCCACTCTTGCACAGATTTAAAAGAAAATGAAAGTTTGCTTTGTTACCTCTGCCTTAATGCATAAGGGGTACAAAATAAACTGGGGGTGAAAATCCTTGAGGCATAATCCTAGTTTTACATTGGGCAGCCAGTGCCCACCAGTGCAGGCACTGCTGGGGTCTGTGGGGACAGTGACAGGTCACAGCTAATTTGCATAGGGCAGATGGGCACAAGTGCCACTGTGGGTGGCCATGTGCACCTGTCTGTCCCATTTTGAAGAAAATCTGGTGCCTGCCAATCAACTCCAGCTACCCCAGAAGGAAAAATCAGTAAAACTTGGGAAATGGCTGGTACTGGTCTGAACTGGTCTTGTATACATTAAAATGGCACTCCAGTTTGAACCAGTACCAGTGGCAATGGAACCTTCAGTGGGGGGCTCAGGCCCAGAACCTTAAGATAGACCTGGTGTTTATTCAAAAAAAAGTGCGTAGATGGCCCCCTGACATAGGATTGAGGCCCTAAAAAGATAAAACAGTAAAATTTGGAAATGACTGGTACTGGTCCGAACTGGTCTTGTATACCTTAAAATGGAACTCCATTTCGAACCACCTGAAGGGTGGTCCATTGCCACCCATCTGATGCTTAACACCCTAAAAATCCTTTGACATATCATTCTCCATGTCCCAACTGTGCAAGACTAATGGGAGCTGCAGCTGTAATGAGTCCCCTCCCCTGGGTCTTACATTTGCCTTTTATGGAATGGAAGGAGTGCTTGCTGAGACCCACTGCAGACTCTGAGAATTGTTGCATTATCAGTGTAGCCAAGTCTCTGCTCTTTTCCAGGGGCTTGTGCTGGTCTCCGACTGGAGTAATGGTGAGAAGCCATGGGAAAGCCTGCAGACCTTTTGGACCAATGTTCTGCAAACCTTTGGAATAAAAAAATCTTTTTTTGGAATGGACATTTAGCATTTTTGTTTTGGATCTGAAAGTCGATTGGTAAACAAAATGCTGAAAAGTACAAAAGGGGTGGCCGTGCATGTGAGTTGGACCCCTCTCTGCTTTGAACTGAGCAAAATGTAGAACAGTTAGGATAACTTCTTGCTACACCAGGACATAGCCTATTAATAATAGTTCTCAAAAATCCACCTGGAAAGATGGCCTTTCTGATTTCACCTTTGTAAAACATCTTGGAATGTTTCAATATGTTAAAGGTGCTAGGTAAATGCTGTTGTTTTAGAGGTCGCAAGAACTCCAGATGTCTTTACCATCTCCCTAGACACAACTTCAAGCCTGGATTTCAACCTGACAGTAAGTAATTCCTTCTGCTTGAAGCTGGCACAGTATCTGCTTTTACACATGAGAAGGTGCTACCCGCTTTTGCTGCACAACCTACTCCCTGTCATGGCAAACATGAGCTTCACAGCTGTGGGGTATGTGCCAGTCTGAATGAGTAAAGCATGGAATTGCACCTGAATCTGGAGAGGCTCCAAACCCTGTGAGCTCCACTGCCTCCCTCAAGTCGTCATCTGATAGGGCCATCAGAATAAAGAGAACATTGGGGTCCCAGTAACTCACTGCTTGCTTCAAGAACTTCATACACCGGGTTACTCTCAAACCCCACAAACATCCCTCTTCTCCATTCACTTAAGGCTTACTGTAACCTATGTGCAGTGCTATTCAAATACACACAATTGTTTAAAAACCCTCAAATGAAAATGCATGGTAGCTTTGTAAGCATCAGAAAAGACAGGCAATTTGGATAGAGACCCCTTATCAGAGCTGAAGGATGAGAATGAATAAGCCCATTTAAGTTTATTTCAGACTTACAACATTTGCAGTTTTTTCCGTCTCACTTCCTCTAAGACCAAATGCTTTGTGATCTTTACAACAGCGTGTTCCCAACTAAAGTTGCACAACTCGGCAAAACCTTTTTTTAAAGAAAAAATACGTTTTTTGTTGTTTTATTTTCAACACATCAGCTGGACCTGCTCTTTGTGAATTTACGAGTTTTGTGAGTAGAAGGAAATCATGCAACAAATCTCACAAATAACTACATTTACCACATGCTGTCTAAACACTGCAATGAAAGTGCCAGTTTCACTCATAATCATAAGTCTTGGAAGTATCCTCAATAGCTAGCAGTAAAATACAATTGAATCAAGCTCTCTCACAGTTTACAATGCCATCAAAACCCTTTAGTTTGGTTCCTGGCCAATATCTTTTTGCCAGAATTCATAATCTTCATATTATTATCCCATGGCTTAAACTTTCTGTTAATTCATTCACACCTTGTTATTTGACTATTTTGGAAATTAAAGAAATATCGATATTGAGACAATAAATCACAAGCTTAGCAGGTTGTAATTTGGCGCTGGTGAGATGTGGGACTACTCTAGTTGATAAAATATGGAAGAGCTCCCATATAGTTTCCCTGATGGCCTAGTGGGTGAATGCACTGTGTCGTTTGGTACCAGGCTACACAGACCAGGAATAGTTTCTAGCTGTGCCGTGTTTGTTGATCTCAGCCAGGGCATTACAGATGTTCTCAGTTCCTGTTGCTAGGGAGGGGAAATCTCAGTCAGAGTTCCTGCCCTTGACTGCAGTCAAATAGGGCCAGCCCGAAAGAGAGCACAGTTGGATGATGTCCTCCGACGGATATTTCTTCTCGAATTAAGCATAACATTTGAGTGAAGTACTGGAGGTCTGCTCACATTGCTGTAATAGCGTGTGACAACAACAGCAACTTGTATTTAGTGCTTTAAACATATAAAGATGGTCAAGGCATGTCAAAAAGGACCAGGAATCAGCAGATCCAGGTATATTTAAGGGAGGACAACTGAGAGAACATGTAATACAAACATATGAACATACAGACATATAAAATAGGAGCAGAAATAGGCCATTCAGTCCCTCGAGCCTGCTCCACCATTTGTCAAGATCATAGCTGATCTGTTTGTGTTTCGAATTCCACATTCCCACCTACCCCTGATAGCCTTTGATTCCCTTGGCTGATAACAATCTATCCATCTCCATCTCAAAAATATTCAATGACTCTCCCTCCACCGCCTTCTGAGGCAGAGAGTTCCAAAGTCACACAACCCTCTGAGAGAAAGTATTTCTCCTAATTTCTGTCCTAAAAAGGCAACTCCTAATTTTAAGCTGTGCCCCCTAGTTCGAGACTCACCCACAAGAGGAAACATCCTTTCTGCATCCACCTTGTCAATACTGTTCAGGATCTTAAATACTTCAATCAAGTCACCCCTCACTCTTCTAAACTCCAGTGGAAAAAAGCCCAGTCTGTCTAATCTTTCCTCATAAGACAACCCATTCATTCCAGATATCAATCTAGTAAACCTCCTCTGAACCGTCTCCAACACATTTACACCCTTCCTTAAATAAGGAGACCAAAACTGCGGACAGTATTTGAGATGTGGTCTCACCAATGCCCTGTATAATTGAAGCATAACATCCTTAGTTTTATGTTCAATTCCTCTCGTAATAAAGGATAGCATTCCATTAGCCTCCTTAATTACTTGCTGTACCTGCACACTATCTTTTTATGACTCATGCTCTAGAACACCTAGATCCCTCTGCAGCTCTGAATTCTGCAGTCATTCTCCTGTTAATTAATAGCCTGCTTTTTTATTCTTTCTGTTAAAGTGAATAACTTCACATTTTCCCATTGTACTCCATCTACCATGTTTTTGTCCACTTACTCAACATATCTATATCAGTTTGCAATTTCCTTATGTCCTCTTCCCAACATATTTTCTTACCTATCTTTATATTATCTGAAAATTTAGCTACCATGCATTCACTCCCCTCATCTAAGTTATTGATAAAAATTGTATAAAGTTGAGACCCCAGCACAGACCCCTGTGGGACTCGACTTCATATCCTGCCAATCAGAAAAAGGCCCATTTATGCATTATTTCTGTTTTCTGCCAGCCAGCCAATCGTCTATACATGCTAAAATGTTACCCCCTACACCATTAGCTTTTATTTTCTGCAATAGCCTTAAATACCTTCTGGAAATCCAAATACAGCCCATCTACAGGCTCCCCTTTATCCACAGCATATGTTACTCCTTCAAAGAACTCCAATAAATTGGTTAACATGATTTCCCTTTCACAAAACCATGCTGATTGTTCCCGATTATCTTGAGTTTCTCTAAGTGCCCAGCCATAACCTCTTTAATGATTGATTCTAACACCTTCCCATGACAGATGTCAGACTAACTGACCTATAGTTTCCTGTTTTCTGCCTCCCTCCTTTCTTGAATAGAGGGGTTATATTTGCTACTTTCCGGTCTGATCGAACCTTTCCAAAGCCTAGGGAGTTTTGGAAAATTAACACCAACACATTAACACACTAGCCACCTCTTTTAACACCCTAGGATGAAGTCAGTCAGGACCTGGAGTCTTGTCAGGCTGCAGTTCCATCACTGTGCTCGGTACCATTTCCCTAGCAATTGTAATTTCACCAAGTTCCCCTCTCCCTTCCACCTCCTGATTTACAGCTATCACTAGAATGTCTTTTGTATTAAGAAGGTATAGCTTTGATGCACTCCCTGGGTAGCTATTGCAATCACTGATGCAAGTGCAGTAGTACAGCACTTAGTGATCCCATCGAATGCAAGATAGATCCTTGATAAATCTTGGTTTACTCCCACCCCCAAATTGCTCCTTCTGAAGGCACCAGGCCAGCTACAGTACAACTCCTCAAAACCAAGTGACCATTTCTCTTCTATGAATCAAAACAGAATGCTGATCCTCTCCTGAACAAGTGTCCACAGACATGCATTGTCGATTAGGGGATGACCAAATCACAATCAGGATTGGAATATTGCCTGTCTTTTTTCATCACCTCCCCTTGTCCCCAATTGTAACACATCGATTTTCCCCCTCCATGAGACTGAAATCAGGTAACTGAGCATCCACTGCAAATGGTACTCGAGGCAATCCTTGTATAGCTTATTCCTACATTTAGCAGTGCTTTAGCTGGTAGACCAAGTAAATTTGATTTACAGTTTGTTTGTAAGATACAGCGCAGCTCTGGCATCACCTTGTCAGTTTTGTGTCTAGTTGACTGGCGATTGTAGCAGAATACCTAACCCCCATGCAGATCCTGACATGCTGTATTATTCGTGAGTATCACTTGTCAACAAGTACTTGTAGTAAATAGCTGCTGAAAGCTGTTAATTCTACAAATTGTAAAATTGCTGAAATTCTTCCACCCACCTGGAAACCCAGAGTGTTCAGTACACACTGTCACAACAATGTCAAATAATACTAACATTTTCATACTTAATAACCCTGAAGAATGCAAGCAACAGCAAGCACAGGGGATTAAACAAGAAACACTTTTTTTCTGTTTCCATGATATCGGCACTCTTGCCAGATTGCCAGCTGGTCTTGGGGGAATCACAGCTTAAGCTCAGTCTTACAGGTCGTTCAAATTTCCTGGCATAACTTCCATCTCAAACTTTAGTTTTCTTTAGTCTCTGAGGGCTATAGGCTGACTGGTGATAGCTCTGAGGGTTATAGACTGTGTGGTGATAACTATGCGGGTTGTAGGCTGTGCGGATGATAACTATCCGGGTTATAGATTGTGTGGTGATAACTCTGAGGGCCATAGGCTGTGCGGATGATAACTCAGGGCCATAGGTTGCGCAGATGATAACTCTGAGGGCCGTAGGCTGTGCGGATGATAACACTGAGGGCCATAGGCTGTGTGGTGATAAATCTGAGGGTTATAGACTGTGTGTTTGATAACTCTGACGGCCATAGGCTGTGCGGATGATAACTCAGGGCTATAGGCTGTGTGGATGATAACTCTGAGGGCCATAGGCTGTGTGGTCATAAATCTAAGGGTTATGGGCTATGTGGATGATGACATTGAGGGTTATAGGCTGTGTGGATGATAACTCTGAGGGCTATAGGCTGTGCGAATGATAACTCTGAGGGCTATAGGCTGTGCGAGTGATAACTCTGAGGCTATAGGTTGTGCGAATGATAACTCTGAGGGCTATAGGCCGTGCGAATGATAACTCTGAGGGCTATAGGCTGTGAGAATGATCTATAGGCTGTGCGAATGATAACTCTGAGGGGTATAGGTTGTGCAAATAACTCTGGGGGCCATAGGCTGTGCGAGTGAAAACTCTGAGGGTTATGGGCTGTGTGGATGATAACTTTGAGGGCTATAGGCTGTTCGGATGATAAATTGACTCGCACCCTCATGAGGCCAAGTTCCAGATTTTGCTTTTGATCAAACCTGCTCACCTCTCAGTTAGGGTGAATTTTGGTAGCAGTTATCATGGAACTTCAGGATTAGAGGTGAAGTATGCCATCCAGCTTGGTTTCCCTCTTCTCCCGAAGTTCCTGACTGGTCCTGGCTTGGCATTCCACGGGCATTGGCAGCCATTTGGCACCTTTTTGAAAGTTTATTCATAGGACTTCGCTGGCTGAGCCAGAATTTATTGCCCATCCCTAATTGCCCTTGAGAAGGTGGTGATGAGCTGCCTTCTTCAACTGCTGCAGTCCATGTGGTGTAGGTAAACCCCCACTGCTGTTAAGAAGGGAGTTCCAGGATTTTGACTCAGCGACAGTGAAGGAAGTCAGGATGGTGAGTGACTTGGAGTGGAACTTTCAGGTGGTGGTGTTCCCATCTATCTGCTGCCCTTGTTCTTCTAGATGGTAGTGGTCATGGGTTTGGAAGGTGCTGTTGAAGGAGCCTTGGGGAATTCCTGAAGTGCATCTTGTAGATGGTAGACACTGCTGCTGCTGTGCGTCGGTAGTGGAGGGAGTGAATGTTTATGGATGTGGTGCCAATCAAGTGGGCTGCTTTGCCCAGGACAGTGTTAAGCTTCTTGAATGTTGTGGGAACTGCACTCATCCATGCAAGTGGGGAGTATTCCATCACACTCCTGACTTGTGCCTTGTAAATGGTGGACAGGCTTTGGGGAGTCAGGAGGTGGGTTACTTGTTGCACAATTCCTAGCCTCTGGCCTGCTCTTGTAGCCACAGTATTATATGGCTAGTCCAGTTCAGTTTCTGGTCAATGGTAACCCCCAGGATATTGAGAGTAGGGGATTCAGTGATGGCAATGCCATTGAACATCAAGGGACAATGATTGGATTCTCTTTTGTTGGAGATGGTCATTGCCTGTCACTTGTGTGGCATGAATGTTACTCACCACTCGTCAGCCCAAGCTTGGATATTATCCAGGTCTTGTTGCATTTAGATATGGACTGCTTCACTATCTGAGGAGTCGCAAATGGTGCTGAACATTATGCAATCATCAGCGAATATCCCCACTTCTGATCTTATGTTGGAAGAAAGGTCATTGACGAAGCAGCTGAAGATAGTTGGGCCAAGGACACTACCCTGAGGAACTCCTGTGGTGAAGCCCTGGAGCTGAGATGACTGATTTCCAACAACCACAACCATCTTCCTTTGTGCTAGGTATGACTCCAACCGGTGGAATCCCATTGATTCCACTTTTGCTACGGTTCCTTGATACCACACTCGGTCAAATGCAGTCTTAATGTCAAGGGCAGTCACTCTCACCTCACCTCGGGAGTTCAGCTCTTTTTTCCATGTTTGAACCAAGGCTGTAATGAGATCAGGAGCTGAGTGGCCCTGGTGGAACCCAAACTGGGCATCAGTGAGCAGGTTATTGCTAAGCAAGTGCCGCTTGATAGCACTGTTGATGACCCCTTCCATTACCTTACTAATGATGGAGAGTAGAGAGGCCAGGTTGGATTTGTCCTGCTTTTTGTGTACAGGACATATCTGGGCAATTTTCTACATAGCTGGGTAGGTGCCAGTGTTGTAGCTGTTATGGAACAGCTTGGCTAGGGGCGCGGCAAGTTCTGGAGCACAAGTCTTCGGTATTGTTGCTGGAATATTGCCAGGGCCCATAGCCTTTGTAGTATCCAGTGCCTTTCGCCGTTTCTTGATATCATGTGGAGTGAATCGAATTGGCTGAAGACTGGCATCTGTGATGCTGGGGACCTCCAGAGGAGGCCGAGATGGATCATCCATTTGGCCCTTCTGGCTGAAGATTGTAGCAAATGTTTCAGCCTTATCTTTTGCACTGATGTGCTGGGCTCCCCCATGGTTGAGGGTGGAGATATTTGTGGAGCCTCCTCCTTTTTTGAGTTGTTTAACTGTCCACCACTATTCACAACTGGATGAGGCAGGACTGCAGAGCTTACATCTGATTCATTGATTGTGGGATCGCTTAGCTCTGTCTATCACTTGCTGCTTATGCTGTTTGGCACGCAAGTAGTCTTGTGTTATAGCTTCACTAGGTTGACACCTCATTTTTAGGTTTGCCTGATGCTGCTCCTGGTATGTCCTCCTGCTCTCTTCATTGAACCAGGGTTGACCCCCTGGCTTGATGGTAATGGTAGAGTGGGGGATATGCTGGGCCATGAGGTTGCAGATTGTGTTAAGAGTACAATTCTGCTGCTGCTGATGGCCCACAGCACCTCATGGATGCCCAGTCTTGAGTTGCTCAATCTGTTCGAAATCAATCCCATTTAGCACGGTGGCAGTGCCATACAACACAAAAGGCTGACTATCACAGTACTCACAGCCACTGAGGCGAGGACATGAACAGCCTGTCTACAGCTCCTGCGGGTTAACAAGAGCATGTCATAGGAGTGTCTGTGTTCGCAGGGCACCACGCTGTGTTGATCACTGAGAAGGATCACTGTGGTTTGTTATATATGTAGTCCGTAAATAATTTGTGTCACTCACGATGTAATTAGACTAAATGTTGCAAAGGTTAGCAGTCTCTCTTCATCTCAAAGTCAAACAATATTTACAATGTACCATCAGGTTCTCACCAGTCCCCATGGAGACTGCAGCCAGTAATCCATCTCTATGTGACAGTAGGACTGTGAAGGATTTTGGCATGGTTGACCTCGTGAAGGCTCATGCTTGGTGCAAGGCCAGGCCCATCTTCTGTGTCCAACTACTCAGCGACCATCAGCTGAACCATTGCTGGATCAGTAGGTCCCTCACAAGAGAGGCATCCCGCATGGATTCCTCTCTGACTCTGTGTGGTCCACCCTCAGCATTTGAGTCTTCTTCCTCCAAGTCCCCCTGGCCCTTTTTCTGCCTCATCTTGCTCCTCCCCTCTTCCATCAATGAAGTGGAGCCTTCTTCATGTCCTGCCCCGCAAGCGTCACTCCCCTTTACTGTGCCACGCTGAGCAGCATACAGCATTATATGACCATGTCGGAGATCCTGGCAGTCGTGTACTGCAACGTTCCACCAGAACAGTCCAGGCAGTGAAATCTCATCCTGAGCAGGCCAGTGACCTATTCGATGAGGATCCTGGTGTGCAGGTGGCTCTTGTTATAATGGTGCTGGGGATCAGTTTGTGGATTTTGCAGGCATGTTGGGAGCTACCTCCTTAGAGGGTAGCCCTTGTCTTCCAGAACCCAACCATGTACCTGGGGGGGCAGGGTGGAAGAGCCGAGGCAGGGTAGACTCTCTCAGTATAAAGGTGCCTTGGCAGTTGCCTGGAAAGCCTTCAGGAAAATCTTTCTGTGGTTGCCCATCAGCTGAACATTAATTGAATGACAAGCTTTCCTGCTTATAAACTTTTCAGGTGCCTTAATGGCAACGTGGGTGCAGCTAATTATGCACTGGACCTGGGGAAATCCAGCTATATTGATGAAACTCATTGCCCTCTGCAGTTGCAGGACAACGTCCATGGGGAAGCTGATGAAGTCAGCGACCCTTGTGAAGAGAGCATTTATGATGGCATGGATGCAGCAGTGAGCAGCCAACTGAGTGATATCACAAAAGTCAGCAGCACAGCCCTGAAATGAGCCTGCAGCAAAGAATTGAGTGCCCCCACCACCTTCAGTGCCAGTGGCAGGGCCTGTCAATGGGTGGTTCTAGGTGAGAGGTCATCATTGAGGAGGACACAGGCATCCATTACCATCTTGCTGGACAGTCTCAGTCTCCTCCTGAAGTTGTGCTAGGTAAGTCAGTTGTTGCGGTATATCAAGTGCTCTGGGTGTTCTCGAGTCCTCGTCCTTGGCGTTGCCTCCTAAGGTTTACCAACCTGCTGCCCAGGGACCTCTCTCGTCCTGCGTGACACTGCTGCCGCGCTGCCATGGTGGCCTGCAGATGAGCGCTGCATCCATTTCCAGTGGCTGCCTTCCTTTCTAGGGATGGAATTTCTGAAAGGCTGGCTGATTAGCCTGATGCCCAGCCCCTGAGCTGCCACAGAGATCACCTTCACTGGAGCTTTCCTGGCCACTTTACAGCAAAGTTATGCTTACTTGCTAGCTTTCCAAGACTTTTGCAGCCTTCCGAATGGCCTCCCGTGCCATTCAGGACTGGCCGAAGTGCTACCGTGCTTTAAGAGGCCTTCTAAAATTCGTCTGCCCTCTTGAAAATCCTGGAAGTTCTGTTTCAGCCTTCAGCACAATGACGCTGTTGGCTTCTATATTGCAATGTGTGGGGTTTCTGATCCAGCCTCTTTCCCATGCCACCGAAAATGACCAGTGCCAGAAATGAATCTGGGACTTCTGGATCTGTGCCCCGGTTGCCATTTTATTTTGCTGACTAACCCCGTCAGAACCACAAAATCTGGCTCTTGCTCTCAATGCCAGTAGGCTAGGCAGGGGGATAAATCAACCAAGATGCTTTCTCTTGATTGCTGTCTTGTGATCCCTGCACTTGTGTGAACACAATGTGAGAGAAAGATCAAACATGGCTATGTTGCCTTTCATAGTTGAATAGCCTACTAATTTCTGATGCTTGGACTCATAACGGAAGAACAACCAATTGAACAACTTGTCATGCATCAGTCAGTTTGGGGAGTGGTAGCTTAGTGGTTAGCCTACTTAACTAGTAATTTAGAGGCCTGGACTAATGTGACCCAGAGACAAATCCCACCACAGCTCCCCCAGGTATGTGGTTGGATTCTGGGTGACAAGGTCTACCCTCTAAGGAGGTTGCTCCTGACATGCCTGTGAAATCCACAAATTGAGATTGATTAAATCAATCTGTAATAAAAAACACTAGTATCAGTAATGGTGACCATGAAACTAACAGATTGTCAGAAAAACTCAAACAAAAATACCTGGAAAAACTCAGCAGTTCTGGCAACATCGGCGGAGAGGAGCACAGTTGATGTTTTGAGTCCTCATGACCCTTCAACAGAACTAAGAAAAAATAGAAAAGAGGTGAAATATAAGCTGGTTTAGCTGGGGGAATGGGGGGGGGCGGTGGTGGTTGGGGCAAGAAGAGCTAGGTAGAGGGCCAGTGATAGGTGGAGATAACCAAAAGCTGTCACAGACAAAAGGACAAAGAGGTGTTGAAGATGGTGATATTATCTGAAGGAATGTGCTAATTAAGGGTAGAAAGCAGGACGAGCAATGTACAGATAGCCCTAGTAGGGCTGGGATGGGGTGAAGGAATCTAAAAAGGCTATGTCCTTTTGTCTGTGACATCTTTTGGTTATCTCCACCTATCACTGGCCCTCTACCTAGCTCTTCTTGTCCCAACACTCCCCCCCACTTAAACCAGCTTATATTTCACCCCTTTTCTATTTTTATTTAGTTCTGTTGTAGGGTCATGAGAACTCGAAACGTCAACTGTGCTCCTCTGCGCCGATGCTGCCAGACCTGCTGAGTTTTTCCAGGTATTTTTGTTTTTGTTTTTGTTTTGGATTTCCAGCATCCGCGGTTCTTTGCTTTTATGTCATTAAAACTCATCTGGTTCACTGATGCCCTTTATGGGCATCCTTAGCTGATCTGGCCTTTATGTGACTCCATACCCACAGCAACATGGTTGACTCCTTCCTAGCTGCCCTCTGAAATGACCTAGCAATTCATTCAATTGTATGAGGATGGGCAAGAAATGCTGGCCTTGCCAGCAACACCCAGATCCCATGAATGAAAAAAGTCAGCATTTATGGAACTGCCTTCACCAACAAGTTAGCATTTTCAGCAGAGACAGTGCAAAATAGTAGACATGTTATTCAGTTCAGTGTTCTCATTAACAAATATGTTATGGAACTATTATACAAAGAACCTGATCATAGCTACATTTTTCTTTACACAAATATTATCTTCACATAGTAACAGATCACTATATCTCACTTCATATCCTCTGAATAGGCCACCGAGCACTATCTGACTGTCCATCTGCTGCTCTGAAAGTGACTATCTTCCTATTTAGAGCCCTGTCATAACAAGGTCCTGATGGATTGTCCTGGTGACAGTCTCTGGGGTTTGGTGACAAGGTAACAAGAGATTCCTACTGTCAAACAGCCCCTATGTTGTCAGCAGGACCTGTGTTCTGCAGTGTGGCTGGCAGCCCTCCACATCTGTGTTTCCAGGCTCAGTACTTGAACTATCTTGTCTTGCTTGGCCAAGACATTTCTATTTTTGGCTTACCATGTTATTGAATACATTTGAAATAATAGCCAAAGCAGCAGAAATATCTGACGAAAGGGTTAAAATCACTGATTTGTACCCTTATTATAAAGCTCTCCATTATATATCTCTTTTATGAGGCTATTAGATTTTGGCTTGCAACATTTACAGCTTTTATCTTTTATATACAGAGTGCTAAATGGTAGTCAGTCATACACACTCAATGAAATTTGAAAAAATGTTTAGCTCAAGAGGCCCAGTTATAGGAACTCAATAGCTCTCATTTCCTTGTTATTACTTTTATACTTGTATCCAAACAGCAAAAATAGTTATTTTGGAACATGTGTATATATATGCAAGACTTGCATTTATATAGTGTCTTATTACTTTTCTCAGAAATATCTCGAAGGACTTAACAAACACGTAACTCTGCCAACTTTGGTTGTACGCATTTCTGAAGGTTTCATCACATCCCTCATTTGTGACATTGATCCTTAGGGAGCATGACTGCATCCAAACACTCTGTTGCACTCTCCTGCGAATGGTTTCTGGACAATTCAATCCTCATGGTGACCTGACACTCCCATGTAAATTGCAAAACAAACTCTTCATTACCTGATTGGATTATTTTCGACTCTCAGCAAAACAGCCGTTTTTTCCATCTCCATTATTTTTATAACTAATGAGTTAAAGTCTTCAAAGAAAATGAAAAAAAAACCCACAATATTTTTAATTCTCCTCTGATATTTCTTTTGGGTCATTTGTAGCACTGTCCTTGAGATTAATCTTTTATCTGGAAAATCCTATATGCAATGTGTTTTTTTGAAAGCTACTGCCCTGTAGGCAAGCATGGCTGCCATTTTGCCCACAGCAACATTCCACAAACAGCAATGGTAGGAATGCATTTTTTTTGGTAGCAATGGTTGAGAGAGAAATGTAGGCTGTTTGACTCTGGAGGGCAAAACAGTTGAGCCAGATTCTAATCTCACCTGAGGTCCATACATTAGCTCTTTGCATTAGGGCTAACGGGGCAGTTATCAGAATGTATCCCTAGCCCATGAGTGAGGCCAAGTGTAGAACTGCTATTTCCACTTCAGATTTGAAACCTGCACTAATGATGTGTCCAATCTGTGACTTTTGGTGTGGCTCAGCTACTTACTGTATGATCTTGTTGGAACATCAAGGTAGTCTTTGTGCAGGTTTCAAAGCTGAAGTGACATGGATTTGGATCAAGAGTATTATCATTACATATTGAACCTTATGATGCATTAATACAACCTTTTCCATTTGACGGTGGGAAGGCAGTGTTAAAATCCCTTATATACATTATTGGTACACTCACTTTGAATGAGGAACTACAGAATCTAATTGTAATCCTAGTTCCTGTGGTGTAATTCTTGGTTTACAAGGTGCTCAAGAGGTCCTCTGGACTTTCTGGACACTTGTAAATGTATCCAGAGTTAATAGTGAAAGAATTGAAAACTCGGATCTTTCTGCCTACATTCTCAGTGCATTTAATATTTAAAAGCTGGAAATGGAGCCTGTGCTATGTGTAAGCCACAAGGCGCAAGCCTTTAGATGTGACAGTCCAAGTCACCAGCAGGCAGTAAAAACAAAGTACTGGTGGCTGCAAATGGATACTATAGTTACTGATCCAGAATATGACTGTACCCCTAACATTCTCAATATCACTCAACAGGCATTTGGTCAGAAATTTAAAAACTACAGTGAATTCTTGTTATATCAGAGTTGTTGATTCAGTGTAATTTTGTGACTCACCTCCTCCTGCCCTCTTGATCTCTCCTGCTTATCTCCCTCTCCAACAGACTATTATGCACTCCGGTTAAAACTGGCCCATGTATGCCTGCTATCGATTGTGCATTAGTTCCGATCTGCTGCCATCCTCTTTAGGCCCCCTCTCTCCAATTTCCAGTTATTCCAAGACCTTCAGTCCGAATAGTTAGCATTGTATTTCTATTTTTACTCTGGGATTGTCAGTTTGAATCTGGTAGGCCAAGGAGCATATGAAACATTTCAACTCATTGCTTCTTCAGAACTAAAAGAGAGGCGATTGTATTCTTTTTCCATTTTTCTTATCCTGTTTACTCAAGGCCCTGCCTCTAGATATGGTGTGTGCCATTTTGGACAGCCTAATAGAGAAGATATTAAAGTTACAGATACCGTTCAGTATTGATTCACCAGGATACTGATGCCAGATAGAAAATTAGTTATGTGGAAAGAATTGAGATAGTGGGATTATTTCCACTGGAACAGAAAAGACTAAGGAAGATTTAATTGAGGTTTTTAAACTTTGAAGCGTTTTAACAGATTGGTTAAAGAAAAGCTATGGGCAGAATCATTCTAGATTTGCACAAAGTCTGGTAGCGGGCGGGAAAAGGGACGTTTTGCCCGCCTGCTGCAATGGCATGCTTTCGCGCTGTATCATCCCATTTCCAGCGTGTCCTGCCTCATTAATAATGCATTCCTGGAAAACACTCTGGATAGCTGGCAGGGCGGCATCAGATTCGCCCGCCCTGCAGTCACCTCCAGTCTCAATAATGCGGGTGTCATATTTAAAGGGTGCCCCTGCACAGAACTAGCTCTCTCTAAAGGATTGTAAGCTCATGCAAAGTCATTGCTGCCAAAGGGAGGAAACACGATGCCCCCAGATTTAGCGACACCTCCCTAGGGCACCTACTGGTCGCAGTGGAGGCCCACTGTGAAGTCCTCTACCCTTGCTCAGGGCAAGCTGACAAATCCAACATGGGAGGTGGTGGCAGCGGTGGTCAGCGCCAATGCCCTGCAAAAGAGAACAGCCATCCAGTGCCAAAAGAGGATGAATGATCTCTTCCGTTCCGCCAGGTTAAGTCACTTTTCTCATCACTCTCAACTCACACACTGTCCTGTGGATTGTGTCCTCATCCTGTCCATGGCATGACTCACCATCCACACATGCCAGGCATCCTTCTCACCTGGCCTGGCAGACGTCCTGCTTACATTCCCTCCATCTGTCTTCATGCAGGACAAGCTGGTTCACAACAAAAGGTCACAGACTGGTGGAGGAATGCCTGACATCAAGGTCCTCACGGACTTTGAAAATAGAGTTATCCAGCTGTCTGGTGATGATCTGGACAGTTCCTGTGCTGATGGTGAGGTCGGCGCTCAACCAAGTAAGGATCCTGCAGTGCAACATTCATCAGACAACCATGCTGTGTGTGAGTTCCCCTGTTCTGCAGTCCCCTGCCATCCGCTAATTATCTCTCCTTGCTTTTGCAGGCATATCTGGGAAGCAGCCAAGGGGGTCCATGAGCCTGGTCCTCAACTCAAGCCCCAAAGGCACCTCGAAAGAAGAATCTGATGACACCCTAATTGAAGAACCATCACAGCGCTCACCCACACCCTCCACCAGCACAGAAACATACACCTTGGTGGGACCTATTTCTAGAACAGCTTCGGGTCACAATCTGGTGAGCACATCGCATTGTCTGATCCACAGCAGGTGATGGCAGGGACTTCCCAGGTTTCCAGCACTCGGAAGATCACTGGAGGCCAGAAATCTGCTGAGTCCGAGTCTGATGAGACGCCCCTATACTCAGTTACACCTCAGTTGCGGGAGCTGCAAAAGCAAGCTTGGAAACATCAGGAAGGGATGTTTGCTGCACTCCTCAGATTGCAAGACACGATATAGGAATCCGTCCGCCTTCAGTCTGAGGTGAAAGTGCTGGCATGCTAATGCACCGAGGTCAACACTGTAGGATGGCAGCCGCCATGGAGACCTTGGTCCAAGAAATCGGTCCTGCACTGCTGTGGGGGCTGAACTCCATTGCTGACATCATAGTTGGCCTCCAACAATGTCAACGTGAGAAGGGTATGGATCAGATCGATCTCACTCCAACCTCCTCTTCTCCTCAAAGAGTCAGCCAGGGGTCCTCAGGCACTCATAGGGAGGAGGAAGATCAGCAGGTGCACACCCTGGGGCAATCCACCCAGGTGACTCTGGGAGTGTCTGGCCCAAACGAGTCCCCTCTTTCTGTGATCCCAGCAGCTCCAGCTCCAGCTCCACAGGCTAAGGAGGGTGCCACTGCCACACAGCAGGACCCCGAAAGCAGGGACCCTCCAGGTCTCAGCCCTGCAGAGGATGTCTACCAGCGTCGTCAAAGATAGGGCGTAGCAGTCAGCAGGCTGTCTCCACCTCCACTGTGGATGTCAGGGGAGCACCAAGATGTAGCAGCAGTGTTAGGAAGGTTAAGAAGATGTAGTTGCGAAGCCTGGGCACAGGTGTTAAATCACTTGCACTTAATGTTCACTATTGTGAATAAACTCCCAAGAATGTCTCCTTGCCTATGGCTCCTTGTCATGATGAGCAGTGTTTGTGTCACTCAGATGTGAAACCTTGGTTCCTGCACAAGATAAAGGCAGATGTCTCAGTCCAGGGCCTCTTCCCTGTGCAGCGTGTAACCTTCAGACCAAAATGATAGTCCGGCTTCACAGTCACTGGATACGTTGGTGATGCCTGCACCTCGATGTTGTTTGTCATTGCTGCCAGAATTCTTTCTGTATGCTCTCAGCACTTTTGAGGTGGGGCTGCCCCCTCCCATCTCTTCGGCACCTGTGACTGGTGTTGCTGTGCTCCTGAGGGGGTCAGGTGCTGAAGGCTGACAAAAGATCAGGTGCATTTCACGGCTGCGTCTCCGTGATATGACCCTGATCACAGAGCAAACGAGCTCAGGAACCAGACATTCCAAAGGCTATTTTCAGATCTATGGACTGTTCTCACTGTATGTTGTCAGCATCCTCCTGCAATCTAGTGACTATTAGGGCCTTTGCTGTATCTCCACGACATGAGCCTGAGCACAGAGTGTATGTGCGCTGCCATCAGCCATACAGGAGTCAAACAAGATGAGGATGTCAGGACTGTCCTCATGGCATCTCGTCATCATCATCTTCTACAAACTTTGTGGCTATGAGGGCCTCCCAAGCATGCCTGCCTTGTCTAGCCAGTGCGATGGCCTCATCGCCAGCATCCTTGCCTTTAAGGATAATCATCGTTATCCTCTTCGACGCCCTCCTCATCGGATGATACATGCAGCTCCTTCATCTCCCCCACAGCCAGCTCCTCATCTCATTGCACCGCCAGGTTGTGAAGCATGCAGCGAGTGACGATGACATGTGACACCCTCTGGGACTGTATTGCAGTGCTCCACCAGACCTGTCAAGGCACCGGAACCTCATCTTCAAAATGCCTATCGTTTGCTCTATCAAAGTCCGGGTCGCGGCGTGAGCCTCATTGCTGCAGTCTGAGACCGCTGCACGGACGTCACCAGTCACGTCCTCTGCAGGTAGCCCTTGTTCCTGAAGAGCCTACCCTTTAGCCTCTGTGGGCCTTGGAAGATGTCAGGGATCTGAGACCTGCTAAGGATGTAGGAGTTGTGGACAGCCCCTGGGAATCGTGCGCAGGCCTGTAGGATGCATTTGTGGTGGTCGTGGACCAGCTGAACATTCAGCGAGTGGAAGCCCTTGTGGTTAATGTAGTTGACCGCTTTTTGCCACGGAGATCTAAGCACCATGTGATTGCACCCTGCACCAGTGGGAAACCTGAGATCTGCGCAATTCCCAGCGCTCTTGCTTCCTGGCTTTCCTGATCCTGGGCAAAATGCACAAAGCTATGTGCCTTCGTGAAGATCGCATCAGTGACTTCCTGGATATGCTTGTGCATGGAGGCTTGCGAGATCCCACACAGGTCATCTGTGGAGCCCTAGAAGGAACCACAGACATAAAAATTGAGCACCGCAGTCACTTTCATTGCCACTAGCAGTGGATGATCTCCATGTCCCCGTGGTGCCAAATCTTCAGCAGGTGGCATATGACCAGCCAGTTCCCTAGACATCACAGTCTTCGGCGACACTGGTTCTCGATCATCTGTGGGAGTGACAGGCATCGTCTATAGACTCTGGGTCTAGCAAGATGCCTGTGAACGGCGGCTCTCTGTGGATCTTTAGCTGCGTGCACAGCAGGCCCTGCCGCCTCTTCATCTTGAGGGAGATGCTCCTCCCTTCGCTGAGCCAGCCGCCTGGACCGCTCTTCTTCTTCTCTGGTCTCTGTAAGCCATGAGGTATACTGCTAAATCATCAGGCTCCATGATCCTGATGTTCTCCTCTTATAGAGAGACGAGTGGGTTAGCATCAGCATGCTAAAAGCCTCTCTTGATTAGGTCTGAAGGCCCCTTCACGCATGCAGCAGTGCTGGCCACCACTTGGATGGCCAGCATGTAGCACAATCATTGGCTGTCGGAAAGCCCACCTACCTCCACCACACTCCACTTGACCAATTGGCAGCTTCGGCTATTGGACTGCATGCTGTGCTCTCAGCTCAGGCACAGGCATCTTGTGCAAGGCTGCGCTGTTAGCTTGAACCATGGGGGATACTGGTCCAAACCTTAATAAAGACATTGCTAGGGGCTGTGAGCGTCTCCACCAGTGACTGCGCCATGGCCACTTTTCACAAGGGGACTGTATAACCTGCCCTGTCAGCCAATTGCTCTGCTGCTCCCTAAAATGCACATTAATTTGCAGTCTGTGCCTGAGGGTGAAAAGTCCTGGAGCATTTGGTGGCACATTCATGCTTTTGCTTCAGGGGCAGGAAAGCTTCAGAGGCTGGACTCCAAGCATGTAAATGGAGCTGCAGTTGAATGGTCTCAGCTGCGGAAGAATACTGACTTTTGAAAAGCTTTTCCAAGTGTGTGGCTGCTTCCCTCACCTCCCCTCCCCCACCAGCCCCTCCCTGCCCACCCCAGCATGTGCTTGAGTATTTCCTTCAGTCTGCCTGTGCTGCCTTGCCCATACTCACAACCCCCTTGGTCTGACCCACATTGGAGCCCTTGCCCCGGCACTGTACTGAAAGCCAGCTGGGAAAAAGTGACTTGCCTTGCCCATACTCACAACCCCCTTGGTCTGACCCACATTGGAGCCCTTGCCCCGGCACTGTACTGAAAGCCAGCTGGGAAAAAGTGACTTGCCTGTGCCCCCTGCGAATGCCCAGCACCTCTTCCTTGATGTCCTGGGGTGATGCTCACAAATTCTGCGCAACGTTGTGTGCAGTCACTTCTGAGTTCCCCTTGAAGTTCAGGTCACCAGGTGCATGCCTTTTAAAGGCAGTCATCAAGCACGCAGTTCTGAAATCACACTGACGTGGGTGGTAAATTTGACGTGGGGTGAGGATCCAAGTGAGCAAGTCTTATAATTAAATGCAAATGTATTAAAATAATGTTCCCGATGTGCGGCATCAGGAAACATGGCCCGTCATTGATGGATGGAATGGATGATTGCAAAGTGGTTTCACGATGCTGTAAAACCGAGTTTTCGCCTTCTTGTCATATTGCTCCCCCCACTCCGCCCGCCATGACACCCAACACCAACGGGACTGGAAAATTCCTGCCTATGGCTCAGATCTTCAGGTCTCTGTTCCATTGGAGACCGGACCACTACCCAAGAGCCCCACCAGGACACTGTGGAAGTCCAGATGCGCTGACCTCCATGTGAATTGCCTAGGAAGTTTCAACTTCTGATGGGCAGTTCTCTTGCTCCCCCAGATCCTCCGCGAATGTCTCTGACTCTGAGATAGTTTCGGACTCTTCAGACTGTTCTGCGGTACTTACTGGAATAGCTAGTCAGGAAATGTTATACAGATTAAAACCTAATCTAACATCTGGGTAACTACACAACTGACACGCCCAATCACTCATACTTACCTCCAACTATCCCCTGACCAAACTACCCCAACCTGCTGAACCCCCAACTACCCCCTACCACCCCACAGCTATCCCCCTGACTTAGCTTGATATGACTAACCCCACCACCTGACTACCCCACTGACTCCTGACTACCTCCCAACCAGACCCAGCTATCCCTCCCGACAACTGTAACGCCCTAAGCATCCAACTACCCCCTGACTTTTTGACTACCTCGCGACTTCCCTTGGCCACCCTACACACCTTCACCGACCCCTGATCTAACCTGACTACCCTTCCCATCCGTACCTGACTAGCCCCCAACCTGACTACCCCTCCCGACCCAACCCAACTATCCCCCTGACCCAGCTACCCACTTATCCACTTACTCACCTACCACCTCACTCATCTGCTACCTTGCCCACCTACCTCTTTGCCCACCTAGCACCTCATCCTCCCTACCTCCCTACCCATTCACTTATTCATGCATTCTTTCATTCACCCATTCACACCGAACCTTTAAACTTATCATATGGTAGCTAGTGCCATCAAAAGTGTCCTATTTTCCCCCAGACTCTACAGAGCTGTGGCGCAGTGTCCCGATGGAGGCCTCGCTTTGCTTTTCTGATAAAGCTGGGCTTGGAAGACCTAGTAAGAAACATGGAGCAGTGGCAAGGCGGGCATAGTTCAAGCAGATGATGATCACTGCTGTTCGGAAGATCTAGGCCTATTTCCTCTAGTTGCGGGTGGAGTCATATTTGGGAATGGAGTCATTACTTTAAAAAACTGAGGCAGAGCTGAGGAAAAATTGCTTTAGTTAGAAGATTTTTGGGAGCAGGCAGAAACCTTTTCTGAAACATGGCCTCCTTCAACATCCATACACGTATTATCCATCAGGGGTCTCTGTATGATCAGAAGCAGTAATCCTGTCTCCGAGCACAGGTAGTGTTCAGGCCATTTCTAGCACTCTTACCACTTCAGCAAATTACAACTGTTCCCCTGCATTACCTTGACCTGAATCCCGATTCTGGATGATTCTGAAGCACGGTTACTTGTGCTGTGACTATCAATGGAGAAGGAGGAAGAGAGTACACAGAGTGTATAACTGTGACAGGCAGTTATTAGATATTCTTTCTGATTTTTAGCCACTTTTGCAAAGTCAAAAATAAAAGTTACTATGAATTCTTTCAAAGATAAACCCCAGAAATGCAGAATTCCAAATAATATTATTTAGTATTGCTGAAAAAAGAGACATGTCTAAGTGTTATAAGATTGTTCTCATCAGCAACCTTATAAATAGGGCCTGAGTCATTTGCTTGCCATGCAAGCTTAATGCTGAAATAGGGGCATCAAAAGCATCCTGCAGGATAATGGCTACCTTGATCAGATCATTTCACGCTGTATATCATCTCACCAAGCAAACTCAGCAACAGGCCTAAGGCCGTCACTTTAGGCCCTGAAAAATGCCCAGTCTTCCTCAGGTTACCCTGGAAGGGCAAGGTATCTCATAAATTTGAACAACAGGTGAAGCTAGCTGTTTCACGCTGCTACTATGCAGTAGCAACCCAAGTGGTGTTCACCCCTAACAAGATGCTGCTGTCAGGCTAAAAAAATGTTCTGCCTATCACACAAGTGAGTAATGTGGTATATGAATTTTAGTGCCAGTGTGATGCTAGGTATGTAGGTCATACATCCCAAAGACTAGTGGATTGTATCAAACAGCATGTCCCAGCCCCTGTTTGCAAAAGGCAGGGTACAGCCTGTACCCAGCTAGCCCATGCTTGCAAAACTCAAAACACAGTGTCCAACATTAGATGTGATTCCGCAATTGGACATTTGCTAAATAACCCTCATTGTCCTAAGAATTACACTGACAACCAATTTAAGATTGTTAGACGGGCTTGTAATGTGGCGCATTTGCATGTACTGGAAGCTACATATATTAATACACAGGGTCCTGTTCTTTGCAGACAGAAAGAACATGTACGTACATTGCGCCCGTTTCAGCTAAACAAAATAACTGGCAGCCATTCGATGACTCATTCCTCAGGACATTGTCTTGACCAGTCAGTCAGTCACCATTAGTGGTGCATTCTCCATGGCAATGCCACTTGCCAACCAATCAGCACTCTCTTCATATACAGTATAAATTGTTGTTTTCCCCTTATATTGGTTTTCTTGTGAGTGTCCTGATGAGTGCAAAACGAAAAGCTTAGACATGTCACTTTTTCAGCATTACTCAAGTTCTGAAATGCCAAACAACTATTAATATTATTTAAGAGTGTATTAACAGCCAATAGCACATCCAGGTGCATTTGGCTTCATGACTTGAACCCCAAGATGTGTTGCTAAGTTGAAAGATGCCCATATGTATATGTTACTGTTGTTGGGGTGGAATATTTCTTCTGTGAAGATCAAATTGTGTTTTGATTAACTTAATGTCTACTATGCACAAAAACCGATCACCACCTTTATCAAAGCTGAGAAGTTTATACAGATAATCTTTTTGTTTGTTTGATATGGAATGCATGCTCTGTCACCATTGGGACGTGCCCTGCTTCCTTAAGCATAGCGAGCATAGCCACTGGTTGGCAGATGGAAGGCATTGGGAACTTGAAGTGCGGCCTGGCAGGCTCTCAGCACAGAGCTCCTGCCGTCTGTCCAGCTAGGACATTGGTTTGCAGTCTGGAAATGAATGGGGGATAATTCTCCAGTCTCCAAAGCTATGCTCACCCTTAGTGAGCCGGCTGGGGTACTATGGACTTTGTTGTTTACCAGTTGGACTAATGAGCCCATTATGTTGTGTGTCCGAGTTCTGATCTTCCATTGCCAGCCATACAGCTACTTCAAACCCAAAGCGATTTAACTCGCTCTGTACAGTGATAGGCGAGAGGGATAAATTCCACTCGTGTTCTTTATGACTTCACTAACTAGGTTTGGTAGTGTATAGGTTGTGGGTTAAATCATTGGACATCCTTGTTTCAGATGATGAAATGCCCTTTTGAATGTACCATGTAACTCAAAATGAATTGAGAACATAACTTGTAAACTGTACTGCAACAACTATATACCAGGTGACTCCAATCCACTTGGCTGTGGGGCTTATTATCTCCTTACTTGTTGGAAAACAAGAGACTGATTTGGAGGCAGGGCTACCTCGCCATCCTCTGCAAATCAAAAATCCCTCTCTTAAATTGAAGGGACCCAGTTTAGATAGAGCACCAGCAGATTCAAGAGGGGGCTTTCACTAAAGCTATAGGTACAGGCACAGGGATAGATCTAGCTCCACTTCATAATCTTGCTTTCTCTTGGCTGTAGTAATATTGCACCACATGACTCAAAGTGCACTTATACTAACTTTATTTGAATGATACAAGGAAGTACATACCTGATAATGAAATATTGCTCGTTAAACATAAACGTATTTAGTGCTTTGTGTCTGTTCGGCACTGGGACCTCATAATACCAGGAGCTGGTAATACCTTATATTCACTGTGTACAACATAGGTGCATCTGAATAAGGCTGATTTCATCTGGGAGTGCAAACATCACATTTATTAATTCTGTATTAAGAATGTCGTAGACTGAAAATCACATAGAATCTGTCTAAACAAATATATTACGATTTGTACATTATTTAGATTACACTGGCATTCCTATACAAATCTATTTTACAACTTTTTCCAGTGTTTGATTGTTCTATTCTTATTAGAACAGAACTGTTACTACTACTTTTTCCCCTCAGATGCTCTCTAGCCACCTAATGAGAGTTTCTCTCTTTAAAGCTCCCTCTTTTAGTCAGGAAATTGGCATGGTTTTAGATTGTGTCCCTGTTCAAACAGTATTGCTGTTGGGGGATGATCGGCCAACTGAAGGCAGGGTTGTTGTTGGATGAGGGGACTGTGATAGTTACCACCTTCATCTAGCTCAGTGGGTCATTCCCTTTCTGTCCATCTCGCCCTATCTCCCTCCACCACCCTGCTGTCAAATAATTGAGCTTGGATGACAATCACAGCTCGGGGTGAGAACATTTTTTGTCAATCTCCTTCCCATCTCTTGTGAGATGCTGACTCATGTTGCAATGCAGCTACATGGGTACTAGCTGTCCTCTGGTACCTGACCTTGGTCGCCATTTTCTGTTTATAAGCCTGGACAGCAATGTTTGTGGGGGTTCGCTAATGGAGGACATCACAGCTGAGTCTGATCCTGTCTGCATCCTGCTGCTACACACATACAGTCTACTGGATAGTAACCTGGAGCAGGGGAAGTTCAGGGTGATTTGGACCTCTTTTCTCCACTGCATTGAGGCCAATTTTAGTGCCCAGCTGAGATCAACTAACATTTCTTAGTATAGATTTCTTTTCTTTCTTAATTTTGCAACTTGTCACAGTTTGAACTGTATTGTCCATGAGCTTTGAATAGGAGAAGGTTAAGAAGGAGAAAAATGAAGAGGCTTAGTATGCTATGAAAAATGTCAGCAAATGCTTTCTATAAAATGAGGTGGTACCATCTAACATCCTTTGCAATATCGCGTCTCCTAAGACCACTATAACCCATAGTAACCCGCCATAGAAACAGCACAACTATAGGGTCCAAAATACATTTGGAGCTGTTACATGTGAAGGCTCCACACAAATGCATCTGATTTACAAACATTTAGGCAAGGAACCTGTCAGAATTGAGCTTGTTAAAGTCTTAGTGCAGTCAGGAGAGAGGGAAAGCAGAAGAGAAAATTGATAGAGTGGGGAGGGAATGGTAAATAATATTTTTAGGAACAGGGAAAATGCTATTGGGTTCAACAAACCACAAGTGCACCTGGTTGCCTCTTAAACCTATTTATGCTGCCTGTACCAATGGCATTTCCTGATCATTTATTCTATAACCTTATTATCCTTTTAGAAAAAAGATTTCAGTTTGACTTTCCTTCTTACCAACAACTTCCTGATTTTAATTTGTATTCCCCTGGTTTGAGATTTCCACTATAGGGAACAATCTGCAGGATCATCTTGTTGGCCACTGTATGAATTGTGAACCATGAAAACTGTAAGGCATCTTAAAGTTTGCTCCTTCACAGGGAGAAGCAGCCCAGTTCCTTTAGAAGAGGCAGGAGTTATCTAACTCACAAAATGTTTGCCACATTGGTACCCATGTCCTAATTCCAATCACTCAAGGTGCTGCCGTTAAATTTAAATCCAACTGCTGCTTGTATTAAACTGCTGTTGGTGAAAAGAATCCATTTTTTATTACAATGCTTAGCATTTTATATTTGCCTGTAACATCCCATTCTTGTTCATTGTTGTTAAATAAAAGATGCCTGTTCATTTGTAGTACACACACAAAATTACACCTAACTCTGAGGAACAATTCTTTTGTTGTTGCAAAAAAACATTGGAAATGTAAGACGAGCTAATATACGATTAACATTAAAGAGCAGCCTATATTTTACGAAATAACGTACTGGAATCTTGAAAAAAAATACCACAGTTCAAGATAGCAGCATTGGAATCAGCACATTGATGATTTTACTAGCCTGACCCATCCACTGGGCAGTCTTCAAGGTTAGGGATGTTATAAATAGGGAATAGTACACTTTTCCATTTGAAGTATTGAGTGTCAGCTTTAAGCTCTTTCAGGAAACATAGCCATTAGATGCAGAGTGAAGTTCCCAACTCTGCCCTGTAATCAGGCTGAGGAACTACCTCGGGGGTTTTCTATTTCCTCATCAGCCAACCTGTGGTCTTTGAGAAATAGTGCCAATTTGATGCAAGCTTGTGCCAACTGGGGGAGTTTTGTGCTGTAGGTCCATGCTCACTAGTAACTTGGTTGAGAGTGCCCAAATTCATATGTTACAATTTCAGTCAGCAGTTAACCCGGACTGAATTTAGACCTAGCTCAATGTCTAATCCCTGGCAGCACACAGTCCCTACGGGTGTTAGTTTTTACATGGTTTGAAGTGATGCGCATGTATATAAAAAAGAAAGAAGAATTTAACTCCAGCACAAGAACAACTGCAAAAGATCAGAGTTAGGATTCTAGATCTTTAACATTTGTAGCACAAATTTCTGTCCAGATAACATGGTCAACAATACATGAACACTAGGATCATTTGTACAGGCTAAACTGTACTGTGCATTACATCGTACTAGAAGCATTATTTGAGATAGAATCTTCTAGGATTCATTTCACCTTGACATAGTCTCTTTGTAACTGAAATATTCAGAATACTGTTATAATACATTCTGTTAGTCTGTCCAGCGTGCATATTCAGCCCATAAAGGGTTTTTCTCTGTATTTGGTCTTTTTCTGTTTCACCGACTCTATACATTATGTTACAATTGGTACCATCTAAATTATTTATTGACGGTATAGTGCTGTGTTCTCTGTTACAAAATAAATCACGCACACGCGCACTTGTATTGTGGGGGAAGTCATTAAATGCCAGTCACTGCAAGCTGTCGGGGAGCTGTGTGAAAGCTTGTAATGACAAGTTTGGAATGTACGCAATTTGGAGGTATTGATATATTGAGTTATCCAGAGACCACTGGAGCACTGTGAGAGGCGTCTTTATGTAATGGCAGACAATCACAAGGCTGTTGAATGGATGGAGATGTTTCAGTACAAGCCAGATTGCCTGGACTGGATGATCATCGGAAAGGGCTGCTGGCAGCTGGAGGTAAGGGTAACTTTTGTATGATCAGAGAACAGCAGGAATTAATGTAGAATTGGAGAGATACTGATGTGAGTTCTAAACCAGATATGTCTGTAAGAGAGCAGTGTACAACTGAAGAGGTATCAATACCAGAAAAGGCCTGCGCAACAATACCAGTGTCAAACCAGACCATCTTTCGCCCCCTTGTTCCACTTAAGCAGCATCAGTAACAGAGAGGTAAGTTCAACCGGAGCAGTAGCAGTCCATGGAGTAGTACCTCCAGATCTTTGTTAGTCAGCAATAAATAAAAATAATAAAACAAGGATCCTTTGGGACATTTTAAATAATGTTTTCTCTCTATCTGTCTTCTTGGAATTGCTGGAGTGTTCTAGTTCCCCGTAGTGACGGGCATTGACCTGGGTTTGCCTGGGCTGACCTGGACAGGCCTCATCACCGACATGTGTGCATCTCCACCACTTTGCGGCACTGCTTGCACTTGACGAAGCAGCACCAGTGGAATTTACAACTGCACCTTTCCACGATCTCCACCTCCTCCGTGTTGAAGCTGCGACCGCAACACATGAGCTCGCAACCGTCAATCGCCTTGGACGTCTTATTGCACTGCCGCCCAGAGGTTCCGAGGACCCCATTTCTAATGTCATGATCACAGAAATCTGGGCTTGAGTCGAGGTATACGAGGTCCTCGTCCGTGTGGGGCTTGAACTGTGAATTCTTGGGCACCAAGACTTTTGTGGAACCGACTTTCCTTTGTTCAACTTCTGTGGCTCCATCAAATTTCTCCTTCAGCACATTGCCTACTTTCCTGAATGGAGGCATGGCTTTCCAGCAAGTCTTCACTTCGCACGATCCAGAAACCCCATGACATTTACATTCCACCCTCATGTTGTTCAAAATGGCCTGGAAAAAAAAATACACAGTTAGATGTTGTGGAAAATAACCAACACTGAGCTGTTTTAATACTTGATGTGATGCAGTGCACAATATTGTTCATCTGTTACAGTTATATTTGAGGAGGTAAGGGTCACGTTTTGAACTGTGTTTGTTTTAATAGTGCAACAGTGACTGACTCTGGAAACAGCTGCATCCTTGAAGGGGTGGTGCTGCTTTGATGGGGAGCTTATGGTGCTTCTTAGATCCTGGAATATCCTGCTGTCGCGGAACATTTACGCGATAGCAGACACCTTGTCTGCTGCTGCTTACAATGTGTTTTCAATCTTAATTTTTTTTAACATTGAAATTAAGATAAATAATTTTGTAACAGTAATTGCACAGAGCGTGCCTCATTACATAACCATGTTTAACTGAATCAGGAAGAGACTTGGAAACTAGAAACAACTTTGGGAGAGACCAGAGGAGTGAGGAGGATTTGTGAAGGTAGCTGGAAGAGAAAATTTAGAGTCGCATTGAGAGGGTAGCAGGCATGATGGTGACCATGAGAGAGCAATGAAGTTATCTTGGTGCAAATAGTTGTGGCAGAGCTATGGGAAAAATAAAATAGGCCAGGGAGGAGTGGGGAGTATAATTGAGAAGGAAAAGGGTAAGCGTTAAAGAAGCTTGGGTAAAGGAGCAAATGTAATGGATGAGTAAGAGTAGAACAAGATTAGGGAAAATAGCATATGTAGTTGAGAAAGGAGGAAGAGTTGAAGAGACTTGGGGGGGAGCAGTGACATGTATTGGGGAACATGAGCAAAAGAGAAGCCTTGACACGTACTGAATGGTATATTGGAAGATAATACTGTATAGTCTATTTAGGATTTACTGTCTTAGATACTTTAATCACCCTGAAACTTCCAGAAAGCCTTTAAGTAAAGGTGTTAGGCTGCAGCATTGCAAGAGAAGTGATTTCAATGTATGACATTCTAATTGAAAGTCAACCACTCAACTGTTTGAACTACCAGAGCTAGAATAAAAGATGGTTTTAGCAAGCTTCTACAAACTCCACATGTTGGTCCATTAAAAACAACCCATTAAGATAATTGGTTGATACAATGTTAATACATTGAAACTCGCTTTTCTTTGGGGTAAACATAATTGATATGTGCCACTCTTGTACACAATGCAGTTTCATGAAAGGCCAGTCGCATTTCCAGTCGGCTGGAGACAAACCAGGGGGTAGAAATTTATCTTGGGTGGCGGCACAAAATGGGCAGTACTGGATCAGCCTCCCATTCTACACAACTTTTTACATGCAGTTCCAGTGTAGTAAATGGAATTAAATACCAGCACTGCATATACTAGGCAGCTGATCCGTTATTACCCACTTTGTGCCACCGTCGGAAACAAATTTTTACCCCTCGGAATAATGCTATGATTGAATAGTATTGACTCCTATATTTCATTGGTTTGGTTGTGAGGTACACCATGACTAATGCTTGACAACAACTTCCTATGTAGATTGAAGATGCTCAATGACACATGAAGCCAAAAAAAGATAGGGGCCTTTCTAAGAAAAGAGTTGCTTGAAAATTAATCAATAATTTAGCTGAACAAATTTGCTAATAGGCAAATTGCTTATCCTGTTTCCACATTATTGCAAACTAGATACCAAACTAATCCACAGATTTTCATTTTGATAGATATAGTCTGTTCTTAATAATTAAGTTTGTATTTGCACAAAAAATTGAATTATTCAACAATTTTAACAAAGCAATATAAATAACCCAGCAAAGTGGAAATATAGCACTAAAATCATTAGACAATTTGAGTTATGTGACATGAAAGTAAGAGAATTAGATGACATAACATTGGATCTTTTATGGTGTGTATGTAGATTGGATGACAAGGTTCCAAAATCAATTTCTATTCAGAATTCAGTGCCCCAAATCTCTCAAATGGGATTGTGACCATCACTTCAAGATTGTAACTTCAGATTTGTGAACATTGGAATTCTACTTCTCTTGCTTGAGAGAAAAAGAACACAGGAGGACGTAATGTAGGTGATTTTCCAACGCTCATATCTAAAGTGAAAGCTCAGCCTTAAAACAGAGTGCTCCATTAACTCAGCAAGTTTATCTGGCAAGAAATGTCCCAAGTTCAGTCCCAGTCTGTTGAATTAGATGGGGCAGTGGTACAGCTGCTACAGTTGGCCTATGTGTCCTCAGATTAGAAGGGCAAAAATCAGGCATGGTCGTTACTTCTGATTTTAATTCAGCAATCCCTGCTGAAAGCACATATGCAAGGAAATTGAGCTCTGTTGTGACATCACCCTGCACTCAAGTAATGTGCTGGAACTTTTAGCTCAAAGCACACTGCCGAATAATAACAGAGTGGATAAACTATGATAAGTTGCTCAGTGCCTATGAAACCATATACCATCATAGAGTCAACTGCTTCAAGAGAGAGGAAGAGAAGAACATTGTTATGAAAAGGATATATTGAAAAAGTAAAATTACAGCCAGTAGAATGTGACACACAGAGAAGGTAACAAAAATAAAGGAGAGAAGATAACTAAATAAATGCCACTTGACTATCCCTTGCAGACCTCAGAAAACCTGTGGCTTATGTTTCTCCACAAATTAACACTTCAAGTATATGATATGAAGATTGTACATCTACATTTTACCTAATGTCTGGGTCTGGGAAAATACAGAATGGTGTGCCTCAGCAATCAGTATTGAGATCTTACCATTTCTAGTTTACATCAATGACTTTGATTCAGAAACTAGAGGGCCTGAATAAACAATTCAAGAAATAGACACAGCACTCAACATGTCCAGCCAATGTAGAGCACCAATCAACAAGGCACACTAAATGCTGAGCTATTTGCCAAAACAGTAGGATACGAGTCATGTGTAAACTGTAAAGTGCCATGGCCAAACAACACATGAGTGACATGTTCAGTTAATGAGGCATTAGGGAGACCTTCAAACACTAACATCAGTTCATAGAAGAGCTGCAAGGCCGATCAATGGAGATGTTGAGGCCTTAAGATCCACTACCTGGCTGAATGGGGAGAAGTGAGAATTCAGATAGGAGGAAGCCGCTACTGGAGACTTGTGAGAAAAGAACTGGGAGAACGGTCCCTGGCAATTGGGCAAGTGGGTGGGAGTAGGAGTGCAGGGAATGATTGCGATCGATGGCGATCAGGAGAAATCCAGGGCAATGGGCGCCCAAAGTTTTGTTTTGGCCTGGAGGAAAACTGAATTATGAGGAAATACTGGCAAAACATGGACTTTTTAGCTTGGAACAGATGAGATTGACAAGTGAACTTATAGAAATATAGCAGACATAGAAAAAAGTAGATGCAAAAAACGACTTCAAATTAAATTATGAAATTGAGGACAAGGACACAGGCTTACATTAGTAATAGGTAAATTTAGAACTAATGTTAGGAATTTCTTCACACTAGGGGAAATCAGTTGGAGTTGACTTCCAAGTAGAGTACCAGAAGCAAAAACCTGAAATAGTTGAATTTTGCACTGGTGTGGTGAACTTTAAGATCTTCCTGGATGGAAGAACTAATGTGAATGGTCTTCTACATCCATATTCATTTTGTGATCTTATGATACATGTGTTCACACATATTGGTAATATTTGCCAACTTTATTGCCAACTCAATACCAATCAGCAGGAATCAGCTATGAGTAAACACATTTGATTTAACCTATTTTTGCCTAGAATTAAACTGTTGAACAAAGAAAATAATTGATGCAATAAAGAGCTGGAGAAGCTTTTTAACACATGAATTGAACTTGTAAAGTTTAAGATTGGAAACAGTTTAGAACAGAGTTGGAGTTTTAGGATTATAAACCACGTACCTTCCTTCCTGCCTCATTGTTATGCAGATTCATTAATGGCCTGCTAGAGGAAGCGCCTTTGCTTCTTTCCCTTACGTCCACAAAAGATTGGGAAAAGGCAACGCCATATGCAATATTATCTGAGCAGCCTGACCACTGGAACCCTAAATCCAATAGAAATAAAGAAATATTAATGATCAGAGCAAAAAGCCTGTTTAATTCAGAAGAGAACAATCCAGATATTTTCAAGGTCAAGTCAAGCCTAAACCAAACCAGGGACAAAATCAAATTCAAATTCTAGGAATTACAGCGTACCCTTTCTCATAAACGTAACCTGACAGGTTTATAGCTGTGTGTTAAGTCTTTTGATCAATATTTCCCAATTTCTGCTCCCGAGGGTATTGATAATTTTCTGGAGTATTAGTGAACATATAAAAAGAAAGCTGAGAAAACACCTTCAACCCATCAAGTTCACCTGATCCAGTAGACTTTACATGCTGTCCTCTCAACTCCTAGTAGTGTTGTCTCTTGGAGTGCAAAACAAATAGAAAAAGACAGCTAATTAAGAAAACATACTGGCAAATTCCTCTCAGACGCCCTAAGGCAAACAAGCAAGCTTCAGAAAGTTGCCCATTTTGTATCATGATCTAAACTAACTAACCCTGTCATTGGGAGTGTCCTCTTCTTTCAGAAGCCTGTCAAGTTCCTATTTAAAGGGCTGCAATGATCTCATACCTGAAATTGTGAAAGCCTTTTCCAGAGGCTGATGACTCTCTGCAAAAGATTATCCCTACCATCTAACCTTATTTTATGTAAGGACCATTTAGGCAACAACTTTCTGGCACCACATATGTTTGTACGTTCCTATAAACCTCTGTGGAAACTTCAGTCTGAGACCCAGGCCATTTTAACCTCTGGTCCTAAATTAAATTAAGTAACACTGTCTCCCTCCTGTGAAAGGTGGATGTGACATCAACAGACATGAACAGAAATTGGTTCATCACCCCAAAGATGCCCAAACTCAAGAGAACGGTTCCCGGGAAGAAGTTGGTGCCAGGGAAGGGTTTTGACACTAGATCCCAGTGATGGGAGGCAGAGGTCAGGTCGGGGCTGCTAAGGTGCAAGGACTCCTTGCAGAGTCCAGGTGAGCACTCCTGTTCCACGAGGATGCCACAGAAAAGTAAAATTAACTCTGCCATTGGGCTTGGTCTTATGCGAGTTTCTAAATCTGTAAGCAAAGTATTGCCGCACCAACGACAACATGTGGCCATGACATTTGCTTATCAAGTAGGTTCCTGCCTGCCTGGGTTGGGCAGCCTTCCCGTGCCTGATCTGAGTCAGGTAAGATGGTGGCCGGCAGGAACGTGGCGCGACATGGCGCCAATATCCCTCCCCATCCCCGCCATCTTAAACGCCCACCATACAGTTCCCATTGGGTGGAGGAAGGTTAAAATTGATCTCAAAATTCTTGAGTGTTCCAATATTTGCTGAGGGACCTTCCACACAAATGGTAGAACACTGGATTCCCAACAATACATAATTTCAAATTGCCATAATCAGGTTAATTGTTAATTTAAAATTTTGTTAATAAAAACAGAAAATGTCGGAAATACTCAGCAGGTCAGCCATCATATTTGTGGAAAGAGAAATAGAGTTAACATTTAAAGTCGATGATTTGCAATGTTAATTGTGTTTCTCTCCACAGATGCTGCCTGACATGCTGAATATTTCCAGCATTATCTGTTTATATTTCAGGTTTCCATCATTTGCAGTATTTTGCTTTTGTATTAATTGCTTAATTGTTTTTGGGGTGCATTTGCACTGTACACAGTGAACTGAAATGGAGTTTTCTGTTGATATGGAGATCACACTTCCACTGTGTGTTGGGGTTTGCAGTTTAATTTCCAAACCCCCACATAGTTTTACTTTCCAGTTTCTAATGCGATGTCAGTCAGATCACTGATCAAAATCTGTGTTACATCAACTCCAGCAATGTCGCAAAGCAGAAACCATTGCTCCATGTTGTTGGTTTCTTTAGTTTTCTTTACTCTAGGTGACTTATTTCCTAGAAAGAATGTTTTTACTTCCCCAGATGGTTAGGTAGATTTGTAGACTGCCAGAAATGAACAGTTTATTTCAGCTAGAGGTTCTATCACATGATCTCATGTGACATTTCTTATTTTGGAAGGTGGACATTGATTTAGGCCTTGACTGACAAAGTGGTTAGTTTAACATTAAAACAACAAATATTAGTGGTAACATTTTTTTATAGTATCTATTAAACACAGGTCACTCCTCAAATAATAGAAAATAAGTTTATCACTATTAGGGTAAACTATTATGTTGTGAATCCTTTTTTCTCACTTTCTATGGAAGCTATCTGGACTGACTGTCTTTAAAGTCATCCGGCAGATTTGAACAAGACAGTTTGTTTAAATTCCTTTGAAAAAACTTGACCAGGACTGTATAGGTTTAATTTAAGCTCAGAAGAGTTGCCAATCAAACACACATTTTCACAAATTTCACAAGATGTTTGTATTTAAATTAAATCACTTGTTTACTGCACCCCCCCCCACCCACCTGGACAGTCACAGAAAACCTGACTTAAAGCTGTCACAATTGTTTGTTGGTCTATGTTTTAGTGTGGGAAGCTGGTTTTTACCTCTTATGTACAGTGGCTGGAGACCGGTTCCAGCAAGCCAGGAATTAAGAAGAAAAGTAAAGGAAAAGGCAATACTGTTTCTCCCCTTAAAGGTATCCTAATATAACTTAAATACACAGGCTGCTAGATGGAGATCCATAATGGAAGAAAGGCTTCATCTTAGAGAACATAAGGGTTAGAAAGGGTGAGAACAGGGCCTTTGAAGACTACTACTGGCCATTATGAAATTCTTTCATTACCTAAAATGGTCTCCATCTATTTTAAGATCTAATATGTGCATGATGACAAAGAGTATTAAATGTGATTTTTTTTTGTGTATTCATCTATGGTAAATGTTATTACTGGAGGATAGAACACTTTCCCTCTGAGGCACCTGGTATCAGGGTCAAGCAGTCCTAGATAGTATAGTTAGATGCATGTGTGTTTGACCTCCACAGTGAGCTCCACTCCAAACTCAAGAAGGGACCCACTACGTTTGTGACTTTTTTTCACTTTTCATACCAGCCATGCTGTGGTCTCTCTCAGTCTGATTGCCAGTTAACGTCAGATTATAGACAAATTGCACTGCACGCTATCAACTAGACTGAAATTGCCAAAACTCTTTTCACATAAGACCTATACAGGTAAAATCGACTTTCAGGCCATTGTTCTGGGCTAATTTTGAGCATATATTTCAGAGGAGAAAGAACAATGGTTAACTCACTGCAAAATCAAGCCCCCAGATGGAGTAACATTTTTAGACTTACCATCAGGGCTTACTCCATGGACTGTGCGATCACAACCACACTTTTCCAGCTCTCCACTGCTGCAGGCGCGAGTAACTGCAAAGGCCACTCCAGCAGATGAGATTGCGTAAACAAAAGCTGCTTCTCGGGTTCCTGCATTCAAAGAAATGAGAATGGTTACTCAATCACATCAAGGTCACACCAACATGTAACAATAGAGCAGAATAGGATAGGCAGACCCAAGTTACACTGCCAGTTTCTGTGTTGTCTGTCCAACTCTGAAATAATTCTGTGCTTGTGCATGTCAGCCAGTTAGATTTCAATGTTAGGAGTAAGCGGATGAGTGCGTGGAAAGTGACATTTAAACAGGAACACCTGAGAGCTAGGTTTGTAAAGGTTATGTTGCAAATCATTTCTGATTTCTCTTCCACACCAATGGGCTTTTGTTATGTTGTGGCAATTTGGTGATGGTTACATATCGGCACAAAACTTGTGAGTCAGAGTGGTGATCAATTTGTAGACTGCACTAAAGTCAGAAATGTAAGACTACCACCAGAAAACAGTGTAAAACCACTTAAACTTTACAAATGGTGTGGAATAATTTCAGTCCTGTTTTAATAGCTTCCAGGCAGCCCTCTCGAAGCATCAGTTTCTACACAGTCTTTGACTCACTCCCAGCATTAAAATCTAATTGGCAGGTGCGTGCATGCGCAAAATTGTATTGATATGGGACAGAAAGTACACTGCAGGGGCTGGCAGTCGCTCAGATCAGCTGAATGCCTCCCCAGCTCCTCCCAACTGTTCTGAGACCATTACCTGTAGCATAACTAACCCCTAAAATAAAGCAAACTACTCTCTCTGACTTAGCATTAACTGATGGGCCAATAAAGATTATTAGCGTTTTAGATCATGTTACTTTAATGGCTGGTGGGTAGGAATGTGAAGCTGATTAAACCATGAGATGATAGCCGAGAATGAGGCAGTTCCCTGCTGGTATAGAGAACAGTAATCTTATTAAAGCAGAATTGAGGTTTCTTATTACCAAATTTAAGACTGTGTGTTTCTGCTCTCAGCATTGCAAATAGATTTATTTTAATCCTCATATATCCTTCCCTTCTCTCTGAAAGGTGCTAAGGTTTTCTGGGGTATAGCTCAAAGAGCATCTTTTGCTCTGTGGCACCTGATGAGCATTCTTCATGTATGAGGCTAGAAAGTGACTGATGAGAGAGCATTATATCATGTGGGCATCAGAGCTAAGACTAGCCCTGACTGTGCCTGGTATCTACTCACATATATATATTTCTTACTTGGAACCACTGAAAAGTAACAAGAGTGTGAATACTGGTTGATTTTCCTCTGTCAACTGCAGCAGTTGCACCATTATCATAGTTAAGATCAGCTTACTCAGTGCTGTCTGGGATCAGTAGGGTTGAGTTTTTAACCTCTAAGCTTTATGTAGGTGTCTTAGTCTTTCATAATCTGGGGCCCCTTTAACAGTGTTTTATATTAAAATTGTGTTCTATGAATTGAGACTTTCTAACAGGAATTAGCGCCAATTGGCAGTACCAATTGGATTGCTCCATTTTAATTAAGTATCTGCTAACACACAATAGTATTATTTGTTGCAAGAGGGAATTTCTCTGTTATTAAAAGTGGTCCCCAGCCTCACTCAGTCAATGCTCGAGTGAATTTTTACCATGCTAAAAATGCATTTACAAATAAAACTATTTCCTGTTAATAAGCTTTTTACTGGACAGCTGACACATATATGTACCAATGCTATTAATAATAGTAATACATTATAGGAATATGATGCAATTTTCCCTTACATTGATGGAGTGTACCCCTCTTGAATGTGCAATTCATCCCTTCTCCACAAACATTTTTCTCCAGTTTCCTCCTCTTGTTTCCCTTCCTCTCCTGAAGTTACAGACTGTGGGAATACTGTTTCATAGACTCTGACAGCTCTTTATTACCTTGCTTGAGTGGTCATTCTTCAATCATGAGTGTAACCATTTAGTATCAGCTGGTCATTTAATAGTGGGGTGCGACATATTCACATGTCAACTCAGTGTCCACATTTCAACCTGAACCACTGGTTAATGATCAGGAGCAGGTACTCTGGCGAGTTCTTTCCTTTCTCTAGGCCCAGGACAGTGAGGCCAATTGCAGGGTCATAACTGCTGCACAAGATAGTGCCTTTGGGAGAAATTCCCCACAATGTCTGTACAAAGGGCTGAAAAGCTGCATTCACTTGGACTGCACTTGGTCCTTTGTGTACTGCTGCAGCTGTTCCCTGCTGTGCTAACTTGAGCTATATTTACTTCACTGCGGTGCCACTGACAGCAGGCCCAACTCCAACAGAAAAGCAGTCACGTGAAGAAGATATCTCTGCTGCCTCTGAAATTTCTGAACCCCACCAAACCAAATAGTACCGATGGGCACCTCTGGAGGTAATACTGCCCGGTGACAACATAGACTTTGCTATGAGAGGTGGAAGCAATGAATTTTTCTGGCCACTCACTAGCTGGACACCCTAGCTTACCTGTAAAGGCCAGCAAAATGGCTTACCCTCTCTTGCCTGTGTAAACCTTCCTTGGTCCCCGGAGAAGGTACAGCAGCCAGAAAGGAAATTAATAACTGCAGTTTTTCAGCTCTTCTGGCTCTGTGAAATCTATGCCACACTCTAAATATATGGATTTCTATAACAGTGGGATTGTGTGACACGAATGTAGGAAGATCAGAAACTCAGCTCTACACCAAAGACACATATTAGTTCTCTTTTCTTAGAATTTTTATTTAATAACACCAAGTTAAATGCTACATAATCCATTTTTATTTATAAGCTACACTTACTGAGTTTTAGTTAACATTTTCTTGATGACCTTTTTATTTGTGATTTTTTGTCCTTGTTTAAGAAAGAGTCATTAATGCTTGGTAGTGGAACACTTCCTCATTTCCGGCACTCATGTCAACATCAAGAATCTGAAGTCAGTTAGATGCAGGACAAAATTGCCTCTACTCTGCCCCTAAAATGTACCTCAATCCCAAACTCAAAGGAGCAAACCAATGAGATATTTTACCATGCCCAACACTCACCCTAACACTGCTTTGAGTTAAATTATAAATCAGACCCAAGCAGTGGCGTACTGGGCAGCTTTGCACTGTGGGTCTGTGCCCACTAGGAACTGAAAGTGAAAATGCACAAACTCATTTTACATAGACCATGACAATCAGCAGAGAGGGCAAACATTCATCCATTTTTTCAGGGCTAGATTCAAACCCACAGGGCTGAAAACCAGTGAATCTACTGTGCCACCTAATCCCTTGTGGGTAGCATTTAAACATATTTTTCCAACAATGGGTATACACTTTAAGTGCAAATGTATAAAATGCACTGTAGTACACAAAAGTTGTTTTATTTTTAAGAATGACATTACCTTTTTGTCTTTACAATTATAGATTTCAGAGCACCACGTACAGTGGCTGGATTGCGATAATGAATTATGAAGTGTTAAATTGAGCCACTTACACAAGTAATTAACAGATCAGCATTTGGAAATATGAGACAGGAGGCCAGGAATCTACTGTTTAAGTGTTTACTGTGAATGTGGGTTACAGCACAGATTGCTTCTATAATCATTATAGATCAGTTAGATATAAGGCCCTAGCTGATAAATGCATCACCAAGTGAAGAATAGACTGGGTATCACATATTTGATATCCAGTCTGCACTGAGTTGGTTGAACTGAGCCAGGATAACTATAGAGGTGCTGCAAATGGCCTCAACACATCAAGCTACAGAAGGAGAAAGATCAGCTAGTGTTCCCATGGTTGCTATAATGAGTCTGGTAAAAATCACTGGAGTTTGGGCAAAGAGTTGAGGCTCAGCAGTGATACCCCCCACCCCCCATTTATCAACAACTTGCTGACACCATCGATCCAGAATAAGAAAAAAATCTCACCCTGAGTCAGACACCTAAGATGAGGAGAAAAAAAAATTGAAGGGAGTAAAGAAAGGAGTCAAGCAGGCCAATGAAAAATCTTCCACCAGAGTAACAGGTCATGAATGTATGCATTTAATTAAGTTTCTCATCTTGGCAAAGGTGCAATAGGAGCTGCATGAATGGAAGTAAGGATCTACCACACAAGTGGGGAGGAGGTGCTATCCAGATTGAATCAATCTAGATTGTGTCCAAATGCAGCAAGACCTGGGCAAAATCCAGGCTTGGGCTGACAAGTGGCAAGAAAAATTTGCGCCACACAAGTGCCAGGCAATGACCATCTCCAACAAGAGAGAATCTATCCATCGCCCCTTGACATTCAATGGCATAACCATTGCTGAATCTACCACTATCAACATCCTGGGGGTTACCATGGACCAGGAACTGAACTGGACCAGCCATACAAATAATTGGCTAGAAGAGCAGGTCAGAGGTGAGGAATCCTGCAACGAGTAACTCATCTCCTGACTCCTCAAAGTCTGTCCACCATCTACAAGGCACAAGTCAGGAGTGTGATGGAATACTCTCCACTTGCCTGCATGAGTGCAACACCAGCAACACTTAAGAAGCTTGACACCATCCAGGACAAAGCAGTCTGCTTGATTGGCACCCCTTCCACAAATATTCACTCCCTCCACCACCGACAAACAGAAGCAATAGTGTTTACCATCTACAAGATGCACTGCAGGAGCTCACCAAGGCTTCTTAGGCAGCACCTTCCAAACCCACAGATACACGGAAACCCCACCATTTGGAAGTTCCACTCCAAGCCACTCACTATCCTCACTTGGAAATATATTGCCGTTCCTTCACTGTCGCTGGGTCAAAATCCTGGAACTCCCTCCCTAACAGCACTGTGGCTGTACCTAGATACAGAGACTGCAGCGGTTAAAGAAGGCAGCTCACCACCATCTTCTCAAGGGCAATTCGGGATGGGCAATAAATGCTGGCCTAGCCAGCGGCGCCCACATCCCATAAAAATGAATTTAAAAAAAACTTACAATGCGTTGTGGATGGCTGCGTGAAAGCTAAGTTGCAAAAAGCAAACATTTCATTTTATATCTCTTGCAGTTGCTACAAAGGTGCATTCCTGACCTTTCCATTTTGACTGCACATCATCCCTGATCAGAAGGGAAAATCCATAAAAACTACATTACTATCCTATTATCGAAGGGTTTAGAGTTGACCCCCACCTCCAGCGTAAATAAATCGATTGACCCAATATCAAGCAGGGCTATCAGCAGCCATTTACAATTGCTCATGTATGGCATTTGTTCCTGGGGGCAGAGAGTGAAACCATTTCTTGAGGTGTTGATGCCTAACTTATTAATGCCTGGGTTTGATGGAATTTTTTACGCAGATATGGAGTGTTCTACAGTGGTGAAATTGGAATCTGTAACAGTTTTTAAAAGGAAAATGAATCATTATTTGATGAAGAAAATATTTTAATATGAGGAAAAAGCAATGGGACTAAATGGGACACTTTCAGAGACCTGGCACAGACATGATGGGCCGAATGTCCACTTTGGTGTCTGAAATTTTAAGAGCGGCTTAGAAAATGTGTGTGAAACTGATTGCTTTTGTCGGTGGATTGTGAGATTCGGGTAACATGACATAGGACCTGATGGCTTTATTGCTGATTTTTTGATCAGGGGCCTGAACAGATACAATATTATAAAAGTTCTACGATTGTACACTTAAAAAAAACACTGTGAGAGAGAGCAGTTTATTATTTTTATTGTACCATGCAAAATATAAATTCAATGATAGGTAGTTTTAATGGAGGATTCTGATTGGTGAGAGCCCAGAATAAACATAGTTTAATTAAGCATTAGAATCACCCAGTATCCCACATCTGAGTCAATGTTGTAATGAGAGAACAGCAATGGAAAATGAATGTGAACACTTTGTCAAAATAAATCTACACATTCCAATTGAATGGTAATAATGAACTCAAAAGATGCATACTTATCTTGGACTGGCATACCAGGGTCTGGGTGCTGCCAAAATGGCCCATGCTGTGCTGAAACACAGGATAAACACACCCCTTCCCCTTCATTGTTGCTTTATTGGACAGCAGTGTTGTCACTAGGATTTCAGAAATCTGTAATAGTGGGTGTATGAAACTGTTGTGTTATGTCCACTTGAACTGTGAAAAAACAGAGATTTCACCTGTCCAGTCTTGGTGGGTTGCCTCAGAGAGTGAACCACCAGGGCTGGCAGTAATAGTGGATGCGGTGATTTAACCAAGAGTATAGTGGATTAAAGTGGATTGCTTGGAGTGCAAGTTTTGGTACCCATAACTAAATAAACTGCAAGTTGATATGTTCTGGAATGGATTCCCCAAATGGGTGGTGAAAGCAAACCAGTAGTGACTTTCAAAATGGAGCTGGATGTATACTTTAAAAGAAACAGTTTGCAGGGCAATGGGGAACGAGCAGGAGAGTGGAATTAATTGGATAGCTCTTTCAAAGAACTGGCACAAGTACGATAGGCTGAATGGTCTTCTTTGTTGTATGATTCATTGATGTATGACCTGATGCCATGGCTTAATTGGCAAATGAACCACCTAGTTTGTTACTGACCCACATAGGCCAAGAAGGTCCCAGGAAACATAAGCAGTGTTCAGTTTAGGAACAGGGACTAAAATTGATTTCAGTATTCCCTAGAGGGGGTGAAAAATCTGTTTCTGGTGGCTGTCATTAGATTATCATTATTAAGGCTATCTAGGAATATGGAACTAAGGCAGGCAAATTAAGGTAAATTACGGATCAGTTATGATGTAGATGAATGTGGTAACAGGCTCAGGGGGCTAAATGGTCTTCTGTTCCTACGTTCCTAGTGACCCCTGCTGGAAAGTGCTTTGTGTGTCCATGTTCGATAGTGATACGTTTGAATATTATCTCTGGCCAAAAACAGCCTTTTTTGACACCTGTCAACATTGATATAGAGTCCAACATGCAGGAGGGAACGGAAGATATCTCTCACTATGGAACTACACCCCAGTAACTGTTAGAGCGTTCAGAGGAGAGGAGAGTATTGGGGACAAGTGGCACATTTTTAAAATAAATGAACAGAAAACCATTTTCCCAAACGTACAGGCATCACGTACAAAACATTAATGACTATCCAAGTTACATCTGGTATGGTTGGTGAAAATATGTGATTAATGTTCAGTATTGGTAGATTTTGTACAATTCTCAGGTGAGAAGTGAGCTAAGTCCCTGAGTACAAGGGCTAGGAGCGGCTCCTCCCTTATATTTGTGTCAAAAACGTTTGAAAAAATGAATGTTTGTGACTGTCTGACCTGTATTCGCATTTTAAAATAAAGTTAAGCTATTCAATCTCCTCGGGAAAATGACGGTGATGGAAGGAGCTCCCAGAAGCACGCTATGATGTTTTTTTTGTGAGCTACGGTATATCTTTTCCTGACTGCCTCGTCCGTCAAACCTTATCTTGCAGGGTTAAGTAATGACAGTGGAGGTCGCTCTAATCCACAGAAACCCCATTTCCCACTTCCAACATCTGCTTCTATCACCAGCGAACAGGAAAAAAAGCACCGTCACACTGCCTGTTAGGTCCTTTACAGTGGTTCTAATTTAACTGATCAAAATTGAGATAGAAAAGAGGTAAAAGGGCTGACCCAGGTCATCTGAGGTGAAAATGGTTAAAGAATGTCGAGCCCTGTGCACCCAATGAATTACTGTTTGGGTCATATCTGGGCTTGTTTTCTCCGTTCTGGTGCCAGACTTAATCCAGTTGTGATCTGCAAGAATGGTCATTTAAAACACCCCCACCCCTTGGTTAAATTAAATTAGGCGTTAGGTCTGGGTTGCGCTCTAATTACAGCTCACTTATATCTCCCACATATTGTGTAAAGGTTATAGTTTAAGTGCTGTAGTTTTCCAAGGATTTGAAATCTGAACTACGGTATTTGATTATTCTGTGTCCAACGTAAAAGGCTTAAATAAAATGTATTATTACTAAAAAAAAAAGGAGCTCCGGCTGCCCTCTCCCTATAACTTCTTCCCCGCCCAAAAGTCTCAGACTCTTGTTAGAGTTCCACCAGCATGTCTGCTGCCTGGCACCTCAACCCAACCCTATTCTGCAGGTGAGATAAGACCTCTGTGAAGCCCAGATTTTCCCACTGCGGTTATTTTAACATCAGCCTGTATTAAAATATCCCCAATGGGAGCATTAAAAAAAGAGTGCTGAAAATACTCAGCACGTCAGGCAGCATCTGAAGAGAGGAACCGAGTTCACGTTTCAGGTGGATGACCTTTCGTCAGAGCTTTGGAAAAATCTCGATTTGAGTGTGGACAGCAGGCCATCTGATTATTGGGACCTCAGAGCTGAGCCCAATACACGTTTCCACCCATACAGCAACGACTAGATAATGATCTGTGATGAGCTTTTTTTCTTCACTTGACCATTTATGTCAAAGTCAAATGTAACGCCTCCAGGCTGGATTTAACTAGTTCCTTTTATATCAATGCAAAGTGGTTTGGGAATCACTGCGCTCCAAGCAGTCATCTCACGTGAATTTGAACCCCCAAAGTAAAAATCTTGCCCAGCTTATGCCACAATAGAGGCTATGGATAGAATCTGTAACGATCTTGGTCTTTATGGTTCAGTCCTACACTGATCAGTGTTTTTAATGTATTATTGGGTGAAGGACAGTCTGGTTTTACTAAGGCAGACAGCTTCACAAGAGCAGACAGTACTGGCAGTTTGGTACTTGCACAATTAAAAGATGTGCAGAGTTCCATCGCCAGGATGTGAAGCTGATGAAATGTTCTGCCTTGGTAAAACCAGACTGTCCTAACATAAATTGCACTAGTATTAAAAACGTAAAGAAGTTTCAGGGGACCACCTGGATTATTTTAAATTCTAAATGGGCTTACACCATTTGTAGTTATACTGCAGGTCAAACGGAAGTCCAAGTGATGTGACACTGTCTCCTCAAGATGGCCTCACACTGTGTGTCAAAATTAAGATTACACTGAAATTGGGACTTCAAACTTAAGTTAAATTGAACTACATCACAGAATCACAAAACCTGTATGGTGCAGAAGGAGTCAATTTTGGCCCATCGTGTCTGTACCAGCTCCCCAAATGAGCAACTCACCTAGTTCCATTCTCTAGCCTTCTCCCCATAACCCTGTACATTCTTCCTTTTCAGATAATAGCCTAATTCCCTTTGAATGCTTCAATTGAACCTGTCTCCACCACACTCTCAGGTAGAGCATTCCAGATCCTAATCACTCACTACATGAAAAGCTTTTCCTCATATCACTATTGCTTCTTATACTAACTACTTTAAATTTGTGTCCTCCCATCCTTGATCCTTTCATGAGTGGGAAGTTTCTCCCTATCGACTCTGTCCAGACCCCTCACGATTTTGACATAATATATATATTTATATAATATAATATATAATATATTGACATAAATCACTGTTGCATCAATGCATAAACTGAGATCTAACTTGACTATAAAATATATCAATAAAAATTTGAATAAAAGTGACAAATACAAATTGCTGCCGGTGAAATTTGAATTTACATATTTAAACTTGTTGCGTAGTGTGTATGTTTGTGTTGCATGGCATAGGTAGCGTTATCCCTGGGGCTAATTCTGTGCATTTCTGCTCAAGCTGAGTCCTGTACTGGCCTTGAATTTAATGTAAAGTTACATATGCCACATTGCAGTCCCAAGAGTTCTCTCTCTCTCTCTCTGTAGTGTCCTCATTATTTGAGGGTTGCTAACCAGGGCTTATTCCATGATATCATTATGGGCAAGGCGAGAAGGCAGGTGCCAAGAACTACCTCAGCTGGCACAGGGATTGAAACCACGCTGTTGGTGTAATTCTGCACCACACTGTAGCCATCTAGCCAACCAAGTTAACCAACCTTTCCGATTGCACTGTTAAGTTTCCTAAACAGGTTCCACATGTTGTTTATTTATGTATATTATCTGTTAATTACATCTCCCTGCTGATCTGGTTAGCCTACTCAAAACCCAGGATTCTCCTGCAAATCAGATTATAGTATTACTCCAATATACCATACTTCCCTATGCATCTCTTTTGATTTCTACAATTCCCTCCAGATTCCAAGTCCTCACAAGCATGTCTATCTTTGTAGTGTTTTATGGTCTAACTTACTTGGGATGCTTTAACTGGTTCTTATTTCAGCAGTTCCAAATGGGGTGGCTAACCACCGCCTTTTGAAGGGCAATAATTGCTAGTATTGTCTGTGACACCCACACCATGTGAGTGCATAATTTAGTATCAATTTAACTCTGAATGTAATCTTTCTTTTATTTAGAACTGATCTTAATTTCCTGTCCTGTTCTTGACTTGCCTATACTAGTTTGGTAAGTCCATGAAGTACAGGTAGAGTACCTGTAAATCAGCCAGTAGATCAGCTATGATCTTATTGAATGGCGCAGCAGGCTCGAGGGGCCAAATGGTCTACTCCTGTTCCTATTTCTTATGTTCTTAGTACCTCAAATCCGGCTACCTGAAAACTGGCGGTGTCAAAAAACCGGACATTTATGTAGTAGAAGACTCTACTGTTTGAGCTGTTGCGCACAGGTTTTTGTCTGCTTGAGAAAAGATGAATGCCCGCAAAGAAAACAATAAATCAATTTGAGTAACTGGACATTTTTGAAAGGGCGCCGCTGGTCAAGCACAGTACAGGTTTAGCCACATTCTGGATTGGTTCTAGCTTAAAGCACAAGGAGCTTATCATTGCTTACTTGCTCTGATTCTGTTGGCAACACACCCTCAAAATGTAAAAAGCCAGAAAGACTGCTAAATGAAGATCGATATTTCATGAGAACTAAATGTAAACCTGATATGTTGAACTCTGTGACTGAACCTATTACGTGATAACAAAACAGGTTAGTTTGCACCCAGGTTACCAGGCTGGATGTCCAAAATCTGAGAAAACTGAAATCAGGCACGGTTTTGGTCCTGAGTGTGCCAGATTTGGGGTACTGTACCTGTATTTCCTTTGATCATCGAGTAAGGTAGCTTTGTGGTTATGCTACCTGACTAGTAATACAAAAATTTGGACTAATAATTGGGAAACATGATAAGCCTGGTAACTCGAGAACTTAAATTCTGTTAACTATTTAAACCTGGAGTAAAAATTGTGACCATGGAACTGTTGCATTGTCATTCAACACATGATTGGTTTACTAATGTCCTTTTGGAAAGGAAATCTGTTGTCCTTACCTGTTCTGGCCTTGAAACTATAGGATTGTTGTAATTCCAAGTGATCATGAAACAACTGGATTGTCATAAAAGTCCAACTGGTTTACTAATGCCTTTGTGAAGGAAACCTGTCATTCTGACCCAGCCTGGCCTATATGTGCCTCAAGATTCACAGCAATGTGGTTGACTCTTAACTGCCCTCTGAAATAGCCTTGCAAACCACTCAGTTATATTCAAATTGCTCATTGGACTTCAGCAGTTCAAAAGAGTGGCTCACCACCAGGGCAATAATTATTGGTTTTGTCAGTGACACCCACATCCTTCAGTTGAGTAAATTTATATCAATTTAATTCTGAATGTAATCCTTATTTATTTAGAACTGATCTTATGTCAATGGTTCCAGTGCTATTATCTCATACAGTCAATATTTGACCTATATTATGCAATTATGCAGTCCTGTCACAAAATGACTATGTGCAACTGTCTCCACATTGCTGTCACAGCTCTGTGCATATTTGTCCTTGGATTATTGTCACCATTCTGTGACTGCCCTGTGAGTGACAACAGCTTGCATTTATATGATGCCTCTATGTAGGGAAACTTCCCAAAGCACTCTACAGGTACATAATAAGACAAGAACTGACAGAGTCAAAGAACGAGCCATTAAGACAGCTGAATAAACAAGTGAATAAAATCTTAGTCATGTTTATGGAGGAAAAAGAGGTGGAGAGACAGAGGGTTTAGGAAGGGAGTTCCAGAGCTTAAGGCCTGGACAGTTGACAGCACAAGTGCCGATGGTAGGGCAAAATATGGGGATGCACAAGTCTAGAGTTGGAGGAATATGGTGTTTTTGGAGGTCTATAGGACTTCACGAGGTTACAGAAATAAGGAAAAGTGAGGCCAGCGTGGGATTTGAACTGGAGAATGGGAACTTTAAAATTGAAACATTGATGGATTGGGAGCCACTGTGGATTAGTGAGCACAGGAGTGATGGATGAACAGGATTTAGTGCAAGTTAGAATACAGGCAGCAGATATTTGGATGAGCTGAAGTTTATGGAGGATGAAAGACAAGGGTTTCAGCAGCAGGTAAGCTGTGGCAGAGGTAGAGACTGGTGATGTTGCAGAGGTTAAAATAGCTGTCTTTGTGAGGGGGATATCTTTTGTGACATTCTCAATACTGTCACTGCTGTGTGTGAGTGTCCTTGGATTACTATCATTGCTCTGTGTATGATTGTCCTGGAATTTCTGTTCCTACCCTGTATCTGACTGATTTGGGATTATCATAGCTGTCCAGATATCACCATCAATGGTCCATTTGTGGCACCATTGGGACCATTGTTTGCCTTGTATGTGTGTTATTCCGAGTACTACTTTCTCTATTTGTACATCTCAGTTGCATTAATTCTATGCATTTTATTTGTCAATGCGTGAATTACGAGAGATAAAAATTAACACTGAGAAATGTGAAATAAAAACAGAAAATACTGGAAACACATGACAGTTGGATCAGGATTTGAAATAGAAAGACGGAGGTGGAAATGTCATGTTCATTTGGGGCAGGGGTGGGTAAACCAATGAGTAGCAGATTGGCCATCTGTTATACACCCCAAGAATATCCCTTTCATTAGCTTCTGTAGGAATGAAAAACATGCAGGCTGTATAACAGATGTCAGTCTGCTTTGACCTGTTCTACAGCCCCATGGAAGTTGAACGTTCTGCTCACGTTTTCTATCGTATTTCTTGAATTATTGATATATGATATTTTATGTCATTATATTCTAGTGTTAGAAGCTGTGTCATTATCAGCTCCCTTAACTATTTTTCTTCTCTCCCACTCTCCTGAATTTGTTGACTCTTAGGGCCTGGAAGCCCTTTGATATTTGCATGTTGGTCATTGTTGATGTGTGAGCTCTAACGATCAGCAACCCATTTAACCACACAGGGAATTTTTGAGCCCACCCTTGCCCTTGCCTGAAGTTCACAGTCTACAGCAAAGGTTGCTGGATAGTCATGAGTGGTGAACCCTGGCCAGTGGATTCCTACTTAAGTGATGAACGTTGACCATGAACTGGGATCAAATCTTAAGTCTTCCTCATCAGTAAGGCTTGACTGTTCACTGGATAAACTCACTGAGCCATTAGAGAATATGTATAATTGGTATTATCCTAGATTATGATCTAGGATAACACCAGTATTATTGTCATTAGATTAATCATTGGATTTATCAGCTATTTCAGAACCCATTGGACCGCAATGGAAGCAAGTTATCCTTGATCCTGAGGGACTACCTAAGACGAATACTGTTATTTCTAATCCACCTGTGCATCATACATCTCTGGATCACATTTTGCCTCCTGGTTGCTATCACTGATCTACACTTCTTTGTTCTGGATTATTAAAACGATACATCCTCTTTGGGTTTCACTATTGGTTATCTAGGTCTTTCAGTGATATATTTATAATTTGTCTCAGAACGTTGTTTTGTATTCTATTTCAGATGAAGGGCAGAAGCCCAGTTGCAAAATACCCCGAAAGGGTGAAAAGAGGAGGGGAGAAGACAAGTTACCTCATGGAGCAGTAATTCCAAGCCCATTGTGGCGGTGAGAGCAGACTAAGGGAGATAAAAAGTTCGATCATTTTGAAGTCTTGGGAAAGAATGGATTAGAGTGAGAGATAGTGTAATGAATCATGACTTCAACACAGTGAACAGGACAATATATTTGCAGTTTAGAAGCAACATGAGAAGAAATAGTGTTGATAAATTAGAAAGAAGCAAGAGACCTATCATTGTAGTTTAACCTTTATTGACTTTCCAATAATTAATTCCTCTTCCAGGCACAGAGAATCCAGATCCTCCCACCTATCATTGTAGTTCATCCTTTATTGACCTTCCAATAATTAATTCTTCTTTCTGGGCACAGAGATTCCTGATCTTCCCAGTATTCTATCTTGAGATTGTTGTCACAAATGTGTATGTGCAACCATTCTCTCAGCCTTTGTATAAATGTATTTAATTTATGAGTAATCATTGCTCCTGCTCTCAATATCTTGTGTTGAATTATTATTCCTGATCTATGTATATTAAATCCCAAAATTACAATGATAGATGTATGCCTTCTGTAGGAATTACTCATTCTTATAAATGCAAGTTCTTTTCTTACCTTTAACTTGTGTGCCTTTGGCTTGTAATAACTATCCTTCAATTCTCCTATCATATTCCTGGAGTATATGACAATATAAGAATTTCTAGAAGCAGGAAAAGATCATGAAGGACTGCAAGTCTTATCCCTTTTCATAGATCAATTCTCTCTAATCCCTTCACCTTTCTCAAAACATTTCTGAGTCTCTCTCCAGATTTTCAATTGTTTTTTTGAACCCAAAACTATCAACTTCTGCTATTTGGTTTAACCACCTCTGTCGCTGTTTTAATTGTGCACTGCCACTGATCCTTGCACCATTCCTGATTCATGTCCTGCGTTTGTAATCTCTGATCTATGTACCTGGTGTGCAATAACCCGGGATTATTGGTCTCGCTCTCTGTGTACCTTGTGTGACCACTTTGCCGAATACAGGCAGTGTGTCGACAGTTGAGCAGTTCCAGCGGCGGTTTCTAAACTGATGCTGACACTCTTCTATCGCCAGCTCCGCTCCTCTCCGCACCGAGTCCATCACCTCCACATTGCGCTTGCAGATCTGGATCTGTCGGTTTATCAAGCCCTTCAACCTCTCGCACGTCTCCTCATCCTGAATGCTGGCGATCGACGACAGCTTGGCCAGATACCTGTCAGAGCAGCCAGAAGGCACCAGGTTAGCAGGAGCAGGGATCCGTCAGTGCAAAACAAAAGGGGCTGTGGTAGTTTCAAAATAACCGGAGGTCTCACCACAGTGTGACCAGGCAGATCTGCCACAGTTCAAAACAGGAGATTTACCAGTATGAAATAGGGGGTCGACCTCAGTGTATAACAGAAGATCTATTGCAATACAGCCCAGGTATCATAGCTTCAGAACCCGAAAGACATTCCCTGGGCCAGTGCCAAAAACATGTCTTAACTATCTGTTTTGTCTGGAGACTTCCTTAATATTTAACGTTCTCCACTCAAATGTTTGTAATCACAAGAGGTCAACACACGACAGAGGTTCTAACAAAAAAAACGCACGAAAAAACGAAAGTTGTTTGTAAATTCCAACTTGCCCAATTCGCTCCTTATTTCAGTAAAATTGGAGTTAAAGAATCTGAGTGAGCTTTATATCAACTCATGACAACTGTTCAACGAGGAGGACCGGAGAATGAAGGCTCATCAAACCAAGTATTGGACAACCAGTTACACTGCAAACTCTGGTCTTTTCTACAGCGTCTTGTAATAATGTTTGTAATAATTTATTAATTAATTGCAATATTTTATGTGGATTTTTTGGACAAGAGGAGCATTTTATTCTCGGTAACGAGCAGTTTTTGAAAAATCCCTTCAGTGTATTTGAAACGGATGTGTACAAAATTGTGCGTATGTTTCGGGGAGGGGTGTAGGAACAATTATGTTTTAATTTTGGAGGCAGAATTATTACTGAAAACGATCAGAACATGGATTGTGGGAATAGTGTAGGTCACACGTTGTGTTATGTATCGTATATATTTCGCACAGTTCTAAAAGATTAAATGTTATTTGTTTGGGGACGGTTTCTTTTTGCATTAAAGTATATTAATGAGCAAATCCCAAGATTTCACTTGCTCCGCCACTAAATATCTAGATTTGAAAACAAATTCTTAAAACAATCTTCAGAAGAGTCATTATTCAGCCTGAAAATTTAAAAAAAGGATAAACTAATCAAAAAAGTTGTCAATTCATCTGATCCTCGCTGTGTGTATTGTAGTTTATGGGGAATTGCCCACTAAATTTCACATTAGAAAAAAGGACCTGCGGTTTATTACGGACACCCACCACTTGCCTTGCGGCTAATGAGTTCTCTCTCCATATACCAGCGTGAAGCCTGTCAGGTCAGTCAGTATAGTCCTGGTCATGGTAACAATGCAGATTCCTGTAAACCAGAACACTCCGGCTTTCACAGATTTCCCAAATTCTAAACGTTATTGGAAACGAACGCATTTCCTTATCTGAGGAGTTCAAAGTTGCACAATAAAAAAAAAACACTTTTTGTAATTAAAGGGTTAAGGGTATCTGAATCTTCCTTTCTGTAGTATGGTGCACCTTCATTTAACCTTATAAAACCCCCCACCCCTCGAATAACTTGATCGGTTGTAGGCCGCCCTGCCTCCTCTCTGTTGGTTAGGGTCGTCCACAGTAAGCACAATCAGGCTGGCGAGGTATCTGTTGTTTGGGCGGTTCACAGCACTAATGACAGTGTACGAGACTGTTGTTGTGCAAAGCTGACCTTCAGCTCCCCCCCAAACAGCTCCCCCTCCTCCGATTTGCCCAGTATCGTTTGGAAAACAAATACTTTCTTTAATCAGACTTGGGAAATAGACAGGTCTTCTCTCTCACACTCCTATCTTTGTTTCTTGCGGATTTTAGGACTATATATATATATGTGTGTTCCAACAGCAGAGGACAGAACAATTGTATTTAATTCCGTGGGCTCTATAAATCACAAGAAATGCTAATTGTGTAGGACCAGCATCGCACTCCCGTAGAATTACTTTGTTTTTTTAAAAAAATCACCACATGCTAGTAATTTAAATTCGCGGCAATTCTTGATGCAAGCAATTTTAAAAAAAACAGTTCTAAATTCACCCCTTACCTCTGTTTATACATGGGTCTGATTATAAACTTTTATTTTGTTGAAAAGGGTCTATATTGGAGAATCACTGGCAATCCAGACAGACTGGACATCTTTGCAGTACAAGGAGAGGCTATATTCAAGGTACCACCCAGCTGTTATTCCTCGGTTATATCAACATTTTCTACACGAATGACATATTTTGACTCGTTTCTTTCTTAAAAATAAAATCATTGGAATAAAGCAGCCTGGGGGAATCCCACAATTTAAATAACACGCCTGTCATCTGCCGGTACCTTCGCTCACAGTATGAATGAAAAATGGGGATTAATTGAAAGCACGTATCTGCTGAAGTGTAGAACAGGTCTGTACAAGTCTATTTTTTCTCTCTCCCACTCTCTCTCAGATCACCCCACCTAACTAATGAAAATTAATGAATTGAAATAAATAAATAAGATTGGCATCCCCCAGCCCGAGGGGCATTGATTATTGGCAAAGAGATGTGTACCAGTTAAAAAAAAACTTTCAAATGTTATAAATATAAATGTAACTCCACTATATTATCAGTCAAATTATATAACAAGGATCAGTTTAAATTGCCCAATACTTTGCTTTAAAAGGGTGGCATTGTTTTACTGAGAAACCTTTCAGAGCCTGAATGACAACAGGATGGGAGTCAAGGGTTGGAAAACACTGATCTAGATAGATCTGAAGGTCTTATTTAAAAAAAAGTCACCAAAACACAAGGAAAAAAATGTGACTTTTTTGGAAGAGAACGAAACTTGAATGTAACCCCCCCACTCACCTCATGCATTCTGCCTGTTGCACCAGCTCACCCTCAGAAGAGGGGATTAGAACTTTTTCTTTGCAATAATATTACAAATGTAATAAGTCATAATTATCAACACTTACAGCCAGTTACTAGCATTTGCCGTAAACAGAGCCAAGATCAGGACGAGAAGCGAACGCAGGAAGCAGACCGGAGTCATCACGAAGAAAGTCCAGCAACCTAAAATCCAGGCAAAAATATTTGATCCCTTAATTGCAGATGGTTTTTCAAAATAAGTGTTTCAGAATTTTTCCCTCATAAAGATCACATAAAGTGCAACAAGTCTTTTTTAGTTTTCCAGGTTGTTTGTTACAGGTTAAAAAAATCTTCGCCCCAAGAAAGATCCACTCAATTTCTTAAAAAAGTTATAATCAAGGATGTCGCCAATATATATAAATGTATACGGACGGAGAGAACGTCTTTAAGTGCTGTTTGAGTGTGGTTATAAGTGATTTCTGGTGAAATAGTACAAGCCTTCTACGGTCGAGGGATGTGATGTGAGTTTAGCGGAGGTTCGGTGGAGCTCCAGCCGGGTCCAGGCGAGCTCTGGTTGGGTTGCAGAGGCAGGAGGTAGCGCTGCGAGTCCCGGTGCGGTGTCGAAGGCTTGTATCCGTGGGATGTTGCGCCGAGGCTGGGTGAGCAGGAGAATGTGAGGAGGCGAGCCGAGCCCTGCTCGGATCCCCGATCGGGCACAGAGCCCCCCCGGGGGCGGGGTAGGCAGCACAGGGTTGGACCGGCCACCGTGTCAATCAGCCCCACAGGCTGCTTCCATTCGCCGCTGTGTGTGGTGTATAGAGGCGCTGATGAGTCACTGATACACTGACAGGAGCACCATCTGACAGCGAATACATAGGAGAGCTGGACAGAAAAGAACTGAAACAACCGGTAGAGGGAGAGAAGTGAAGTAGAATGACAGTCACTACATTTCTCACCCCTCAGAGAAAGCGTTTCTCCTTTAAATACTTCTTTTAAACTGACCAGAACTTAGTCTTATCAAAACGAAATGCCCTTTCCCCCTACTCGCCCCCCACCCTTTACATTTTCTCTGTGGCAGGTGATTGCTCGTGTTGTTTTATAGTCACACTGGCACCAGCATCCCTTGGGTACATCAACCAATTAGCCACACTTCATGTGCAAGATTAGAAAGTTGAACGTGGGCAGCCTGTTTACAGTGTATCAGAGCCAAGCCCGAACCTGTTCTCAACCAATGTTCACACTTTCCAACATGGATCATAAAATAGCGACCGGGGCAGGAACAATGCCTCATTTTCTTGCTCCCAAGCTCGGGAACACTGAAGCCATTTGTAACACTTCAGTTGCCTCCCTGGCTGAGATCAGCTCACACAGGATAGCCTGGAACAAGAAAACACACTCAACTTCTCAAACTGAAACTGTAAGGTATTTTCCCTTCAGCTAGCGCGCGGGGTTGGGGAGGGGGGTGGGGGTGTCAGATAATAATCCTTAGCCTTTTTATTGAAGCTTTTTTCCCCTTTAAAAGATAATCACATGAGTAGCATTGTGAGGGAAATGTCCTCATGTGTCCCATGTGTAACAAAATCATGTTCTTTATAAATAGGTTTATGATTTAATTACACATGGCACAAAGAAGGAATCTTCTCCCAAGGTTAATACTGATGGCAACAATGAGTGTGAGGATGAGGAGGGAATCATATGACATGGTGATACATCAAAATCCCTACAGTGGATAACTGAAGTTTTTAGACAGATTCTGGCCACATGCAACACTCAATAAACTCATGTGGTCATCTAAATTAGGCTCAACCGAGGGTCCAGGTTGGGGTGTTCACTAGGATGACCAACTTTCCAGTATTTTAAGGAATTGTCCCTTATTTTGACTGTTTGTCCCGTGTCCCTTGTGGGATGCCTTTGTGCTGTATTTCTATGACAGCCGGTGAGAGACTGAACCTGGGAGTCTCCAGGGTGAGTTTGACTGTTTCAACAGGGACTGCAAGTGAGTGAATCGGCCAGCAGAGAGATGATAATGTGACTGAACAAGACAGGTTGTAAATTTTAGCTGATTTTAACACCTCCCCCCCCCCTTCCCAATGCTCTTATGGCCTTAAACATTCCCCCCCCCCACCTCCTCGCAAGCTTACCAAACACCACCCCCCTCATGGTCACCAGAAAGCTTGCCGTCCCACAGTCGAAGTGTCTCTTATTTTATTTCCTAAGAGTTGGTCACCCTTGTGTTCATAGGGGTCGATAAAAATTGCCTCATCTGACAGGAAAGGATCAATCATGTAGGAATACAACAGAAATTGACCCCCAATATTTTGAAAGGCAGTTCATGGGGGAAGGGAGACAAAGAGCTATTCCAGTCTGCAAGACAATTTGCTTTTCACTCTGTTTATAAGCACCATGGTGACAAATAAATTACATGGCGATGCCATGTCATCGCAATCAGTGTGCCAGATCCATTCGCACTTTTTAACATTTAAGCTATTAAAGGAACTCGGCTAGAGGACTGTAGTTTCACCTCTGGAACTGTGTTCCAATCCAACACAGACATAGAGATGAACAAGTCTCCATCTTCTAACAACTCTTAAGAATTTGGGGTGAAAGGAGTTCTATGCTTTGGAAGTCCCAAGGAGGTGTAAGGTGCTATATCAATCCAAGTGCCTTTTTAAACTTCTGCGCACAGTACTCATAATTCAACATACATTACCATTAAATTAATCATAAAGATACCAAAAGAATTGTTGGCATGGGGAACGGAAATGTCACACTGATTCAGCAGCAGATGCTATCCTGAAGTTGCATTTAAGATGCATAGGTTTTGTGAAATAGAAGGAGTTTTACAGTAAATCTGACACATGCTATAACTGACCTGAGTAGACTCCTGAAAGTTGGAAATTGGCAAAACTGGGCAAATATTCCATTCTTTCTCTTTAATGCCACAAATTGCTCTTATATTAAAAGATAAATTACCCACAGAAGACCTTTGAAATTTTTTTTTACTGTTTATAGATAGACCGGGAACCTCTCACCTTGCACTGATTGTTTTAAGTGCAGCCTATTGCTGGAATTGAGCTCTGCTTGCAAAACTCCTGAAAATGAATGATGGGACTCCTTTGAGAGACAGCTCCTGTTTGGCCTTACATGTATGATCCAGTAGAAGGTGGTGTAACATTTGCACAAATAGTAAAAATACACAAAATGTAGAAAGGCCACAAGAATGGGTTGTATGGAAATAGGCTGGTTTAATATGGGAAAGATTTTGAGATAGCCAGATGAGATATTGGGAGTGAAATACCTCCTGCTGATATAAGTTCAGCTACTTTAGCATTTTTTTGTGAACGTTTGAAGGTTTCAAGATGAAAACACTTTATAGAAGGCAGCATTACTGTTGTGTTAGTTGATCATTTGGCAATATTGGGCTTATGCTATCAGACTGTATTGGACTGGATTCAAACACTGATACCTGAGAAAAATCGAAAGAATGTTTTCAAGGAGCATAATATTCAATAGAATGGCGTTTGTGTCTTATTGAAAGCTGGGGATATTTATTATATTCATTAAAAACAAAAATGGGCCCAGATTCAAATCCAGCCCAAGCTGGATCCTTTGTTTCCTTTGTATGTTAGCTGTAAAGGTCCTATGTGAAATTAGTTTGAGTAGGCTTAATTCACATTGCAGTGGGTCCACCAATCCAACGTGTTATGCCTTAGGGTAGATCCTAATTCAAGTCTCACACATAAGCTTCTTGAGCCAGTTACTGGGGAAGAGTAGCAGAGGAGATTTCCTGCTGCTTTCCCATGGTTTTTAGATTCAGAGTAAATTCTCCTTGGTGGACTATAACCAAGACATTTTACTATTGGGAGTAGGACAGCTGCGCTCATCAGATACAAGTACCCCCTCTGGACCTCAACCAAGTATTGAGAGCTGCTGCACCTGTTTCTGCTTGCCTGGCCTGTTGGGAGCGGGTATTAAACCCAACCCTTCTGCCTCAGAATACTACTGCTCATTCCTCATAGTGCAATGGGCCCCCTTAGGTACACATTTGGAAAACTCAGTAAGAGAAGTGATAGGATGGCTAGTTTGGGAAAAGGGAAATTTCCATAATAGGACTGTAGCACACACTCCTCTGGTATTTGGGCTGAGAAGCGTTGCTGGGCGAGAATGATGGGAGTTTTAATCTGCAACTAACCATGCCATAACAGCAACAACTCATCTTTAATGTAGTAAAATGTCCCAAGGACCTTTACAGGCGCATTATCAATTTACCTTACCACATATAACTGACCACCCTCTTTCTAAAATAAAAACAAAAAAGTGCTGGAAATACTCAGCAGGTCAGGCAGCACCTGTGGAGAGAGAAACAGAGTTAAATTTCAGTTCGAGGATTTTTTTGTCAGAGCTGGAAAACGATAGAGATGTAACAGTTTTTAATTAAATACAGAGGAAGGGGAAGTTGGGGGAAGAGGGGGAAAAATCAAAAGGGAAAGTCTGTAATAGGGTAGAAAGCAGCAGCGATTAAATGACGAAAGGGATGATGGTGCAAGTAAAGAAACATCGTGCTATAACTGATCATGCTATATTTAACATAGGAGTGCCTGAAATTAGAATGTGTTCCATTCTCAACTGCAACATTCCTCACCTTTGTGGAATGAAAAGTTCCATAAAAACTAATTTTATAGTGAGATGAGTCTCAAATATGAGTTTTGAATCATCAAGGCTAGATGAATAGTGGGCATTAAACAAAGCAGATGGTCGGAACAATTGGGACTAGTGTGGGAGAACGTATGATCCAGTAAAAGGCGGTGTAACGTTTGCAAAAATAGTAAAAATGCACAAAATGTAGAAAAGCCACAAGAATGGGTTGTATGGGAAATGAAAACCTTAGGCTGGTCTAAAATGGGAAAGATTTTGAAATAGCCAGGTGAGATATACTGGGGGTGAAATACTTCATGCTGATATAAGTTTAGCTACTTTAGCAGTAATTTAAGCCTGCGTATTTTTAATTGGTTAAGAATTGCATTAAAATAGTATAGGCAAAAATTTCACACAAATCCATTAATCATTAGGCTTAAAATAAATAGTATGCAGGAAATTAAGCTTACCAGCATATTTTTGATATTGGTCTCATGACATTGCTGACATTGATCTGCTTTAGGGCAGCATTTTGCAATGAGGACATGGCTATTTAGAATTGAATTTTCTTGCTTCTTTTGTCATGGTGGAACAGAATGCAGTGCTTTGTAAATAGAATTTTTGATAATTTTATCTCTGTTTACATCACTTGGTGAGAACACTCATACAATTTGTCCAAATTAAATTATGAAAGGTTACGCCTAGGCACAACTTTTCTCTTTCAGAAACTCATTGGCCTGCCTTGCATTTCCAGCATTTGCAGTTCTACTTTTTAACCCTTGTAAGCTGAGTTTGCCATTTGTTGCTTGTTAACCCTCACTGCATCATCTTTACCCATCAATCATCCAAAAAGCTTACAAACAGAAAACAAAATAGTTAAGAAAAGATGGGAAATATCAATGCTATATTGTTGGCAAAGAATTACAGCACAGGCATTGCCTTGTCTGTTATTATACAATGACTAATTATTAAATTCCTTTGTTTGCTATTTTAACTGTGATGTTAACCTACTATGCAGCAAGCTATTTTCTATCTACCATTCTAATGGAGACACCAATCTAGCAAAAATAAATTAATCTCTCCATTAAAACAGTGGACAGATAATGCAATACAGCATAATTTGCAAGCTAATACATTGGCTTTGCTCTCTCCTTTGCGAGATGCCTTTGGGCTCAATATAAATAGGTGTTACTGAAAGACCAAGAGTTTGAGCAGAAGCCTGATTTAAAAAAAAATCTGGGTACTTGTACAAATAATAACGCTACATATTTCATGGCTAACTTTACCCTTGTTCTTACCTCCCAGGCTCAAGGTGGGAGTATAGATGAGTGATGACCTTTTGGTCAGCTGTAAAACATGACACATTTCTTAGGAGAAACCAATCGGCTCTTTACTAGAAACCACTTTCCAAGTTTCATTTGTCTTAATCTTTTGTGCTGTCCTTTCCCACTCCCCAATCTGAGGAAGTGCAGGGCTCCTGTTATCACTTTATAAAGAACTGACTGGGCACCCATATTAATCAAATCCACAGACACTGAAAAGCAACTGATTTACTAGTGAGTACTGGGCCACATGCCAAACGCCGTATGGTAAAGAGGGGAAAAATTAAACAGTTAAATTAACAATAAAGCTCCATTTCACAAAGTTCTATTTAACGCTGCATTTCTGAGCAATTTAGCAATTAGAATTGTTCCAATGGGAAGGTTTCATGTTTAACTTTACATAAGTTAATGACAGGAAAAGGGATATTTGTCTAATAATTGATTGTACTTCTGATAGATAGGGCTTGAGCATATTACAGTGAAATCTTATTAAATACAATACTTAACACTGAAAAACCTTGTCTGTGACACTCCAGATAATTCTGCTTTATGGCTAAGATAGTGAGTAACTGAGTTATAAGGACCAAGACATTTCCAAATTCACATTGGCTGATTTCAGGCAGGACAGTGCAAGGGAAGATTTGCCTCAGTTGTGCCCAGTGCTCCTTGGTTAGATATGTGAAACTAGACCAAGATTTCTGCTGCTGACTGCTATCCAGCAGTGCCTACTGGAGTGTGCATATATATACAATGGATAAAACAGGATCAAAATTTGCTGCGATGCCTTTCATGCTGGTCAAAATCACCAACAGAAGTAGTATTCAACTTCTTCCTCCTCCTAGGCATTTTCTCAGGATCAAGGATGACTTGCTTCCACTCTGATTCAACGGGCTCTGATCAGTGGCTTATCAGTGTAATGCGTGATCTGCAGACTCTGCCACATGCTGGTGATTGAAGGATTGGGTAGTTGGGTAGATCAAGGCAATTCAACCACAATGCTATCGGCTGCTTTCGGGTGGAATTGTGGGATATTTGAAACATCAGCCAACGTATTGTTTGTGTGTGCTGCCCAGTTTTATTGTTTCCTTGGGACCTAGCACATCATTATGATAGTGCTGTCACTTCTTGTCTCAGCCTACTCATGAAGGATGCTTCTTCAGCAAGGTACCGAAGGTCATTTGGCACTCCTGAAATCATACATAGGAAGGACTGTCACCTTCAGGAGAGGTGAGCTGGATGGGATAAGAAAGTCCATGTGTCTTTGCAGATTACCATTTAGCAGGGATAGCTATATCAGTTTAGGAAGTGATGATGAATTATTTTTAATTGATGGGGGAAAGACAGATAATGCAGTGGAGTTAAAAATAATGAAGTATATTTAGTAGAAGCTATTGGTTGGGTTTCAAAAGCCCATTTTCAAGAGGAAGAGAGGACAAAGGAAAGTTTCATTGTAGGTCTTGGGGTAGAGTAAGGCAAAGGAGGAAATGGTTTGGCTTTCAATGCAATAAGGATTAAGAGGAGTATATAGGCTGGAATAGTTAGAGCTTAGTAAGAGCAAATGAGGAAAGATCAGAAGGACAATAACCTATGATTATTGATAAAGTTGAGAGATCAGAAAGGCACTAATGGAGACCACTGGTCAAGGAGTATATGATGGAAGTATACTCTGGGTTAATTTTGAAAATAAAATTGATGGTTTGACATTTTTAAAATCAATTTATTATCTACTAATTCTTCCCTTGTTTTTTTCTTCCTTCCCTCTTTTCCCAGGCCTCTTGCCAAGTTGCTCCAAAGCTTGCCACTGGATGTTGCGTAAGAATGCCTGTTGAGATCTCTTCCTCTGGCTTCTTTCCCTCCCTCAATGCCATTTGTTCAGCACTTCCTTCACAAAGGTATAGCTGTGTACAGCAACCCAGAAAAGTGTGACATCAAACTTGCAGCCCACTACTCTATGATGCAACTTGCTGGCTCTCTGATGCATAGTGCCACAGTTTAAAGTTAAGAACGTGAAATGAAAATAAGAAACATAGGCAACATTTTTAACTGAGAGTGTGCCAGAAATATAGAACAAATTACCAGCAGAGATGGTGAAATGGTAAACCATGGCAGGTTGAAGAAAATGGACTCCTATTAGTAAAGACGATTCAAGACTCGATTCACAGTAAGCAGCCTGATATAAGGTTTAGGAATAGAAGATTCGGTAGACCAGTGGTTTTCTCTTGCTCAATACTTGGATGTATTTTTTCAATGTATTAAAACCTTTTATCAGTAAATATGTTATTTTTGAAGTAGTGGTGAATTATTTAAAATGTTTGGGAAAGGGAAGAGGAAAGAGCATTCATTCCACAAATGTACAATGTAAATATGTAGATTCAGTACTGGTTATAAAGCTGACCCTTAATGTTAATACCCATATACTGAATTCTACAATACTTCAAAAACTGTTTGTCAAAAATCCTAGCTCACTTTTATCCTTGGTGCAGGAAACTTCATTCCACATTTCAGTGGCTCACCTTAAACTGTGGCGACAAGACAGAACAGCTTACCTAGTTCATGTTTGAGCTTGATGAATTTTCATTTGAACTAACATAACTCAAGATGTCTGCACCAACTTAGTTCACGTATAAATATAAATCCTTGACTAATGACTTCAAACAGGATGGCCAAAGAAATATGAGAAATTAATGCAGATAAGTAATTTTTAACTTTCTTCAGGCTTCCTGGTTGGGTTTTTTTTCATGTTTATTGCCTGTTTTCGGATGGATTCAGGGTGGCCTGCAGAGTTAACTGGGTTTTGGTGTACTAATGTTGAATCCCTTCCCTTAAATATGCTTTGAAGTTTTGTTTTGAAGGTTGAGAGAAGATTTCACAGAGGTGTTCAAAATCAAGAAGGATCTGAACGGAGTAGATGGGGAGAAGCAGTTCCCTTTGACAGAAGGGTCGAGAACCAGAAGACACTGATTTAAGATGATTGACAAAAGAACCAACAGTGACATGAGGATAAACTTTTCTTTTTGCAGCGAGTGGTTAAGACCTAGGATGCACTGCATGAGAATGTGGTTGAGGCACATTCAATTGAGGTCTTCAAAAAAGAATTGGATAATTATTTGAAGAGAAAAAAAAGTGTAGGGCAATGGGGAAAAGGTGGGAGAGTGGGACTAGGTGAGTTGCTCTTGCAGAGAGCTGGCATAGGCACAATGGCCTGAATTTTGCCCTTGGTGGGCGTGCGTGATCGGTGGGTCTGGGACTGCTTGGGAAACAGGCCCCCAACCGTGATCGGCCAATGACCGTGATTTCACACTGGCTGGCCAATTAAGGCCCGCCCAGTGTAAAACACATCTTCCTAATGGCTGGGAAGGGCTGGGCTGGGGCTTGTCGGGCGCTGGGTCCATTGGCAGCCTGGTGGGTGGTTTAAAAATGGCAAAGGCAGCTCCTTGAAGGCTGCCAGGGAAGAACATACCTTCCATGATCTGGAGAGTGAAGCTATGGCCTCAACAGCAGCTGGAGATGCCAGGCGGGAAGGCAGGTCGGGTGAGCACTTGGCACCCCCCCCCCAAGGTTTTTGGATGAGTGCCTCGCAGTGCCCTTGGAGGAGGTGGCTACCAGGAAGGACACCATCGCTCTCAGATATGGAAGGAGGAGGCCACTGCGCCTGAGAAAAAAGCCTGGGAGGAGGTGGCAGCCCAGGTCAGCAGCCATGACGTTGTGTATTGCATCTGGGTGCAGTCTTGCAAAAGGTTCAATAACCTGCTGTGTTCGGGAAGGGTGAGCACCGTGTTGGCATGGATCAGTGTGGAGAAGTGTTAAGGGCTGGCCATCTGCCCATGGAACTCGGGTGTTAGAGTCTTAGTGCCAACTGTCAATGACTCCGGAACTGGCCAAGGGGGTGAGTCCTGACTGCTTGGGCTGAGTGCCTTGCAGCTCAAGCGCCCCGACTCAGATGTGCCCTGAAAGGAGTTCCTCAGCTGGGGTTGGCCAGGCTGCAATGGCACTGCAGGCGGAGAGTGGACTGATCAATTCTCCTCTGTCCTTTCAAGAGAAGATGAACAATAACAACATTGAGAGGTCACGGACAGGTGGAGGCCCCCCAAACCTCCTATTACTGACCAGATTTGAGCAGGACACCTTAGAGCTGAAGAGCCGTCACGCATCTCGTTCAGCCGGTTGTGGAGACACTGGGATATCAGACAAAGGTGAGAGTGTAGTGCACAGAGGTGAGAGTTTTGGATGGTGTGAACACTCTTGTGTAGTCTCTTCATTGATGGTAGCCTCAAAACTGGAGTTCCCATTGATCATTGAAAGACAATGGCATCATGATGCAGAACTCCATTGTTTCACCAGGGTGCCTGGCACAGTGACAGTGTGATGATTTAAGCTAATGACATGTCATTGTTCTTCCTTAGATTCGCCAGCAAGCACTCAATCACGGGAACCTGAAGAGCCACCTCTGATGCCAGAGGACCACCAGGCTTCAGCTGCGTCTGCATCACACCCGCTCTCTGAACCAGGCACCAGCACAGATACCAGCACCTCGGTGGCCATTACATCCTTGGCTAGAATGTCAGAAAACGGTGGTGGGGACGCTTCACACTCGCTTGAGGTTCAGGCAGAGGCAGAGATTCTCCAGGGCGCCGGCAGTCGGAGGACTGCTGGAGACTAGGATGATGCTGAGTTGAAGGCAGATGATGAGCCTCTGGAGTCATCCATTAGATGGCAGATGCTAGATGTCCAGTGGGACATGCGGGAGTATCTGGCAGAGATCCATGAGGGTATGCATGCCATGGCCTCTGTTGTGGAGGGGTCCATGCGAAGCATAAGCACTGTGTTGACTCTCATGGCCGAGCGTACTGCCTCCTCCATTGAGAGAGTGGTGACTTTCACGGAGATGCAGCTCCACGGACAGAATCAGGGCTTCCTGGGGTTGTGCTCGGACCTGCAAGCCCTCACACAAGCAATGACCTCAGGTGGTCAGTGCCAGTGTGGGAGATGGATGAGGCACCCAGTATCCCAGCTAGGTTCCCGTCCATCAATGGTGAGCAGGGAGGTCCAGAGCGACCTCATATTGGCACACAAGCTGCTTGTCATCTCTGTGGCTCCTCTCAGGGCGCTCTGGATGACGGCTGCAGCTCCTCCGCCCCTCTGCCAGTGACCATGGCATCTGATGAGGCTGCGATAACTGTGGAGGTACCAGCCATGGCACTGGCTGCTCCATCTCAGGTGGGGCCAGTACAGGCTCCACTGACCAGAGGGCGACCGCCAAGGTCGTCAAGGCCAACAAGACAGCAGAATCAGCAGTCTGTCTCCAATGCTACTGTCAGCGGGCACCAAAACCTAGCACTCGTAAACCTAAGTTTAAGGCACCACGGGCATAAAAGTTCACAGGCTATTTTCTGTTCTTCAGTGTTTTGTTTATATGTTTACTGGTGTGAAAATGAACACCAGAGATTGTAATGTTTATTTGTTTTGAGTGTGAAAATTACATAAATTTTATTTTAGTTGTAATGGCCTGAGTATGCTTAACCTTTTTTTTTGGTGCAGGGTATGCCAATATGTAATGCTGGACGTGAGTGGCTCTAAACTTTATTGCCCAGGCACTGAGCGGACTTTGGGTTCAAATGAACAGGTCATTCTAGATATCCTGGATGGAGGCTGTAGCCCTGGCATGAGATGGAAGCAGATATTTGGCAGCCTAGCTGAAGGAGCATTGGATCAAAGTGCTTCTGGTGCCCTTGCCTCCCTGAAGGATATAGAGGTCTGCGTCCATGTCTTCAGCATTCTCCTGACTGTGCTCCTCTTCTGACTCACTACTGGATTCATCCCCTGTGGCCTGTGGAGCTGCTTCAAGATCCTCTTCTTCCAATGGGTTCCCCCTTGTCAGTGCCAGATTGTGGAGAGCGCAGCATGAGACAACTATCAGTGATACCCGCTCTGGGATTTATTGTAGTGCTCCCCCTGAACGGTCCAGGCATCAGAAGTGCATCGTCAGAAGACCTGTGGTCCTCTCCATCACTGCCCTTGTGGAGGCAAGACTCCTATTGTAATGCTGCTCTGCCTCTGTTCTTGGGTGGCTGAGAGGTGTCAGAAGCCACCTTTTCAACGGATAGCCCTTGTCATCCAGCAGCCATCCATCCAGCCGGGCTGGAGCACTGAATAGTCTCAGCATCTGGGAGTGTCTGAGGATATAAGCGTCATGGGAGCTGCCAGGGTACCTTGCACAGACTTGCAGACTCAGCATCCTGTGGTCACACACTATTTGGACGTTCATCAAACAGAATCCTTCCTGTTGACAAAGGCACCCCGCTGACCCACTGGCGCCTTGATGGCCACATGTGTGCAGTTGATTGTACCCTGGCCTCGGGGGAACCCAGCAAAAGCTGCAAACCCTCTGTCTTGCTCAGCTTGGCTGGTCTCATCTATTCAGAAATGAATAAATGTCATTACCCGCCTGAACAGAGCTTCTGTCACCAGCTTGACGCAACTATGTACAGCTGATTGGGACACTCCACACAGATACCTAACTGAACCCTGGAAAGAGGCAGAGGCATAGAAGTTGAGGGCCACTGTGACCTTCAGAGCAACTGGCATGGGGTGTCCACCCACACAGTTGGAGCTGATCTCAGGCCCAATCATCTCACAAATGGTGGTAACAGTCTCCTTGGAGAAGCAGAGCCTCCTTCGGCATTGCACCTCGGATGTTTTGAGGTAGCTGCATCGCTACCCTGTAAACCCTGGCAGCAGGATGGCGGCGTCTTCTGCGGCCCCTTCCAACTTGGACTACCTGCTGGCCCTGCTCCCCTTGTGCCTGTGCCTCTCCTCCCACAGGTTGCTCCCCTGAAAGCTGCATTGGGACACTTGGCCTCCTCTCTCTCTGCCCCTCTCTTCCTCCTCAGATGAGGTGCCACCAGCGGAGAGCACCATCCCATTACCAGGTTTACAGTAGGCTGTCTGGTACCTGGAAGGGTCCACATGGTCAAAATTCTCCTGGAGCCTTGGAAACACCAATGGGTCTGAAATGAAGCCTGGAAATGCTAAGTATGAAGCTCAGAACAGAGATGAAATTGTCAAGTTCAAATAAGCAACCAGCAACAAACAATCTCCTAAACTCCTCACTACTCATACTGGCAATGCTCCCTTGGATGAGGTTTTGCAAAATGTGGGCTGCCTGCTGCCGATTTTACCTGTGTGATGAGCATGAAATCGCACAGGCAATTTAAAATCTGAATCAACTGGATTTTTAATGGCCTCAAGTGGTCTTTTAATTGATGGTGGGCGCAGCCCTGACACCATGAGCACTCGCTGACCTGGAGATTGCACGCATGCGGGATGACGTTGGGAGGCTTGCCCGACGTCTTCTCGCACGATTTTACGCTTGATCACGTCAAGCGCATGCCCACCCACAGGGTGTAAAATTCTTCCCGATGTGCAAAATAGCCTCCTTCTGTACTGCAAACGTTCTATGATTCTGTTCAATAAGTATTCCTGGGACTGCAATATGAATGGTTGTCACATTCAAATCAGACTTAAATGTAGCTTCAGTGTCCCATTTAAAATTTCCTTCCCTCATTTGTGTGGCTTACTTCCTGAAATGAACACTGGCACAGAGGCACTTGGTGTTGTAAAAAAGCTGCAGACTTGCAAAAATGGAGTTAATGGTCCTCTTCTGAGGACAGGTAGTTTGTTGCTGATAGGTTTTATTTTGGTACTGTTTTGCAATCTCACCTTTGTTGATTGTTTCAGCATTGCTCTAGCTACTGTGGTCTTTATTTTTTTCCAAATTAATCCATTCACCACGTGAAGCAATGTTCCTTCCCATATATTTCTATTTGATATGATGAGGTATAAGAAAAGGTTCATAAAGATCTGCACAGGGAACAAGGCTAATCGGGCATGGTAGGTAGAGTCTAGCACCCAAAGGCCTCTGTGTATACAGACCAAAGTGGCCAAATCTCAACCTCGCCATTGCTTGAGAAGACTGCACTTCCATCCTGTAGCAATACCAAAGTTGTGCCGGCCTGGAAGCATCTGTGGAGAGAGAAACAAAGTTAACGTTTTGAGCCCATATGACCCTTCTTCAGAGCTGAAGAGAAGTGGAAATCTGATGAAATTTATACTGTTCACTTGTTCTACGTTGTTCTTTCACACAATGCTAACCTTGTTCTGCTATAATCACATTCTGCTTTCTTACCTTTATGCCATTATTAGCATCTTTTTTAGCACTCACCACTACCATTAACACTCCCTTTGTTCTTTAGTTCATGACATCTTTGTCAGTTCCTGCTTTGCCCCCACCTATCACTGGCTTTCTATCCAGCTTCACCTGCTCCACCCCCCACTAAACAGTATAAATTTCATAAGTAACGTTAAGTCTGTTTCTCTCTCCACAGACGCTGTCAGAACTGCTGAGTTTTTCCAGCATTTTCTGTTTTTGTTTCAGATTTCCAGCATTCACAGTATTTTGCTTTTACCAAAGTTGTGTCACTTGTTTGGCCCAAACATGGAGCCTATCTCTATCAGAGGCACAGCAGTGCCAGTGTCCATAAAAGTCACCATGGCACTCAAACTTAGCACCAGTGGCTGCTTTCAGCTTGAATCAGGGGCATTTGTAACATTAGCCCACTGGCAGTCCACTGCAAGCAATTAAGTAACTAAGTGAGCTGGCCAGTATATATCTTTTCCTTTGGGCCTAGAATGTCAGTGTGATTGTGTTGTTAACATTTATGGGGTGGTTCAATCTCTATAGCTGCAAGGTGCAATCAAATGTGTCCATATCATCATACTTGCCCTTTCTGAGAACACAAACAGTTTTGTCAGCTGGAAAGGATTTCAATTAATCATCGTGAAGCTGGTGTGCAATCAGAATCATCTCACTCTGCAACTTAACACTCATTAAAAGGTTACTACCATAAATCATTATGTGAGGACAGCACTTTTCATAGATGACAGGTAGGATAGCTGACTGGGGATAGGAGGTCCTCTTTGTGGCAATGGTGCATGCCCTTGTTTGGATCCTGTAGACTCCTGCTCAGCAGTGAAGCTCACAGTGCTTTAAGGATTGTCATTAAACAAGATCATAAATCTTCTAAAGGCATGCTTCAGGTGCCTTAAAGGATCAGGAGGGAGTGCTCCAGTACAGTCCTGCCAGGGTGTTTCACACTGTTGTTTGTTACATGCTGCATAGTTTTGCCATTCACAAAGGACTCCTGATGTCCTGGATGTGGTAGAGGAAGGTGAACAAAGCCGACAGGGTGGCCAGGCAGACTAGACCCTGCTGGAGAAAAATCTCCTTGCCATCTGCAAGACATCTAGGAATAGCTGGTAACAGACACCATCAATTGTGTCTTCTGCAAAATCTCTTCTGCCATTGTCCTCTACCTTCTGCAAACATTTCTAAAATCATTCATTTGTGGGCATTTACCTCTCCTGAACAACCATCAATGCCCCCAGTTTGGATCTTCCTGCAGCTCAACTATTCATTGTCTTCACTTCCTATGAATCAACCTGTGCATTACATCAGTAGAATTATTGAATGCTCCAAAATATGCTTGCCGTTTCTCTCCTTCATACTTCGTGCTTGGGTTATGTTAATCTAAACTGCCTGACAGGCTTTGGTCAGGTATGCGATTTACACTCTGCCTGATTTTATTTTCCATTGAAGGAAAGATCAGTCTGTGTGTAAAACAGGCAGCTGATCTGATTCAGTGAAGTGGGATAGAATAAAATTACCCGCTCTGAAGCATTTCAAACCCTGCCTTCTAACTCACTCAGGAGAATGTGATGATTCAAAGAGGGTCACATCCACCATTAGCAGTGCTGCCCTGACACATTTTCAATGGCAAACCTGGCACAGAGCAATGTTCAGGCCTCCTTATTAAGCACGGTGCCTTCCTCAGTTGCTTACCAACCATCTGAAATGGCATCAGACTTTGTTCTCATTTGAACCAGTCCACAGTGAACAATTATATCCTTCTTAGCATAATAGACATCTCAACTTTCATCTTCACTTTTCCTGTATCTGGGGGTAATTATCTATATGAAGAAGCACCTGAGAAAATTGAATATTGTGACTGATTTGCCTCCATATTATAATAAAAACAAAAAATGCTGGAAGTACTCAGCAGGTCAGGCAGCATCTGGGGAGAGAGAAACAGCTTTAACATTTCTGGATGATGACCTTTTTTCAGGACAGACCTCCATGTTGTACTTTGTTTTCCACACTTTCTTCAAACACTTCTCTTAACATGCGTGGAGGCAGCAGATGTCCATCTCAGTTTCTGCAGGTAAGGAATTATTTATTATGAATTTTAAAATATAGCCACAATTTAATTCAGATGCATTGATGCTTTTTAAATGGTGAAATATTGATGAAGATCTATTGTGCAGAATCTAAGTTTGTTTAGAATAGGAGGGTAGACAAATAACTGAAGTAGTGATTCAGTTATGCCATGCTTCAGTGTTAAAAGTCTGTAAATTGTTAGAAGAGAAGATTAAGGGAGATGAAAATGCCAATTTTGAGGTCTTGAAATCACTGTAGATCATAGTTCACACTTTAGAGCTGCTGGAAGTTAATGTTTGGCAGTTTGCTGGTACTTTAAAGGTCTGAATATCTCGTCACTCCTCTGTCCATGAGTCAGAGGTAAACACTCAGGAATTTGATGTAAGATTTATTCCCACATAGTTCACATCTCTACTTCAGACCATGCTAACCAATTGATCCATTTCTTTTCAGCACATTGAAGGTCGTGCACTTGATAATCTTTTAAATGAAAACCAAATCAACAAAATTGGGATAAATCAGGCACAGCCCCTAATTCAGGTCAGCTGTAAAACCAAGAACAAAGTTTAAAGGAAACTTACAAACTTTAAATCAAAATGTGATTAAAGGGGTCAACAAAACACCCCAGTCCCCGCGGTGCCCACTGAGCATGGAAGGCCTCGAGAGTGCCAGCAGACACCGCGTGCTCCTTCTCCAGGGACATCCGGCAGCGAACGTAGCCACGGAAGAGGGACAAACAATCGGGCGGGACTCCCCCGTCGATCGCCCGCTGCCTGGACCTGTTAATGGCCAACTTGGCCAGGCCCAGGAGCAGGTTCACGAGGAGGTCCTCCTCCTTCCCGACCCCCTTCCGCACCGGGTGCCCATAGATCAGGAGCGTGGGGCTGAAGTGCAAACAAAACATCAATAAAAGGTTTTTCAAATAACTAAAAAGGGAGTGCAGCCTACAACACCCTATGTATACATGGTCCACGGACTCCACAAGACCGCAAAAAGGGCACGTGTCCTGAGAGTCCGTGAACCTATGCATCCTCTTATTATAAGGGACTGCTGCATGCAACACCCTCCAACCCAGGTCCCCGATAGAAAGGGAGAGGACACCTCCGTAGAGGGCCTCCCATCGGGGGCCTCCGCCGCCGGACGGCAACAAGGCACGCCAGGGCGTGTCCGGTCGACGGACAAGGGCGAGAAAATGGAAGGTGTGCAGCAGCAGTCCGTACAAAAAGCCCCTCTTTGCCGTGCCAAAAGGCACAGAGGGCATGTCCCCGAGGCGGCTCATATTGCGGGGCACCAGCACCCGAGGGAGGGTTCGGGGCTTGGGGCCAATGTGGAATTCCGTCCGAACAGGGGAACGCTCAGACGGAAGACCACCGCGCACCTGGGCCACCTCAAGACCCAAAATAACGTCGGGTCCGAGCACGACCGTTCTCAGGTCTTGGATGGCATCGGCTGCGACCTGGACACTCACAGACGCGCGTCGCGCCAACTCCTGCGGGAGCATCCAGCCCAGTCCTCCGCCACCCAGCACGTCCCCGATCCTGGTCACCCCTGCGGCCACAGCCCTCCTCTCCGCCAACCACTGAAAAGGACGGAGGGGCGGATTCCTGAGCAGTGGCTCTCTGACGATAGCCGCTACTCCTGATGGGGGAGAGCTGCGTCGCGAGGCGACCACTTTCCAGACTTTGAACAGGTCCTGGTAAAAGACGGGCAACGCCTGCAAGGAGCCACCGAGGCCCAGCTGTTCTATAAACAGGAGCTGCACGTCATAATTCAGGCCGTGCACCTGACGGAAGAAATACGTCATCAGGGCACACCATCTAGGAGGAGGCTCGACGTAGAGGTATCGCTGCAGGGTCTGAAGGCGGAAAGTCGCCACCTGTGTGCGTAGGCACACTAGCGCCTGACCACCCTCCCTAAGCGGGAGACTCAGAACCTCAGCAGCGACCCAGTGCAATCTTTTGTCCCAGAAGAAGTCGACTAACAATCTCTGGATTCTTGTGACAAAGTCCGGGGGAGGGGTCAAAGTGACCAGCCGATACCACAACATGGCGGCGATCAGCTGGTTTATGACCAGAACTCGACCTCGGTAAGATAGCACTCGGAGCAGTCCTGTCCAGCGCCGCAGGCGAGCGGTGACTTTCGTCTCCAGTTCCTGCCAGTTTGCCGGCCAGGATAGTGCACTTGCATATTTGATCTCAATGGTAACTTTCTCTAGTTCCCCATCACATGATCTTCACTGTGAATCAGAACTTCAAGCTGTTTAACTGTCCATCTTCCTTTGACCTGCCAACAATGAATTTTCATATAGTAGAATTATAACTGGAAGGCAATAGCTTTATAGAATATATATTGAGAGGTCAGTTGAACTTAGAAATTAAAATCTGAGACTAATGCTAGAGGTCTGGGACTTCTGCAGTGGCTCTACTGGACTCCTGTTGTAATACTGAAGGGCACCCATTATCGAACAATGCATTACTGGCTAATGAGTCTGTGAACTTCTTCTCCTGTGCTATACTCTGCAGATACACAGTTTGTGGAGCATCGGCGATGTGGACCAAATCTCAAAACGTGTTGTTTGAGCACATCATATATCTGCTGGAACATGCTTCTGTCCCTTGAATATGCTCTGTCATATGCCTTCTCTATAGCGGATGCTATTGAAGCCAACTTTAGCATCCCTAACACCACCCTGGGAAAACTCACCGGGAAGTAAAATGTACATATGTTTTGATGCTTTGGGGCATTCTGAAAGACAATTATAAGATGCTACATAAATGCCTCTTTTCTTTAATAATAGCCTGTGAAGCCCATTTGGTGTTTTATGACTTTAAAGGTGTTATATAAATGCAAGTTGTTGTTCAAGGTTTTTCTTCTAAACAATTTTGAAACAAATGCAGTGAGCTATTTCAAAGACATGAAAGGAACCTTAATGTATCTAAGTTGTCAGAAGGATTGTACATAGTTTATTAATGCGTCGGACTTCTCTCCCTGATGCAAATTCAACCTTCACAAACAGATAAAATGAACAGATTGACAAGAGACTTCTTCTGTTCTGATTTTATAAACTGAACCACCAAATGTGAACAATACAAGCCCACAACAGTGCGTAACTTGTACAAAAATTGTAAACTGTTAAATGGTCCATACAAGTAATGACAAGAATCCATCAACACTTTATCTGTAGCACTAAGGAGCAGAAAACAGCTTCCAGGAGAAGCTCAGTATTCAACAAAAATGGCATGCAGCACACAGGAGCAAGAACATTTTTGGAATGTTGGATAGAGAGGAGCTTATTGCAAAGATTTTTAGACAAATGGCATCTCAGTCTCCAACATATCACATTTAATATCCTTATTTTTGTCATTACATCTCTCCTCAACCTTTTTCCACTGTACTTTTTGCAAATTCCTTCAGCCTTAAAAACTCTTTGAGATACTGTGCTCCTTTAGCTCTGACCATCTAATTACTTACCCTCTCTTCTTAAACCCTGTTTTTAAGCGGTAGAACCTTCAGTTGCATTATTCCTGCTCTCTGGAATTTTTGCCTTGGACATCTCCACCACTTACCTCCCAACTTTTACAAAGTTACCTCTTCAGCCAAGTTTTCTGTGACCTCTTAACAATGTTCTTCCTTGCTCACCATTCATTTTCACTGCCCATCTCTCTGTTGCAGCTTTTTTAGGTCCAGCCTGGGGGTACAGAATCAGCCCCATGATAGGCAAAAACCTGTCTAACTGAATAAACATATTATTTTTTGGGTTCTTTAAGTTTATAGAGATTTTAGCAAGATTGATTAAATAGTTTCAATACAAAAATCAGAACAAGGAAAAAAATGAGGCCAAAGTAACTGTTTGGATTTGTTTGCTAGTATTTTTAGACACTGTTTAGACTTATGGGGCTTGAAATCATATTGTAGTTGCAAGTGCGTTAACATGTTTCTCTGCTGTTTACAAAAAGGCATTAGCCTAATTGTCTTAAATCTTTAGTAAAATAGTGGGATAAGGCAATTCCATACAAATATACTAACATGTGTTACTAATATTGCACAGCATGATTCAACTCCATTACACTTGAATCTCTTGGAAACTGTTAGAGAGGAAGAGAAAGTAAACATTTTTCTGATTTCTTTGGGTAAGAACAGTGTTTCCATGACCTGCCTCTGGGGGAATTGTGATTTTTTTTTATCTTTTAAAATTACGTGACAGAAAATGTCAAGTTGATGCCTGCGACATTCCTACATGCACTCTGTGCAAAGTTATCAACTCTAAATTATGGAATCGCTCCTTTAAATCTAATTTCCAAATTTGTAAGAAAAGCACCACATGTAATCAGGCCCCTCCATAATTTAATTTTGAAATGATTGCCTTGTGTGCGGGCAAATGCTCAGAGGTTAAAGACGTGTGTGCAATTAAAAACTGTAAACTTTCTAGTGCTGCCGTCCCTAACCTCAGTATAAAAGCATAGTCCTTAATAAGAACTGAAAATGTTGGAAATACTCTGCAGATCCAGCAGCATCTGTGAAGAGAGAAACAAAGGTAAGTGAGTTTCCATCATGGTTCTTTACTTGTTTGTCACTGTTTTCACAATGCTGCCACTCACAACATCACCAGAAACAGGCTGTTTGGTCATTAACTTGCTGATGTTGTTGGACTTAGCAGTGCACAAATTGGCTGTAGCATTTCCTACATTACAATCATGACTACACTTTAAAAATGCTTCATTGGCTGTAAAAGAATATTTAATGAGGTCATGCTGAACCCATGGAAGGAGTTATATAAATACAAGTTCTTTTTGGTGATATGGCAGTACTACATTTTACTGGGGGGGGGGGGGGGGGGGGGGGGTGGTGTGGTCCCCGTACCAGCCCTCCCCGCCCGGCTAAAGAGTCGGGGGGTGGGGTGGGGGTGGGGTGGGGTGTGCTGCGTGCCCGCCCACAATTCCAATGGCTGCCCCTCAGCAATTTAATGCTGGAAGCAGCATTAATGTTTTAAGGCCAGACTTCTGCCCCTGTCTTGGGAGGAATTCCCACCTTAGAGAGCTCCTGGCTAATCCTGGAACTGAGATAATTGACCTCCAACAACCACAACCACCTTCCTTTGTGCTAGGTATGACTCCAACTAGTGATTCCCATTGATTTCAGTTTTTAAAGGGCTCCTTGATACCACACTCAGTCAAATATGGCCTTGATGACAAGGGCAGTCACTGTCACCTCAGCTCTTGTCCATGTTTGGACCAAGGCTGCAATGAGGTCAGGAGCTGAGTGGCCCTGGCAGAATACAAACAGAGTATCAGTGAGCATGTTATTGCTGTGTAAGTGCCGTTTGATAGCACTGTCAATGACACCTTCCATCAATTTGCTGTTGATTGAGAGTAGACTAATGGGATGGTATATGGCTGGGTTGGATTTGTCCTGTTTTTTAGGTACAGGACACATCAGGGAAATTTTCCACTTCACCAGGTAGATGCTAGTATTGGAGCTATACTGGAACATTTTGGTTAGGGGAGCAGAGGGTTCTGGAGCACAAGTCTTCAGTGCTATTGCCAGAATGTTGTCATGGCCAATAGCCTTTGCAGTACCCAGTACCTTCAGCCATTTCTTGATATCACGTGGGATGAATCAAATTAGCTGAAGCCTGCTCAGGAAGAGGCTGAGATGGATCATCCACCTGGCACTTCTGGCTGAAGATAGTTGCAAATGCTTCAACCTTGTCTTTTGCACTGATGTGCTGAGCTTCTCCATCATTGAGGATGGGGATATTTATGGAGCCTCTTCCCCCTGTTAATTGTTTAATTGTCCACCACCGCCCATGACTGGATGTGGCAGGGCTGCAGAGCTTAGATCTGATCTGATTCATTGCTTGTGGGATCGCTTAGCTCTGTTTATCACATGCTGTTTGGCATGCAAGTATTCCTGTGTTTAAGCTTCACCGGGTTGACATCTCATTTCTACGTATGCCTGGTGCTGCTCCTGGCATGTGCTTCTGCACTCTTCATCGAACCAGGGTTGATCCCCTGGCTTGATGATAATGGTAGAGTGGGGGATACGATGGGCCATGAGGTTATATAGATTGTGGTTGAATACAGTTCTGCTGCTGCTGATGGCCCATAGCGCCTCAGGGACGCCCAGTTTGAGCTGCAAGATCTGTTCAAAATCTATCCCATCTAGCATGGTGGTAGTGCCATCAACACAATGGAGGGTATCCTCAATGTGAAGAGAGGACTTTGTCTCCACAAGGACTGTGCAGTGATCACTCCTACCAATACTGTCATGGACAGATGGATTTACGAAAGGTAGATCGGTAAGGATGAGGTTAAGTACATGTTTCCCTCTTGTTGGTTCCCGCACCACCTGTCACAGACCCAGTCTAGCAGCTATGTCATTTAGAACCCAGCCAGCACGTTCAGCTTTGGTGCTACCCAGACATTCTTATGAGGAAAGATTGGACAGGTTAGGCTTGTAACCACTGGAATCTGGAAGACTAAGAGGCAACTTGATTGAAATCTTTAAGATCCTGAGGGGTCTTGACAGGGTGGATGTGGTGAGGATGTTTCCTATTGTAGACCATAAGGCATAGGAGCAGAAATTAGGCCAGTCGGCCCATTGAGTCTGCTCCGCCATTCAATCATGTTTCTCAACCCCATTCTCCTGCCTTCTCCCCGTAACCTTTGATCCCCTTGCCAATCAAGAACCTATCTATCTCGGTCTTAAATACACTCAATGACCTGGTCTCCACAGCCTTCTGTGGCAATGAATTCCATAGATTCACCACTCTCTGGCTAAAGAAGTTTTTCCTCATCTCTGTTCTAAAAGGTCTTCCCTTTACGCTGAGGCTGTGCCCTCGGGTCCTAGTCTCTCTTACTAATGGAAACATCTTCCCCACGTCCACTCTATCCAGGCCTTTCAGTGTTCTGTAAGTTTCAATTAGATCCCCCCTCATCCTTCTAAACTCCATCGAGTATAGACCCGTTCCTCAAACGTTGTGGGAGAACCTAGAACTAGGGGTCACTGTTTAAAAATAAGAGGTCACTCATTTAAGACAGAGATGAGGAGAATATTTTTCTCTCAGAAGGTTGTGAGTCTTTGGAACTCTCTTCCTGAAAAGGTGGTGAAAGTAGAGTTTTTGAATATTTTTAAGGCAGAGCTAGAAAGATTCATGATTAACAACGGGGTGAAAGGTTATCGGGGTAGGCAGAAATGTGGGGTTGAGGTTACATTCAGATCAGCCATGATCTTATTGAATGATGGAGCAGGCTCGAGGGCCGAGTGGCCTCCTCCTGCTCCTAATTCATATTTTTGCAAGAACCCGCCCACTCTTGGTGATTGAGATTGAGGTTCCCCATCCTGAGACCATTCTGTGTCCTTGCCGCCCTCAGTGCTTCTTCCAAATAATATTGAACATGGAGGAATGCTGATTCATCAGCTGAGGGTGTGGGGGCAGGTTGGGGGTGGTGGGGGGTGGGGGGGGGGTGGGGGGGGGGTGCGGAAAGTGATAAGTCTCAGCAGGCGATTTCCTTGCCCATCTTTGACCTGATGCCATGAAACTTCATGGGGTCTGGAGTCAATGTTGAGGACTCCCAGGGCAACTCCTTCCCAACTCTATACCACCATGCTGCCACCCCTGGTGGGTCTGTCCTGTTGGTGGGACAGGACATACCCAGGTATGGTGATGATGGTGTCCAGATAATTGCCTGTTAGGTATAATTCAGTGATCATGTCAGGCTGTGGCTTGACTAGTCTGTGCGACAGGTCTCCCAATTTTGTCACAATCCCCCAGATGTTAGTAGGGAGGACTTTGCAGGGATGACATGGCTGAGTTTGCCATTGGCGTTTCCGGTGCCTAGATCAATGCCGGATGGTTCGTCCGGTTATATTCCTTTTGTACTCTGTAGCGGCTTGACATAACTGAGTTGCTTGCTAGACCATTTCAGAGGACAGTTAAAGTCAACCACATTGCTGTGGGTCTGGAGTCACATGTAGGCCAAACCAGGTAAGGACAGCAGATTTCCTTCCCTTAAGGACAAAATCCTGCTGGACTGTCCTGCATTGAAATTCTATTCAGCTTCTCAATAGCTATGTCTACAGTCTTGGTCTCCCAGGCCTTTCCCTTGCATGCAGAATACCTATAGTAGATTCTGTGCCAAATTAAATTGTCATTAGACACCTGGTAGAAGGACTTAATGACACAGCCTGTATTCAACAAAGATGACACATTTATGTCAGAAAAATTTTTCAGTAGAACCTTCCATGTTAAACTTGCAATGGTGATCAGACTTCCAGATCTCAATTTACCACCTTTTGCTCCACCTAAGTGCAAGGACCTTGAAGGCAGACTGAAGAAATTTTTATGTCCAAAACTGGCAGCTTTGAGCTGTGGCACCGGCCACTGTCTTATCCGGCAATGCCCAACTGCCACCAGTTGCCATTAAAACCGACAAGACGCGCAGAGCCGGGATAAGAAGAGATAGATAGAGCCAGGTTTAAATCACAAAATGGCCCAAGAGTTGGTTCCAGTGCATTGAGGGTTTGAAATAGAGAAATTGAGCCCGGGGATGGGCCCACATGCCTGCACTTACAGGGGAAAGAGGCAGGGGATTCGGGGTCGGGGGGTGCGGAGTGAGGGAAACCTGCTTAGAAACAACTGTCACCAACCTCCAGCAGCCTCCAGCCAGGTCTGAAGAAAGAATAGTGAAGATTGAGGAAGCAGAATTCCACGATGACAAGACTGAAACAAAAGTCCATGAGATAATTAAGAAAACAATCTGGTGCATCCTACTACTTAACCAATTATTGTTGTTGTTCAGAGCAACAGCAACCATTAGCCAATTAGCCTGTCAGTCAATTGATGCCTGGAAGCACATTTTCATGCAAAGAGCAATCAAAACTAGGAAAGTTTCTTTGGGTATGTTACTGCTGGCAAAATCCCTGCGATTATACATGAGGTTATTAGATGATGTGCTGGGATGATATAAACTTCTGATGGAAGGATAAGTAAGATGTGCTGAATGTCCTCCCTCATGCGATCTTTGTAACTCACACGTGCCAAGTGTCTTAGAATATAAATAATATACATCTCTTTATTGATTGTGAAATACAGGTGAAAAGCCAACATCCAGAGTGCAGAATACCACCATGATTGAGAAGGGAAGTTGGGATTTTTATGTTTTATGCCTTGGAGATGTGCAGAGATGACACATTAGTTTCTATGTGTATAACAGGAGTTTTATCCAATGCTTTAAAATGTCTGCTCTCTCATGCTGAAGGCAGCTTGCCTTGGTCTAGCCTTTTACCCTAAGTGACCACACCCAGGCTTAATTAATCATGCAGAGTGAACAGTCAACAGTTATTAGACATACATAATCAAATTCTGAGCAATTGAATAATGCAGGGATAAGTCAAAATTGGATTTTAAAAGCCTGTATATTTAAAAAAAATGGAGAAAATGAGGAGATAATAAAGGAAATGTGGGCTCAAATCCTTGGGGGTAATTTTGGCTGAGCAATAGTTTAAAATGAGCAATATTGATTTAGCCACCAGTTTTACAACTCTTCTAAATTTCATTTAGAAGCGAAAATCAGAAGAGTAGTGAAATGGGCAGCTGAATTGATATAATCTATTTTATACTGTTGCCCAAGGTTAACATTTACCCTTCGAGCTCCTATGTCAGTTTAAAACTAAATTGTATATTGCTGAAATTTCAGAGGATTGCCCTTTCACCCCCGGGTCTGATTGGGATCTAGCCCAAATCGAATGTGGGTCTGCTCAAGGATGATTGGAAATTCTTTCGAGAAACTATTTTCAATTCATTTTGCAGCAGGCATAAAACTGCAGCAAAAAGCTACCCATAATTCAGGATTTATTGGCAATCTCACTCACAAAGGTATCAAAATGGGTGATGCAGGAGTTAGAAAAGGCACACTGAGTGCTTTTCTGCGGCTTAGGATAATCTTAAACAAAGTGGGTTGAACTTTATCCTCATCGAACATGTGATGACCTGGGAATGCTTAATGTAAAAAGACATCAAAAAAATCAATTTAGTCTCAATAAAGTCCCTGCAACTGCTATTATCTTGATAAACACAAGGTGTGAGGGATAACCTGCTTCTTTAGATGATTTTAATATCTCAGTTTTTGACCCTCCTTTCCTGAAGGCGGGAGCTCATGCTTGAGTACAGTTCCATGCTCTCTGCCCCCTCAGCACCTCATCCAACTGGCTATTTTTCCTTATGGGCCTAGACATTGAATGTTGGCTGTGAAGTGTTTTGAGACACCTTTAGGTTGTGTAAGGTGCTGCATAAATACAAGTAATTCTTTCTGTTGTATTCAGGGAGATGTCACAGTGGAGCTAACTCCTGCTCACACCCAGCATTCCCATATGCACACTTCAGCAGGAGCCACTGCAACAGCAGTAATCATCTTGACTGATTTCCCCCCTCCCCACCTCCAATCCGAGCCCAGGGTAAATGAGGCCAACTTACCTATGCCTTGGCTGAGACCAGCTAATTTATCACAGCAGAAGTTGTACATGGGACATCTTGATTTGAAAGGCTCTGTCATGCATCATGCCCATTATCCATTATCAGTGTTGATTTTTTCAGTGGTGATGGTTAACATGCATTAACTATACATTTTATCTGGACAATTACTATTTCAGTGTTAGTATATAGATACCTTAATAACTCTGAGTAACTGGATTGTTTCTCTAGGTACACCGTGCAGTTCTATGTTGTGACAGTGTTTGCACGGAATGCATATTGACCGAAGTGAAAGATGTTCCACGCATTTTAAAACAGCCTTTGGGTTTTTATCTGCTTCAATTGAAAGAGTAGCAAAAGCAGAGGGAAACTGCAGGGTGCAGTGATAAATTGTGGGTTATACACTTGACAAAGGAGCATGTTTCTTAGCTTAAAAAAAACCCTGACGTATGGTACAGTGTACAAAGCCACATTCAGTCCTTCAGTGGTCTACAATTCTGGGCCATGGCAACATAGACTAATAAATTAATCTTGCAACAATGGAAATCTTACTGGCTTAGGAACTTAACTAGCTCTTTTATTTGTCTATGGTAGGAAATAGCAACTCTGCAAAGCTATAGTAAATGCTTAGTCTGTGAACCATTCAACCAAAGGACATCTAAATGTCCACTTATACATCGTGCCTTTAATCGTCTAGGTACTAGATCTCAGACTTTATGTCTTGTGTAGCCTCTTCTCTGCCTCTCCCTCTTTCTTTAAGACTCTTCCTAACACCTATATCTGTGACCAGGCTTTTAGTCACCTGCCCTCTCTTTATGTGGCTCCATGTCAGTTTTTGCCTGTAATGCTCCTCTGAAGCCACATGATCAATTTATTGCTTTAAAAGGTGCTATATATGTTTTTTTAATTGTAGCTGAACCATATGTAGCAGGAAGTTCCATGGTGTGATCTCCAATATCTCACCCTGGGTCTTGGTTCTTGTCTAGTCCAGACTGGTGGGGTATAAACAGCCTGTTAGTAAGGGCCATTTCCAAAATTGACTTAGATGGACTCAATGCATTTCTTAAAGATCATCAGCTCATATCACAAAATTGGCAATAAATTTATACACAGACAATAACACCAGGACATTAGCGGATGCTCTTCTGAATTTGAAGCTGAGGCATGTTTTTGGGGAAGAGTAGTTTAAGCTTTATTCTACATCTAACCTGTATTATACCTGACCTGGGAACACATTTTGCTGACACCATAAAATACCCCATTCCTCAACTCTAACATCTCTCACCTAATAAGTATGAAAATTCTGACAGAAAGATAATTTTAAATGCATTGCATGTGCTTTACTTGGAATATTATTTGCAATGGAATCACAACATTAGTGTGTATGCATGCATCAGCGCCAAATGAAGTCATCTAATTCCTTTAAATACCGAGCAGGAAACCCTTACATAGCACAGCACAGGCGGCTAGGGAATTGTAGAGTTTATTTTCTTTTATTAGTTTTTCCATTACTTGGTTGCTGTCCAGAAATTACTGTACAAATATTGATTTCTGGTAAGGTGAAAATGAGGTGAAACTGTGACTATATCGTTTCAGCTGCTAAATGTTGCTTTCCTATATTTGCTGTATTGATTTTCTCGATTTCTTTTGCAAGTGCTTCAGCTGGGACATTGTTCCACTCTTACTGGTAACATCTCAACTGACCATTCTGCATGTCTGAGCCTGGGCTTAATGAATGTTAACAGGTTATTTGATCAAACAGGGCGTCACAGCCAAACCCTGACTTGTCCTCACCTGATTTTAAGTGCTAATTTCCAATGTGGGAGCAGGGGTTCATGACCTGGTAATCAGCAATGAGGGCATGCTGATTGCCCTTCTCCTGCCACAGGCCAATTGTAATGCCCTTATTAAAATTTGTTTCCAGTCATACAGATGTCACCACCAGTGCTGTAATTACCCCATACTCAAACTACTCGCAATTGCTAAATCTGTAGGCAGCAGCACGGTAGAGTAAAGGAGGCAGCACTAATCTTTCCGAAGGCTTGGAATATCACCTCAAGAGGAGCGCTTTTCCCCGCGGCACTGCCCCACCATCGTGAACCATTTAATTTGCTGGATGCCATGAGCCATTCCATTATCTGGCTGTGAGTTTTACCTTGCTGGCCTGTGTGGACATTTCATGGCCAGTGGGGAAGGTCCTCATCCAGAAAACAAAAGCCACAATCTGACAGAGATCAAGGAAACTTTAGAGATAAATTGAGGCTGAAATTACACCATGTAGAATTCAGTATAGAGGCCCTAATTTATTCCAATCAAACTCCATACTGCACAATTATCATTTAACATTGGCAAAAATAAATGGGTTAATGCCTCAGCAGCCATAGGGTATTTAATGCAAATATATTAAATTGTTCGTTCATTGTTTCACAGCATAATCTTAAGGTCTGAAAGTTTTGACAAAGATTACAAAATACAGACAGTCAAGAACGTGCATTTGTATGGTAGCTTTTCACTTCCTAGGGACGCTCCTAAGTGCTTTTTGCCCAATGGAGTACTTCTGAAGTGTGTTCATTGTTATATAGAGAAAAATACCAGTCAATTTGCACCCAGAAAATGAATGAATGACTACAAGACCTCTTTTTGATGTTGGTTGGGGTAAGAATAATGGTTAGGATACCAGGAAAATTCTTGGTCAAGTACCATTATAGAATTTTTACAAATGCACTATACAACACCTGGCTTTAGCATTTTATCTGAAAGATGGCATCTCTGACAATGAAGCAGTCTCTCGATCTGCCACTGAAGTGTTGGCTTAAATTAAGCTTATTCCTGCAATCTTCTAAATTGGAGATGAGAATGCTACCAACTGAACCAAGCTGACATTTCACCCCAATTTTAAGTCTAAGTGAGTGAGTTTTGGCTGAGTCAAAATTGGGCCAATACATATTGGGCAGAATTTTCTGGCTGGTGGGGGGGTGGGGTGGGGGGTGGTGGGGGGTGTGGAGCAGGAGTGGGCGTGGGCATGTGCGGACTCTATCGCTGTCTGCGATTGGGTCTGTGCCACTATTTTACGTGGGCGGGCCAATTAAGACCTGCCCAGCATGAATTGGCCTTCCAAGGACAGTGGGAGTGGGCAGGCGGCGGCGTGACTGCAATAACTGCCCGGCCTAATGTCGACCTGGTGCCCTGTTTTAAAAAGTTGCTGCAGCCTTTCAAAGGCTGCGAATCATGGCCAGTAGAAAGGCTCCCCAGAGCGCTGCCAGGCCAGGGAGGAGTGTAGGGCAGGGGGGCACTGTGCCCCTCGTTTTCCAATGATTGCCTTGCTGCCCTCCTCGAGGAAGTGGCAGCACGGCGGGATGTCCTGATACCCCAGAACGGGAGGAGGAGCCCACCCCACATGACCAAACATGCCAAGGAGGAGGTGGTGGAGGTGGTGAGCTCCAGTGATGTGGTGCGGCGCACCTGGATCCACTGTCGCAAGCGCTTCAATGACCTGTTGCACTCAGGAAGATTGAATATCATGTTGGCATTGGTCACTTAACCCAGCAGGTAAGCTTTCCCCTGGTACACCCACCTCCCCAAAGTCTGAGTGTAGTGACTGCATTGAATCATTGACGGCATGTGTCCTTCGCTGGGTGAACCAGCAGATATTACCCATGCCGAGGTCACCCTGAGAGGGTGGTGAAGAGATGGGCTCTGCCCCTGCAGCATGTGGTAGGCTGAGATCCACATTACTGTTTTGGGGGCAACTTGGAAGAGCTGCACCGAGACCCAGTGCTGGAACTCCAGGACATGTCAAAGTCAGGCTGGTGACATGCTGGGAGGGGAGCTTCAAGGTGGTGTGTCACCGATCGATCTGCTGCCCTCTGCACTCCACATGCTTGCGCCTTCTTGCTATGGAAGGTTAGACCATGTGGTGCCTAATGTGATGTAGGCAACATTTGGCCAAGGGGTTGGGAGTGGTGGTGGGGACAGGCCTAGCATCTTTGTGTGAATGTTCGGCAGCAGAGGGGTGAGAAGACACTGGAGCCCTGCAATGTCCCAATCTGGTTGGGGTGGGCCATCCGTGGAGAGAGTCCAGGTACAATTAGCACTAATCAATGCACTTCTCTCCTTTTCAGGAGAAGAATGCACATAATGCAGCCGAATGGGTGAGGACTGGTGACGGGCCAGCACAGTTAGCGATTCGCAGCCGCTTTGAGCAGGAGGCCTAGATTTGGAGAAGCGCCATGTGCCCAAGTCCACTGGTGTCAGTGAGGCTTGGGTGCCACGAGCAGGTATGTTTGCCCAGCAGTGATGTCACCATTGTTCTCCCAGCAGCCATGGCAGTGCTGAATGTTCAGTGATTGAAGTTTGCAACATGGCTTGACCATTGCGTATGGAAGGATGAGCGCATAATGATCCGGGGGACAGGGATGCACATTAACATTGTCTCCACCTTAACTGATCCAATGTTCTTGTTCTTTCTTTCAGCATCAGTGGAGCAGGGCCGCAAGGAGGAGCAGCAGAGGCCCCCTCTCACACCTGAGGGCCCTGAAGTCTCACCAGCGTCACACCATCTCTGCCAGGTAGGCACCAGCTCAGATACTAGCACCTCAGTGGGAATTAGAACATGGGCTAATGTCCCGGGACACAGCGGTGAGGACACTTCACAGTTGCTGGAGGAGCTGGCAGAGACAGAGAGTGCCACAGTTGCTGGAGGAGCTGGCAGAGACAGAGAGTGCGCATGGTGCAAGTAGTTGGAGGACTGCAGGGGACCAGGCACATGCTCAGTCGGTGCCTGATGATATGCCTCTGGAATCGTCTATGAAGCAGCAGCTGCAGGAAATGCGGCCGGGTGTGCGGGAGCATCCGGGGGAGATACATGAGGCTATACTTGGCTTGGTGTCTGAGGTGGAGGAGTCTACGTGGACTATCGCCAAAGCAATGAGCCTCATGTCCACGTGCCATGCGTTTTCCATGGAGAGAATGGCGACTCTCGTGGAGAGGCTCCTCCAAGAGACCCATCAGGGCTTCCTGGGGATGTTTTGGACCAGCAAACCCTCACATCGGCATTCACCCTAGCTGGTCAGTGCCAGTTTGGGAGATGGTCTGGGCACCAAGTTTCCCAGCTCAGTGCTCATCCATCCACGGTGAGCAGGAGGTCCGAAACAACCTCACTTCGGCGCAGCAGCTGCCTGTCATCTCTTCGGGCTCCTGTCAGGGTGTTCCGGATGAGGGCACCAGCCCCTCCGCCCCTCTGCCAGTGACCGTTGCATCCGGTGAGGCTGCGACGACTGGGGAGATGCCAGCTGTGGAACTGGCAGCTCCCTCCCGGGCAAGACCAGCACAGGCTCCACAGGCCAGAGGATGGCCACCAAGGTCATTAGGCCAACAGGGCAGCAGAGCCAGCAGGCTGTCTCAGATGGGGCAGTGCCAAGACGTAGCACACGGAATGAAAACATAAGGCACCTTAGGCACATCACGGGTTTATCACTGGTGCTTTTGTGTTGGCCTGAGATGAGGTCCTTATGATTTGTTTTGATTTGTAACATTTTGTCTTTTTTTTTGGAATAGGTTGGTTTGCTTGACATATTAAATTCAGATATGTCACCATGGCTGGGGTACCTCTTTTCTTCTACATGTGTATGGTTTCCAAAACTGTAATGAGTGCTTTGTTGGGCAGCCAGCTTTATTAACAAGGTCCTTAGTTAATGTTCCTAACCAGGCAGATTTTGCACTTAGGTATCGAGTATGGAACCTACAGCCCAAGCTTGTTCTGGAGGTCCATATGTGGTGTGCTAGCTGAAGGTTCATTGGATTAAAGCCTCCCAGTTGTCCCTGCCTCCCTGGAGTATGCCCGGGTCAGCGTGTACCTCCTCAGCATTTCCGTGTGCGTGCTCATCCTCGGACTCACTGCTGGAGTCACCGTGGGCAGCCACAGCCACTGCGTCTATGTCTTCATCGTCCACAGCATCCCCCCTTTAAAGCGCAAGATTCTGGAGAGCGCAGCTTGCAACCGCTATCAGCGACACACGATCTGGGGGGTACTGGAGTGCACCCCCTGAGGAGTCCAGGCATAGGAAGCGCATCTTGAGAAGACCAATGGTTCTCTCCACCACAGCCCTTGTGGAGGCATGGCTTCTATTGTACCACTGCTCAGCTTTTGTTCTTGGATGGTGGAGAGGCATCATGAGCTACCTTCTGAGGGAATAGTCCTTGTCATCCAGAAGCCCATCCATTAAGCTGGGCTGGAGCATTGAAGAGTCCCGGCACCTGGGAGTGTCTGAGGATGTAGGTGTCATGGGAGCTGCCTGGGTACCTTGCACAGACTTGTAGAATCAGCATGCTGTGCTGACACACTATCTGCACGTTCCTGGAGTGGAAGCCCTTCCTGTTGGTGAAGGCAACGGGCTCACCTGCTGGTGCCTTGAAGGCCACATGTGTGCAGTCTATTGCATCCTGAAGGTGGGGGAAGCTAGCAATGGCCGCGAAGCCTCTGGCTTGCTGTGTCTGGCTTGCCTGGTCCCAACGGTCGTGGATGAATGTCAATGCACGCCTGAACAAAGCATCTGTACCTGCTTGACACAAGTGTGTACAGCTGATAGGGAGACACTGCAGAGATCACCCACGACCCGTGGAAGGAGCCAGAGGCATAGAAGTTGAGGGCAGCTGTGACCTTTAGAGCCATTGGCATGGGGTGTCCACCCACACAATTAGGGGAGATCTCAGGGCCAATCATCTGACAGATATAATTCACTGGCTCCCTTGAGAGACGGAGCCTCCTTCGGCACTGCATCTCAGACATATTGAGGTAGCTGCTTCGCCACCTGTATACCCTTGCAGCAGGATAGTGGCGTCTTCTGTGGCCCTTCTGCCTTGGACTTCTTGTTGGCCCTGCAACTCCTGCGTCTGACCTCCCAAAGGTGGTTCCCCTGGAGGCTGAATGTGCACTCCTGGCCTCCGCCCTCTTCTAGCCCTCCCTTCCTCCTCAGGGGAGGTGCCTTCAGTGAAGAGTTCAGCTCTCATTCCCAGGCTAAGGGAAGGCTTCCTGAAACCTGCAGACCCAAAAAAGATCCTGACTGCAGAGTGTTGACCTGAAGGTTGTGAATCCAGTCCAAGCAGCTGGTATACGTTTTGAAGTTCTGCAGATCACACAGGCAAGTATTGGTAACTTTGAAACATCAATATTTGACTGTGCACTCTCGCGACCCCAGCGAGCCCTCTTAACCCGCCCATGGATGAGGTTTATACAAATGTGTCCTACCCGCCTGCCCGTTGTGCCCGTGTATCGACCCAAAGATTGCACAGGCGCTGAAAAATTACTGTTGATTGGCGCCTCAAGGGCCTTAAGTGGCCGCTTAATTAGTCACAGGCACGCATTGGAGATCAGCGCACGCCCGCTCAACAAAATATCGTGATGGTGTGCGGTGACGCCAGGACGCTCGCCCTCGTCATTGCCCATTATTTTACGCGCGTGCTTGCGGGGCTCGCCCCTGCACGCCAAAGGGAAAATCCTGCCCATTAAAATAATAATCAACTCACAATAATGATCTTGTGCACAGACATATTTAATAAGTGATATTGAGATTTTTGAACATCATTCATCATCTATGTATCAAAACCTGACTGATAATTAAGGGCGGAAGTTTCTATTCCCATTGGCGTTGGGCGTCATGATGGGTGTGAGTGGACAATATGGTGGGATGGTCAAAAATCGGCTTCACGCTGTCGTGAAACCAGTTCGTTACTGTCTGACCTGCCCGTCGTCGCATGTCGGGGACATCATTTTAATACATCTGCATATCATTATAAGCCCTGCTTGCCGGAATCATCCCCCCACGTCAAATTTACTGCCCACGTCGGTGGGAAAACACGATGGCATAGAACATGTCTTGACCAGTGTGACAAGCAGAAGCCGGGACTTATCGCCAAGGCCTTGCTTACATCGCGGACATCCAAGGAGCAGAAGATGCTGGAGCCCTACAGCAACCGAACCCTGGAGGAATGTGCATTGCATGCTGGGTGGATTCTCATGGACATGGCTCTGCCATAAAGCAGCTCACAGGAAGTGGAATGTTACCGTTGAGGGTCAGCTTCGGGGCATCAGTGTCTTGGTCATGGTCTGTTACGGATGATCGTTGATGGGGTGGAGAGAAAGGTTCAGCTATGAGTGGGAGAGGAAGGTCGAGGTTTGACTTGGAAAGGAAGGTGTACGGGGGGGGGTGGTGTGGGGGGTGAGATTGCGAGGTCCGGGGGGATCGATGGTGTCAGAGGAATGTGAGATTGGGAGGGAGAGGGAGCACAGGGGAAGAGGATGTAATGGGGGAGAATGCAGTAACTGAGGAAGTAGGTGTAGGGGGAGGAAGGTGTAAGGGAAGGAGTTTGGAGGGGGTAAGTACATCAGGGAGGGGAGGGAGTCCAGGAGGAGGAAGGAGTCTGGGAGGAGAAAGGAGTTTGGTGTGGGAGAAGGAGTCTAGGGGAAGGAAGGCGTTTGAACGGGGGAAGGAGTAAGAGGGGAGAAAGGACTAAGGTCGGGGGGGATGTCCAGGTGAACTGAGGATGGCCGTGGTAGGAGGGAATGATGAGAATGAAGGAGGGCAGAGCGAACCAGTAGGGTGGGAGGGTGAGGGTGCGACGGTGGCCATAGAAGGCGGTTGCTGGGGAGTTGGGGGCAGACACGGACCCTGGGGGTAGGAGGGAGGTCAATGTGGATGGGGGTGGGATTCTCGGGAAGGTATGGAACGTGCACATTCACCTGGACATCCTGAAAGAAAAGGATTCTGGCTGGTAGGTGACGGCGGGGAGGTGGAAGATGTACCGGTGTGGCTGGTCGGCATCTAGCGACACCCAGGTTCTATAGATGCTGCCTGTCATTCCTGCAGATGACTGAGAACCAGTGTCGCCGATGACTGCACATGTCTAGGGACCTGGTCGCTCACATCTGCCACTTACTGCAGGACTTGGCGCCAAGGGGCCAAGCAGGGCATCCTCTGCCAGTGATTGTGAAAGTGACCACAACGCTCAATTTTTACACCCCCCCAACAGGATCATTCCCCCCCTCGCAATCTCAACCCCCACCCCCCCGTACACCTTCCTTTCCAAGTCAAACCTAGACCTTCCTCTCCCGCTCTCAGCTGGACCTTTCTCTCCACCTCATTGACGATCATTTGTAGCTGACCATGGAGGATAGGACATGGGTGACTGGGGCAGGGGAAAGGAATGGGGAGCTGAAGATATGCTTCACTGCAACCATTTTGCAAAATTGAAAGTGAAAGGAGTCTCGTGTTGGGGGGATGCTGCATGAGAGTGCGATCAGTGGGTGGGCAGAGATGCAGGTCAGATCAGATGGACAACTGAAAGAGTACCCCAGCAGGCAGCATTGAGATGAGTATGAAGGAGGAAAGATCCACGAGCGTGGGAGATTGCTTGCTTGAGGATCCAAAAGGCCCTGCCACACACTTCTCCCCCCGGAATCACGTGGGCTGAACTGCTAGTGGGGGGGTTGGGGGGCTGCAGGAGAAGGTTTCACGAAGCCTGTCAACGAAACTAAAAGACACCATTACACATTATTCAGTGAAAGTGAATATATTTTCTGATTATAAAGTGACAAAATGTGTTCACCCGCGCAATGACTGGCGACCAGAAATTCTTAACTTTTCTAGGCCTATCATTTCTTCCAGGTGCTGTCCTGACATCCACAGCAGGAGTGGTGACAGCCTGTGCAATGGCTGACCCTGTTGCCTCTAATGACTTTGGCGTGGATCCTCTGGAGAGCCGAGGCCTTGGGGGCTATCCTCCCGTGGGCCAGCTGCTCCTTCTGCAGTGACAGAGGACGAGGCTGAGGGGGTTACAGGCAAGGGGACTCAGAGGGAGAGGAGGGAAATGGGCACCTGGAGGGACGTTGAGATGCCCCATTTCAATCTTGCGTTGCCACTGCAGGAACGCTTCCATGGCTAACACAAAAGAGTTCAGGTCTGTGTGCATCTGTGCGTTCTGCTGGACCAGGGTTTCTATGGCATCCGCCATCCTTTCCATGGAGACCTCCAAACGTGCACATGTGGGCACCACTTCATCAGAGAGCAGGTGGACGCAATCCTCCGACTCACATGCCACTCTGTTGAGGGCTTCCAACAGCTCTGCGTGAAGTTCCCCCGCCTTCTGCTGACTCTCCATGATGAGTTGGAAGCCTGAATCCAGAGGCTTGTCAGCTGACTCAGACCTCACAGATGCCTCTTCCCCAGCAATTCTCTGAGTGACTGGGAGCTTAGCTGAGCCTGCCTCTTCCTGCTGCGGACACGTGTCCATGTGGTGACCACCAGATTGTGAACCTGAGCCTGCTCTAGATCTAGGTTCCACCAAGGTGTCCGTCTCTGTGCTGGTGGAGGGTGTGGGTAAGCGCTGTGATGGGTCTTCTAGGCTTCCTATTTCCAGCTCTTCAATGGAGGAGGTGTCCTCTTGGCTGGAGGAGAGGAGGTGGATGGAGCTGAGGAACTGGCTGGCTGAGGTTGTTGGTCGCTTGGCAGAGCTCCCTGTGAACCAAAGTAGAGATGATTAATGCATGGCAGCAGAGTCAAAAACAGGAGAGAGAGCACTCACAGTTGTACTGAGAGAGGGATGATGTGGTACTGGATCCTCAGGTGGGTGTTCACCACCAACCTCACTGTCGCCACAGGCATGGTCCCCATCCTTATCAGTCAGCATGATGGCACACTCCTCAGAATGAGGGGCCTAATGTGGGCCACTCCAGCCCTGGTTTGGGACCTCTCCCGGCTGAAAACAGATGGCAAGAGTGTAAGCAGGACGCATGGCACTGCATGTAATGTTTCTGTGGTGAGTGGAGCCATGGACGGGATGAGGACGTGAGCTCCAGAGGGTAAGAGCCTGGTGGAGATGTGAGGGTGTATGTGAGAGTTAGTGGTGTTGTCCCTTGAGGTATGAGATCCCTGTGGATATGTGATGTGTTTGTGAGCGTGTGAGCTGAGAGTGATAAGAAAAGTGACCTACGCTGGCGGAACGGATGAGACCATTCATCCTCTTCCTGCAGGGTGTTGACGCTGACCACCGCTGCCACTGCCTCCCATGCTGGATTGGTGACCTTGCTTGCTGGCCTTCGCCCAGAGCAGCAATAGAGGACATCGCAACAGGTCTCCGCTGTGTCCAGCAGGCACTCGAGGGGGGTATTGCTAAATCTGGGGGCAGCATGTTTCCTCTCTTTGGCAGCCATCAATATGCAGCAGCTTCCTATTCCTTGAAGAGTACTTGCCTTTAAATATGGTGCCTGGTTTACTGAAGGACTGAGGTGATGGTGGAGCAGCGAATTAGAGAAAGCCATTGCAGCCAGCGAGTAAAACGTCTTTTTTCCCTCCCACTACCACACTTGGTGCAAATCTGGGATGATTCCACCTTATGTTTCTGACAAGATGTTTCCTAAGGAAATTGATGTTAATGGAGCGATCCTGCACTTTGAGAACAGATAGAAGGGCACTGCAAGGAGGTTCCACTAGGAGGTGTTAGTTATATCTGATATTCAGTGAAGTTAAATAGCGCAATCATAAAACGAATTTAAAGGACCATTGACTTCACAATAAAAGTTTTTGGCCAAATATTTTTGCAAAGCAGTGATGAAAATTTAATTGAAATACTTCTTCAATTGTGAAAAGATAAATGAGGTACTGAAGCAGGACATGGCAGTGAAAATGGCATAGAGCTAATCTACTCTCTTCCTAGCCTCATGGGTGCAAAGATGGTGCTGATATGAGTACCTATAGCAGTTAAATTCTGTGATAGTAGGGTATGGACAGACAGATAAAACAATTAGAAATATGTTTCTTTTCTATGAGAAAACCGTAATGAGACATTTCTGGAATAAGTTAGTACGTAAATGATGAGTTTTGTTGAAAACCCTCTTCATTATATAAAAGACAACTTAAAAGAACCGTTTTCCCCTCTTTCCTCTTCCTTTCACTTCCTTTTTTCCTAGATCATCTCCTGTTCCTTGTTTACAGTTTATCACTTTTTCTCTCTCTCTTGACTCTTTGTTTCCATCCATTTTTTCTTTCTTATTGTTTTCTCTTCCTTGTTCTTTCTGCATTCACTATTTTTCTCTCTGCTGCTTCTATCTTTCCTCTTTCCTTTCAATCTTTATCTTTCTGTTCTTCAAGTACTTTGTCTTTTTTCTCTCATGGCCATTTGACTGTCTACAACATACAGCTGCTCTTTCCATAATATAACTAGAAGGTATAAATGCATCCAATTAATCATGCTTGATATTCTGCCTCACACTCCCTGCTAATGCCAGTTACTCAGTAACTCATAGTGATGGTCACATTATATAACTTGACTTCCAATTCTGACCCTGAGATGCCCTCTTGGGATGCAAACAGACTGATTTCCTAAATATGTGCAATAAAATGATTTGTATTGACTCTGGTTTTGGTATGTGTGTGTTGGGTAGAGTGTTTTCAAACCATGTATACTTAAGCTCCAGCAATTATACATCAGTCTGAGACTGAACTCAACATCTGTGCACTGTAGCTATTATAGCATTCTGAACCGTGCTGGAAAGTACATGTAATTTCAGTTATTTTTGTTTAAAAGTTCTCCCATCATCTTCTCATCTCTCCCAAAGGTGCTGACTTGTGGCAGGGAACTGATCTTGGGTGCGGTCCAGGGCATTGCCCAAGTAGCCATTCCTCATGGTTTGACTGGATACTGGATGTTGGCAAGCAATTTGACAGTGAAGGGCACCAGGGCCAAATTTGAGATCCTGTTCTCAGCCAGGATAGCAGTTGGAATAAGACAACCAGCCTTGGCTCCACTGAGCTGGGTATGGGATGAAAAAAAAAATCGTTATACTTTGAGCTCTTCTGTAAAATGTGGTGAGAACAGGAGTAATTGCCCCTGACTTTGAAACCCTCCAGAATCAATTGGCCTGCCAATACTTATTGTTATGGTGAGAAAAAATGAGAATGTAGTTCACTATATCTATTTTCCTTTAATGACTTTTAACATGTATCTTCAGAGTGCTTTCATAGAAAATTAATATATATGCACACAAGTGTTGTATATCCCTTATAATGTAGTTCTTTGACAGGAAAGGTTGCATGCATACTTACATTCTGAATCACATCCTCCAAAGCATTGCATGGTCTTTTGACCATAAAAAATTAAATTGCGAGGTTGTTAAGACATGTGAAGCTTTATTGGTCTCCTGATTAATGGCCATGCTCATCGTGCAGTGGGAGAGAAAGCATAATTTGAAAATTCTCCAACAAACTCTATTTATTTCAGTCTGAGACTCTGAAATGTGCCTGCAGCCATTACTTTAGTCATCCTTCATAATCCCAGTCATTAACAATAATCATTTTGGCTGTGACTTTTTTTTCTAAAATTACCCTTTAACTATTTGATCTGAATACATCAATTTTTTCTGTAAGGACCATTCAAGTTTATCAACATTTTTCAATGAATAGAAAGGCAAGTTGGGGAGGATGGAAATTTTAAGAATAAATATCAGAAAGATGGATCAATAGTGCAGTATTTTGACTGGCATAAGAAGTTTAGGAACCTGTAAAGACTTTTTAAGAACCTACAGGCTAACCCTATTTTCTGAATCAATCCTGTCTGCCTACATTCTACATCTTTCATATATTCCCTCTGCAGAAATGCATGCAATTGTCTTTTGAACCCAATTATACTGTCTACTTCAATGGCTTTTTCCAGGAAATTATTCCACAATTTCCTTTGCCCTTAAATTCCTTTTTTTTAAACTTGTGTGGACAAAGATTTAAACTATTCTGCCATTTAGAAATTAAAGAATTTGCTTTTATATATCACCTTTTCAAGTGTATAAAATGCTTCACATTTAATGGATTATTTTTCACATCATTTTTCTGGAGGCAATCAGCAGTCAAATATGCACACAGGCAATTCCCACAGACAGCAAATAGGAAGAATGACCAGAATATGTTTTTGGTTAAGGGAGGACTAATATCCAGGATACCAGGAGAAATTCCTATTCGTCTTCAAATACTGCCAGGGAATACCTCTGTTTAACCTCTCATCCAAAACACAGCATCTCCTACAATAACAGACCATTACAGTGTCAACTTCTTTGCTGGAGTGGGGCTTGGATTCACAACCTTCAGACTTACAGGCAAATGTGTTACCAGCTGAGTCAGGCTGACACTTAACGTGTACAATTCACCTGGATCAGCTTCATCAATCCCCATAATAATTTTGAAAAATTCAATTTGGTCACTACAAAGACCTTTTTCTAAAGGAACATAGCAACATTAGGAATCAGAGCAGGCTATTCAACCCCACAAGCCTGCTCTGTCATTTGTTTAGATCATGATTGATCTCTACTTTAACTCTTCCATTTTTCCACCTTTTCTTCATTTCCTTTGACAACCTCACCAAACAAAAGATCTATCGATCTCAAACCTGAAAGCTCCAGTTGTCCCTCGTACCCTTTCTGTGAAAAAATACTTCTTGATTTTGCTCCTGAATGATCAAGCTCTAATTTTAACAGTATGTTCCCTCCTCCCTGATTCCCCCATCAGAGAAAATAGTACCTTATTGAATCCTTTTAACACGTTAATGAGATCACCCCTCAATCTTCTACCTTCAACATGGCAAGTTTATGCAAAATGTCCTCATAATTTAACCCTTAAACACTGGTATCATTCTGGTGAATCTGCACTGTGTACCCTTTCCAAAGCCAGTGTACCCTTTCTGAGACACAGTGTCCAAACTGAATGCAGTACTCCAGATGAGGGCTGACCAAGAAGCCAACTAAACTCCCTTAATCTTTCCTTGTCACATTAGTTCTTAACACAGGAATCAACTTTCTTGCTTATCTTTGTCCTCTCATCATAGGACCAGTAATAGACTTCCTCCTGTTAGGAACTGTACTGGGCATGAACTTAACTTACATATCAAGCTCTCCAAATCAACTGAAACAACATGACGAATTACAGGATGAAAGGTGTGAACTTCCTCAAAGGGAGGGAGGAAGGATTAATGTTTCAACAGAGGACATTGTTGTGAAATTTCCTAACTGTCAGCTAGAAAGCACATTGTCAGAGCCTTTGGAATTGGCAAGATACAAATAATTCTTACTCTTCTGCTGAGGGTCTTTGAATGGCATAAGGCACTGTCTCTATGCTTTGAAATTCAATATAAATGGGATATTGACATTAGTATCATACCTGTGATATTGATCCTGTAACACTAACCCCAGTTCAGTCCCTGTTAGATATAGACCCTATTGTGCTAACTATATAGCTGGCAGCAGTCCAGATCCTGTTGTATAGAATGCAGCATGGTGCCATCAACCTTTGTGGTACCTTGATGCTGATCCATGTGCGGTCCCTGAACTATTTGTTAAAGAGGTGCATTCTCCGAGTACTGATACAGTGCCTGTATTAGCAGTACCTGTGATATCTGTACAAATCTAAAACAGCAAATTATCTATATCATCCATATGCTATTCATGTTCACAATCCCATTGCTTGTGTGGTAACAGCACTCTCATTGCAGTCTAGGCTACCTGTAATGCAAAATATGTTGCACGAAGCTGTGAAAGCAAGACTAGGATACTTATGCAATCATGAAATATGGATGCTGATGTTCTCTAAGTGACATTAACGCATACCATATTGGCCATTATCAATGCTTTCATTTCTGATGTCAGAACCTGAATCCAGTTTTGAAAGAAGGGATGAAAGGGAAAATTAGTCTTCCTTAGCCAATTACCGTAGCTCAGTGACCTAAAATGTGGAATCTTATTGTTGACCTTCTCTGAACTCTGTCCACTCACCCTTCCAGCCTTGAAACACTGTGGATGAACTTTTAACATGTTTGTATGGCATTTTTGTCATCATTATTTTAATGCAGATGTTAAACCCAGGTATTCTAATGGGTCAAGGCCTCCACTAAATAAGCAGACAAATGAATGCCAATGGCACACATTAAAGCTTTTATGCTGATGTTGCCAATAGTCATTTTTATGTCTATGCTTTTCTGTAATCACAGTGGACCCAGCTGTGCTCAATACTCCATAAAGCCAATTCCATAATCCAATGTCCCCAGAAGAGAACAAACTTTTGGGATTTGCAGGCATATATATAGCCCATCATTTTCTGTCCATCATTTAAACAGAAAAATCATGAGCTGCGTGCGTGTGATTGCACAATAAACACTCTCTGCTGGAAGAATCAATTGGTGAAATCACCCCTTATTTGTGTGCTTAGTAATAGTTTATAGAATGTCAATGTCCTTTCCTTGGATTAACATTAAGAGGTTTGTTCATGTGTCCCAACATTCAGATTGCCTTTGAAAGTGCTGTCATAAGCTGTGACAAATTTCAAACATTGGTCAAATTTTACACCCAGCACTTCATACATATTACTGATCAATTCATGATCTATTTGCTCAGCTGCTACCCTTCTTAACTATCTGAAATTAGCTCTCCCTGCAAACCTTCTGCTTTCTCACACAGTTGAATGCATTCTACTTTTATATATAATGGGCACAGGAGTTCCAGTACTCAGCCCTATGTGCTCATTGCAAACATGATCACTAATCACTGTTACTTTAGGAGAGACGTGATGTAGTGGGAATGTCACTGGACTAGTAACCCAGAGACCCAGGCTAATGCTTTGGGGACATGGGTTTGAATCCCAGCATAGCAGTTGGTGGAATTTGAATTCAGTTAATAAATCTGGAATATAAAGCTAGTCTTGGTGATAGTGACCACAGGACTATCATCAATTATCACAAAAACCCATCTGGTTTGCTAATGTCCTTTAGAGAAGGAAATCTGCCATCCTTACCTGGTCTGGCCTACATGTGACTCCAGACCACAGCAATGTGGTTGACTCTTAACTGCCCTCTGAAATGACCTGGCAAGGTTAGTTCAAGGGAAACTAAGGATGAGCAACAAATGCTGGCTAATCATTATTTAATTTAAAACTTCCTCCTTTACCCAAGAACTTTTTGCCACATATCTCATTGAATAGTTTATCAAATAGCATCTGAAAGTCCAGATATGAGAGGATTTAACTAATTTTCACTCCAATTACAAAGCTTTACCCATTGGCAGTATATATCGGGAATATGGGCATGGATACCGGAGGATCTCTCAGAGTTTTATAATAGCTGGAAAACCAGTGGGCCCCACTGACTTGCACATCTGCATTCTAGAAATGTGTTTCTGGTGGGCAAAGCTCTGTGTCGAAAGTTCAAACATGTAATGGCCTTCATATTATTGCCTCTCATATTACTGTCAAACTTAGGCCCAGCCTCTCAGAATTCTTCGTTAGTTGCACTATCCTTCAATTCTGGCCCCTCCTCTGGAGGTATTGCCTAATTTGATTCCAAAGGTGCTGGACATCATTCTCCAGGAATGAGCCTGGCTAATGTGTGAACATAGTGGACTACAGAGTGAAGCTAGATCTTGTTCTCCACATTATGTCAACCCAAGCAGTTTCCAACAGGATAGGGATCAAGAACCTTGGTTTATTTCCCCTTTCTGGTCAGTTGTAACACTCCTGCCAGCACTCTGGTGAAGGTTGGCTAGATGATCACAGATGAAACCTAGAAGCTTTCAACCTGTGTGGAATTGCTTCCTATTTAATGGGTTCCCTGTTTTTCCTATAATAGGAGCCAAAATAATAGCTTTATAATTTCTAGAATCACAGTTCTGACTTTAGGGGGAAAAAATTCCAATCTCTTGACATTATCCTGATGACCTGTGAAACATTTCTACAGCAGCCCTTTGCTTCTACCCTCATTTACTTAAGTATTTTTGGACTCAGTCCATTGTGTGATGCTTTATGAATATTCAGGATTCAGATTTTTACTGACAGATTCATTAGTAACCATTTTTCATCACTTGGTTATTTTCTCTGTTCACTTAAAGGCAGTAATACCACCAATGTTTATGCAGTGAAAAGTGTTAGAAAGAAATTACTTTAAACTCTTGCTCTATTTCTATTTCAGCTAACTCACCTACTCATCTGCCTTAAGGGGACTCAATTATTCTTTAATAACTTGCCTGCTATGAACATATTACTGATACATTTATTTTATTTCCCCTCCAAATTATATTTCCTGCTACCCTTTGAATAATGTTCAGTCTTTTTCACTTCCACATTTCCTTAAATCTTTAACATCTGTGTTTCCTCTCTACATCAGAAAATAATCTAAAACACCCCACTACGAAAGAACTTGATTCACAAAGTGCCATTCATGTCTTTGGGACATCTCAGAGTGCTCCACAGTTAACTAAATAAATTTGAGTGTAGAAACTGATGTTTCATAGGCAAAGGTAGCAGCCAGTTGGTTGTCTATGTTACCGGTATATTACCTTTAACAATACATTACCTATGATACCAGCATAATAAATGTAATTGATGTCTGTACATTACTTGTATTGTCAACATGTCACCTGTGATGCCAACACATTACCTATAGTACCAACATATTACTGACGTTATTAGCACATTGTCTGTTATACAACACATTACCTGATGAAAGAGATGAATGAATCCGAACAGACTTGACACTAATCATAACCAACCAGTATACAGCAGCAGCCAACTAATAGAATATTGAACTACATAGCCACAAATCTAAAGTGTAAGTCTGAGGAAGGTATGCCCAAGATGTACAGTGCGTTGGTTGAAGCCGTAGAAGGAGGCCATTCTGCCCATTGTGTCTGCACTGGCTCCCTGAGCATTTTAATTTAGTGCCGATCTCTTGCCTTTTCCTCGTAACCCTGCACATTGTTTCTATTTAAATAATCATCCAATGCCCTCTTGAATGCCTCAGTTGAACCTGCCTCCACCATACTTCCAGGCAGTGCATTCCAAATCCCGACTACTCGCTGTGTGAAAAAGTTTTTTCTCACCTTGCATTTGCTTGTTTTGCAAAATACTTTAAAACAGTATCCTCTGGTTCTCGATCCATTTACAAACGGGAACAGTTTCTCCCTATCTATTCTGTCAGACTGCTCATGATTTTGAAAACTTCTTTCAAGTCTCCTCTCAGCCTTCTCCTCTCCAAGGAAAACAGTCCCAACTTCTCCAATCTTTCCTCATAACTGATGTGTCTCATCCCTGGAACCATTCTTTTCGACACTCTCTCCAATGGGTTCACATCCTTCCTATAGTGTGGCACCCAGAAGTGTACACAATACTCTGGCTGAGGTCTAACCAGTGTCCTATATCAGTACATCATAACCTCCCTGCTCATGTCCTCTATGCCCCTATTAATGAAGCCTAGAATACTATATGCTTTAGAAACAGCTCTCTCTACATGTCCTGCCACCATTAATGACTTATGTACATATACACCCAGGTCTCTCTGCTCCTGCACACCCTTTAGAATAGCATCCTTTGTTTTATACTATCTCTCCATGTTCTTTGTACCGAAGTGTATCACCTCACACTTCTCTGCATTGAACTTCATCTGCCACCTATCTGTCCACTCCACCAATGCGTCAATGTCCTTTTGAAGTTCTACACTGTCCTCCTCACAGTTTATAATTATCCCAGGTTTTGTGTCATCTGCAAACTTTGAAATTGTCCCCTGCACATCAAAAGCTAGATCATTTATATATATCAGGAAAAGCAAGGATCCCATTACTGACCCCTGGGCAACTCGACTACAAACTTTCCAGTCTGAAAAATACCCATTAATCATTACTCTGTTTCCTATCCCTCAGCCAACTTTGTATCCATGTTGCTACTATCCCTTTTATTTCGTGATCTATAACTTTGCTCACAAGTCTGTTGTGTGGCACTGTATCGAATGCCTTTTGGAAGTCTATGTACACCACATCAATGTCCTTGCCCTCATCAGCCATCTCTGTTACCGCTTCAAAAAACTCCAGCAAGTTAGTTGGACACAATTTTCCTTTAACAAATCTATGCTGACTCTTCTGAATCAATCCACATTTTTCCATGTGACTATTAATTCTAACCCAAATAATTATTTCTAAAAGCTTCCCTACCACCGAAGTTAAACTGACTGGCCTATAATTGCAGGGCAAATCTTAACAACCTTTTTTGAACAAGGGTGTAATGTTTGCAATTTTCCAGTCCTCCAGCACATCCCCCAAATCCAAGGAACATTGAAAGATTATTGCCAGCGCCTCTGCAATTTCAACTCTCACTTCCTTCAATATTCTTGGATGCATCTTATCAGGTACCGATACCTTATCAACTTTTAAGTACCGACAACTTATCCAATACCTCCTCTTTATCAATTTTAAACCTTTATAGTGACTGAGTTTCCTCCACTGTAACTCTGGCCTGGGCAGCATCTACCTCGTAGGTAAAGACAGATGCAAAATATTCATTTAACACCTCAGCCATGCTTCTTGCCTCTATGTGTAAATCCCCTTGTTGGTCCCTTATCAGCCCTACTCCTCCTTTTACGACCCCTTTACTATTGATATGCTTATAGAATACTTCGGGATTTCCTTTTGTGTTAGCTGCCAGTCTTTTCTTTCTTTGCTTCCCGTATTTGCTTTTTCACACCCCTTCTGAACCTTCTGTATTGAGCTTGATTCTCAATTGTATTTGCTACCTGATACCTGTCGTAACCACACATTTTCTTCTTTAACTTAATTTCTATTTCCTTTGTCATCCAGGAAGCTCTGGATTTGTTTGTCCTACCCTTCCCTTGTGAGGGAACATACCTTGACTGTGTCCAAACCATCTCCTCTTTGAAGGTAGCCCATTGTTCAGCTACTGTTTTTCCCAACAACCTTTGGTTCCAGGCTATCCGCCCCAGCTCCTTTCTTGCCCCGTTGAAGTCCACTCTTCGCCAGTTGATTATTCCTACTCTGGATTGACCAATATCATTTTCCACCGTCATCCTAAACCTTATCGTACACTGATCACTTTTCCCTAAATGTTCCCTCACAGTCACTTGATCTACTTGGCCCACCTCATTCCCAAGAACCAGGTCTAGCAGCGCCTTCATTCTTGTTGGACATACTGCTGTAGGAAATTCTCCTGAACCCAATCTAGGAATGCTTGTCCCTCACTGCCCCTTACACCACCACTATCCAGGTAATTAAAGTCTCCAATTATAACTACTCTATGATGTTTACACTTCTCTGTAATTTCCTTGCAGATTTGTTCCTCTATATCCTTCCCACTAGCTGGTGGTTTATATATTACACCGAGCAATGTAATTGCATTTTTCTTATTCCTTAGCTCCAGCCAAATCAATCTTGTCCTTGAATCCTCTGAATCATCCTCTTTCTCCAGTACTGCAATACTTTCCTCAACCAAAAACGCCACCCCTCCTCCTTCTTTCCCTATCCTATCTTTTTTGAAAACCTTGCAACCAGGAATATTTAACACTCAGATCTGCCCTTCCATAAACCATGTCTCCGTTATTGTCACAACATCATAATCCCACCTGTACATGTAACTCCACAATTTTCAATTTTATTAACTATACTCTGTGCATTCATATACATGCTGTGTAACCCTGATTTAGATTTCATTACTTGCTCCCTTGCTCCGACTCCATCTATTAACTTCCTGTTCTCTATTTTAGTGCTACCTGCCTCTCCCAGCATTCCGTGCACCCTGATATTACTTTCTAACATTCTCTCCTGATTCCCACATCCCTGACCCCTGCTGAGTTAGTTTAAACCCTCCGCAATAGCACTAGCAAAACGCCACGCAAGGAACTCAGTCCTGGCTCTGTTAAGATGCAACCCGTCTGGCTTGTACAGGTGCCATCTCCCCCAGAGCCAGTACCAATATCCCGGGAATCTAAAGCCCTCGCTCCTGCACCATGCATTCATCTGTCTTATATTCCTATTTCTGTACTCACTTGCATATGGCACTGGGAGCAAACCGGAGATTACTACTTTAGAGGTCCTGCTTGCTAATTTTCTCACCTAGTTCCCTAAATTCTGATTGCAGGACCACATCCCCCTTCCTACCTATGTCAGTACCAATGTGGACCACGACCTCTGGCTGTTTGCCCTCTCTCACAAGAATGTCCTGCAGCCGTTCTGTGACATCCTTGACCCTAGCACCAGGAAGTCAACAAACCATCCTGAAGTCACGTTGTTGGCTGCAGAAATGCCTGTCTGTTCCCTTAACTAAAGAATCCCCTATCAGCACTTCCCTTCCACTCTTCTTCCTCCCCTCCTGTACAGCTGAGCCACCCATGGTGCCATGGGCTTGGCTCTTGCTGCACTCCTCCAAGAATCCATCTCCCTCACCAACATCCAGAATGGAAAACCAGTTGGCTATTGTGTCCAGTTGTGGTCACCGGACCTAAGGGTCCAAGTGCCATAGTCTGTGCAGAGAAGAGCCACAAAGTCAATACTTACATTATCACAGTTATTATATTTCAAAAGTGTTTAATTGTAAAGTGCTTTGGGACATCTTGAGCTTATGAAAGCTGATTTATAAATGCTATTCTACCTTTCTTCTAATAAGGAAAGGTTGGAAGAATTTAGCACCCTGGAAAGAATATGTCTGAGGTGTTATTTTACAGAGGTTTATGAAATAGGTAAGGGAATAAAAAAGGTAAACCTACTTTAGGTTAAATAACAAGAATAGTAAACCTAAATGTAGGACTTATGTCAGGAAATCTGTCTTCATACAAAGAGTGATCAATGTATGGAGTAGACTTTCAGGAATGGGTAGAGATGAGAAAACCACAAATCTTTTAAAGAAACAACTGAATGCTGAAATGGGGGAGCTTTAGTATCTTTCTGAGAGGGTGGACAAAGGTGGGCTAAATGGTCTTCCTTATCTGTGATTATTTTGCTGTGATCTTATAATACAGTAAATTACTTGTTATACCAGTTCATAATACACATATTTTATTAATACTCTATACTACCTTTAAAACCTGTGCATTACTTATGATACCCGTTTATTTCCTCTAATACCAGTACATTGTCTGTGAGGCCAACATATTAAATCTAGTATGTATACAATAATATGCATTTTATTCAACCATAGAACCATGGAACCATAGAACACTACAGAAAACCATATAGTGATAGTGAACTCATGTATTTTGATGGTGTATTTGCCCCTTGTGTCATGGTTGTGCATGTACCAAATACTAAGGTTGGCCAGGACAATTCAATAAGAGAACATAAATCCAAATAAAAGAAGCACCATTCTAAAATCATTGTGGATGAAATATCTTTACTCACGATGTCTGTGATAGTCCAGCCATATGTTCATTGGATGGATGGTGGCTGTATATCCAAAGATCTTCTGTAAAGTAAATTGGCCACTGGGTCGCAGTCTTGTGGACAGCCATACCTCTTCTATAAGGGCACCTGCAAGCAAGACATGAAGATGGTGGACATCAGCAAAGACAACTGGAAGGCAGCCGCCAATCATCATGATGACTGGATGCTGACTGTTTGGAGGGGCATCAGAAGAAGTGAGGAGAAATTGATAGCTCAGCTGGCTGAGAGAGGGTCCAGAGAAATTAGAGGGCAGTGAATCCTGCACCTTCTCAGTCCCCTGTCTTCTTCTGCAGCAAATGCAGCAGAGACTGCCATGCCAGAATGGGCCTCCTGAGCTGCACCAGGCAATGTTTAACACTGAGTTGACTACCACCATCTCACAAAATGGAAGGCTACCAGGAGACAGAGTTAGGAATAATTAATCAGACATGCTACTCGAATCAAAGGCATTAGGGAAGTACAGGATATATTTCTATACATGGCTGGGTGAGATGGGTGCTGGGCTGGTTAGATGGATGCGAAAGGGATGAATCATATAGGTCAAAAGGCCTTTTCTCACCCATGGCTTTTTCTGACATTCTTTCTTATGAAAACAATATACAGAAATTTAATAAATATTTTAACGATATAAACGCTGAAGAGAAAATGATAAATGCTTTCTGACACTTGGAAAGGCTAAGGGATACATTGAATTCGAGAACAAAATGGAGCTGAGTAATAAAATTGCCATGAAAGAACTGGAGCACATGAATATTCATAAGACAACAGGAACAGATGGAATGCATCCAAAAATGCTTGTAGAGGTAGAGGAGTTGTGACTGAAATTTTTTACAGCTCATTAAGTTACGGGGTAGAACCAAAAGAATAGAAAATGCCCAATGTTGTTCTAATTTAATTGAAAGGGTCAAAAGCATGATCCTGACTTTAATGTGTTTTCGTGGAGAAACTTAGGTCAGAGGACAAGGACTATAGTGCAGGACACCATCAAGGTTGAAAAGGGTTGGAAATAAGATGTGGTAAATCAAGTATTGGTTAGGGGATGACAAGATTGGCTTTAAAAGACTGTAGATTATAGAACGAAGGGAACATTTGATGATTAACATAACATTAAAACTGTGAACAGCGTACTATAGACAGAGCTAAGTGATCCTATAACCAAGCAAATCAGCTTTAAGCTCTGCAGTCCTGCCACATCCAGTCATGAATGATGGCGGACAATTAAACAACTAACAAGAGGAGGAGGAGGCTCTGCAAACATCCCCATCCTCAACAGTGGCCTGAGCCCAGCATGTCAGGATAAAAAAAAAACAAGGTGGAAGCATTTATAATCATCTCCTGAGGACCCTACCATCGCAGATGCTGGACTTCAACCAGTTTGATTCACTCCAAGTGATACCAAGAAAAAACTGAGATCTTTGGATACAGCAAAGGCTATGGGGATCCAATAACACCCTAGTTGGAATGCTGCAGATTTGTGCTCTATAAATGGTCGCACAACTAACTGAGCTGTTTCAGTACAATTGCAACAATTATCTGTCATAGTGAAAAAGCATCAGTTATTTCCTGTGTACAAAAAAGCAGGACAAATTCAATGTGCATAGACATCATGTAATTAACGTGCTTTTATTCATCAGCAAAGTGATGCAAGGTGTCACTGACAGTGCAATCTAGTGGCTCTTACACAACAATAAACTAGTCACCGATGCTCAGTTTTGGTGCTGCCCGATATGGACAAAAGAGCTGAACTCCAGGGGTGGAGTGAGAGTGACTATCTTTAACACCAAGGCAGCATTTGACTGATGTGGCATCAAGGAGCCAAAGTGCAGTCAATGGGAATCTGGAGGAAAACTTGCTAATAACTGGATACTGAACACAAAGGAAGATAGTTTTGGTTGTTAGCCAATCATCTTAGCTCCAGGACATCCCTGCAAGAGTTCCTTAGGATAGTGTCCTAGGCTCAACCAGCTTCAGCTGCTTCATCAATGACCTTCCGTCCATCATAAGGTCAGGAGTAGGAATGTGTGCTGATGATTGCACAGTGTTCTGCACCATTCACAACTCCTTAGATACTGAAGCACTCTGTGTCTGCATGCAGCAAGATCTGGACACCATTTAGGCTTAGGCTGTTAAGTGGCAAGTAACCTTTGCATTGCACAACTGCCAGGCAATGACCATCTCTAACAAGAGAGAATCCAACCATCCCACCTTGACGTTCAACAGTATTACCGTTGCTGAATCCACCACCTTCAACATCCTGGGGGTTAGTGTTGACCAGAAATTTAACTGCACAGCCATACAAATATTATAGCAACATAAGCAGGTGAGAGGCTTGAAATTCTGTGGCGAGTAACTCACCTTTTGACTCCCCAAACCCTGCCCACCATTTACAAGGCACGAGTCAGAAGTGTATTGGAATATTCTCTACTTGCCCAGATAAGTGCATGAACAACATGCATGAAGTTCAATGCCATCTAAGAGAAAACAACCCACTTAATTAACATCCCATCCATCAACTTAAATATTCACTGCCTCCACCATTGGCACACAATGGCAGCAATGTGTCCCATCTACAAGATGCACCACAGCAATTCACCAAGGCTCCTTTGACAGCTTCTTCCTAAACCACAACATCCACCACCTAGAAGAAAAAGATAGCAGGGACATGGGAATACTGCCACCTGTAAGGTCCCTTCTAAGCCATACACCATCCTGACTTAGATCAGTATTACCATTACTTCATTGTCACTGGTCAAATCCTGGAACTTTCTTTATAACAGCACCAACATGTACTGCAGTGGTTCAAGAATGTGGCTTACAACTGCAGAGTAAGGGGTTAACTTGAGCATATGCCGAAGGATCTATATCTTAGTGATGTCACTTACTGAGAGAGGATGAATGAGAAGCACCTTCAGGAGGAGCTATAGCTATGCCCTGATGTTCTATATCCTTGTAAATAGTTTGTGATGTAAATAAAGATATTTTAAACAAAAGACTATTGCATCCAGCAAGACCACTTCTAGAGGAAGAAACCAAGGGATCCCGAGACAAGCCAACAATATAGATGATGGCAGCAGTGACTATACCCACAGAGAAACAGTGTAGAAAGGGGGCAGAAGGCTGAAGAGAAACCCAGCAGTGCAGCGCAGCAGCTGAAGGACTTTAAGACCAACCCAGCAACTACACTGGAGAGAAAAAACACAAGGACAGCCCAGCGACTAGCAAGACAAGCAGCGCATGAAAAGGAAACCTCGACCCAAGATGAGAAATGTCTAATGCCTTACCTCTCCCAGAAATTGTTCCAAAACACAGAGGACCTCAGACCAGCTAAGCAATGACAATATTGGTGAAGGTGTTTCACTCAGCATCGCAACGCTTAAAAATAACAAAGACCAAGCTAGCACTGTGTTATATGCTGTCAAGAACATAGCAGACAATGTGCTGGCCACACAGGGGTTGTGTACGAGGATGTCATCAGAGCCTTTGGCTCATATTTCTGTCTCCATAGAAATGTTATGGGCAGGATTTTGACCTCGGCATGCAGGTGTGTGCCTGACATGCTCGAACGTGAAATAGTGCGCGATATTTCGGTCGCTGGGTGGCATGAGAGTCAGCAGTGCGCCTGCCGACAAGCAAGAAGCCTATTAAGGCCATTAAGGCAGCAATTGACGCTGATTTTTCGCTGTCCTTCCATTATGGTTGGCGGGCGGGCGAATCGGCCAGGTGGCCTTTGCATTTTTGAGGAAACCTCATCCCAAGGCCGGGATGAGGTTTCCGTGATTAATTTTTAAAAAATTAAAATGTTTTGAAAAAAATTCCATCATCTGTATGTTGAGGTGTCTCATTCTGAATCGGGGACATTTTTTCCCAATGTTAAATTCTGCTTTTACTGATTCTAAATTTGTCAGCTCCCTGCAGCAGCTCCCTGCCTTCAGGGAGCTTCTCTTCCATGCTCCCCCTGTGCCTGCGCTGACTTCAGCGCTCACTCTCCTCCCACCCCCCAACCTGGCAGCGCTGGGCCTTTCAGCGCACCTTTCACACTGGCTGGCTGTTAATTGGCCAGCCATCATGAAATTGTGGTCGGGGGCCAATTGCGGTCGGAGGTTCATTGCATGGCGCTCCCGGGTCTGCCAATCACGGCCACCCGCCGACCTGAAATTTCTGCCCTATGATAGGGAGGGCAAAATTTAATCGACACCGTCAAAAACAGGGTGAAGGAATCGACTCATTCAGCAATGAACTGTACCATCTAGCCGACAGTTGTGAGTACAAAACATTAAAAGATGATCTGATCAGAGGTAGAATCGTCTGAGGTGTTTTAAATGAAAATCTCTCTGACTTTTTACAATCTTGGGAAACTTTAACATTAAGCAAAGCTGTACAACTGGCCAGACAGGCGGACGAGTGAAGGCAGAATAGAGTCTTTGTGCGGGGTGTGAGGAAATCCCTCAGGACCAGCCTGATGAAGCTGTTCAGTTTGTGGATTGTAAAACTGCAAGTATAGCAAGGCAGCAACTAGGTAAGCGCTCTGAAAAGGCGGCAGTCCCCATTTTCCAAAGTTCCCGCTTTGGTGGGAAGAAGGTCCATAGGTGTGAAGAATGTCCCGCCCAAATTGCACAGTTCTGTGGGTGTGGCAAGATAGGCTATTTTAAAGCAGCCTGTTCTAGGAAATCTGTGTTTACAAGACAGAAGGAGAAATCTGTTAAATGAACCTCCATTCAAGAAATTCAAGACTGACAACCAGAAAACCACCTTGCTAGGAGAAATAAAGGAAAATAAAAGCCAATATTGAAGTGCTAACATTGAAGTCAATGAATATTCTACTGAATTCCAATTGAATACAGGAGCTGGAGGCTCAGTTTTATCAGACATAGTTTCATGGTGGAACAAATTAACTCTGAAACCTTCTTCTATCCAACTCCAAGGAGGAGGAATCAACCTAAATATTAAACGTCAGCTTGATGCAACACCAAAATACAGAGATAGGAACATTTCTGAAACATTATACATTATTCAGAATCAAGGATGCTCTTTGTTGAGCAGAAAAGCCTGTATAGCTTTGAACCTGCTCATTAAAGTTGGTGAAGTCAATGAACAAACACAAGAAAATGAATTTGGAAGGGAATTTCCCACACTTTCTAAAGTCTTGGCCAAACTCCCAAAAAGTACAATCTTCACCAAACTGGACACCAACAACAGATTCTGGCAGTTACCCCTGGATCAGGAATCAAAACTCCTAACGTCCTTTGGACAGTACTGTTTCAACCATCTGCCATTTGGCATCACCTCTATCTTGGAAATTTTACAAAGGACAATGTCCAGCATCCTAGAGGACATGGAAGGCATCATATGCCACATGGACAATATCTTGATCCATGGATCAGCAAGGGAAGAACATAACAAATGGGTCAGAGAAGTCTTACTAACACTGCTAGATGTTGGCTTGACACTCAATGACAAATCGGAGATTCTTAGGTCCACAATAAGGGAACGAGGCCATATTATACAGGCAACTGGAATCACTGCAGATTCACAGAAGACAAAAACTATAAAGGAATTCCTGCCACTCAGGAATATCACTGAACTATAAAGGTTTGTGGGTATGGTCAATAAACTAGGTAAATTCCTACCTCACTTAGCTAAGATAAATGAAACCCTCAGACAATTCTTGCGACAAGACCAGGCATGGTGCTGGAGTGAGCGTCAGGAGCAATCATTTGAACAAATCAAAATGATGTTAAAGTCCTCAGAGGTCCTAGCCCATTACAATCCTGAACTTCCAAGATTGTAGTGACAGTTGCATCTGCAACAGGACTGGTAGCAGTGCTATTCCAAGTTAAAAATGATAGGACAAGAAGACATGTCTATTATGCATCTAGGTCCTTAATTGAGATTGAACAGTGCTGTGTTGTCATAGAATAAGAAGCCCTTGCAGTGACTTAACCATGTGAGAAATTCCCCGGTCACATCCTGGGCCTACAATGTAAGATTGAAACTGACCATAAGCTGCTAGTGACCTTGCTGAGCAGAAAAGAAATCTCATAGATGCTGCTCAGGATCCAGAAGTTCAGACTGAGACTCATGCAATATGATGCTATACAGAGTGCATACAGGGTGAATACCAGACCACGGCCGACACTCTGTCACAGATACCCACCACTTACCCAGTCCAGGAAGATAAAATCTTCATTGAGGAAGTTGAAGCCTTCATGAGCTTAACTACTCCTTATTTGCCAGCAACAGAGCAGAAGTTGCAAGAATTTTGTCAGGCTCAAAAGCAAGATGAAGAGCAGATCCTGATTCGCACATACTGCCTGGATGGATGGCCACCGTCCATTCCAAGGAACCCCTATCTTGAGGCAATACTTTGAACAACATCACCACATTAGCGTCGTAGATGGCCTCTTGGTATATGATGAAGAATTGATGGTACCACGAGCTCTCCACCTGAAAGTCCTCCAGAAGATTTACCAAGGACATCTTAGTATTACCAAATATCGAGCCAGGGCACAACAGTCTGTATGATGGCCAGGTATTTCATGCTGTATTGAAGAGATGGTCTCCAACTGCGTCACCTGTGAACAAGGCAGGAACAGAAAGAACCACTTCATGCAGTCCAGACCAGTCTGTGGACTGATGACATTTGGAGAAAATTAAAAAGTGATGTCACAGGGGAAACAGGTAAGTGTTTAGTTGGTGAGTATTTTGCTCATTTATTTCTCAAAACTAGTGTCATTTATTATTAACTGTAGGTCTTTTTTAGCATTAATAAAGTTTACTAGTGGTAATAAAGCTTATTGGGAGTAGTAGAGTTTATTAATTACAAATTAATTAAGAAATATAAATGAATAAAGATGGCAGGGTAGGTGATGTGTTGCGAGTGCAGAATATGTCAGCTCCTGGATGCATGGCTCAAAGATTGGTGTGGGAGAAATGAGCTTCAATTCATAGGGCATTGGCACTAGTACTGGGAAAAGTGGGAGCTGTACTGTTGGGACTATCTTCACCTGAACCATGCTGAGACCAGTACTTTGGTGACTTGTATAACTAGGGCAGTAGAGAGGGCTTTAAACTAAATAGTGGAGAAAAGGGATCAAATTTTGGAAGATGAGATAAAGAAGCCAAGATGAGAAAGTAAGGTTGCAATAAGAGAAGTAATGATCAGAGCTTGGCAGGAAGGGACAGAGCATACAAGTGTGCACCAGCAGATAAGGCTAGATGTTAGAAAAATATAAAAAGACAGAATTAAAGGCTCTGCATCTGAATGCATGTAACATTCATAACAAAACAGATGAATTGACAACGCAAATAGAAAAACATTTGTATTATCTGATAGCCATTGCAGAGACATGGCTGCAAGATGACAGGATCTGAATATTGAAGGGTACATGACATTTGGGAAGGACAGGAAGCTAGGAAAAGGTGGAGGGGTCTGTTAATTAAGGATGACATTGGTACAATAGAGAGATGACCTTAGTTCTGGAGATCAAGATGTAGAATCTTTTGCGTAGAGATGAAAAATAGTAAAGGTAACAAGTCACTTGTGGGAATGGTTGGTAGGTCCCTAACAGTAACTATACTGTAGGATGGGGTATACATGAAGAAATAATGGGGGCTTGTGAGAAAGGTACAGTGATAATCATGGATGATTTCAATCTACATGTAGGTTGGACAAATCAGATTGCCAAAGGTTGCCTGGAAGATGAGTTCATAGTGTGTGTTTGGGACAGTTTCTTAGAGGAGCATGTTCTTGAGCCAACCAGAGAGCAGGCTATACGAGATCTGGTAATGTGCAATAAGACAGGATTAATTAATAGCCTCATAGTGAAGACACCCCTAAGAAACAGTGATCATAATATGAATGAATTTTACCTTCAGTTCGTGGAAGAGAAGAATGGATCTAAGACTAGTGTTTTAAACTTAAATAAGTGCAATTATGAGGGCATGAAGATAGAACTGGCTGAAGTGAACTGAGAAGTTTGGTTAAGGGATTGGTTAGTAGAGATGTAGTACCTGACATTTAAGGAGATATTTCAGAATGCTCAGAAAAGATACTTTCCAGTGAGAAGGAAGGACTCTAAGGGAAGGACAAACCATCCATGGCTAACTAAGAAAGTTAAAGATCGTAGCAACTTTTTAAAAAAGTGCATAATATCACAAAGATGAGTGGCAGGTCAGCAGATTGAAGGGAACATAAAATACAGCAAAAGAAAATGACTAAAAGATTAATGAGGTAGAAATTAGAGGACGAGAGAAAGCTAGCTAGAAATATAAAAACAGATAGGAAGAGTTTCTACAGGTATTTAAAAAGGAAAAGAGTAAGTAAAGTGAGCATTGGTCCATTAGAGAGTGAGCCTGAGGAATTTATCATGGAAAATAACGAAATGGCATATGAATTGAACAGATATTTTGCACCTGTCTTCACTGTAGAGGACACAAATAACATCCTAGAAATAAGTGTGAATCAGGAGGTGAAAGAGAGAGGGGAACTTAAAACAATTGTAATCACCAGGAGAGGGAACTGAGAAAATTATTAGAACTAAAAGCTGACAAGTCCCCAGGTCCTGATAGACTTCATCTTAGGGTCTTAAAAGAATTGGCTGCTGAAATAGTAGATACATTGGTTTTAATTTTCCAAAATTCCCTAGATTCTGGAAAGGTCCCATCAGATCGGAAAATAACAAATGCGACTCCTCTATCCAAGAAAGGAGGGAGATAGAAAGCAGGAAACTCCAGGCCAGTTAGCCTAACATGTGTCATAGGGAAAATACTGGAACCTATTATTAAGGAGGTTATAGCAGGGCACTTTGAAAATCTCAACGCAATCAGGCAGAGTCAGTATAGTTTTGTGAAAAGGAACTCATGTTTGACTAACTTACTGGAGTTCTTTGAGGAAGTAACAAGTGACATGGATAAAGGGGAACCTGTGGATGTGCTATACTTAGATTTCCAGACAGCATTTGATAAGATGCCACATCAAAGTTTAAAATGCAAACTAAGAGCTCATGGTGTAGGGGTAACATATTAGCATGGATGGAGGATTGGTTAGGTAACAGGAAATAGAGAGTAGGCATAAATGGATCATTTTTGGGTTGGCAAGATGGGAAGAGTGGAGTGCCTCAGGGATCAGTGCTGGGGCTTCAACTATTTACAATTTATATCAATACCTGAATGAAGGGACCAAATGTATGGGTACTAAATTTCCTGATAGGTAGGAAAGTAAATAGTGAAGAGGACATAAGGTGCCTGCAAAGGGATACAGTTAGGTTATGTAAGTGGGCAAAAATTTAGTAGATGAACTTGTCCTCTTTGGCAGGAAGCAGAGAAAAAATAAATAAATAGAGAGATTGCAGAACTTTAAGGTACAGAAGGATCTAGGTGTCCTGGTTCATGAATCACAATATGTTAGTATGCAAGTACAACAAGTGAGAGGAAGGCAAATGGAATATTGTTGTTTATTGCAAGAGGAATGGATATAAAAGTAAGGCTGTTTTGCTACAGTTGTGCAGTTGCACTTAGAAAAGCTTAGTATTATGGCACAGCCAAAGGTAAATGCTAAGCTGCTCAAATCCCAAAGGGAAACTTGAAACAACTGCCACAACTGTTTTGCAATTTGTATAAATTTTGAAATGCATATCTTGAATTCAGTAGTAATAAGACCACCAAGTCTTGTAGGTTTCTTACAAAACTAAATTACACCTTTATTAATAGAAAAAATGATTTTAAATGCATGCATAGATCTACAAATTACTACTATGATAACTCCTAAACCCCCTAATTAATCTAATTCACAGTTACACTTTCGTTAAGGTAACATTAAGACACATAGATTTTGAAAGACCCAGGCAAAGAAACACGATACCCTGAACAATCCAATTCAAAGTAAGTTTGCTTAACTTCAGTTCTTTGTAGACAGCAGCTTGAGGCTTAGATGCTGAAAGTTTTTCACACTTGTTTAGATCTTAGAATGCCTGCCCTTACAGACAGCCTTCGCTCCTTTATACATATTTTCCCCTTTGAATGCAAATTCCCATTGTTTCACTATGTCTTTGGACTTTACCTCTCTGATAGTAAAAATCTCTCATAGTACTAATTTTACCAGGAACCTTTGGGAAAAATAAACACAATGGGCAGGATTTTTCATGCGTCAGGCGGGCTCAGCAGGAGCGGGCGGGGCGGTCAGGAATCCGACTACCAGCGTGATCGGGTGCTCACTGCCATTTTACGCGGGTGGGCAAATTAAGGCCCGCCAACCATGATGCGCATCTCTGGGATCAAGGTGAAGGGGTGGGTGGGAGTGGGAGCTCAATGCCCACTGGGTCCAATAGCGACCCAGCGGCCTGTTCAAAAACAGCGCAGGCAGCCATGTGAAGGCTGCCGTTGACTTTGCAGTACCATAGCAATGCAGAACATTGGTGCAGAACAGGGTAGGCTGCCACCAATGTCAGTGCCAGTGAGGGGGGAGAACGTAACATCTGTAAATGCAAATCTAAATCACCTTGGGCAGAACACGGACTTATCACGAGTGTTATTTTTTTGCCTCGCTTTCAAGTTCTTTATAAGTTGGTTGATGTTGAACACCTTTCCATTTAATTTGATTTATGTATGCCAGGCTCCACACCAGTAAATGTGTTTGTTTTCAACAAGCCTCTGGGTGCTTTATTAGTTCTGCAGGTGCAGGGTAACCCATGATTTTATGAGTGACTAGTTTTTTATTGAACTTTATTGAATGGCACATAGTGCATGTTGTTCACCAAGCAAATGTTGCTGTCAGGTATTGAGTATGAAGCCTGCAGCCCGGGCATGTGGTGGTGGTTCATCTTTGGTAGGCCAGCTGAAGGAGCATTGGATCAAAGCCTCCTGGAGTGCCCAGGTCTGCATCTATCCCCTCAGTGTTCTCCTGTGTGTGTTCATCCTCGGACTCACTACTGGACTCATTGCCTACTGCCAGAGCAGCTTCGTCAACATCTTATTCCTCCACTTGGACCCCCTTTCCAGTGCCAGATTGTGGAGAGCGCAGCATGCAACCACTATCAGCGATACACGATCTGGGGGGCTATTGCCCCCTGAATGGTCCAGGCATCAGAAGTGCATCTTGGGAAGACCAATCGTTCTCTCTACCACAGCCCTTGTGGAGGCCTGGCTCCTATTGTACTGCTGCTCAGCTTCTGTTCTTGGATGGTGGAGAGGCATCATGAGCCACCTTCCGAGGGGTTGGCCCTTGTCACCCAGCAGCTTTCATCCAGCCGGGCTGGAGCACTGAAGAGCCCTGGCACTTGCGAGTGTCTCAGGATGTAAGCGTCATGGAAGCTGCCTGGGTACCTTGCACAGATTTGCAGAATCTGCATCCTATGGTCACACACTATCTGCACATTCATGGAGTGGAATTCCTCCCTGTTGACGAAGTATTCCGGCAGACCCGCTGGTGCCTTGATGGCCACATGTCTGCAGTCGATTGCACCCTGGACACGAGGGAACCCAGCAATCACTGTAAAGCCTCTGGCTCGCTCAGCCTGGCTGGCCTTGTCCCACTGGTAGTGAATGTCAATGCACATCTGAACAGAGCTTCTGTCACCAGCTTGACACAACTGTGGACAGCTGATTGGGAGACTCCACAAACATCACCCACCGACCCACGGAAAGAGCCGGAGGCATAGAAGTTGAGGGCCACTGTGACCTTCAGTGCCACTGGCATGGGGTGTCCACCCATACAATCAGAGCTGATCTCCAGGCCGATCATCTGACAGATGGAGGTCACACACTCCCTTGAGAGGTGGAGCCTCCTTTGGCATTGCACCTCGGACATATTGAGGTAGCTGCATCGCAGCCTGTAAACCATGGCAGCAGGATTGTGGCGTCTTCTGCAGCCCCTTCCGCCTTGGACTACCTGCTGGTCCTGCGCCTGTCCTCCCACAGGTTGCTCCCCTGGAAAATGAATAGGGGCACCTGGCCTCCTCCCCCTCTTCCTCAGAGGAAGTGCCTCCAGCAGAGACCACAATCCCCATTCCCAGGGAAAGGGAAGGCTGTTTGATACCTGGAAGGCCCCAAGTGTTATGACTCCTCTGGAGTCCTGAACTGAAGCCTGTTCTTTCTGTAAAAGTAGCTCTGAAGCGAAATGAACTTGTCCTGTTCACACAAGCAAGTAGCAGTAAGTTATAATCTAAAATACTAACGACTCGCATTAGCAAGCCCACTCACCTCTCTTATCCCGCCTATGGATGAGGTATTTGAAAATGTGGCCTACCTTCCTGCCCGTTGTGCCTGTGTGAAGCCCTGAAAATCGCACGGGAAAAATCGATTTCAGTTGGTGCATCACGGGCCTTAACTGGTCCGTTAATTAATGACGGGCGAACCTCTGTCCTCATAGTGCGCCCGCCTTCCAAGATATTGTGATGGTGCGCGGTGACATCGGGACGCACGCCTGATGTCATCACGCGTCATTTTACGTGCCGACATGTTGGGCCCGCCTCCGTACAATGACAGAAAAGTTCTGCCCACTGTTTCTGAACTTCACCTGGCTAGGTGACACATATCACTCCTTCTTTGAAAATAATTTAAACTGATTTATTTAAAAATGCAAAATGTTCCCTTTACCCCTTTGTCTACCTACTTAACATTTCAAACCGAGCTTATCTTAAAATACATCAAAGCTTTCAGACCAGCTGCCTTTAATTCAATTAAATCCCACACCCACAGACATAGACACAGACCCCGCTATTACACTACTTAACAATAAATTCCAATAACATTATGACAATTATTATATCTTCCTATCTTCCTGACACTTAGTATGTTTAGAACAAGCCAATATGGTTTTACTGAGGGGAAATCCTATTTGACAAATTTGTTAGTGTTTTGAGTGTGAACTAGTAGGGTACTTAAAGGGGAACCAGTAGATGTAGTATATCTGAATTTCCAAAAGGCATTTGATAAGATGCCACACAAAAAGTTAATAGGCAAGATAAGGGCACATGGAGTTGGGGGTAATATTTTAGCATGGATAGATGATTGGAAAATGGATAGGAAACAGAGAGTGAGCATAAACGAGGCTTTTTCAAGTTGGCAGGCAGTGAATAGTGTGGTGCCACAAGGATCAGTGCTGGGGCCTCAGATATTTACAATCCATATTAATAACTTAGATGAAGAGACAAAGAGTAATGTGTCAAAGTTTGTTGATGATACCAAGATACATGGGAAGGTTGCAAAAAGATTTAGACAGGTTAAGTAAATGGGCAACAAGATAGCAAATGTAGTATAATGTAGGGGCATGTGAAGTTATTCATTTCGGTCATAATGTGAAACTTGGAAGTATTGTGTATTGGAAGTAAGTGTGGTCATACAAGGAACTCAGAAAGTTAGCAAGCTTGTACAGCAGCAGTTAGGAAGACAAATGGCATGTTAGCCTTTTTTGTAAAGGGATTGAAGTACAAGAATTGAGAAGTATTTGCTACCGTTGTGCAGGGTTTTGGTGAAATGGCATCTGGAGTGCTGTGTGCAGTTTTAGTCTCCACATTTAAGAAATGATATACCTGCATTGGAGGCGGTACAGTGAAGGTTCACCAAATTGGTCCTTGGGATGAGAGACTAAGTAAATTGGGCTTATTTTCTCTTGACTTTAGAAGAATGAGAGTGATCTCATTGAAACCTACAAAATTCTGAAGGGGCCTGATAGGGTAGATGTTGAGAGATTCTTTCTGTTAGTCAGTGAGTCTAAAATATGGGGGCAAAGTCTCAGGATAAGGGGCTGGTTATTTAGGACAGAGATGAGACGAAATTACTTCACTCAAAGGGTTGTGAATCTTTGGAATTCTCCACCCCAGAGGGTTCTGGATGCTCCATCGTTGAATACATTTAAGGCTGCGTCTCTCAAAGAGTTAAGGGATATTGGGAGTGGACGAGAAAATGAAGCCCATGATCAGCCATGATTGTACTGAATGGCAGAGCAGGCTTGATGGATCATATGGTCTACTCCTGCTCCTATTTCTTGTGTTCTTGTACAGGACGTCAGTGAGACCACATTTGGAGTATTGTGTACAGTTTTGGTCTCCTTATTTAAATGCATTAGAGGCAGTCCTGAGAAGGTTCACTCAACTGATACCAATGCGATGGGGGTGGATTATCATATGAGCAAAGGTTGGGCATTAGAGTTTAAAAGAATGAGAGATGACTTTATTGAAACACATAAAATCCTAAAAGGATTTGACAAGGTGGATGCTGAAAGGGTGTTTCCACTTGAGGGAGGGACTAGAACAAGGGGACATGGTAAAATTAAGTGGTCTTCCATTTAAGACGGAGATAAGGAAAAATTTTCTCTCAGAGCGTCGTGAGTCTTTGGAACTCTCTTCCCAGAAAGCAATGGAGGCAGGGTCATTAAATGTTTTTAAGGCAGATGTAGATAGATTCTTGGCTAACAAGGGAGTCAAAAGATATCGGGGGTCGGCAGAATGTGCAGCTGAGGCCACAATGAGATCAGCCATGATCTGATTAAATGGTGGAGCAGACTCAAGAGGCCAAATGGCCTTCTCCTTCTCCTAATTCATATATTCATATGTATACTGGAATGTATATATGTTTGTAAGTTTAACCAAAGACACGGGGCTCATGACCTTCCTACTCTTGTAAGGGTATGTATGGATTAGAGACCAGCAATGAGAAGCTACAGTAACTGAGGTTGTATCTGGTCCAGACACAGTCAGGTACCATTTGAAGGAACAGACCTGCCCTGACTTGAATGGACAGAAAACCATTAGCAGGATGGGTTGCATACCCTGATCCTCAGTAGAAAGCCACATTTACAGTGCCACAGTTGAGGGAAACCAGACTTGACAACCTCCAGGGACTGACTTCAGAGCAAATAGATTCCCAGCTGCCTCAGAAAGAGCACCACACTGGTTCAGGAAGACTGGTGAAACCACCAAGGAGACTATCCCTTTAAAAGCAGAGACTTTGAAGAGTATGTGTAGGAGGATGTGTAACAATAGTATGGAGATAAAGACTTGGGGGATGTGTAGAGTAAAAGGTTAATGAATAATAGGGATAAAAACAAAAAAACTTCGGATGCTGGAAATCCAAAACAAAAACAGAATTACCTGGAAAAACTCAGCAGGTCTGGCAGCATCGGCGGAGAAGAAAAGAGTTGACGTTTCGAGTCCTCATGACCCTTCGACAGAACTTGAGTTCGAGTCCAGGAAAGAGCTGAAATATCAACAGAGAGATATGGAAATCTTGTCGCAGAGAGGAACAGAACTTCTTCAAGGAGGTAGGCATTTCTTGAAGAGCAGTGGCAGTCAATTAAACACAGAGATAAAAACAAAAAAACTGCGGATGCTGGAAATCCAGAACAAAAACAGAATTACCTGGAAAAACTCAGCAGGTCTGGCAGCATCGGCGGAGAAGAAAAGAGTTGACGTTTCGAGTCCTCATGACCCTTCGACAGAACTTGAGTTCGAGTCCAGGAAAGAGCTGAAATATCAACAGAGAGATACGGAAATCTTGTCGCAGAGAGGAACAGAACTTCTTCAAGGAGGTAGGCATTTCTTGAAGAGCAGTGGCAGTCAATTAAACACAGAGATAAAAACAAAAAAACTGCGGATGCTGGAAATCCAAAACAAAAACAGAATTACCTGGAAAAACTCAGCAGGTCTGGCAGCATCGGCGGAGAAGAAAAGAGTTGACGTTTCGAGTCCTCATGACCCTTCGACAGAACTTGAGTTCGAGTCCAGGAAAGAGCTGAAATATCAACAGAGAGATACGGAAATCTTGTCGCAGAGAGGAACAGAACTTCTTATTCTGTTTTTGTTTTGGATTTCCAGCATCCGCAGTTTTTTTGTTTTTATCTCTGTGTTTAATTGACTGCCACTGCTCTTCAAGAAATGCCTACCTCCTTGAAGAAGTTCTGTTCCTCTCTGCGACAAGATTTCTGTATCTCTCTGTTGATATTTCAGCTCTTTCCTGGACTCGAACTCAAGTTCTGTCGAAGGGTCATGAGGACTCGAAACGTCAACTCTTTTCTTCTCCGCCGATGCTGCCAGACCTGCTGAGTTTTTCCAGGTAATTCTGTTTTTGTAATGAATAATAGGTACTGAGCATGCACGTAAGGAGATATGTCAGAGTGATATCACTCACTGAGAAAAGATGAGTGAGAAGCACCTTAGAGAGGAGCTGTAGCTATGTTCTGATTTTCTATTACTTTGTAAATAGTTAGTGATGTAAATAAAGGTATTTTGAACGAAAGACCATTGCCTCCAGCAAGATCTCTCACTTCTAGAGCAAGAAACCAAGGAATCCCGAGACAAACACACAATAATAGAACTGCCACAGTCTCAAGGGGATGGGCAATAAATGCCAGCCTTGCAAATGACGCCCACATATTTTTGCCATGCTTTAAGAGAAGTACATGACAGGATTCAGATCTGGAGGTTAGCATACTTCACGTGGCTTTCTATCCACTAAATATTATTGATGAAAGTATGTAAGGGGTACCCTGACCTCCATGTCTGATTTCTTGAAACATACTCTTGTCTGCTGAAACTAATCCATAAAATCTACTTCAACAGCCCACTAACTGAGGCACAAATAAATTACCTGTGAAGCAGCTTATTACCTGTGATAGGAATGTAATACCTATAATGCAAATCCATTACCTGTAATGTAAGTCCATTATCAATGATACAGATCCATTACTGGTGATTTTAACACATTACCTCGTGTTGGTGGCTTACTGTCAGCATTACCTATTCGTTATTAGACAAAATTCCATCATTTGTTACGAGCCTATTGTCTGTGCCACTAAGCCATTATTTGTGACACAAACTAGCTCCTTAGCTGTGCTATAAGTTCATCGCCTGTGATCCTGCTCTTTTTTCTACGGTACCAGCTCACTCCCTTTAATAGTACGTGGTCATACAAATATAATTCCTACAATATAATTTTCTGAAATTTCTGTCCCTCTGCTTATTGCAGGGTTTTATAGAAAATGATTTTGGGTAGTCTCAAACCAGTTCTCTGGGCAAGGCAGCTTCTAATCAGGCATTTGTTGCAGCAATGTTTGACAATTTTCCTCTTAGTGGGCACAGGATAGCTGGTATGTGACACAAACATGTCATGGTGGAACATTAGGGGGTGCAATTCTGAGATTGGACTTGGGCACGTTGTTGAGACAGAACAGAGGGAGACTTACTTCTTGTTAGATTCTACCTCAGTCGACTGTGAGTACTTGATAAAGCAACATGGATGCCTATAATGGTAAGTGTTCCATTCCACAACACTCCTCAGTTCGATGACCATAAAAAAATTGATGTATAAAAAAGCTATCGTAATGATTTATATATATAACCTGTGTTACCGTTTCAATACCTGCACTCCCAGTCCATTACTTGTGACACCAATAAGCCACTGGTTTAGTATTGTATATTTCATAATTTATGATCCATTACCTTGTATTATCAATATAAGGACTCTGATGGCTGTGGAGTACCTGTGATAGCTTTAGCTCAGAAACTCACCGCATTTTACCAAAAATCTACACTTAGATCCATCTCCAGATCCAACCTGCGCCCTTCTGCAACAGAAGTTTATCAAGTTCTCTTTTGAAAGAATCCAGAGTCCGTGATCACTGCACTAGGTGGCAGCTTATTCCACAAGTTAACAAACCCTGGAGAAGTTTCTTCTAAACTCTCAGCTAACTAATGATAAGTTCAAGAGTAAGCTCAGGTCCTGATTCAATTCAAAAACTTTTATCAGCTTTCATTTTTCCCATTCCTCTCATTTTTAAAAAAGCCTGACCCACATTTCCAGTCCTTTGCATCTTGCTAAAATGAACAATTCCTTTTTTTGCGGTAGCACAATGATCTAAAGGCTTCTCCCTCTATACTGCTGCTGCTGCTGCTGCTGAAAGCAGCACTGGCTTCAGCAGCTGTGATACAAATGAGGTGGTGCCGCTCCTGCTGCTGCCAGAGGAACAGTCAAGGAGAACTCCAAGAGGATGTTTTCGAAGAGCCTCCCGAGGCAACAGTGCTGGTGGTGGCAGTTCAAACACTGCTTTTGCCAGGTGCAGCGCCAGGCGCGTTTCCCGGAAGCGTAGGTGGGGCTGAATGATTGGCCTGTCAGTACCAGGCCAGCAATTTGACTTCCCAGCTGCTAAACTGTATGGAATTTCCACAGACGTCAGCCAGATATTAAAGTTAGGATTAACCAGATGCAGTGGTGTAGTGCTTGATGGTACATGCAACCCTGAAATAAGACAATCATAGCAAGTTGTGGAGCTGAATTTAATAAGTCTGGCCATTTGTGAACCGGCACCAGAAAACAGATGGCTGTGCAAACCGTCAGAATGCCAGAAAAGCTCAATTGGCTCACGAATATCCTTCAGAGAAGGAACCTGCTACCTCCTGCCTGACCTGGCTCTCATCCACACTATGTAGTTGGCCCTAGAGGCTGTCTGGAAAGTCACTTTGTTGTACAAACAATTGCACAGGAGAAGGCCAACAAACAACTTCTCAGAGGAATGGATGATGGGCAATAAATGCAGCCTTTGCCAGTGCCACCTACATTTCGAAAACCAATGGAAATATGTGCATTGGTGGTTTTATTTCACAGCTGGTGCTGTGCAATTCACTCCATAGGGTGAATGAGGCACACTTCTTGGAACTGTGGGCTCTAACATGTTTCTGATCATATAGTGATACATTGGATTTGTTATCATGTGTTGTCATGAAGTGGGGGTAGTGTGCATTTAATGGTTGAAGAAAGTTGCTCTTGATATCAGTGCTTCAACTGGGCTGCTTTTCAGAAGGAATTCTATCTATTTTAGCTCGTGGTTGCACTTGGTTGCAGTTTATTTCCCCAGCTGGCTTTACAGTGAGTTGGTGCTGTTCATTCATTCCATCTTCTGTATTCACTTTTTGTCTCCTGGGAGGTATTTTAAAATATTGAAGATGGGACTATGTTGAATGAGGCTTCGTGAACAGGCTCAAGTCTGCCTGGAAGTTTCCCAGTTCCCGGTAGAGGGCAAACATCACTTATTCTGATTGAACTATCTGCTGTAGGTGGTTGATATTAATTGTATGCAGGTGGTGAGTATTAACTGTGATTCATTTGTGCCCCTATAAAAAGTAACATATGAAACTGTGGTTGTTGGTTAGGAGGTGCTTGGTTGTAATTTACATCTCTGTAAATAAATGTATGGGAATATGTAAAGATTGGTAAATACTTGGGATTCATGGCCAAGTCAGAGAATTTTTCAAGGAGTTGCAAGATAAAGAGTGATACTCATTAATTTCTTCTAGTTGTCTTCTCTTTGCTTGTGGAAGCACTAACTTATAATGGAGTGTTAATGTCTTGTCAGTTACATTCTTAAGGTTTGTTAATGTCTTGTCAATTACATTGTTAAGGTTAAGAAAAGCAGGTGATGTGTATTAATTGTCTTTGAGCACATACAAATAGGGGATAGCTGGGTCACTGGGTTGAGTGGGTGGAGAGCTGTGAGACTGCAACAGTCAATAAGCTCTCTCAATAAAGAAAAGCACTGTGTCTTGGTTTCTTCTTCATCAACTGGTTTGGATTCTATTAACATGGAGTTTCATCCATGGAATCAGCAACATTTACATTCTGTACTCAAGCCAGGCCTAGACAGTGAGACGCTATTTGATTATGGAAGGTACCACCGCCAAGCTCATTCTTGTGCATGTAAAACAGAGGTCACAATAACCTTTGGGAATAGAAACTTTGACTGACTTTCCTTCTCCAGCCCAGGCACTCTGAGCCCAATTGTAATACCTTAAGCACCAACTCCAGTTGAGATCAGCTGATGCAGCAGAGACTAGCCACATGCCTATATAGAATGGAAGTATTCTGAATTGAACTTAGCTTTGCACAAGACAGAATTTATGTGGAAGGTATAAAGCCGGAGTCACAGACTGAATGATCTAATACTGTAAGTAATGTTGAGCCTGTGCACAAGACGTTAGCAGCTATTTTCTTATCATAGAAATAGGGATAGGCTATCTTATCAGTTGAGCTGTAGGTTCCAAACTGTCCAACTCTCAACATTTACAAGTACAGTGGCCGGGCAATGCCCACTATCAGCCCTATCAATCTAATGAATGACAACCTCTAATTTTCTATGGGAGGCCATAAAAATAGATTGCTGATGGCAAGAAAGATGGAGATAACCAGCAGATGATCCTAAAAAGGATAGAGATAATGGAGCCTCGACAAAGCAGTTCATGTATCCTAAAGCACCATGAGGATGGTGCAGTTTATATAGCATTCTTGGAGTCGAGGGTGATGGGGCTTCCAATTTCCCCTTCCCCCTTCCCCCCTTTCTCTCTTGAAGATCCTAATATTTCCTTGGGTGCAGTGTCACTAGCTCTCTGGTACTTCACCTAAGTGATCAATGTTTATTTCTCAGCCTAGTGAACATCAACAAATTGTTTGGTACATGAATATGTACCAGTAGGGAGTCAGTGGATAATGATCAGGAGGCATGTTTGTATTTTTTAAAATCTGCTTAGGGGAACTGAGGCCAATTGTTGCAACAACCACTACAGATTTTGGCAGCTTAGTACTATGCAATGTGGTACATTGTTCTCATTGTACTATCCAGGGAGTTTGGTGGGTTTGGATTCTTTTTTATTCATTCATGGGATGTGGATGTTGTTGGCTAGAGTAATATTTATTGCCCATCCCTAACTGCCCTTGAGAAGGTGGTGGTGAGCTGCCTTCTTGAATTGCTGCATCCCATGTGGTGTAGGTACACCCACAGTGCAGTTAGGGAGGGAGTTCTAGGATTTTGACCCAGCGACAGTGAAGGAACGGTGATATATTTCCAAGTTAGGATGGTGAGTGGCTTGGTGGGGAACTTCCAGCTGGTGGTGTTCCGATCTATCTGCTGCCCTTGTCGTTTTAGATGGTAGTGATCATGGGTTTGGAAGGTGCTATCGAAAGAGACTTGGTGAGTTCCAGCAGTGCATCTTGTAGATGGTACACACTGCTGCCACTGTGCTTTGGTGGTGGAGGGAATAAATGTTTGTGGATCGGGTGCCAGTCAAGTGGACTGCTTTGTCCTGGATGTTGTTAAGCAATGAGCTGCAATGACCAATAGACAGACAATAAGATGAAGAACCTCATATCTGTAGTGAAAATGGGTGAGTTTAGGAAAAGGCATTGCAATTAGTTCCATATAAGTAAGACTTCGTATTTGGGAAATGTTTTGTATGACCCCAACATAACTTGTATTTAAAGAGTCCTCCTCAGATGCAGGAAGACATCTCAGAGCTTTACAATAATAGGAAAGGAATAAAGTGGAGCACAGGGGGATGGGAGAAGAATTGAGTGGCAAGAATAGAGAATTAACAATACTGTCAAAACGGAAGGCTTTGAGAAAGTTCTTTAAATGGGGTGCGGTGGGAGTAATGAAGTGTAGGACACTGAATAGAGAATTCCAGAAGAGTGCAAGACTGAATAAGTGATGATCAATGATGGAGTGAAGGAGGGATCGGTGAAAAGTCTGGCATTAGAGGAGAGGAATGGATGTAAGACAGAAGACGATCACAAAGGTGGACAGGGATGGGGGAACTTGACAATCAAAGCAGAGGGAGATACTGGAGTTTGGTGAGAATGGGAGTGAACTGAATATAGGGGAGAACATAGGCAGTGAGATTTTGAATGGGTTCAGGAGACTGTCTAGCAGGGCATTGGAAGAGTCAAGTCTTGAGGTGTCGAGGGAATGGATTGGAGTTTGGTGACAGGAATGGAAAGGACCGTAGGTAATATGGTCCATTTGCCAAGGTTTTTCACTTCCTGACAACTCAAGATAGTTGCTGGAAGATTGATGAACTTGAGACCAGAGCCTCAGGGGTTCTGAAAAGAATGGCCTCAATTTTGTTGACTTTCATCTATTGGCTTTTCCGGCTCCTGATGTCAGACGACTAGCAACAACCTTCAAACCAATGGAGGGGGAACCAGGTAGAGCTGGGCCTTATTGGTCTATCTGTAGAAACTGACTTTTTATTTCAGGAGTAGCCTACAGATGGTGAAGAGGAGGGGGTCAAAGAACAACTTGAAGGGTGGGATGCAAATGAAAAGTGACAAGGTAGAAAGGAACACAGTTATGAGGCAACAACATGTTTAAGGACTTTGAAGGGGAAGAGAAGATTTGAGTTTTGATGCCAAACATCAATTTTTCTGAATCTTAGGGGAATAAGACTGACGTTTACTGACTGGTCAAGTCTTCCAACATATAAGTCTAATTTCAAAGCCACCTTTCCTTTCTTCTGGCTTCCAGTCAGCTCTTTCAAACAGCTGCCGAATAGTTTTGGGCCTGAATTGCTGATATTCAGTGCTAGTGAGGTGGTATTGTGTTTAGTTTGTTTTTTTCTTTTATAGGCCAGCCGCAATAGCCCCTAGAACATTTACACATTGATGCTTTTCCAGGAAATGCATGGGCAGAATACTGGGAGAACTAAGAGCAACTGATTGTTAGGCCTCTCTGCACATTTTTTAAAAAAATTCATGGGATGTGGGTGTCACTGGCAAGGCCAGCAATTGTTGTTCATCCCTAATTGTCCTTGAACTGATTGGCTTGTGAGGCTACATCAGAGGGGAGGCAATTTCAGATGGCAGGTAGGAGTCAACCAAATTGCTGTGGGTCTGGAGTCACATAGGCCAGACCAGGTAAGGCTGGCAGATTTCCTTTTGCAAAGGTCATTAGTGAACCAGGTGGGTTTTTACAACAATTGACAATAGTTTGACGGTCACCATTACTGAGACTAGCTTTCAATTCCAGATTTTATTAACTGAATTTAAATTCCACCAGTTGCCATGGTGGGATTTGAACTCAAGTCTTAATGAGCTCGGACTTCTGGATTACTACTCCAGTGACATTCCCACTACCATGCCATCTCCCTCCAAAGTGCTGTGGAGGAATTCTGTCCTTCCTGATGCTGTTTCTTCAGTGTGTCTGCTTTCAAATTTTGATTCTGTAGCAAACTAATAAGCTAGAAAAACTCAAATGGTCCCCAGAATATTTTGCTGGGTACAAGGTGTGCACTGACTTAAAAGAAGAAAAACCAAATTGAGGTCCTGAATGGTTTCTATGTCATTGTTAATCATTTCAGAGCAGAGGGACAGTTTGCCATCAAGGAGGGGACATGGACTCGTGGATTAACATTTGATATGAGCCTCCTCTGATCTATAGGACAATCATTAGCATTGGAGGTACAGGTTTCCCTTTTGCTCTCCTTACATAAGGATCTATTTATATACACATAGGAACAGGAGAAAGCCACTCAGTCCTTAGAGCCTGTTCCGCCATTCAATTAGATCATGGCTGATTTGTATCTTAACTGCATTCACCCATTTCGGCTCCTTAACCTTTAATACTCTTGCCTACCAATAATCTACCAATCTCAATTTTGAAATTTTCAATTGACCACCACCACCCACCTCCTCCTCCCCCGCCAGCCTCAACTACTTATTTGGGGGAGAGAGTTCTAGATTTCCACTACTCTTTGTGTAAAGAAGTACTCCCCGACGGCACCCCTGAATGGATTGGTTACAATTTCAAGGTTATATCCCCTTGTTCTGGACTCTACTCTACAGGGGAAATAGTTTCTCTCTATCCACCTTATCAATTCCTTTAATTATGCTAAATATCTTAATTAGATCACCACTTAAACTTCTAAACTCAAGGGAAATAAGCTGCGTTTATGCAAACTGGCCTCATTTTAACCCTTTTAGCTCCAATGTCATTCTGGGGAATCTGCACTGCATCCTCTCCAAGGCTAACACATTCTACCTGTGGCGCTGTGCTCAGAACTGGATGCAGTACTCTAAATGGGGTCTAAACAGAGTTCATATAACTGTAGTATAACTTATATACTAGCCCACTTGAAATAAAAGCAGCATTTGTTTTTTTTAAATTATTATTTCTAGCTGTCCATGAGCTTTTAGCGATTTCTATATTTGGACCCCTAAATTGCAATTCTACTCTATAGTTCTTAGCTTTAGAAAATACTTTGGCTGAATTTTTAGCTTGGCGGGTGGGTGGGAGCCTGAACTGACTGAGCGTGAAATAACTTGCGTTGACGTCAGTCAAGCGTGCTGGCGTCAACACACAGCCGCGTGATAGTTTGGTCAGCAGGCGCACTGCTGGAGTCGGCAGCGTGCCCGCTGACAATTAAAAGGCCTATTAAAGCCATTTAGTTATCAATTGTGCTGAATTTTTCACTGCCTGTTCAACCTAATGGTTGATGGACAGGTGAAAAGGCCAAGCAGCTTTAGCATTTTTTTTTGAAAGCTCATCCATGGGCAGGATGAGGTTTCTGAAATCAAATACAAATGAAATAAAAACTTTAATTTTTATAAACACATGTCCCTGCTCATGTGACAGAGTCACATGAGGGGACATGTTTCATTAAATTTTTCTGCTGTTTAATAATCTTTTCAATATATTCTTCCTCTCCCTGAGGCACGGAGCCAACATGAACTTGGCCGACCACACCTCAGCTTTAGAACAGGAAGCCTAGTTGTTTGTCTGCACATTGATACCCTGGACCCTCTCCCACAAGCAGAATTGCAGATGGCGCCACGGGTGGGAACTTATTACAGGTGCACTTTGTATTATTTAGTGATACATCTTGCTTTTCTAGCCATTTTATTTACTTTAGACTCTGGCTAGCCTAGGCTATTGTAATATAAGTAGGCCTAGTCCTATATGCGGTATTCAAAAACCGAAATTATCTGAAGTCTAAAACACAATCGGCCCGGAGGATTTTGGATAACAGATACTCGACCTATCTATATGAGTAGAGACTGATGACCTTTTGAAAAAAAAGACATGAATTTACCAGTGACCAATACAAAGAATCACATGACAAGATTTCATGTTTTTAAAACTTTTACTGTAACAACAAACTAAAATTAACAGCAACTAAACATTACTTAGTAGGCAGCTAACACACTAAACTACAGAAAAGGTATTCCCCATTAACTTCCTTACACAAGCAAAAACCCTACACCACGCTGAAACATTACACCGCACTCTTAGCAGAAATATAGGCCGGGATTTTCTGGCCCCATCACGGGCGGAACCCACCGTGGGTGAGGTGGCGCCCCAGCCAGAAGCCCGTTGACTTGTGGCGGGACTGAAAGATCACAGCGGCGGGCGGGTGCTGAAAATCCCACCGACAATCTTGTGTATAAAGTCTCAAGCTCCTCCTGACCAACGGGATCTCTTCTCCCTGTCACACCAGGGTGAATATTCCAATGTCCTTTTAAACAAAGCTGCTTCACTCAAGCTTCTGCGTATAACCAAATAGATTTCCAGTAGCAAGGCACCGTCTGGCTTTCCACAAGCATTTTTCTTCAAACAGGGGATCCATCCTCACAAGCACTGAAGAGTGCAGGAGGGCATGTCAGGAACAGCATCAGGCATTCCAAAAATTGAGGTGTCACCCTGGTGAAGTGACAGCACAGGAGTATTTGCATGCCAAACAGCAGAAGCTGTTAAATCTAGTACTCATATTTTGAGGAAAGAATGAGTCTGAAGCCAGCCTGTACTTAAGACAGATTTAATTCCAAGCTTGCCAAGTAAAGACACAGACTCTTCCAATTCCGTCCAACACCCAGTGTGAACACCTTTTTGTACTCTTGTAATGAAGCCCTAATACTTCCCCAATTGCTCTTGATTACCAACTTAAAGCACGTACTTGAATACAGCACAATTCCAACATTAACAGAAACAGCATGCGATAGACAGAGCTCGGTGTTCCCACAACCAATGATCAGATCAAAGCTTTCCAGTCCTGCCACATCCAATCGTGAATGATGGTGGACAATTAAACAACTAACCGGAGGTGGAGGCTCCATAAATATCCCCATCCTGAATGATAGGGGAGCCCAGTATATCACTGCAAAATACAAGGCTAAATCGTTTACAACCAGCTTTAGCCAGAAGCACCGAGTGGATGATCCATCTCGGCCTCCTCCTGAGGACCCCAGCATCACAGATGCCAGGCTTCAGCCAATTCGATTTACTCCACATTATATCAAGAAATGGCTGAAGACATAGGATACTCCAAAAGCTGCGGACCTTGACAACATCCTGACAGTAGTACTAAAGACTTGTGCTCCAGAACTAGCTGCTCTTCTAGTCAAGCTGGTCCAGTACAGCTATGACTCTGGCATCTAGCCAACAATGTGGAAAATTGCCCAGATATGTTCCGTCCACAAAAAGCAGGACAAATCCAACCCAGCCAATTACTGGTATATCTGTCTGCTCTCAATCATCGACAGAGTGATAGAAGATGTCCATGACAGTACTATCAAGAGGCACTTACACAGCAATAATCTGCTCACTGACACTCAGTTTGGGTTCCATCAGGGCCACTCGGCTCGTGACCTCATTACAGCTTTGGTCCAAATATGGGCAAAAAAGCTGAACTCAGGAAGTAATGTGAGAGTAACTGCCCTTGACATCAAAGCAGCATTTGACCGAGTGTGGCATCAATGAGCCCTAGCAAAACTGGAGTCAATGGGAATCAGGGGGAAAATTCTCTGCTGGTTGGAGTCATACCGAGCACAAAGGAAAATGGTTGTGCTTGTTGGAGGCTAATTATCTCACTCCCGGAACATTGCTGTCAGAGCTCCTCAGGATAGTCCCTTAGGCCCAACCATCTGCTTCATCAATGAACTTTTCTCCATCATAAGGTCAGAAGTAGGGATGTTTCCTGACAATTGCACAATATTTAGCAATATTTGGAACTCCTCACATACTGAAGCAGTCCATGTACATATGCAGAAAGACCAACATTCAGGCTTGGGCTGATAAGTGACAAGTAACATTCACGCCACACAAGTGCCAGACAATGACTGCTTCCAACAAGAGAGAATCCAACCACCTCCCCTTGATATTCAATGGTACTACCATCACTGAATCCCCCACTATCAACACCCTGGGGGTTACCATTGATGAGAAGCTGAACTGGATCAGCCCATATAAATACTGTGGCTAAAAGAGCAGGTCAGAAGCTAGGAATCCCGCAGTGAGTAACTCACCTTCCGACTTTCCAAAGCCTGTCCACCATCTGCAGGGCACAAGTCCGGAGTGTGATGGAATACTCCCCACTTGACTGGATGAGTGCAGCTCCAACAACACTCAAGAAGCTTGACGCCATCCAGGACAAAGCAGCCCACTTGATTGGCATCCCATCCATCACCTTAGACATTAACTTCCTACACCACCAATGCGCAGTGGCAGCAGTGTGTACCATCTACAAGATGCACTACAGCAACCCCCCAAGGCTCATTCAACACCACACCCTTCAAACCTGAGACCTCTACCACCCAGAACAACAGTATTCACTATGGGGCCCTCAGTCACTTGTTTTTCTTGTGGCCTGCTCCCTGACCCTTCTGCTCACCGACCCTCCTGTCTCCCAACCCTTCCCCTGGCTGACCCTCCCATTCCCCAACCGTCCTGCTCACAGAAACCTCCTGCCCCCAATGCCCCCATTCCCTGACCCTCCTGCTCACAGACCCCCCCACCTCCTAACCCTCCCTCTCTCTGACCCTCCCACTCACAAACACTCTCCCTCCCCGACCCTCGCTGACCCTCCTACTCACCGACTTGCCAACCATCCTGCTCCCTGAACCTCCCACTCACCAACCCACCCACTCCCTGACCCTCCTGCTCGCCGACCCTCCTGTTCACTGACCCTCCTGTTCAATGACCCTCCTACTCACCAACCCTCCCGCTCCTTGACCCTCCCACTCACCAACCCTCCTGCTCCCCGACCCTCCCACTCGCCGACCCTCCTGCTCACTGACCTTCCCACTCACCAATCCTCCCGCTCCCCGACCCTCCCGCTTGTCGACCCTCCTGCTCACTGACCTTCCTACTCGCCAACCTTCCCGCTCCCCGACCCTCCCGTACCACCGCAACCCTCCCAATACCCACTATCTCACTCGCTGACCCTCCTATTCGCTGACCCTCCCACTTGCCAACCCTCCCGCTCCCTGACCCTCCCACTCACGACCCCTCCCAATCCCTGAACCTCCCATACCCCTGCAATCCTCCCAATACCCATTATCTCACTCGCTGACCCTTCTACTTGCCAAACCTCGCACTCACCAACCCTCCCCCTCCCTGATCCTCCCGTACCCCCACAACCCTCCCAATACCCACTATCTCACTTGCTGACCCTCCTACTCACCAACCCTTGCAGTCACCAACTCTCCCCTTCCCTGACCCTCCTGCTTCCAACCCTCCTACTCGCTGCTTCCCCTGCTTGCCAACCCTCGTGCTTGCGACCTCTTCCACATGCTGTCTCTTCAGGTCCCCAATCCGCCCTCTCACCACCTCTCCTGCTCACTGCTTTTTCCGCTCGCTGACCCTTCCGTTCATTGACTCTCCTGCTTCACGACCTTCTATGACCTCCCTGCTTGCTGTCTCTCCTGCCTCCCAAGCCTCCCACTTGGAGCTCCTCTCACTCTCTCCCTTGCTTCCTCTGCCTCACTGCCCCTTCCCAGCGCCCTTGCTCACAGCGCGGTTTCAGGAGAGGGAAGGTTGGAGAGCGGGAGGGCCAGGGAACAGGAGGGTTGGGGAGGGAATCGGTAAGCAGGAGGATGAGTGAGTGGGAGGATTGGGGGAACAGGAAAGGCAGCAAGCTGGAGGGTTTAGGAGGGTCAGCGTTGGATAGTCGATGAATAAAAGAGACGGCGAGCAGGAGGGTTGGGGAGTAGGGGGAAGCAGTGAGTGAGAGGGTTGGGGAGTAGGAGGGAAGCAGTGAGCGGGAGGGTTGGGGAGTAGGGGGGGAAGCAGTGAGCGGGAGGGTTGGGGAGTACGGGGGAAGCAGTGAGAAGGAGGGTTGGGGAGTAGGTGGGAAGCAGTGAGCGGGAGGGTTGGGGAGTAGGGGGGAAGCAGTGAGCGGGAGGGTTGGGGAGTAGGGGGAAGCAGTGAGCGAGAGGGTTGGGGAGTAGGGGGGAAGCAGAGAGCTGGAGGGTTGGGGAGTAGGGGGCAAGCAGTGAGTGGGAGGGTTGGGGAGTAGGGGGAAGAGAGGGTTGGGGAGTAGGGGGGAAGCAGAGAGCTGGAGGGTTGGGGAGTAGGGGGGAAGCAGTGAGTGGGAGGGTTGGGGAGTAGGGGGAAGCAGTGAGCGAGAGGGTTGGGGAGTTGGGGGGAAGCAATGAGTGGGAGGGTTGGGGAGTAGGGGGAAGCAGTGAGCGAGAGGGTTGGGGAGTAGGGGGGAAGCAGTGAGTGGGAGGTTTGGGGAGTAGGGGGGGAAGCAGTGAGCGGGAGGGTTGGGGAGTGGGGGGTAAGCAGTGAGTAGGAGGGTTGGTGAATGGGAGATAAGTAGAAAGAGTTAGCAAGTTGTTAAGATTTAGTAAGTTATGAAACGCATTAGTAAATGTACACTTGGTGTATTCTGTACAGCTACAAATGTTTATCTTTTATATTGGGCCATAACTTCCAAGCTTCCCAGCGTCAGATTGTGGGGGGGTACCCCAAAGATGCACAGGGGAATTCCTCTTGGAACTTCCCAGATAAGGGTTTCACAAACTTCCTCTGGGCAATGGCCCTGCATTGGAAACCATGCTGAAAATGTGATTTTAATCGCAAACTTCGGATGGTTCCTACAGGATTACACCAATAGTTACTCAAAAAGAATTAGAAGAATTAAAACATCTTCTAACTTCTGGGTAATTATAGTAAAGACCCAGACTGACCCCCACCCCCCCACCCACCATGGGACTCCCCCACATCTCCGACCCCTCACGGGAATCCTCCCACACCCTTGAGCACCAGGGGACGCCTCTCACCACCCTGACTAACAACCCCTCCATGGTATTACCTACCCTCCTAAACCCCATGGGATTTCTCTTGCTTGCACAGGACTCGTCCCCCCCCAACCCCCCTGACCCACCCTTGCCGCTGCAGGGCTGACCTGACCTGACAACCCCGCCGGGTCGATCCCTGCACTCCACAACCTCCAGCCACCTGCACCTCACCCGAGGTCCGGCCACGCTTCCCGACGTGACCTGACCACCCCCTTCCCCCCATCCCCTGAGGTCCAAGGACGTGCCGTAAAAATGGGGTATGTCCTCCTTCACTTCGATGGAGCTGGACTGCGACGCCTTGAGGGCCACTGTGCTGCCTGGATCTCTCCCAGCCTGAGTTGGAAGGTTGGGCGAGAGACAGGCATGGAAGAAAATCCACACAGGTAATTGGGCACGGAGTGGCAATCCGTCACTGATTGCCGCTCCGAGTATGTTTTTAGGTCTTATATACCAAGGTACATTTTTGAAGAACCAAATCACAATAAATCTATAAGCATTTTTAAAATTCTATTTACATCCATTTACAATTTTCCAATATCCCAGTTCGCCCTCACTATTTTATTAGTGAATATCACTGACCTGCAAGTTCCCTTCGAAGCTACACACCATCTTGACCTGGAACTATATAATTGTCCCTTCACTGTCACTGGATGAAAATCCTGGAACTCCCTTCCTACTAGCAGTATGGGTGTATCTGAACCACATGGACTTCAGTGGTTTAAGAAGACAGCTTCTCAAGGTCAATTAGGAATTGGCAATGAATGCTGGCCTAGCCAGTGACACCCACATGCCATGAAAGAATAGATAAAAAGAAACTCTGCTTAATGATTAAACCAAGAACAGTTCTCTTCTGCTCAGGATAGCAGCACCTATTGTGAGTCTTCTTCCTGAAGTCTCTCTGTGTGACTGACTCTGAGAGTCTGTGAATCTGTACACAAGGTGTTTTCTTCCCTAAAGGACATTAGTGAATCAGATGGGTTTTAAACAATAATTAATGACAATTTTATGGTCTGTATTACTGAGACTAGCTTTCAGTTCCAGATTTATTATTTGAATTTAAATTCCACGAGCTACTTGGATGGGACTTAACCTATGTCCTCAGAACATTAACCTGAGCCTCTGGATTACTAGTCCACTAACATTGCCACTACACCACATCTCCCCCAAAACGTATCTGTGTATATTAACACTTTGAGCCTATTAGAATAATATAGAACATTAACAGTTGAGCTGCCACTTATATCAAGGTAAAATTGAGTTGGACTGCTGATGATGTAATCAACTATGAATGCAAAGTTTGAGTAGTTTTTGCAAAGAGCAACATTCTTTTTCCCACTGCTGACTAATTCCCACATATCCACTTTAAACTATTTTCTGAACGTTGTTAGGAAATGGATGTCACTGTTTGGTGTCTACCGCAAAAGCCACGGAACCCAGCATCTGAAACCAACTGATCTTGTGGTGAGTTGCCTTGTTTTGTTTAAGGCATTGCACTGAGAGATCTATCGTTTAATATTTGATAGCAGTAGGTGTTCAGAAGCTCCATACTTGGAAGGAAATGAACCCCTGTAAAAGTGAAAGCCCTTTAGTCTCATAATAGCACAGGCAATTAGACCCAGTATGAAGTTTCATATACTTTACAGAGTATTTAAATTCTAACCAGCACTGTCCTGGACTAATAATCCAGAGACCCAGAGTAATGCCCTGTGGACTGGGGTTCGAATCCCACCATGGCAGATGGTGGAATTTGAGTACAATAAAAATCTGGAATTAAAAGTCTAATGATGACCATGAAACTGTTGTCGATTGTCATAAAAACTCATCTGGTTCACTAATGTCTTTTCGGGAAGGAAATCTACCATTCTCACCTAGTCTGGCCTACATGTGACTCCAGATCCTCAGTAATGTGGTTGACTCTTAAATGCTCTCTGAAATGGCCTAGCAAGCCACTCAGTTGTTTCAATCTGAAACAAAGTCAATAAAAAGAAATGAAACCGGACAGACCACCTGGCATCGAAATGGCAACGGCAAACCCAGCCCTGTCAGCCCTGCAAAATCCTCCTTACTAACATCTGGGGCTAGTACCAAAATTGGGAGAGCTGACCCACAGACTAACCAAGCAACAGCCTGACATGGTCATATTCACTGAATCATATCTTACAGATAATGTCCCAGACTCCACCCTCACCATCCCTGCGTATGTTCTGTCCCACCAGCAGGACAGACCCAGAAGATGTGGCAGCAGAGTAGTGTACAGTTGGGACGGAGTTGCTCTGGGAGTCCTCAACATTGAATCCGTCCTCCATGAAGTCTCATGGCATCAGGACAAACATGGGCAAGGAAACCACCTGCTGATTACCATGTACCGCCTCCACCACCCCTACCCTCAGCTGGCGAATCAGTGCTCCTCCATATTGAACACCACTTGGAGGAAGCATTGAGGGTGACAAGGGCGCAGAATGTACTCTGGGTGGGGGACTTCAATGCCATCACCAAGAGTGGCTTGGTAGCACCACTACTGACCGAGCTGGCCAAGTCCTAAATGACGTCTGCTAGAGTCACTCTGTGGCAGGTGGTGAGGGAACCAAGAGGGAAAAACATACTTGACCTCATCCTCGCCAACCTGCCTGCCGCAGATGCCTTTGTCCATGACATATCAGTGGGAGTGGCCACTGCACAGTCTTTGTGGAGACGAAGTACTGTCTTCACATTGAGGATATCCTCAATCATGTTGTGTGGCACTACCAACATGCTAAATGGGATAGATTTTGAAAAGACCTAGCAACTCAAGACTGGGCATCCATGAGGTGCTGTGGGCCATGAGCAGCAGCAGAATTGTACTCAGCCAAAATCTGTAACCTCATGGCCCAGCATATCTCCCACTCTATCATTACCACCAAGCCAGGGGATCAACTCTGGTTCGACAAAGAGTGCAGGAGGGCATGCCAGGAGCAACACCAGGCATACCTAAAAATGAGGTGTCGACCTGGTGAAGCTACAACACAGTACTACTTGTGTGCCAAACAGTATACGCAGCAAGTGATAGACAGAGCTAAGTGATCCCACAACCAACGGATCAGATCTAAGCTTTGCAGTCCTGCACATTCAGTTGTGAATGGCAGTGGACAATTAAACAACTCACGGGAGGAGGAAGCTTCACAAATATCCCCACCCTCAATAATGGAAGAGTCCAGCACAATCAGCGCAAAAGATAAGGATGACGCATTTGCAAGAATCTCCAGCCAGAACTGCCGAGTGGATGATCCATCTTGTTCTCAATATCAAGATATCAAGTGACGGCTGAAGGCACTGGATACTGCAAAGGCCATGGGCCCTGACAACATTCCGGCAACAGTACTGAAGACTTATGTTCCAGAACTTACCACGTCCCCTTGCCAAGCTGTTCCAGTACAACTACAGCATAGGCATCTACCCAACAATGTGGAAAATTGCTTAGGTATGTCCTGTACTCGAAAAGTAGGACAAATCTAACCCAGCCAATTACCGCCCCATCAGTCTACTCTCGATCATCAATAAAGTGATGGAAGAGGTCATCAACAATGCTATCAAGCAGCACTTGCTTAGCAATAACCTGCTCACTGATGCTCAGTTTGGGTTCCGCCAGGGCCACTCAGCTCTTGACCTCATTACAGCCTTGGTTCAAATATGGACAAAAGAGCTTAACTCCAGCGGTGAGGTGAGAATGACTACCCTTGACATCAAGGCAGCATTTGACTGAGTGTGGCCTTAAGGAGCTCTGGCAAAACTGGAGTCAATGGGAATCAGGGGGAAAACTCTTTGCTGGTTGGAGTCTTTTCTAGCACAAAGGAAAATGGTTGTGCTTCTTGGAGGTCAATCATCCCAGTTCCAGGACATCACTGCAGGAGTTCCTCAGGGTAGTGTCTGAGGCCCAACTATCTTCAGCTGCTTCATCAATGACCTTCCTTTCATCATAAGGTCAGAAGTGGGGACCTTTGCTGATGATTGCACAATGTTCAGTGCCATTCGTGACTCCTCAGATACTGAAACAGTCCATGTCCAAATTCAGCAAGATCTGGACAATAGCTAGGCTTGGGCTGACAAGTGGCAATTAACATTTGTGCCATACAAGTGCCAGGTAATGACCATCTCCAACAAGAGAGGATTTAACCACCGCCCCTTGGTGTTCAATGACATTCCCATCACTGAATTACCCGCAGTTCACGTCTGGAGGTTACCATTGACCAGAAACTGAACTGGACTATCCATATAAATACTGTGGCTACAAGAGCAGGTCAGATGCTAGGAATCTTGCGGTGAGTAACTCACCTCTTAACTCCCCAAAGCCTGTCCACCATCTATAAGGCCCAAGTCAGGAGTGTGATGGAATACTCTCCAATTGCCTGGGTGAGTGCAGCTCCAACAACACTCAAGAAGCTTGGCACCATCCAGTACAAAGTAGCCCACTTGATTGGCACCCCATCCACAATCATTCACTCCCTCCACCACCGACTCAGTGTCAGCAGTGCGTACCATCTACAAGGCGCACTTAAGAAACTCACCAACGCTCCTGAGGCAGCACCTTCCAAATCCTTGACTGTTACCATCTAGAAGGACAAGGGCAGCGGACACATGGGAATACAGCCACCTGGAGGTTTCCCTCCAAACCACTCACCAACCTGTCTTGGAAATATATCACTATTTCTTCACTGTCGCTGGATCAAAATCCTGTAACTTACCCACTGTGAGTCTACCAACACCATAGTGACTGCAGCAGTTCAAGAAGGCAGCTCACTATCACCTACTCAAGGGCAGTTAGGGATGGGCAATAAATGCTGGCCCAGCCAGCAAAGCCCACATCCTGTAAATGAATTTTAAAAAACACTGATTGTGGTTCCGCCAAATACAGCTCTCAACTCTTTTCAAATCTGATTGGGTTTAAGTACTGCAATGATGAATTTGACTTGTACGCACTAAGGGTTTATACAAGAATGGTGGTGATTGTAATTTCTACTCCTTCACTCTGTTCTTCATGAGGTACTCTCGTATGACATTGTCAACCAGCAGTGAATAACTCAGGAGTCACTGGGCAGAGTTTTCCGTGCCTGTTGTCGCCAGGTGTCATGGCAAGTGTGAGTGGATAACACGACGTCATGAGATTGCAATTGTCTGCTCCACCGTCAATGGCAGGCCATGTTTCCCACCGCCGCACATCAAGAACTTCATTTTAATGTATCTGCATATCATTATAAGCCCAGCTCGCCGAAATCATCCCCTCATGTCAAATTTACTGTCCCAGTCGGAGGGAAAACATGTTGTTACAGAACACGTCTTGAGAAGTGTGAGTGCAGAAGCTGGGACTTAATGCCTGGGCCTTGCTCAAAACATGGACATCTGAGGAGCAGAAGAGCTCGAGTACCTACAGCAACGGCACCCTGGAGGAACGTGCATCGCATGCTAGGTGGACTCTTGTGGACATGGTTCCACTCCAAAGCAGCTCACGGAATGTGGAAGTGTCTTTGGAATGGTCTGCAACAGATGATCATCGAGGGCATGGAGAGGAAAGTCTAGGTTTGACTGGGAAAGGAAGTTGTTTCAGGAGAGGTGAGATTGGGAAGGGGGAACGATAGTGTTGGGGGGTGAGGTTGCGGGGAGGGAGTATGGGGTGGGAGGAGGGCGTAACGGGGAAGATACGGCAACTGGGGATATAGGTGTAAGGTGGGGAGGAAGGTGTAAGGAAAAGAGTACAGGGGAGAAGGAGTTTGGAGAGGGGAGGGGCTTCAGGTGGAAAATGGAGTTCTGAGGGAGGAAGGAGTCCAGAGGAGGAAGGAACCTGGAAGGGGGAAGGAATCCTTGAGGAGGGAGGAGTAAGTTTGGAGGAAGGAGTAAGGAGGAGGGATGTCCAGGTGAAAATGCAAGGGAGGGGCGTGTGAAGCCGATGACTGCCTCCTGGGGAACAAAATGATGGTGGGCTAGGTAGGAGGGAATAGTGAGTATAAGAGGGAGCAGAGTGAGCTGATAGGGTGGAGGGCAAGGGTGCGACGGTAGTGATAGAAGGGACGGTGAGGGTGGTTGGTGGGGACTCAGAGGCAGACACAGACCCTGGAAATCGGAAGGAGGAGGTCGGGGAGGTCAATGTGGATGGGGTGGGATTCTCGGGAAGGTAGGGAATGTACACTCTGTCCTTCATGAGGTACTCTTGTATGACATTGTCAGCTAGCAGTGAATAACTCAGGAGTCACTGGGCAGAGTTTTCCGTGCCTGTTGTTGCCAGTTGTCATGGCAGGTGTGGATAACACGATGTCATGAGATTGCAATTGTCTGCTTCACCCGTCAATGGTGGGCCGCGTTTCCCACCGCCGCACATCAAGAACACCATTTTAATATATCTGCATATCATTATAAGCCCAGCTCGCTGAAATCATCCCCTCGTGTCAAATTTACCCTCCCAGTCGGAGAGAAAACACGTTGGTACAGAACACATCTAGAGACATCCCATAAAGAAAAGGGTACTAGTTGGTAGGTGATGGTGGGGAGGTGGAAGGTGTTGCCATGGTGCGGGGGGGGGGGTCAACAGCGATGGGGGAAAGGACATGGATGACTGGGAGAGGGAAAAGGACAGGGGAGCCGAAGACAAATTTTACCAGTCCCATTCTTCTAAAACCAAAAGTGAGCGGAGCCTCATGTTGGACGGGTACAGGTGCTTCATGGGAGTGCGGATCAGTGGGTGGACGGAGATGCAGGTCAGCTCAGATGGACAACTGAAAGAGAACCCCAGCAGGCAGCATTGAAAATGCTCAAGACAGGAAATGAGTAGATGGAGGAAGACTCTGTACGTGGGAGAGTGCTTGCATGAGGCTCCGAAAGGCCCTGCCACAATCACACACTTCTCTCTCCAGAGTCACTTATGGGCTGGCTGTGTGCAGTTGAACTGTTGGAGGGTGGGGGTGTGTGCAGTGGTAGGATTAGTGAAGCCTGTCAATGAAGCTGAAAGACACCATAACACATTTTTCAGTGAAATAAAATATATTTTCCGATTATAAAGTGACAAAGTATGTTCACCCATGCAACCACTTGTGATCAGAAATTTTTAAGTTTTCTAGGCTTACCACTTCTTCTAGGTGCTGCCCTGACATCCACAGCAGGGGTGGAGACAGCCTGTGCAATGGTTGGCCTTCTTGCTTCTGATGACTTCAGCGTGTGTCCTCTGGAGGGCCAAGGCCTTCGGGGCCCCAGCTTGCTTTGGCTGTCCCTCTGTGGGCTGGCTGCTCCCTCTGCAGTGACAGAGGACGAGGTTGAGGGGGTCACAGGCAAAGGGGACTCAGAGGGAGAGGACAGACTCTGAGATTCCTGAGTGGATGACCCAGGGGTATCCAGCTGCTGCTCCTCCTCCTATTGGGTGCCCGAGGGCCCTGGCCTGACTCCTTGAGGGGAAGGAGCACCTGGAGGAACGTTGAGGTGCCCTGTTTCCTCTCGCATTGGCATTGCAGGAAGTCACCCATGGTTACTGCAATGCAGTGCAGCTCTGAGCGCATCTCTGCACTCTGCTGGACCATGGCGTCCCCCATCCTTCCCATGAAGAGCTCCATACATGCACATGTGGTTGCCACTTCATCAGCGAGCAGGCGGACGCACTCCTTCGACTTGCATGCCGCTCTGATGAGGGCTTCCAACAGCTCTGCGTGATGTTCCCCTGCCTTCAGCTGACCTTCCACAATGAATCCAGAGGCTTGTCATCTGACTCAGACCTCACAGATGCCTCTTTCCCAGCAGTCCTCCGACTGCCGGAGAGCTCAACTGAACCTCCTGCTGCAGACACGTGTCCGCGCAGTGACCACCAGATTGTGAACCCAAGTCTGCTCTAGATCTAGGTCCCAATGAGTTGTGTGTTTCTGCACTGGTGCCGGGTGTGGATAAGCGCTGTGACTTGGCTTCCAGACTGCTTATATCCAGCACTTCAATGGAGGAGGTGTCCTCTTGGCTGGAGGTGAGGATGTGGGTGGAGCTGAGGGACTGGCTGACTGAGGGTGTTAGTCACTTGGCAGAGCTCCCTGTGAACTAAACTAGAGATAATGAGTGCATGGCAGCAGAGTCAAAAGCAGGAGACAGAGCACTCACAGTTGCATTGAGAAAGGAATGATGTGGTGCAGGATCCTCACGTGTGCGTTCGCTGCCGACGTCACCGTCACCAGTCAGTGCGATGGCACACTCGTCAAAGTGAGTGAGGGGCCTAATGTGGGCCACTCCACCCCGCCCCGGGACCTCTCCCTGCAGATGTCACCAGCTTTTCCTGCGTGGAAACAAATGGAGAGAGTGTGTGCAGGACACATGGCACTGTCTGGAATGTTTGTGAGGTGAGCGGAGCTATGGATGGGATGAGGACATGAGCTCCAGAGGATATGAGCCTGATGGAGACGTGAGGGTGTGAGTGAGACTTAGTGGTGTTATCCCTTGAGGTCTGAGATCCCTGTGGATGTGTGTTGGGTTTGTGAGTGTGTGACTTGAGAGTGATGAGAATTGTGACTTACCCTGGTGGAATAGATGAGACCATTCATCCTTTTTCGGCACTGGATAGCTGTCCTCTTCTGCAGGGCATTGACACTGACTGCTGCTGCCACCGACTCCCATGCTGGATTGGTGACCTTGCTTGCTGGTCTTCGCCCAGAATGGGGGTAGAAGACTTTGCGGCGGGCCTTCACTGCGTCCAGTAGGCGCTTGAGGAAGGCATTGCTAAATCTGGAGGCAGCACCTTTCCTCCCTTTAGCAACCGTGACTTTGCAGCAGCTTCCTATCACTTGAAGAGCGCTAGCTCTTTGCAGGGGCTGCCTTTAAATATGTCGCCCGGTTTACTGAAGGCCAGAGGTGGCAGCAGGTCGGGCGAATGAGAGGATGTTCCGCCGGTGACCTGGTGTGTTTCCCAGGAATACATGATTAATGAGGCAGGATTGGGATGATGTAGCGTGAAAAGCTGCCATTGCGGTCGGTGGGTAAAACGTTCTCTTTCCCGCCTGCTAACACACTTAATGCAAATCCGGGACGATTCCGTCCACTGCCTTTAAGCAGCATTACCTCCTGTATTGGTACATATATTGATACATATTGGTATTTTAGAGGTGTATATATTTACATTAGCTTTGCCATAAAGTTGCACTGAAAATTTTATCTTGTTATATTGGGATTGGTCCTATTCTTGATTAATATTAGGCCTTCCCTCAAGGGCATTAAAATTGAAGATTGTTTCATACTCACCATTACTGAGGCTAGCTTTACATTCCAGGTTTATTAATTGAATTTAAATTCTATTTGCTGCCATTGTGGGATTTGAACCCATAAACTCAGAGGATTAGCCTGGGCTGCTGGGTCATCTTCTCCTGATTATAGTAAGGATTAATTAGCGTTTGTTAGAATTTATGATAGGGGCGTCTTACTCTTTTCCCTTATGCTCTGTGTCATTTTCTCTTGGAGAAAGGGAGGGTGAGCATTAGTGAATGCCTACTGAAAAGGACAGTTCATGTGTGTGAGAGTCTTCTTGTTGCATATATGCTGAGAAGCAGAAGAAGCAAGATGTTAGCAGGGTGGGGAGGTGCTAAATGGATGGATTGTCAAGTGAGGAAGGAGGATTCAAGATGACTCCTTGGTTCTGCAAACGTCCAAGTGAGAACAGAGTGATAATGTTATAAAGGCAATAAAGAGGTGAGGGATGTGTTTAGGCGGGGAACAAGTGGAGCTATGGTCATGTGATGGGCGATGGAGGATGTGGTGCAGGGGAAGGAGTGCTTCAGTGTGTTGGGGAGGAGAAAGATTGTTGCCAGGAGTTACTAAGAGATGGCTGTACTCACCCTTTCTGCTCTTATCAGGTTATTGAAATGTTTCTTGCATTAAACTCTTGAGTAGGGGTGAGGCTCCTAGAGCATCTAATCTTAGCCATCTTTCTCAATGCTCGGAGAATGGCCATGTTTGGTTTCTTCCCGCTATTGGTTAGAAATGAGAACTACCCTCATCTCTTGGAGCAGGGCCTCCATAGATGCACCAGAAAACCTTGGTGGGGGGCAGTGGGGGGGGGGTTAGTGGTGCTGCTTGTGCCTCATTGCTGCAGAAAACTTTGCGGCAATCCCATGGAGCCATCTTCCAGAAGGAAATACAACCCTCTTGTTTCATATAGGCCTGTTGTAAATTTGCTTCTGAAAATGGACCGACTTTCTGTCCCCAGTGCAATCGGGTAGAAAAGACACCAGTCAAATTTGATTGAGATCTGGGAGTTAAAATACTCCAAACTGTAGGCCAGCAGGTGCAATTCGCATTACTCTCACTCCCTACCCGCCTGAAACCTGGGATAAAATTGACCCCATTATATGGATATAAGAACAGATGGTTCAAAGTTGATCAGAAAGCAAGGACCTGGCATGGTTGACTGGTAGCTGATATGATTCAAAGGAATACTTCAGCTGAAACACACTGGAATGTCACAGTTTCAGTGTTTTCCTAAGCAAATGGAGGATTAAGAAGACTTTGGGGTGCAGCTTGTACCTTATGATTAACATAAACCCATCCAATTGAAAACTGCAATACTGGACACATCTACGAGTGAGCGTTGCACATTTGTGTACTTGGTTACTTTGTTGTTTTGTGTTCCTTAGCAATGTTCAGTGTTTTTGTCAGATATGGCAATGAAATATCTTTAATATCAGCACCTCTGTGTTGTTTTGTGCCACATGATGCCAGAATAGTGAAGTAAAAAAAAACTCAGCTCAATTAACTTTTCATTGTTTAACCTGTTAAAATGGTGTGAAGTTCTTCTTCAGTTCTGGTGAGGACTCAGTCAGTTGTGTGAGAAAGAGGTGAATTTCTGGGTTTCAATACTGTAGAGCTCTTTACTCCCTCAATCATTCCTTCATCCTGTAGCTACAGATTTTTCAAACTAAAGCTCGGCCTAACTTAATTTATCCAGTCTGCTCTCTTACTTTATCAAGCTTGGTGGTATCCATCACAATGGGCCTTCCACTCTCAATTTAAAAAAAAAATCTTTGAGATAATAATATGATTTAAATCTCTTAACCTATACAGAAATCATAACAAGGGTTCTCTGGGAAGCTCTGCTCAGTATAGCTAACTGTTTGCATAGCTCCCAAAGACAGCCTAGTAGAGAGAGCTTTACTGAAGAACTGACAAATATTCAACAACCATTTTCTAAATTCACTTTTTCCCATTTTAATGTCAATGGCTTGGTTGGCAAAGAAGGCATGCAACACGAGTTCTAAGGATGAATGGCACAGCTTTTCTCCTGCAGTAGGTTAGGAGATGCCAGTGGATAATTAGTCTAAGAACTGAGGGATACAAGGCACAGAATTGAGCAGCTGAAATATGGTATTTAGCAGACACAAAGCAACCCAACTGGTGGTATTTGAATTGCAGAACACAAAGCGGAGGACACCTAGTGAGCTAAGAGCAACAGAGTTGGTTTAACAATGGCCTGCAAAGGGATTCTATTGAATGTTTCTTTTATTATTGTTCAAGTTAAGAAAAGGGTCTCAGAGCGGGAACTTCACATCCAAAATCAACTAATCTCCATTTCGCCTCTCCATGAGCCCAAGATACACTTTAACTTAAAGAGAGAGCTTCTGTGAGTTCTGCTGAATCCCACCTCAATGCTGTTTCAAAAGGTATTAAAATACTTTCACCTTTTGAAATCTCTTGTTGATTGTTTTGAATTGAAATCCCATTAGCTTTGAATTAATTGGCTTTTATCAAGGCGCAACTGGATGGAAATACAGGATTAGGCTTGTAATAATTAGCACCAAGAGACAGCATTGATGTGGTGCTTGCCTCACACTGGGCTATAGTTTGGGGATTCAGAGGCACCATTCAGCTCTTCTCTGACAGGGGTGAGCTGATCATTTATTTATCTATAGGAGGGAGGAGGAGACAGAAACGCTAAGGGACCTTTGTGCTTGAAGCCGTGAATAAGACACAATTGCATCTGAAGGGGAGGAGAGAAGTTTGGCATCTCAAAGCATGATAAAGAGGGTTAAAGGGATTTTGTCCCTGACAGTGGTCATCCATAGCGTTGTGACTTGAAGCTGGCCAAAGAATTGGGGGTGGGGATGGTTGTACCTGTGAGTTGTATAACAGGCAGACTCTTAGTTGTATTTTTAGAGGATCTTTTAACCCTTTTAGGTCAGCAAGCGTTTCAGTGCTAATGTGAATGAAATTTATTATTATTAAAAAATGATTATCACAGAATATTGGAAAGATTGCCTCTGATTATTATACCTTAAGGATATTGTGAACATAGTGGGAAATATGCCCTAACACTCACTTTATGTTGTAAACTTGCAAACATACTCTTTTAGAACATTCTTAATTAAGTGAAGGAACCAGAGGAAATATTCCTCCTACAGTAACACATAGTAACTGGAGGGAGTCTTTCACTATGGTGCATTAAAAGATCATTGCTCTTTGGTGATGAATTTGTCACAAAAGGCATGCTACCACTTCTGAAAGCAAGTGTGTTTTGCTGATACCAACAATCTTGGTCAAGAACAAGGTATATAACCTGCTCGGAGTTGAACTTGCCTAGATTGTTAGTGGAAGGTTCTGGTGGTTTTTTCCAGAGTTTCCCAGTGCGTTAGTCTGCCTGAAAATATTGGAAAATAGAGATCAGTAGAAAAAATCCTTTTTGTTTATTCGCTTCTTTAACTCTGCTTCCAATGTTCAATTTTGGATGTCTCCAGAATTTTTTATTTTGTGAGCCCGGTATTTAGGATTTCTGCAGGTTTTGCTATGGATAAAGGATTCCCAGCACACAAGGGTTACAGTTTATGTTTTGCTTCTTTCTGGGAACACATTTGCTCATATCTAATGTTGCTCTGTGTCAGTTCAGGGGTGTTGATGTGCTGGCACATTTACTTGCATAAAAAAAATCCCAAAGATAGGACAAGTCCATTGACATCACCACTGTAAGCATCTATCTGTCAGGCTAGTTTAGTGCCACCCCACATTGTGGTAGGATGTAAGTTTGTGCAAACAATTTCCTTTATGCCAAGTCCCTAATTTTGGTTTGAAAGAAGCACTTTCAAGTGCCGTGCTAGTCTACTTTAATCCAAATGCCCGATGTTAGAGCATCTCAGTGCAATGCTGGTTCACCGCTCTTATTGCCTGAGCAATTTCCCTAAAGTGTCAGGGGAAATTCAGGAAAGAAATCAACTGTCAGTTGCCCTGGAGATGTTAATACATAACAACAGATTGATGATGGTAACATCATCATTGCAAGTTCACTCACAAAGGTGCAGCTGATACCTGGGCAACTGGACAGTTGATATTGTCAATTTGTACTGTACTATAATACATACTAAAAGATATTTTTATTAGAATGAGAAATCCCAACCACAGTGTCATCAGCCTGTCTGTTAATTTTTGGTGGGTACTGGGAGATATGTGATTGTATCCCTAGATTACAATGGCTGTGCATAACAGCCCTCACATTCTGCAGGGGATTGTGGTGTGTACCTATAAGGGATTGTATGTTTTATGTCGATGTCCTGCTTTAAATATATAGGTGAGTCAGCAGAGCGAGTGTCGCACCATTCTGAATATAGTTCATGTTAGACAGTGATTCTATACGGACTGTTCAGAGTTATATTAGGCGAGGTTTGTAAAGTCTATTTCTGCAGCCTGACCTCAGAACACGGAAAAAAGTATACGAAAAAAATCAATTGGCTTTGCTGACAAAAGCTCTATCCAACTATAGCAGGATTTACACCCTAATCCCGATTTAAAATTAGAAGACATTGCCTCGCTGTTTCACGTAGATGGTATGGCACTAAATGAATGGCAATGCCCCTGGCGACAGAGCCAGGCTGTTGCTGATTCCCTCTTTAATCCTTGCATGCTGGGAGTCTCTGAAAAATGCAGGGCTCGAGCTGACCTGCTCATTGTGGCAGCACAATACATATTCATATTAGGAATTATATTCACAATTGCAGCACAGACCTGTTTCATGGGAGATCTTTTCTCTCTCCATTTCTTCTTTTGCGAAAGCTGCAGCAAAGCGAAAAACTCAGAAGAGCAAAACGGTTACAGATTGTAGTGTCATTGAGGGCTTCAGATGCTTTGTTTGTAAACTGAATGGATACCTGGCAGTGGATAGCAGGCTGAAATCTAACTGAGGATATTGAACGGTTTGTGTGCTGAATACCAGACACCCAGGTGTGAGTTATTGCACCCTGAGGTGGAGGTATCATTGCACTGGTGGAAAAGAAATAAAGTTCATTCTGACTTTTGATGTAAAGATAAATCTCAAAAATCAATATATATTTTATGGCAATGAATTGATTGATATATAGGGAATAACAAGAGCAATAGTACACACTATATAGGAAAAACTGAAAGCTGCATTAGTCTGTATAAATTGTATAGGACCAATAGAAGTGAGTGATAATGCATATTAATTAGAGAATGGCTGAAGAGATTACATTGTGCATTATATTGGGAATACTGAAGGGAGTGATAATTGATTTTATATTGAATATTACAGAAGAGAGTCATAGTGTATATCATATAGAGCAAAACCAAAAAGAGCAAAAATATGTATTACAGAGAATTACTGGGTGGAGGGCATGTTGCATTATGTAGGAAAGAGGTGAAAGGATGATAAGGATTAGGGAGGCACTGGTACCTATACAGACTTCAAACTCTTGGTGGACTGTTCACAAATCTCTGTTATGGTCCTGATTGTTCATATGATTGATAGCAGCTCCATTATTTGCTTCACTCTTTATCCAAATCTATTTTGTGTTTTGCTGCAGGTATAGTATTGTGGATGAGTTTACATGGGCCAAATGGGCCTTCTTGGTTTAAATCTATCCAATGAACCTGCAATAATTTTCCATCATAAGTGTTATCAATACAGATAAGGAAAATATCAATACTTAAGCATTTTGAATTCATAATGTTGGATGTGAGAAAATGAACTATCAAGTGTCATCAGGAAAGCATAATCTAGACAGCACTTGGTATGTGTTATAAATTAAGGAGAATAGTATTCTTTGTACACATAACGGATCAATGCATTCTTTTCATGGAGAAATTGTGCTGGAGGAAGGTTGCTAATGTAATCTTCTGTTCAAAAAGTGAGAAAGGGATAAACCAGGTAACCATACACCTGTTAGTCCAACATTGATGATGGGTAAGCCAAGATATGGGATAACATTAATAATCATTCAAAAAGATGCAGATTAACTAAAATCAGGCAACACGAATGCTCAAAAGACAAGTCAAATGTTCCATTAAATTTAAGAAGAGCTTTTGAGGAAATACTAGAATATATTGATAGAAGAAATCTAAAAGCCTAGAGGAGGATTTTTGGCACAATATAGGCACGTGGAAAGGAACCTAGCAGCATGAATAGGAATTTAGTTACAACACAGAAAGTGTGTTTTTTTGAAATGGAGGGACCAATGGTGTCACTAGGGGTCAGCGTTGGGAGCATTGTTTTCTGAATTTGGGTAAAGGGAGTACAATACCAACATTTACAGACTAAATGAAACTTTGAAACCGTGTTAACCATGAAGAGAACTGCGTGCAACTTCAGGACAGGGGCAGGCTAATTGATTGGAAAGCTAAATGCTAAATCTAATGTATTTTGGAAATTTATACTCTATGATGAAACTTAAAATGAGGAGAGGAACAGAAAGATATAGGGATTCAGGTACACAGATCTTTAAAAATAGAAATACAAATTGGTAAAGCTGTAAAAAAAAAAGGTGTATGGTATCCTAGCTTTAATAAATTGGGCCATTAGGTATAAAAGCAATGAAGTGAATGTTAAACTTCTACAAATCATTACCAGGCTGTATTTAGATTACATTAGGAAGGATGTCCAGACTATGGAGAGGATGAGGAAGAGATTCATTAAGGTGAGATTTTAGTTGTAAGGAGAGATTATGGAATTCTCCTCATTAGACCAGAGTAGCTTATGAGGAGATTTGATGGAAACATTCAACATTATGGAAGGATTTGATGAAGTGAACTGGTGATATGAAATTATTTCCACAGGCTGCTGAGTTGATACCCAGAGTGGAATCTTCCCATCCCACCAGCAACAGGAAGTGTGGCAGCTGGGAGAACCTAATTTGGCATGAGGCCAAAAATCAGTTTCCTGACGTCAGGATGAATTGTAGGCATTTTGTTCTCATGGCTTTAAGGGCGGGTTAAAGGGGGGGGGTCGAGTTTCCTGATGACCAATGTTGGGAAGCCCTTTTGCATACATTAGCATGTCATGCATGCTCATTAAAAGGCCACCTTACCGAAATGAAGTTTCCCTGCCAAATTAAGTTGCCCACCAGCGAGAAATTATAACACTCACTCTTACGACTGTATATAAGTGGCTTGCACCTGGCAAGGTAGGCTTTTTACATGATTAACGGTGAGTTGCTGCTGCAAAGTCCTCTGGGGAGCGCCTGTAAATGCCAGCCTAGTTGAGACTGGGTGATGGCAGTGCTTGGAGGGCGACCAAGGAAGGGAGGAAGGATTAGCAGGGAAGGGTGGAGCAGTGGCTGGGCAAAGGTGGAAGGGATAGTGCAGGCTGTCCGGATGCCCCTTAAATAAGGCGCCTGGACCTTTGACCTCATGAGGTAATGGTGGGGGCAGCAACTTGCTGCGTGCCCATGCCACGAGAATCGGAGAGCTCCTCGCTGATGCATATTTAATACTTTGAGCAGTGCAAGATTGCATGTGGTCAGCCGTCTCACACCCACCCTCCACCCCCAGCAGGAATCACTCTCACTTCCCCGCTCACCACTGAATTTAGACTACAGAATGGAAAATTCCTCCCAGTGAATAAATTTTAAATGATTAATGAAAGGAGAGCTTAGGAGAAACCTTTATTTTGAAATGTAGCATTGTTAGCTTGTGGAATTTCCAATCATGAACAGTGGTTGAAGCAGGATCTAAAATAGATTTTCAGAAGAGAGAAGGATAAAAGTAAATGTTAATGTGCTACATGGAAAGGAGCAGGGAATGGGAGTAAATTGCATGGCTCTTTCAGAGAGCTACAGAGACACATTGGGCCAGATGGTTCCATGTGTGCTGTAAAATTCTATAATTGCACATTACAAATCGTGGTGATGTGCATGAATCCAAATATTATAAGGTTAGGTAACATCGCAGGATTTAATTCAAGATGTAATGTAAACCATTAGTGATAAACAAACAATACTTGTACCAAGTGTGGCTCACAAATATCGTTCACCAGTCATCAGCCATAGTACATGTCTGATGATAGCTTATATTGGAACAGTTGGTGAATCCCAGATGATTGGCAATAGACCAGGTTTAGAAATATATGGAGACTACAATTCAAAAGGACATTAATGTAAATTTTAAAAGTCTTTCATGTGTAACTTGTTTTTAAATTAAGATACACACATGATTGGCTCAATCATCCAAAACTCTGCTGCCTGTGTCTTAATTTGCACCAAGCCCAATTCACTGATCACCCCTGTGCTCGCTGACCTACATTGGTTCCTGCTCAAACAATGCCTCGAATTTAAAATTCTCACCTTTGTTTTCAAATCTCTCCATGGCCTTGCGTCTCCCTATATTTGTAATTCCCTCAGGTGCCTCTGAGAAATCCGTGTCCCTTTAATTCTGGCCTTTAGTACATCCCTGATTTTAATCACTCCACCACTGATGAATGTACTTTCGACTGCCTGGGACCATGGTCTTTAATTCCCTCCCTTAACCTCTCCATCTTTCTACCTCTCTTTCCTCCTGCAAGACACTACTTAAAACCTACTTCTTTGACCAAACTTTTGGTCATCTGCTCTAATGTCTCCGTATTTGGCTCAGTGTCAAAATTTGTTTTGTAACACTCCTATGAAATGTCTTGGGGAATTTCACTGCTTTAATGGTGCAATATAAATACAAGTTGTTGTTGTTTGTGGTACGTAAAACATGGGCAGAATCATCCCAGATTTGCACAAAGTGCTTTAGTGGGTGGAAAAAAGTTGTTTTCTCCATCAGCCGCAATGGTGGGTTTTCCAGCCGTATCGTTCCATTCCTGCCTCATTAATTATGCAACCGCAGAAAACATGCCAACACGCTGGCGGGCGGTCTCTGATTTGCCTGCCACACCGTTACCTCGCCGATTCCTCACGTAGGGCACCATATTTAAACTGCAGCTGCGCGCACATTTCTCAATGCTTGCAGCACGGAGCTACTCCATTTAAGATAAGGCCCTAAAAACTAAGAAGAGCGCAGATCTGCACTCAGTGATGCATCCCTGAGACGCCTTCTAGAAACCGTGGTGGCCCACCGCGAAGTCCTCTATCCCCGCTCTGGTCAAAGGAGGCCTAGCGGTCTCACCACTCCAGCTTGGGAGGCAGTGGCAGAGGTGGTCAGTGCCAATGCTGCACACAAGAGGTTGGCCATCCAGTGCAGAAAACGGATGGATGATTTCATCCATGCTGCCAGGAGAACCATCTTATCACTCTAAACTCGCACACTCGCAAGGCCATCACACATTCACTGGCATCTCACTCCCTGCCAGCTCAAGGGACATTGCTACTCATTCTTTCACACACACTCTCACACTCCATCTGGCCTCATCTCCTCTGGAGACTGCCTCCTCATCTTGCCATCTTGAGGCCACTTGCACAGATCAACATGTGCCTCCATACACACCTTGGGACACTCCCTTTCCCCAGTACAGCCCTTGCACTGCAGCTTCTTCCCTTGCCTGAGGGCATTTCTCCCCCTTCCCCAAGCAAGCCCTAGCCCTGCAGCCGTTGAAAAGCCACCCCAGCCTTTCAGCTGATCTGGAGCGTAGAGATCTGCCCGTAAGCCCTGCTAAAAGTGATGTGGTGTTGTCTGTGAAGCCTGGTGCTGATGGCTGTGAGTGCTGCCCGAAGCAAGGTAGGCAAACAAACCTCAAAGTCCCAAGCGAAGTGCAGCTCACCAGGTGCATGTCGCTTATGTACAGTTGTGAAACAGGTCAGCGTGCAATCATGCTGACGTGCCCGGATGGTCCAGCGTGGGGGGGTTAATTCTGGTGAGCAGGGCTTATAATTAGATGCTAAAGTATTGAAAATAGGTTCCCGACATGCAGTGGTGGGAAACGCAGCCCGCCGTTGATCGGTGGAGTGGATGATCGCAAACTGGTTTCACGATGGTGTGAAGCCGATATTTGGCCCTCTTGCCGTATTGTCCCCACCCCCCCACCCCGCCAGCCATAAGGCCTGACGCCAATGGGCCCGAAAATTCCAGCCCACATTATGCTATACTTTCAGTACCCTGCACTCCTGCAAATGTATCAAGTATACACAAGTAGTCCTTACAGTTTCTGGGGCTCTTTGCACACAATTATTGCATCAAAAACAATTTGCGGTAAACATTACATTGCTAGAAAGTTGCCGGTTTACAGGAATAAAGATTTATCCTGGATTAATCTAATCTTGTGCTAATTGAGAAAACTGCTGAATGGGAAAATAAAAGCTTTTTTTGCATGTCTATGTTCCAGGTAACAACCCTGAAGATTAAAGTTTGATTTGGGGCAGTAATGGCTTCAACTGTATTCATATTTGGGTTGACTTCCATTTTAATTTACTTTTACATCAAGTTTTCTCACTTCCTCTTAAAGGTGTAGTCACATGACAAGTTTGACATCATATCAAAGTGTAGAGTGTGAATGTGGAGGCATGACCTGACCTGACTCCACAAGGAAATGAAGTGAGACATTCTCTTCAGGTATAAAGACGGAACATTAGTGTAAACCTAGGTCCAAATTTATGGGGTCCTCTCAGTCCTCTGCATTAGCTTCAGTAAATATCAGCAAAACCTTTGAAGAAACAACTATTTACACTGTAACTTCAGGGTACTATCAACCTCCTGCCAGAGAAGTCCCATGAGAAATTCAAAATGAATAATTAGATTGCAATTGTTCTCTCATGCACATTTTTTTCTTTTTAGATGTTAAATTTGCAGCAAAAAGTTGTTGAGAAAAAGCAAAAATTGCAGATACAGGAAATCTGAAATAAAAAACAGAAATGTTGGAAAGGGCAGGTCTTGAAGCAACTGTCAAGAGCGAAACCATTCTGATGAAAGGCCACTGATCAGAAACGTTAACTCTTTTTTTGCACAGATGCTGCCAGACCTGCTGAGTGTTTCCAGCATTTTCTATTTTTATTATTGTGTTGGGATTATGTTATTTTAATTTTGCTCCTATCAAATTCCTTTGTGTTCTATTTGAGCAGAAATGTTATCAACTTCAATGGAAGATAAAGCCATTTGAAATTTGTGCACTTTGTAGAATACATTACAGTTGGGGCTAGGGGTGCTAAAGGCTTATGTTGTCCACTGGATGCACTGTATAGATCTCTTTTCCATTGAAGTCATTTAACAGGAAAATTTGGCAGGGCCATTGCCTAATTTATAAATATCTCCACTGTTTGATATTATTGTACAAAAGCTTAACTTGTTCATCTTACATAGTTTACTAATCTGGTTCCTGTACTTAGTCACATAAACAATATAAATTGCAATATAATGTGCATGATTGATCGGATGCATTTGGGAATAGTTGTGACATATGCAACACCTTTGAAAATGGCAAGCCTTTCAGCTGCTAGATGGGCTGGCAACGCACCATGATATGCTGTACCTAGAAAGCCTTCGCAATCCAGCCTTCATCTGTAGTGCTGTGAGAATTTTCTTCATCCTGCCTGTTTAAAGGCAGCACAATTCTTAGAGAGCTGTGAATGCATCCATCTGTATGAATAATTAAACCATGGGGAGCGAAGCAGGAAAAAAAACTTGAATATACACTACGCCAAAACTGCGCAGATATCACGGAGGACCATGGCACTGACGGGATCACAAAAATCGGTATTGTTTGGGTGGGAACCAACATAGATCAGCAAGCACAGGAGTGATCAGTGAATGGGACTTGGTGTGAGTTAAGAAATGGGCAGCAGAGTTTGATGTAGACCTGTTGATGATGAAGGTCAAGTTGGCCCCCAGTTCAACTGTAATAATTGAACAATTCTTCCTCTCTCAGAGGTTATGTTTTTGTCTTGCTGTCCTGGGCAGGAAGTACGTTAAGAGCTTAGGCACCAAGTTTGTTTTGGTATGCAGGCTGATTCCTTGCATCATATTTCTGAATGTTGGCTGGGCACAGCTTACTTGACAGATTAGCTCTCGTGTCAGCTTGCTGACTGCACTAGTCTGCCACCTGCCAGCACTTTCCAAGCAACTCAAAAATGACGCCAGTCAGTCTTTCTGTCAATCCAAATGTTTGGATGAGGTAGCTTCAAGTATTATTGTAGCTGAATCACCACTCCTCTCATGGGCTGATGTTGTGGAGCATCCTAGTATTATTGATTCTTCTCGATGTTGTGCATCAGCCACGTTTAGAATGTTTCTATAAAGAAAAAGATCAAATTTTATAGAATGGACATTACAATAACAGGCCATTCTGCCTCACAAGTCTATGCCAGCGTGTACTCTCTATACTAGCCTCCCCTCACCGCACCATATCAGCCCATCACCATCTTCTATTCTTTTCTTCCTCATGTATTAAGCTTCCTCTTAAATGCATCCATGCTATTCACCTCAACTTTTCCCTGTGGCACTGAGTTCCAAAATCTCACCATGCCCTGAGTAAAGAGTTTTCTCTTGAATCCCTTACTGGAATAGCTCGATATATTATACATATGGCCTCATGTTTTGGACTATCCCGCAGAAGTGGAAGCATCTTCTCCAGGTCTACCTCCATTGAGCCCCTTCATAATTTTAAAGACTTATAAGTCAGTCTTCTCTTTTCTGGAGAAATAAACCTCAGCCTGTCGAATTTTTCAATTGAGGTGAAATAATGAGGCTTTTCTGCTGACACAGAACTTCGCTAGTCACATGAAGTATGAGTTAGAGTTAGGGAGTGCAGCCTTGCAACCTCCACCTTGATAAGTTTTTAACTTCTGAGGAGTAATGTGACATATTTGTGCTCTTGGTGTGAATCACTATTGGCTGGGAATGCTTAGGTGAAATTCAGCAATGGAGACCCATAATCTCTGCCCTCAAAAAGTGATGTTATCCTCAGGAGAGGTAACGCAATGAATTTGTCTCCTGGTGCAGAGCTTTATCCACATAAGGGGAATTAAAGCACTTGCCTGAATTCACAATGTTTATTCTCAACAAGCAAAGCTCCATACTGAGAAAGGAATGTTGTAAAATTACCCTACTGATTTAAAAGATATAAATATCCTTTATGCCTTTCCTGCAGTGAACTTGTTAAATACAAAGTCATTACTCTTCCTCCTCTGGTACCACACCCTAAGAGGGTATTGGTAACTATGGACTTCATTGGATTGGTCCATGATTATGCTTGGTAAATTACTGCAATAGTTTGTCATTGTCTTCTGCACTATGGCTGACCAGAAAACTCTACCACTCGTAAATGTCTGCCTCAGGTGTATTGGAAGGATTTACAGACACCTGTTTGGCCACATTGTGAACTCACCTTCCATGAGCACCAAGTCTTGGAAAGGGATTTGAACCTAGAACTTCTGGCCTAGAGGCAGGGACACTACCCACTGCACAATAAGACCTCCCATGCAGACATTTCTATTGAAGGATAAATCTTTACCAGTCAATAATCTGTCACAAGATTAAACTAAATTTTTAACTCCATGACACAGCAGAAGTATAGGCATAATTGTTAGATCAAAAAAGAACTGAACCAGAGGATTGTGTCTCATAATGACACTGAAACCACATAAGTGTAGTGATTGTAGGTATAACCTTTCCTACTGCCTTTAGGGGTCAGGTGATTGTATTGACGAATAAGCCCTAAGTGTGGGTAATCTTGGGGGTGGAGCTTTCTAGTTGTGGACCTGTTTGAGCATGTAGCTTCTAAATGAGCTCTGTAATAAAGTTATCTCTTTCAAGTAAGAAACCTGTCCAGTACATCAAGCTCATTACAATTGCCGAGGAGGATAAATAGCTCCAACACATGAATGTCAGTACGTCAATTCTTATGGAAAGAAAGAAAAGTATACTCACCAGTCATGTCACTCTTTGGCAGAATCGACCCTTATAACACGTCCATGGAAGACTGGAGTCAGTACATAGAGCGCCTAGGTTTTTATTTCATGGCGAATGAAATAACAGAGGAAGAGAAGCAGAAAGCAATTCTTTTAAGTGTCTGCGGGAGCAAGACGTATAACCTCATCTGCAGTCTGACGGCCCCGAACATGCCCAGTTCTAAATCTTTTAACGAACTGGTAGACCTTGTGAAGACACATTTTCAGCCAAAGCCATCGGTAATTATGCAGAGATTTAAGTTTAACTCAAGATTAAGGGCCTCGGGTGAGTCAATCGCAACTTATATAGTGAAGTTGGTGTAGTTGACTGAGCGCTGCGACTTTGGTGATTCACACAATGACATGTTGAGGGATTGGTTGGTTTGTGACATTCACGACAATGCCATTCAGTGCTGTTTACCTGCAGAAGTTAACATTGATTTATACCATGGAAATAGCGGTAGCAATGGAGAGTGCTGAGAGGGACTCGTAGGCTTTACTGAGTGTGCAAGATGGCGCCATTTTGCAGTTGGGGCAGGAATCTACCACTGGGCGTGGCGCGAAAACCACAGAGACAGCCGTGAAGCGGGAGATGGTCTCTGCTGCTCGAAAAATGAAGCATCTCAGCAACGATTCAGAATCAACCTGTTACAGATGTGGGGGGGGATTCATGTACCGGAAACCTGTAGTTTTAAAGAGGCAGAATGCCACTACTGTCACAAAAAAAGGGCAGGTTGGAAAGCAATGCAGGGCGAAATCAAGACAGGCAATCTGACAGCAGGCCAAGGTGATTGAAGTGCACAATATAACTGAAACAGAAGCTACTGATACTGATATCTGTTCCCTACACAATGTCAAAGCAGTAAAAACTGAACCAATTACCGTCACCCTTCAAGTGAATGGGAAGCCTCCAGTCATGGAGGTAGACATGGGAGCCTCGACCACATTGATGGGAGAACACACATTTAAATGCCTAAATGAAGGTACCCGGCCACTGAATCTGGAGAAAACCATGGCTCAGCTGAAGACATACACTGGAGAGGCAGTACTGGTGAAAGGCATCACCACAATACCTGTGTCCTTAAAGAAACAGACAGCCCAGTTTCCAGTGATCATTGTAACAGGTGAAGGACTGAGTCTTATGGGCTGCGATTGCTTACAAAAAGCTAAGCTCAATTAGTCAGAAATTTTTCAAGTGGGAACAGGGGGAATTCCTGGGCTGTTAAGGAAGTATGACAGTGTATTTTGTGATGAATTGAGAAAGATAAAAGGCCTACAAGCAAGAATATATGTAGATTCTGAGGTGACCCCCAGGTTCTTTAAGGCCAAGCCTGTGCCTTATGCCCTAAAGGTGAAGGTGGATGCAGAATTGTGCCGCTTAGAGACTTTAAGCATCAACCAACCAGTTCAATTTTCGGAATGGGAAGCACTCATAGTCCCTGTGATGAAACCAGATCAAACTATTTGCATCTGTGAAGACTACAAATTAACTGTGAACAAGGCTGCTAAACTGGATAATATCCTATCCCGAGGATTGAAGATTTGTACGTTAAGCCAGCTGGAGGAAAATCCTACACCAAACTGGACATGAGTCATGCAAACCAACAGCTAGAGCTGGACAGCACAGGGTATGTAACCATCAACAAGCACAAGGTCCTGTACCAATAAACACGTCTACCCTTTGGTGTATCACGTGCCTGTGTAATCTTCCAAAGGACCATGGAAGCCTATTGCAAGGACATACCCAAATAGCAGTGTACCAGGTGATATCCTGATCACAGGGTCAATGGAAGCCAAACATTTGGCCAACCTAGAAAAGGTTTTAAGAAGATTTTTGGAAGCAGGCATACAATTGAAGACACATGCCGTCTTGTTCTTTCCAAGCAACAGAAGTCATTTACTCTGGTCATCGAGTGGATACCAAAGGGTTGCAACCAATAGAGGAGGAAATCAGGGCTATCAAAGAGGTGCCCTCTCCTACAGTGTCACTGAACTCAAGTCTTTTTTCGGCATGATAAATTATTATAGTCGCTTCTTGCCAAACTTGTCAACAGTATTTGTACCTATACACTTATTATTGAAAAAGAACCAACATTGGTCATGGAATGCGCAGCAAGAAGAAACCTTTGTAAAAGTCAAGAAACTATTACACTCATCATGTCTGCTAGTACATTATGACCCATAAAAAGAATTAATATTAACCTGTGGTACATCTCCTTACGGTGCGGAAGCAGTGTTGTCACACAGGATGGAAGATGGTTCCGAAAGGCCAATAGGCTATGTCTCCAGAACCCTCTCTGTAGCCAAGAAGGGTTATACACAGCTTGAAAAGGAAGGTTTATGTGTAATATTTGTAGTGAATAAGTTCCACCGGTATCTGCATGGATGACATTTCACCATAACTTTGGACCATAAGCCACTAATGGGTTTATCTAGTGAGGATAAAGCCATTCTGCTGATAGCCTCAACAAGAATTCAACGTTGGACTATGATTTTATAAGGGTATGAGTACACCTTTATGCACTGCCCTGGTGTGCATATTGTAAATGCAGATGCACTTAGTCATCTTCCTTTACCAGATAGCATTGTACATGCTTGAATGCCTCAAGAAGTTGTGCTAGTGTTGAATTTCTTGGACTCTTCACTGGTCTGTACAAAGCAGATACAGAATTGGACAAATAGAGATCCAATTTTGTCAAAAGTCCAATACCAGAGGCAGAATTTTCTGTCGGGTGCAATGCAGGAGTGGGCGCAGGCAGGCGTGGTCCCAATCGCTGCCCGGAATCGGGTCCACGCCGCCATTTTACGCATGCGGGCCAATTAAGGACTGCCCAGCGTGAATCGCGGCTCCCGAGGACAGTGGGAGTGGGCGAGCGGTGGTGGGACTGCAATGACCACCAGGTCCAATGGCGGCCCGGCGGCCTGTTTTAAAAAGTTGCTGCAGCCTTTCAAAGGCTGTGAATCATGGCCAGTGGAAGGGCTCCCAGACCGCTGCTGGTGAGCAGGCCAGGCAAGAGGGTAGGGCAGGGGGACACTGTGCCCCTGGTTTTTCGGACGATTGCCTTGTTCCCCTCTTCAAGGAGGTGGCAGGACGGCAGGAGGTCCTTGTACCACAGGACAGGAGGAGGAGGCCCTCCCACATGACCTGCGAGGAGGTGGTGGAGATAGTGAGCTCCCACGACGTAGCGTGACGCACCTGGATCCAGTGCTGCAAGCATTTCAATGACCTCTTGCGCTCAGGAAGGATGAGCACCATGTTGGCGTTGGTCACTTAACCCAGCAAGGTAGGCTTCCTCCTCTGGCACCCCGCACCACTCATCCCCCCCCAACACCCCACCACTCTCCACCACCCCCCCACCTCACCCCTGCAATCCCCCTGACCCCCACCACCTCCCCGCGCACCCCCCCCCCTCCCCCCCCCACCCCCCCCCCCCCCCCCACCATCCCTCAACCCCCCCAAGTCTGAGTGTAGTGACTGCATTGAGTCATTGACGGCATGTGTCCTTCGCTGGGTGAGCCAGCAGATACTGCCCATACCAAGGTCACTCTGAGGAGGTGGTGAAGAGATGGGCTCTGCATCCGCAGCATGTAGTACACTGAGACCCACATTACTGTTTTGGGGGCAACTTGGAAGGGCTGCACCCAGGCGCTGCGCTGGAACTCCAGGACATGTCAAAGTCAGACTGGTGAAATGTTGGGAGGGGAGCTTCAAGGTGGAGGGGCACCGATCGATCTGCTGCCCTCTGCACTCCACGTGCTTGCGCCTTCTTTCTATGGCAGGTTAGACCGTGTGGTGCCTAACGTGATGTAGGCAACATTTGGCCAAGGGGGTGGTGGGGTCGGTGGGGACAGGCCTGGCATTTTTGAGTGAATGGCCGGCAGCAGCATGATGAAGAGGCACTGGAGACCTGCAATGCCCCATTCTGGTTGGGGTGGGCCGTCTGTGAAGAGAGTTTAGGTACAAGTAGCACTAATCAATGCTCTTCTCTCCTTTTCAGGAGAAGAATGCACATAATGCCGCCGAGCGGGTGAAGACTGGCGGAGGGCCGGCCCAGTTGGTGATTCTCAGCCACTTCGAGCAGGAGGCCCTAGATTTGGAGGCGCCATGTGCTCAGGTCCACCGGTGTCAGTGAGGCTGGGGTGCCACGGGCAGGTACGTTTCCCAACAGTGAGGTCACCATTGTTCTCCCAACAGCCATGACACTGCTGAATGTTCAGTGATTGAAGTTTGCAATATGGCTTGACCATTCCTTATGGAAAGATGAGCGCATAATGATCCAGGGGACAGGGATGCAGATTGACATTGTCTCCACATTAACTGATCCAATGTCCTTGTTCTTCCTTTCAGCATCAGCGGAGCAGGGCTGGGAGGAGGAGCAGCAGGCGCCCTCTCTGAAACCTGAGAGCCCTGAAGTCACGGACTTACCAGCGTCACACCATCTCTGCCAGGCAGGAACCAACGCAGATACTAGCACTTTGGTGGGAATTAGAACATCGGCTAGTGTCCTGGGGCACAGCGGTGAGGGCACTTCACAGCATCTGGAGGAGCTGGTGGAGACAGAGAGTGCCCATGGTGCCAGCAGTCGGGGGACTGCAGGGGACCAGGGACATGCTCAGTTGGTGCCTGATGATGAGCCTCTGAAGTCGTCCGCGATGCAGCAAATGCAGGAAATGCGGCAGGCTGTATGGGAGCATCTAGTGGAGATACATGAGGCTATGCTTGGCTAATGTCCATGGTGGAGGAGTCTATGCAGACTATCGCCAATGCAATGAGCCTCATGGCCGAGCGTTATGCGTGCTCTGTGGAGAGAGTGGTGACTCTCGTGGAGAGGCTACTCCAGGAGACCCGTCAGGGCTTCCTGGGGTCGCACTCAGACCAGCAAGTCCTCATATCAGCATTGACATCAACTGGTCTGTGCCAATGTGGGAGATGGTTTGGGCACCAAGTTTCCCAGCTCGGTACCCGTCCATCCATGGTGTGCAGGGAGGTCTGAAGCAACCTCACGTTGGCACAGCAGCTGCCCGTCATCTCTGCGGCTCCTCTCAAGGCGCTCCGGTTGAGGGCGTCAGCTCCTCTGCCCTTCTGTCAGTGACCGTTGCACCCGATGAGGCTGTGATGACTGAGGAGATGCCAGCTATGGAACTGGCAGCTCCCCCCTCACCCCCACCCCCCCCCCCCCCCCGCCCCAGGCTCCAGAGGATGGCCGCCAAGGTCATCGAGGGCAACAGGACAGCAGAGTGAGCAGTCTCAGACGCCACTCCCAATGAGGGGGCAGCACCAAGACATAGCTCCTGAAAATGTAAACATAAGGCACCCCAGGCACACCATGGGTTTATTACTGGTGCTTTTGTGATGGCCACAATGAGGTCTTTATGAGTTGGTGTGATTTTTTTAACACCTTTGTCATTTTGTTTTCTTAAGCTCCTTTGGTTGTAATATTAAATTCAGCCATGTCACCATGTCTTTTCTTCTGCAGGTGGATGGTACCAATAATGTTATGAGTGATTTGTGGGACATTCAGCTTTATTAACAAAGCCTTTAGTTAATGTCCCTATCCAGGCAGATTTTGCACTTAGGTATCGAGTATGGAGCCTGCAGCCCAGGCTTGTACTGGAGGTCCATCTGTGGTGTGCTAGCTGAAGATTTGTTGGATTAAAGCCTCCCGGGTGTCCCTGCCTCCTTGGAATATACCCGGGTCAGCATCTACCTCCTCAGCATTTTACTGTGCATGATCATCCTCGGACTCATTGCTGGAGTCATCGTGTGCAGCCACAACCACTGTGTCTATGTCTTCATCATCCACAGCGTCCTCCCTTTCCAGCGCAAGATTGGAGAGAGCGCAGCATGCAACCACTATCATCGACACACGATCTTGGGGGTACTGGAGTGCACCCCCTGAGCGGTCCATGCATTGGAAGAGCATCTTGAGAAGACCGATGGTTTTCTCCACCACAGCCCTTGTGGAGGCTTTGGCTCCTATTATACCGCTGCTCAGCTTCTGTTTTTGGATGGTGGAGAGGTGTCATGAGCCATCTTCTGAGAGGTTAGCCCTTGTCACCCAGCAGTCATCCATCCAGCCAGGCTGGAGCATTGAAGAGCCCCAGCACCTGGGAGTGTCTGAGGATGTAGGTGTTGTGGGAGCTGCCTGGGTACCTTGCACAGACTTGTAGAATCAGCATCCTGTGATCACACACTATCTGCACGTTCATGGAGTGGAAGCCCTTCCTGTTGATGAAGGCACCGGGCTCACCTGCTGACGCCTTGATGGCCACATGTGTACAGTCCATTGCACCCAGGAGGTGGGGGAAGCCAGCAAAAGCCGGGAAGCCTCTGGCTTGCTGTGCCTGACTTGCCTGGTCCCAATGGTAGTGGATGAAGGTCAATGCATGCCTGAATAAAGCATCTGTATCCTGCTTGACACGTGTAGAGATCTGACACCGCAAAGATCACTCACCGACCCCTGGAAGGTATCAGAGGCATAGAGGTTGAGGGCAGCTGTGGCCTTTAGAGCCACTGGCATGGGGTATCCACACACAGAGTTCGCGGAGATCTCAGGCCCAATCATCTGACAGCTATAGTTAACTGTCTCCCTTGAGAGATGGGTCCTCCTTTGGCACTGCACCTCAGACATATTGAGGTAGCTGCTTCACCGCCTGTATACCCTGGCAGCGGGATAGTGGTGTCTTCTGTGGCCCCTTCCGCCTTGGACTATGTCTTGGCCCTGCGCCCTTTGTGCCTGCGCCTGTCCTCCCAAAGTGGCTCCCCTGGAGGCTGAATGTGCACTCCTGGCCTCCTCCCCCTTCTAGCCCTCCCTTCCTCCTCAGAGAGTTCTGCTCCCATTCCATGGCTAAGGGAATGCTTCCTGAAACCTGCAGGCCCAAAAAAGATTCCTTACTGCAGAGTGCTGACCTGAAGGTTGTGAATCCAGTCCAAGCAGCTGGTATGCGTTTTGAAGTATTGCAGATCACACAGGCAAGGATCAGTAACTTTAAAAAATCAATACTTGACTGTCCACACTCGCGACCCCACTAAACCCTCTTATCCCGTCCATGGATGAGCTTTATACAAATGTGTCCTACCTGCCTGCTCGTTGCGCCCATGTGCTGACCTGAAGATTGCACGGGCGCCGAAAAATCGCCTTCGATTGGTGCCTCAAGGGCCTTAAGTCGCCTGTTAATTAATGGCGGGTGCATATCGGATATCATCGCGCCCCGCCCAATGAAATATGGCGATAGCATGTGGTGACATTGGGACGCTCGCCCGAAATCACCACGTCATTTTACGCGTCGGCGCGCAGGTCCTGCCCCCGCACGCCAACGGGAAAATTCTGCCCCAGGTATTACAAGGATGGCCGAATTCAAGTGTCTGAAGAGATAAGACCATTACATGCTCATGAGTTAAGTTGTCAAGATGGAATCTTGTTGTGGGGAGCAAGAGTCATTGTCCCTTCGCAGGGAAGAGAACCACTCTCGACAGAGCTTCACAGTGCACATCCAGGCATTTAGAAGATGAAGGTGCTTGCATGAAGTTATGTCTGGTGGTCAGGCACAGATAATGATATAGAAAAAATGGTTAAACACGGTCTCCAGTGTCAGCAACAACCGAGGTTGCCCATTTCAGCTCCGCTGCATCCGTGGGAGTGGCCTGGTCCATCCTGGGTTAGAGTACATATAGACTATGTAGGCCCATTTTTAGCTACAACGTTTTCATTGATCATCGATGCGCATTCTAAGTGGATGAATGTGTATGAAGTTAGATCACTGACATGGAGCGCAGCAACTGAAAAGCTGCGCTAATGTTTTAGTGTACATGGCCTACTGGAAGTCATTGTTGCGGATAACGCTACTGTCTTCACTAGTACAGAACCTCAGAGATTCATGAGTTTAAATGAAATGAAACATATTAAAACAGCATCATATCATCCCTCATCAAATGGGTTTGCTGTAAGAGCAGTGCAAACTTTCAAATCAGGAATGAAGAAGTTATTCAAGGGTACCTTAGAAACTCGAATTTCACGTTTTCCACTTAATTATCGTAAGACTCCTCATACAACTATGGGTTCGACACCATTTGAATTACTGATGAAATGCCGCCTACATACAAGGCTAAGTCTGGTGTTTCCAAACTTAGAGGGGAAGGTAGAGAAGAATCAGAGTAATCAGAAATTGAATCATGATATTCATAGCAAAGCTCGAAGATTTACTCTGGGAGATACAGTTTTCGTGCAGAATTTTGGAAATGGATCTCGTTGGGTTCCTGGTATAAGTGTCTCTGCAACTGGATCCTTATCATTCCAAGTGGAAATGGAAGACTGGATTGTTCGAAAACATGTGGATCATCTAAAGAGTAGAGAAACATTCCAACAACCAGTTACTCCACCTGTAATTAATGTTGAACCTTTAGTCCCTGAGGTGACAGATCTACCTGATGTCTCTGTTGAATTACCGAATTACCAGTGATCTGCCACTGTCTAAGCATGTCCCTGATGCTGCAGCCCCTGATCATGTCGATCCAGTGGGAGAATCTCAAATGGTAGAGCTACGTTGCTCAAACTGAGTTAGAAAACCACCTTAGAGACCTAGGCCAGAATTTTTACCTCGTTGGGCAGGTGTGCGCCCGACCTGAACGAACATAAAATGTTGCGTGATGACACCGGACGAGCGTCCTGACATCATCGTGCACCCGTGCGATATTTTGGTCGGCAGTGTGCCCGCCGACAATTGACAGGCCTACCAATTAAATGTAATTTTTCGCTGTCTGCCCAACCTTATAGTTGACGGGTAGGCGAAAAGGCCAAGTGGCTTTTGCACTTTTAATAGGTGGGATGAGGTTTTCAACAGGGATTAAAAATAAAATAAACATTTTAACTTTTCACGAATAACATGTCCCTACTCCTGTGACAGTGTTAACATTTTTACATTCTTTATTTTTGATTTTTTTATATCTTCAGCTCCCTGAGGCAGCTCTGTGCCTCAAGGAGTTTTTCCTGTGCGCATCTGCACGAACTTGTGTGCTCACCCTCCTTCCCCACCCCCGACATGGGCAGCATTGAGCACTGCAGCGCATGTTGAGCACTGGTTGGGCTTTAATTGGCCCGCCAGCGTGAAATTGCGGTCAGGCCCCGATTGCGGGCGGGGGTCGCCTTCCCGATCACTCCCACTCCCCCCCACCAAGCCCGCCTGACAAGGGCAAAATTCTGCCCATAATCTTTAATCGCATGACCTGTGTATATATGTACATGTTGTGGATTAAGATATTCTTTGTTAATTAGAAATGTAAAAAAAAACTAAAGGGGGAGGAAATGTAGTGATTGTAGGTATAATCTTTCCTACTGCCTTTAGGGGTCACGTGGTTGTATTGACGAATGAGCCCTAAGCGCGGGTAATCTTGTGGGCGGAGCGTTCTAGCCATGGACCTGGTTCAAGCATGTAGCTTCTAAACGAGCTCTGTAATAAAGTTATCTGTTTCAAATAAGAAATATGTCTAGTACATCAAGTTCATTAGAATAAACATTAAAAAAATACAAAATATAAGTGAAGGGCTAAAGCCAAGAGTGCAGGACATCACCAAATTGGCAAAGTGTTGAAGAACGGATATGGTAAATCAAGAAATTGTGCATGGCTGATGTTAAGGTGAATTTTAAAAGCATTTATGTTTTAGAAAGAATGGAAGATTGAGAGGGGTAAGGTGCGGCACAATTTTGAATCTTTGTTACAATCACTGGGATAGCATTTTTTGCTTTTCACGTCAACTCTGCACAATCCTCAGAGTTAAAATTTAACAAAATAAGAGCTATCATATTAAAATGTATTATGGCTGAGGGAGTTAAGAATTTCCATAGTTTTGAGGGGAAGAATAACTTAGATTGCATCAGATTGTAGATGCAGGGAAAAGTAGCTTAAGAGGAGCAAGAGAGGAAAAGTTCAGAGGAGCAAGTACTCCAGTGAGATAGATAGAAACAAGAGGAGTCATGACAGAGAGAAAGCTTGGGGGAGAGGCATTGCTTGTCAGAAGGTACTTCTTTGCATCTACGAGTATGAGGTAGGAACAGGATTTAAGTCAATGGCTGGGATTTAATGGAGCTCACTGGAGTGAGCCAGGTAGTGGGAGAGTAGGCGGCAGAATCACGGGGATGCCTTGCGGCCCATTCCTGCTGGCGGGATAACTGACCCCCATTTGGCACGAGGATTGGGCTAACACACAGAACCCATCCTCTGGCTAATTAGGCTGTTTATTGTGCTACTCAAAGACCATTATCCCTGAGCCTACTTGGGTTGAGTGGTGGCCTAGAGAATCTCTCAAACCCATACAGGTCTCCCGTGCATCCTGAAGGCCACTTAGTAAACCCAGGCAACCCAGGGTGGCCTCCTCATTGGCCCCACTTTCAAAGGTACTTTGAGGGCCCCAAATCAAGAGAGCTACTCCTCTATCCTTGCATCCAAATCGTCTGCCCCCTGCCTCATTGGCAACACCCTCCCTGTGATCCCCCCGACCCTCCTCACTCACCTGTCTCCAAGGATCCAGTGATGATCCCTGTTGAAGGCGTCACTGAATTTCCGGCAGCAGCCACAGCTTCCAGTGGCACTGCCTGTAATATAGCGCTGCCAGCCTTTGATTGGCCAACAGCTCTTGGGGGACAGGATTTCCACCCTACTGGGGACTTAATTCGTAGGAGGCCCAAAGCTACCCATTTAAGTGCTTGATTGCACTTATTTACAGAACTTACGTCACCCACATTAAATGCCACTCAATAATTCTGTTTAAACAGCAGCCTTGATGACATTATCAGACAGACTTGCTTAGAGCATTCGATAATTCTCACAATTAAAGAACTGAATTGAAATTCTTCAGAACTGTGAAAGCTCAGTTCCCACCTCCAGCTGCATTTAGTATCACAGTAAATGACCAAGGAGAAGGAAGGGTGTGTAGCATATTTGAAGCATTTGATAATATTAATAAATATTCTTGTTTTGTTCCCAAGGGCTTATATTATTTCCTATACTTGCGACCTAAACACTATTCTGCTCAGCAAGCTGTTGAATATAGGATTTACTGCTTCTCTAAGTAGGGATGTATAAATTTCATTCATGCCCTTGATTTTTGTGGGTTTATTAGACCCGTGGAATAAATTGAATGCTTGCTGATTGCTACTGAGAAGCCAATTTGCCCCAGTTTGTCTGTCTATCTCTAGGTTCTATATTATTTGGACTTCACAGTGTGTATAAGTATGTATTTTGTTTCTGTGTAATGTAATATTATGGGCCTCATAGATTTACAACCTGAATAAATTATTTTCTTCACAAATATTTTCTTCCTCCTTCTCTCCATCTCTCTCGCCCTTCAGCCATCCTGTGTTCCTTTCTGTTCTGTCACACTTATTCGTCCTTGATTCATTTAGCACTGTCACCCAGTACAATTACCGTACCTGAGGGAGAATTTAGAACTAGGAGTCACTATTTTAAAATAAGGGGTGGCCCATTTAAAACAGTGATGAGGTGAAATTTTTTCACTCAGAGGGTCATGAGTCTTTGGAACTCTTTTCCTGAAAAGATGGTGGAAGCAGAGTCTTTGGGCAGAATTTCACCCATGTTGGGTGGGCTTGGCGGGGGTGGTAGGGAAGTTGACTGTTGCCCGTGACTGGCACTGGACTGTGATTTCATGCTGGTGAGCCAATTAAGGCCCGCCCAGCGTGAAACATGAGCGGCAGTCTCAGCGCTACCTGTGCCGGGGTGGGGGGGTGAAGGATGGTGAGCTGGGCAAAAAAAAATATAGGGCAGCTTTTTTGGGTCGGCGAGCAGGGGCGGGGCCTGCTCATCGATGCATAAAATGATGCGGGGATACGTCCGGCGTGCATTTCGACGCCATGCCGCATCAGTTAGATTTTCAGTTCGGCGGGCGCGCAGCTGAATCGGCTGTGCACCCGCCGAACTGTCAACGGCCTATTAAGGCCATTAAAAAAACTAATTAACATGATTGATGGACCTGCCCATCCAACCTTAAGGTTGGCGGGCAGGCCAGGAGCCCAGATGGGCTTCGGAATAAACATGAAACCTCATCCACAGGTGGGTGAGGTTTCATGAGGGTATTTAAATTTTTATTAAATGTTTAAATAAAAGTTATGGACCTGTCCTAACTCATGTGACAGTGTCACATGAGGGGGCATGGCAGGGAAATTTTTTAATCACATTTATTGAAAGTTTTAAATCAGAGCCGGTCTCCCTGAGGCAGCACTTTATTTCATCCTTCAGATCCCATTACATTTGTGCTGCAAATTGCTGGAATTGCGATTTGATAATGTGATTAACATGGCACCTGGGAGCTCATGATCACTGTTCCCAATAGTCTACCTTTGTAATGAATGAAATTTAAGGATAGAGAATGAAACAGAGTGAACAAAAGCGAACGAAGGTGAATTAAAGCCAAATTCGATCCAGAAAGAAAAATAAAAGAGAAAGTGCGTGGATTAAGAGATGATGGGAGAGAAAAATAAATAGAAAAGAACAGTAAGAAAATAATTTAAAAGAAACAAGCAGAAGAGGAGAACATTGCAAATAAATTGTGTTTAGGAATTGCTGTTTTGGTCTTTACAAACTTAACCATGAATGATTGGCAGAATAGGTGTTTGAAGTGTGAACATTTCTTACTCATAGACTGTACCCCAAAATTATTTTATTTTGTATCCTGATACATCTTAAATGCGTGCATTGTGTGCATCTCTGATGTTGAGAAGTTACAGGGGTGGGGGGGATGGGGGGGGTGGTGGGGGGTGGGGCGGGGGGCGGGGAGTGCAATTAAGTACCTCGCTTAACACAAAAATATATAAAAATTCAGCTTAAAAATTATATATTGTTCATCACATCATGCTTTGCAGGATCAGCTCTGACCGTTAACTTTGCAGACTGTTTCAAGGTAACAAACTTGCCAGAAATAGAGGGTCATTGAAAAGAGTGACCCAGTAATTAACTCAAAGGTCTGGCTCTGCCATGTTTTTGCTTCACTGCAGATTCCTGCTCAGCGTCAAATCAAAATGGCTTTCTTTTTTTCTACTGATATCAGATTGTATTAGAACTTCTGAAAATAGAGGCTAGGGGCACTGGGGCACATTAAGAGATCAATCAGTAATACAATGTCGCTGATACTTATATTTTCATTTTTGAGAGGAAATGTTTCCAAAGATGATAACTCTTTATTTCTGCTTTGGTGAAGATTCAAATAGCTTATAGCTGGGTGCTTTACAATGTCTTGGGTCAATAGTTGTTTTGATGCCTGTCCATGCAGCTTATTTTAAACTGTTATCGGTGTCAGTAACTTTTATCAGTGTCAGTAAATCAGTGACTTTAATCTTCATGTAGACTGGGAAAATCAAATTGGCAGAGGAAGCCATGAGCAAGAATTCATAGAATGTACTTGGGATATTGTTCTTTCCTAGAACAATATGTTGTGGATCCAACCAAGCATCAGGCTACTTTGGATCTGGTAATGTGTAATGAGGTAGGTTTAATAAATGATCTCAGACTAAAAGATTCCCTAGGAAACAGTGACCATAACATGGTAGAATTTAGCATTCAGTTTGAGAGTGAGAAACTTGGGTTGGAAACAACTGTACTAAACTTAAATAAGGGTAATTACAAAGGAATGAGGGAAGAGTTGGCTGGGGTGGACTGGGTAAAGAGTTTAGCAGAAAAGATGGTTGATGAACAATGGCAGACATTTAAGAAAATAGTTAGTGACTCACATCAAAGACATATCCCAGTGAGAGGAAGAAGGATTCTAGGAAGGGGATAAACCAACCATGGTTAACCAAGGAAGTTAAGGATAGTATCAAATTGAAAGGAAAAATATACAATGTGGCAAAGATTAGTGGTAAGCCAGAGGATTGGGAACGTTTTAAAAACCAACAAAAGATGACCAGAAAAATAATAAAAAGGGGGAAAACAAATTTTGAAGTGAAGTAGCAAGTAATATAAAAACAGACAGGAAAGCTTCTTTAAATATATAAAAAGGAAGAGAGAGGCCAAAGTTAACATAGGCCCCTTGGAGAATGAGGCTGGGGAAAATAATAATGGGGAACCAGAAAATGGCAGAGGAGTTGAATAAATACTTTGCATCAGTCTTCATGGTACAAGAGACCAATAGTATTCCAAAAATACTACATAGTCAAGGGGAAAAAGTGGGGGTGGGGGGGAGGAGGAAATAAATACAATGGGCTGAATTTTCTGGTTGGCAGGGGGGTGGGGGGGGGTGGGGGGGTGGGGGGGGGAGGTAGAGTGGGAGCAGGCGCAGGTGCTGACCCGATCACTGCCCGCGATCGCATCCGCCCTGCCATTTGATGCAGGCAGGCCAATTAAGGCCTGTCCAGTGTAATGCACGACTCCCGAGGATAGCAGAAGTGGGCGAGTGGTGGCGGGAGGGCACTGTCTACCAGGTCCAATGGCAATCTGGTGGCCTGTTTATATGAAGTGCTGGTGGCCTTTGCAAGGCTGCTCACAATGTCAAGTGGAAGGGCTCACCAGAGGGCTTCTGGTAAGCAAGCCAGTCTGGAGGGTAGGCCAGTGGACTAGGCCAGGCTGGAGGGCAGGGCAGCAGGTCAGGACAGACCAGGCCGGAGGGTAGGGTCGGGGGCCAGTGTGCCCCTTGTTTTTTGGATGACTGCCTTGCTGCCCTCCTCGAGGAGGTGGCAGCATGGTGGGGAGTGCTGGTTCCCCAGGATGGGAGGAGCAGGCCCCCCCACATGATAAAACGTGCCTGGGAGGAGGTGGCGGAGGTGGTGAGCTCCCATGACGTGGTGCGGTGCACCTGGATCTAGTGTCGCAAGTGCTTCAACAACTTGTTGCACTCTGGCAGGGTGAGTACCATGTTGGCATTGGGCATTTAATCCAGCAGGTCAGCCTACCTCCCCTGCTGCCACCCCCCACCAAGTCTGAGTGTAGTGACTGCATTGAAGCATTGATGGCATTTGTCCTTTGCTGGGTGGGCCAGCAGATACTGCCCATGCTGAGGGCAGCCTGAAAGGGTGATGAAGAGATGTGTTTTGCCCTTGCAACATGTGTTACACTGAGTCCCACATGACTGGTTTGGGGGCAACCTGGAGGAGCTGCATCTAGGCGCTGTGCTTGAACTCCAGGACATTTCTGTGAGGCAGTCACCAGCGAAGATACTAGTGCCTCAGTGAGAATTCGAACTCGGCTAGCGTCCTGGGGCACAGTGGTGAGGGCACTTTGCAGTCCCCGGAGGAGCTGGTAGAGACAGAGAATACCCATGGCACCAGCAGTTGGAGGACTGCAGGGGACCAGGCACATGCTCAGTTGGTGGCTGATGATGTGTCTCTGGAGTCGTCCACGATGCAGCAGGTGCAGGAAATGCGGCCAGGTGTGTGGGAGCATCTGGGGGGGATACATGAGGCTATGCTTGGCTTGGTCTCCATGGTGGAGGAGTCTACGCGGACGATCGCCAAATCAATGAGCCATATGTCCGAGCGCCATGCGTCCTCCATGGAAAGAATGGCAACCCTCATGGAGAGGCTCCTCTAGGAGACCCGTCAGGGCTTTCTGGGGATGTGCTTGGACCAGCAAGCCCTCACATCGGCGTTGACCTCAGCTGGTCAGTGCCAGTGTGGGAGATAGTCTGAGCATCAACTATCCCAGCTCGGTGCCCATCCATCCACGGTGAGCAGGAAAGTCCAAAGCAACCTCACGTTGGCGCAGCGGCTGCCTGGTGTCTCTGCGGGGTCCTCTCAGGGCACTCCGGATGAGGGCAGCAGCCCAATGACCGTAGCATCCGGTGAGGCTTTGACAACTGGGGAGATGCCAGCTGTGGAACTGGCAGTTCCCTCCCAGGCGGGGCCAGCACAGGCTCCACGGGCCAGAGCCAAGGTCATCAAGACCAACAGGACAGCAGAGTCAGCAGGCTGACTCAGATGCCACTCCAAGCGATGGGGCAGCACCTAAACATTGCACACGGAATGAAAACATAAGGCACCTTAGGCACACCACGGTTTATCACTGGTGCTTTTGTGTTGGCCTGAGATGAGGTCCTTATGATTTGTTTTGATTTGTAACATCATTGTCTTTTTTTTGGAATAGGTTGGTTTGCTTGACATATTAAATTCAGATACGTCACCATGGCTGAAGGTAGCTCTTTACTTCTACATGAGGATGGTTTCCAAAACTGTAATGAGTGCTTTGTTGGGCATTCAACTTTATTAATGAGGCCCTTAGTGATTGTTCCTAATCTGGCAGATTTTGCACTTAGATGTCAAGTGTTGAGCCTACAGCCCAGGCTTGTCCTGGAGGTCCATATGTGATGTGCTACCTGAAGGTTTGTTGGATTAAAGCCTCCCGGGTGTCCCTGCCTACCTGGAGTATGCCCAGGTCAGCGTCTACCCCCTCAGCATTTCCTGTGCGTGCTCATCCTCGGACTCACTACTGGATTCAACATATGCAGCCGCAGCCACTGCGTCAATGTCTTCATCGTCCACTGCGTCCCCCCTTTCCAGTGCAAGATTGTGGAGAGCGCAGCACGCAACCACTATTAGTGACACACAATCTGGTGGGTACTGGAGTGCACCCCCTGAGCAGTCCAGGCATCGGAAGTGCATCTTGAGAAAACCGATGGCTCTCTCCACCACAGCCCTTGTGGAGGCGTGGCTCCTATTGTACTGCTGCTCAGCTTTTGTTCCTGGATGGCGGAGAGGTGTCATGAGCCACCTTCTGAGGGCTTAGCCCTTGTCACTCAACAGCCATCCATCCAGCTGGGCTGAAGCACTGAAGAGTCCCGGCACCTAGGAGTGTCTGAGTATATAAGAGTCATGGGAGCTGCCTGGGTACCTTGCACTGATTTGTAGAATCAGCATCCTGTGATCACACACTATCTGCACATTCATGGAGTGGAAGCCCTTCCTGTTGATGAAGGCACTGGGCTCACCTGCTGGTGCCTTGATGGCCACATGTGTACAGTCTATTGCACCTTGGACGCGGGGGAAGTCAGCAATGGCTGTGAAGCCTCTGGCTCACTGTGTCTGGCTCGCCTGGTCCCAATGGTAGTGGATGAAGGTCAATGCACGCCTGAACAGTGCGTCTGTAACCTGCTTGATACAAGCTGTGACCTTCAGAGCCACTAGCATGGGGTGTCTCCCCATACAATTAGCAGAGATCTCAGGCAATCATCTGACAGATATAGTTGACTGTCTCCCTTGAGAGACGGAGCCTCCTTCGGCACTGCATCTCAGACATATTGAGGTAGCTGCTTCACCGCCTGTATAGCCTGGCAGCAGGATAGTGGTGTCTTCTGTGGCCCCTTCCGCCTTGGACTACCTGCTGGCCCTGTACCTCTTGTGCCTGTGCCTATCCTCCCAAAGGTGGCTCCACTAAAGGCTGAATGTGCACTCCTGCCCCTTCGAGCCCTCCCTTCCTCCTCAGAGGAGGTGCCTCCAGTGGACCGTTCAGCTCCCATTCCCAGGCTAAGGGAAGGCTTCCTGAAACCTGCAGGCCCAGAAAAGATTCCTCACTGCAGAGTGCTGACCTGAAGGTTAAGAGTCCAGAGAAAACAGCTGGTATGTGTTTTGAAGTAATGTAGATCACACAGGCAAGTTTCAATAACTTTCAGAAATAAATACTTGACTGTGCACACTTGCGACCCCAGTGAACCCTCTTATCCTGCCCGTGGATGAGGTTTATACAAATGTGTCCTACCCGCCTGCCTGTTGCGCCCGCGCACCAACCTGAAGGTTGCACGGGCGCCGAAAAATCAGCATCGATCGGTAAGTCGAAGGCCTTAAGTGGCCTGTTAATTAATGCCGGGCGCGCGTCGGACATCATTGCACGCCCACCCAGTGAAATATCGCAATGGCGCGCGGTGACGTCGGGACGCTCGCCCGTTGTCACCACACATCATTTTACGCCCAATAACCATCACAAGTGAAAAAGTACTAGGGAAACTAATGGGACTAAGGGCCGATATGTCCCCTGGACCTGATGGGTATCATCCAAGGATATTAAAGGAAGTAGCTACGGAGATAGTGGATGCACTGGTAGTAATCTTCCAAGAATCCTTAGATTCTGGAAAAGTCTCAGAGTATTGGAAGATTGCTATACAAAAAGGGAGGGAGACAAAAAAGCTAGTTAGCTTACCATATATCACTGAGAAAATGTCAGAGTCTATTCTAAAGGATCTAATAGCAGAGCATTTAGAAATGCATAATATAATAAAGCAGAGTAAGCATGGTTTCATGAAGGGGAAATCATGCCTGACAAATTTATTAGAATTCTTTGAGGAGGCAACAAGCAGGATAGATAAAGGGGAACTAGTAGATATAATGTACTTGGATTTCCAAAAGGTATTTGATAAGGTACCATACTTAAGGCTATTTAATAAGATAACAGCCCGTGTTGTTAGGTGTAGTATATTAGCATGGATAGAGGATTGGCTAACTAATAGAAGACAGAGAGTTGGGATAAGAGGGGCATTTTCAGGATGGCAACCTGTAATTAATAGAGTGCTGGGGTCACAATTATTTACAATATATATTAATGACTTGGATGAGGGAAGTGAATGCACTATTGCCAAGTTTGTGGATGACACAAAAATAGGTGGGAAACAAGGGGTGAGGATGACGCAAAGAGTCTACAGAGGGATATAGACAGGTTAAGTGACTGGGCAAAAACTTGGCAGATGGAATATACTGTGGGAAAATGTGAGGTTATGCATTTTGGCAGGAAGAATAGAGGAGCTGAATATTATTTTAATGGGGAAATACTTCAGAAGGCTGCAGCACAGAGAGATTTGGGGGTCCTCATGCATGAATCCCAAAAAGCTAACATACGTTCAGCAGATAATAGGGAAGGCAAATGGAATCTTGGCCTTTATTTCAAAGGGAATGGAGTATAAAAATAGGGAATTCTTGCTAAAACTATACAAGGCACTAGTTAGACCACATCTAGAATACTGTGAACAGTTTTGGTCCCCTTATCTAAGGAAAGATATACTGGCATTGGGGGCAGTCCAGAGAAGGTTCACTAGGTTGATCCCAGGTATGGAGGGATTTTCTTATGGGGAGAGGTTGAGTAGGTTGGGCCTGTACTCATTGGAGTTTAGAAGAATGAGAGGTGACCTTACTGAAACATAGAAGATCCTTAGAGGACTTGACTGGGTAGACGCTGAGAGATTGCTTCCGCTTGTGGGCAAGCCGACGACCAGAGGGCATAATCTCAAGAATAAGAGGTCGCCCATTTAAGACAGAGATGAGGAAGAATTTCTTCTCTCAGAGGATAGTGAATCTGTGAAATTCTTTACTGCAGAGGACTGTAGAGGCTGGGTCATTAAGTACATTCAAGGTTGGGATAGACAGATTTTTAATCAGTAAGGGAATCAAGGGTTATGGGGAAAAGGCAGGAAAGTGGAGTTGAGGATTATCAGATCAGCAACGATCTCACTGAAAGGTGGAGCAGACTCGATGGGGCAAATGGCCTTGCTCTGCTCGTACGTCTTGTGGTCATCTTTAATTGCCCTTGAGAAGCTTCTGGTGAGCCACCTTCTTGAATAAAATTAAGCAGCTTGCTAGGCCATTTCAGAGGGCAGTTAAAAGTCAACTTTTGGGTCTGGAGTCACAGAGGGTCAGACAGGGTAAATATGGCAATTTCTTACCCTATAAAGGGCATTAGTGAATTGTGGGTTTTTACAATAATCTGATAGTTTCACAGTCACCTTTACAGCCCAAACTTTTTTTTTATTATATTCCAGATTTTATGTAATTAGATTTATGATCACCAGCTGCCATGATGGGATTCGAACTCATGTCACCAACTTATTAGCTGGGGGGCAGCTTGATTACCAGTCCAGTAACATAACCACTATGCCACCATCCACCCCTTTCCCTGGTATACCGACGTGTTACAAAGCATCGTAAAGGGAATAAATAGTTTTGATCATCACAGTAGATTTCTTAGCCAGAACTTTATGATCCGGTTGGGGTTTGGGGGTGGGGGTGGGGTTGGGGCTGGGTGTGTTTTGTGATGGCAGCTGGGGGGTTAGACAGGAGGTTGTGTGCTATGGCAGTGGTGCCATGCCTGCCATCTACCCGCCCCACTGCCTTCACTATGATTTTATCCATGGGGAGAATTTTCATATGGCAGGTGGGCTGGGCTGGAGTGGACGGGGCAGGCGCAGAGCTGAACGCCGTCCGCGATCGGCTGTGTGTTGCAATTTTATGTGGGCGAGCGCAGCAATCTCGCTGAGGCATGGAGGTGCCTCAGGGAGATTGAATGTATTATAATAGTTTTTAATAAATCAAGTAAAAATTTATTTAAACATGTCCCATCATGTGACAGTGTTACATGAGCTGGGACATGTTTGTGAAGTTTTGAAAAGTTATTTAATTACTTTATAAAACCTTCAGGAAACCTCATCCTGCCTGTATGAGGTTTCCTGAAAAACACAAAGGCTGCTTGGGCTCTTCACCTGCCCACCAGCCTTAAGGTTGGACAGGCAGCATTGTTAACAAGTTCAATTACTTTTTTAATGGCCTAAATAGGCCATTGACAGTTTGGCTGCCGCGCAGCCGCCTCCGGTACGTGCGTCACCCACAAATGACCTGTCCTCTGCCAGACTACTTGGAGCCTGTAGGGTCAACTAGAGTTGTGCACCCTCTGGAAAAGGGAAGACTCCCATCACCCATAATTACCTGGCCTCTTGCCTGGAAAAGCGAGACAAGTCACTGACTGCCAGCGTTTTCCTGATAGTGTGGGATTCCCGGCTGGCGATGACTTGAGGACTTTGGAGGAGTGGGGGGAGTTTATCAACTGCTCCAGACAGCTGATCTCAATCACTGACCATGGGCTCTAGGAGACCCTCACGTCTCCAGGCTAGCTTCTCCAGGGAAGAAGAAGTACTTTGGTCAACCCCATAAAAGCCAAATACTGCTGATGCTGGAAATCCGAAAGAATAACAAAAATTGCTGGAAAAACTCAGCAGGTCTGACAACATCCATGGAGAAAAAGACAGAGTTAACGTTTTGAGTCCGTATGACTCTTCATCATAACACATCAGAATCAGAATCTTCTGATGCAGAGTCATACAGACTCTTTCTTTCTCTCCACAGATGCTGTCAGACCTGCTGAGTTTTTCCAGCAATTTTTGTTTTTGCTCGTTACTAGGAACTTGGTTCCTCTGGGATCTCGCTTCTGATTGGGCGGCGCTGCACTGAATGTGATGTCACGCATGGCAATGCCTCGTGATAATAGGAGTTGTAGTTTCTTTCCCCGCCTTGATGGTTGCTGATGTTGAATTATCGGACTGCTTTGTTGAAAATATTGTTTTCAAATCTCCTGAAATGCTTTCTTTGGTCACTGGGTATTGATGCCGATTCTGGTAGACTTCCTGCCAATCCCAGAGGGTTGGCAATCCTAAGATGCAGTGGTGTGTACCATCTACAAGATACATTGCAGCAGCTCGTCAAGGTTCTTGTGACAGCACCTTCCAAACCTGTGATTTTCACCTAGGGGCAGCAAACGCGGGGGAACACCACCATCTGCAAGTTCCCCTCCAAGTCACACACCATCCTGACCTGGAAATATATCATCATGTCACTGGTCAAAATCATGGAACTCCCTCCCTAACAGCACTGTGGGTGTACCGACCCCACACGACTGCAGCGGTTCAAGGAGGCAGCTGACCGCCACCTTCTCCAGGGCAATTAGGGATGGGCAATAAATATTGGCTTTTCTGGTGATGTCCATGTCTCACGGACGAATAAATAAACATTAAAATAATGATGGCCTCTCATTAAATATTGCCCAACCAAAGGAAAAAGTCTTTCTCTATTCATGCTACCAAAACTCTTTGAAATTCAGAGAAATTTCTGTTAAATACCTTATTGGCCTCCTTTGCTCTAGTGGATGATGTGCTCAAAAATTTAAGATTCTAGTCAAAAATATAGTTTTCCATCCGTGTTTTCCAGTTCCTTACACATTCCTTATACCTGCTGATTCTTAAAGTTCCTGTTCTGCACAATTGCAGTAGAAGACCAAAACATGTAATGACTAGTATAGTTATTATTACTGAGTAGCTTAGATGAAGGACCTAATAGCGATATGGTTAGGATCTGGAATGCACTGCCTGAGAGTGTGGTGGAGGCAGGTTCAATCGAGGCATTTAACAGGGAATTAGATGATTATTTAAAAAGAAACAATCTGCAGGGTTATGGGGAGAAGGCAGGAGAATGGCATTGGGTGAAATGCTTGTTTGGAGATTCGGGTCAGACGCATGGCCTCCTTCTGTGCTGTAACAATTCTGTGATTCTGTGATAGACACATGGGAGTATATTTTATGATTTGGCACTCCCACTGCAAAACCACACCTGAATGGTACTCGTAAATAGTCATTTGGTAGTACAGAACTCGAGTATTGTTGAAAATAGAGACATTTTTTCATCTAGCACTCATCAGGACAGTTCAACGAAATGCATAAAGGGATTTTAGGTATGCATCTCACGGCATTTTTTCAATAATTATGACACGTGGAGTGCTTTTTGTTAAAAAAAAAGTGTTAGACATCATCAAGGCCGTGAAAAAAATTGGGAGAAAATAACAGCAAATCGAACAGGGGCTGATTTGGTGACAGCAAATGTGGGTATTAAGATTCTGTGAGTTGTAGGAGGAATAAAGCCAAGGGAGCTAAAGAGCTTGTTGGTTTTAAGGACTTGGAAGAAAGAGAGTTAAGTTGAGTCTCAGTTGCAACGTAGCAATCATGTAGAGAAGATTGCATGGGAGCAACGAGAGGCAAGTTCAGAGGACAATGACCATAGTAGCATGCAATATTTGCAATGATTTGAGATATCCCTTTAACTACTTGTTGCAAAAAAAAACCCCACAAAATCACAGTCCAGTCATTTGTCCTCCAACAGATTACTATGATTGTTGAGGCGCCACCTCGCAGGAATGATAGTGGTGGAGAGCCGTGGAGAGTGAACCTGCTGTCCTTGCCAGGAATACAGCACTCATGCTCCCACCCCCTGCCCCTCACCAGTGCCCATGATGTTACGCACCAACACAGGCTGCTTCCTCCCATGCTGAGACGGTGCAATTTAGCCGGGCAATCTAGGCCTAGAGCTGCTCGAAGTTATCCTGCAAGACACTGCAGTTTTCCCCTCTTAAAGTCAGTAACCTTTTAGCAGTCACAGGCAGCCACTGGGTTAGCACTGAATTGGAGAACTAGGATAGGCAAAGGAACCCACTAAGGTTGTAGCAATTCTGTGATTCTGTGCACAAGGGTGAATGTTTGACTTTTGTATGTAATATTTAATCTTGTGACTTATAAGCCAGAATTTTCGGGTTGGCGAGCTGGGGCGGGACCCGCTCACCAACACGTAAAGTGATGCGTTGTGACGTCGGAAGGGCGTCCTGATGTCACTGCGCGCCATTTAGATTTTCAGCTCTGGTTGCGCACCGCCAAACTGTCAAAGACCTATTAAGACCATTTAAATATCAATTAAACTAACAAACTGATCTACCCGTCCAACCTTATGGTTAGCTGGCAGATGAAGAGCCCAGGTGGCCTTTGAATTTTTCATGGAGCCTCGTCCACGGGCAAGATGAGGTTTCATGAAGTGTTTATAAATTGAATAAAAATTTTTATAAAAATTCATTGACATGACATGAGGCTGCATGTCTTAAAATTTTTTCTTTTCTTTATTTAAATTTTTAAAAGTTGCGAAAGAGCGCAGTCCCCGACACAGGGAAACACGCCCCCCCACCCCCCCTCCCCCGCAGCCCCTCCCCCCCCCCCCCCCACCCCCATTGCCCGCACAGGGAGCGCACAGTGCTTCTGGGCGTGTTTCACGCTGGGCGGGCCTTAATTGGCCCCCCCATGTAAAATGGCGGTGCAGACTCGATCGGGGGTGCCGATTGGGTCTGTGCCAGCCCCTTCCCACCCCTGCACAACCCCCCTGATGGGGAGGGAAAATTCTCCCCATAAAGTTGGCTTGGAATGTTTGTTTTTTGGTTGTTCCTAATGTAACATTGAGGTAAGAGAATGCTGTGCTGCTCAGTGACAGAGGGAAGGTAAGGAGGATAGGCCTGTTGTTGAATGAGAAATGTGGGTTGTGTTGACGGGTGTCACAGTCAGATGAATCAATCAGCGACAACCCAGCCAGAAAGGGGCTGTGTTAGTTGCCGCTGCCCTTCCTCCTCCTCTTTCTCCTTCTCAGCTGGTCACCATATACCTGGTGAACAAGGCCTGTGCCCTCATGATGGTGAGGTTGAGATGCAGCAGTTGTGATGAATCTTGAAACATGTTCAGGTGTGTACTTCAGGGCTCCTCTGATGTTACCCCTGAGAGCCAGCCAGTGAAGGAAGAAACCAGAGCCAGTCTTGGGATAGATATATTCATAGAGTGAAACTTTACATGGATATATCTCCTGCCTCCACTCTGCTACTGTGTCAGACAATGTCTTTTTTCTCCTTTATTCATTCATAGGATGTGGATGTCACTGGCGAGGCCAGCATTTGAGCTGAGTAGCTTGCTAGACCATTGCAGAGGGCAGTTAAGAGTTAACCAAATTGCTGTGAGTCTGGAGTCACATGTAGGCCAGACCAGGGAAGGACAGCAGATTTCCTTCCCTAAAGGACATTAGTGAACCAGATGGGCTGTTATGACAATTGATGATAGTTTCTTGATCACCATTACTGAAAGTAGCTTGATAATTCCAGACTGATTAATTGAATTTAAACTCTACCAACTGCCATGGTGGGATCTGAACCCATGTTCTCAGAGCATTAGCCTGGACATCTGGATTATGAGCCATGCAACATCACCACAACACCACCGTCTACCCATATGTGCTCAAGTAATCATCCAATCAATGCCCTCCATCTTTATATACTTAACTTCAAATGATACAATTAGAAGTCCAGGCATTGAAAGTGTTGTCCAAGGGCCCCAATGGTCAGCTCAATCACATTCCATATGGCAGAATGTTCTCGTTGTTTGCGTGCTGCCCATGTGTGCTTGAGTTCTGGGTTCATTAACCAGGTGGTCAGATGATAGCCCTTGTTGAGCAGTAGCCACCCCCTGGTATGTTGTGGTGACTCAAATGCAGATGGAAGATGCAGAACAAAGGTATCATGACTGCTGCCAGGATGCTTGGCATTGACCCTGTGGCTCTCTGTGGTACCTTTCCAAATTGACAGGCAGCACCTACAAAGTGACATGCATGCAGTCAATGGCAACCTCCACCATGGGGAAGGCTGCTACCTGGCAAAAGCACCTGCTTGCTAGCAAGAGTGAATGCAATGTGTTCACCTCTCTTTGTATACAGACTGTCAGAACCTTCCTTTATACAACAGTGGATGGTGAACTACGAGATGCAGGAGATCCACAAACACTGGCAATGCTGTCCTCACCCTGCTGTAAGGCTGCAGTTCTGCCTGCATATTTCAGTGAGTCCTTCTTTAGGGGGGGTAGAGACATTGCACACACTGTTTCTTGCTTTGATTAAAATAGGAAAATTTCTCCCAATAGACTCTGGGTGGATATGTTCTGTTGCAGTGGAGAATGCTTTTCTCCTTCCCCCTTTCACTCGCTTCAAACAAACACCTCCTGCAAACTTCAACAACTTTAGGTAGCAGTACAAACCTACAAAGACTTCTACTAACTCAGTAAGAGCCAATAGAAATTGATCCGCAACTAACCTGAAAGTTGTTCATGATCCCATTTAATTAGTGCTGATGGGAGGAGGGGGCATGAGGAATCCATCCTACTGCTTCACCTGAGTTCAGTTCTGCAAGATGGCGGTGTTAGTTGAAGCATTCAGATCAGAAATGGCACTGCTGGCATCAAATCAGCATTGCAAGCTGACTGAGATCATGATCCATCTACTTTGCATACCTCTGGTGCACACTCCCTGTGTTACACCAACATCCTGCTTGTGGGTGTCCGGCACGGCTCACACTATGCACAGTGTGGATGCCATTTTGACATCAAAATAGCACCTGTCGCACTGAAAAGGTAGTTGTTACACAACCAAATTTTGAAGCCCTGACCCAACAAATTTGAAGGATCCTGCAGAGAAATTATTGTGGATTTTTCACGGAGATACAAGTTAGAGAATTGCAACATGCTGCAAATACTTTCCTTGTTTCTTCTACCTTCCTGTCACAAAGCATTGTGAATTGGCATCTTCAAACAATGTTCATCCAACTGTAACATCAGAGCAGAGATTCCTGTAGCTATTTAAAGAGGATATCAAAACAGCACTGACTGTAGTAATAATAATGACATAGATAACACGAAAGGCTGAAGTGAAGAGAGAATTAGTTCAGGCAATTGCCTGTTAAGTTCTAATATAGTCATGTCCCATAAAGTCGGTTCCATGAATCAATATTGTTTGCACTGTACTGTGTACAGCCCAGATGGCTACAAATGTGGTTGACAGCTGTAATAAAATCTTGAGCTATACTGTACAAAGCACCTTCACTTTTTGGTCATGACATGTTGATTGTGCCATAGCCTTACGACACGGACCCACCCATCTGTTATTCTCTAATTAAGATTTTTTTAAAAAGCTCAACTTCAATGGGAAGATGAAGGCCAGTTCTCTAAGTCCAGATGTTTCTTCTACTCCCAGCTGAGCTGCTGTGTATCTAAGGCTGGCATTTGGAGTAAGCTGCTGTGATGTGAATGCTTTCAGCAACAAAATCCATGTAGGTTGCTTTTCTTCTAAATTGTACTTTAACACCACTGAAAGTTGAAACTATATTGAGCAAATCTATGGGCTGCAAGCAGATTGTCCAGCCTGCAATGTAATATTTGCTTCTCTGTTTTCTCCTTAGGAGTATCTACACGAATTAGAGTTAGGCCCCTTAGCTCATAGGTATTGCAAACATAAATGATATGTCTGCTGCTGGTAAATCATAATGCTGCAAAGTTTTCAACATTTCAAGACATATCAGTAAGAATTATGAATGAACAAGCCAGCTTCAGACTTGATGGCTTTGTTCCAAAAGGACTCAGTGCCAGAACTAGGCTTCAAAGCTATACGGCTGCCCCATTCAACTAATCAGCCTCTGACATAGCACCATTCTTCTTTCTAGTCTTTTTGTACTAGTTAGAAGTATATGAAACCCAAGTCCAGATGCCAATCATTTCACTCCAACTCCAAGTAAGGCTGCTAATACAATTTAGGAATAGATCTAGAAAGTGATGAAGAAATACCTTAGGAAGTTTTTAATCAAGGTTTTTTTTTCAATCCATGAGGTAATGTTATTTTTGTGGTGCACTGTATGGTATTGGTCCATGGAATAGTAGGTACTGGGATTTTATCCCCACCTTTTCCCATGGTGAGTCCTTATTCTTAGCCATTGGGAACCTGAATCAAACTAAGAAAACTGAATGGGGGAGGCAGGTTTGGTCATGATAATGAGCCTCTGAATTGTGAATAGATTAGGACTAGATTGCTTTTTGTTAACCAGAAAATGATAGGGGTATATATGAGACCCTAAAAAGTAAATAAATAAACAAAAGCAGGATACCCCATTTAATAGAATCAATCATTTTCTTTATCCATGCTGCTCTAACCATTATTTCATCCATTTTTGGGGATTCCACTTTTACTGTGAAATCTATGGGAAGGACATAGGGTGAGTGCTGAACACCACCAGGGTTGCAACAGTTGCCAGAGCAGAAAAGATAAATCTAGAAGTAGTGGTTGGACAACACCCTGCTTTATTTTAAAGGTCTACATATTGTTGGGGGAAAGATAGATCCAGGGAAGTATGGTGTTCCATGGTTTTGAGACCTGTGAAAAGAATGAACTGCAGAAGACGATGGTGAGATGAGTGTAGTTTTCAACAGAACAATAATGCAGAGAGGAGGCATAGAATTTAGGATGGTATAGTCATTTTAGCAGTTAATTAAAAAAAAACTTTATTCCTTAGCTTTTCTCGCAACCCATAATAAACAAATGGTCTGAAGTGCAGCAATACTGGGTTCTCAATCCACAGGGTCATGGGTTTATAATCAAATGACTGACATTCAAATCCATCCTTTCATTAATCTGACCATTGATAATTCTTGAGCATTCAGTAGTTTTGTCAAGGGAGATGAAGAACAGTTAGGATCTACCCTATCCTGTCATAGGGGACTGGGTGGGATGTGTATTAGACCTTTCACCTCTTCAACCTTCCCTGACTGATGGGATGAAGATTTCTCTGCCGAATCAATGTAGGAACCCCAAATGACTTTGGGAAATTTCCATCCAGTTCCTAATGGGCACAGGCCAAGACATGTACAGGTTGCTCTCCTGAGGTTAGGGAAAAAACAAACATTGTTGAGGCACAAAAGAGGCAGCTTTACTTTGCGTCTACCGTGCTATTCATGGCCTGGGAGTGATTGATGCTGACAGAGGGTGCCCAAAATGGAAAGTATTCCATTTACATCTCTCATCTTGATGAGCACATAAAAGGCCATAAAAAAGAAATGGATTCCATGTCAATGAATCATGGAAAAGCATTGACAGAGGTAATAGAGAAGCCAATGGCCAAGGGATTCTTGCCAAAAGCAGGTAGGGTGTGTTTGTGTGTGTTTGTGTGTGTGTGTGTGCATACGTGTGTTTGTGCATGTGTTTATGTTTGTGTGTGTGTGTACGCACGCTCATGCACATGCACATGGGGAATGGGGAACTGCATTAATTTGCAAAATTTTATTGCCATTCAATTACTTCCATGTAACATTGTACTGATGTATATATTTTTAATGCTGATTTCAGAGCTCCCAATGTAATTAACATGAACTAATAATACCCAGCATTAAAGAATAAATTCTTGTCTAAGTATCCCTTTGGGATGAAGATTACCCATTTGTCAAATAACAGGACCACCTCCGATCATTCCCTGTGGTCATGAGTATAATGTTTCCAAAATTACATAACTGTTTGCTACCCCACCTCTGTCTTACTTTCCAGAGTTGGTTTTGCGTTGACAGAGCTGACAGGGTAGGGAAGAAGTAGCTGCATTAGCAACACAAACAGATCAACATCACCACACAGCTAAACAATATCATCCCTGATGGCAGAGTGGGTCACCACCTGGGTGCATTCCACTGCATATTGAAAGGTGACAACTAGCAGGGTTGGTGGTCTTGAATACCAGTATCATAGCATCTGGGCACAGGGCTGTCAACATCTCCAACCCTTTGGAGTCCAACAGCAGAAATCATGCACAGGGCTTGGTCATTGTTTGGACTATCACATATTTTATAAAGAGCACTGCAGCAATATAGAACCATTTTTATTTAACCTACATAATACATTCAGTTGTGTTTAATACCCCCAAGGATCAGGTATTAGTGGTCACTTTATTACCATCATATGAAACATCTGGAGGTATTTCATTGCTCTGCTAACATTGCCAAACAGCTGAGAGGGTTCCAGAAGGAACATAAAGTGCCAGAACTTCACCACATACAAGATGTAACAAAATGACTGAACACCATATTTTTCATATATAACAATTAGTATGAGAATACAGGGCAATGCAGTTTTGGCAGGAAAAGTAGTCAGTAGATTCATGATTTTGAACATTTGAAGTTATGAGGAACGTATTGGCTAGCAAGATAGAATAATATGTTGTCAGATCCAGGATTTACATCAAGACTTATTTGAATGCCTATGCATAATAAAGCGATCAATTCAGAAACTGGGGAGTTCCCAGGTGTCTTTACATTGAATAATAGGTTGAAAGCTATGTGTATGCCATTGGTCAAAAGTTTGGGGTAATCCCTTGTGCACAAACTTCATGGCCTGAATTTTTTCCACGTTGGGCGGGCTCGGCGGGAGCAGGCAGGGGCGGTCGCAGAGCTGACTGCCACCCGCAATTGGCTTGGCACCGTGATTTCACATGGGTGGGCCAATTAAAGTTCGCCCAGCGTGGATTGTGAGCGGTAGCGCTGAGCACTACCTGTGCAGGCAGGGGGAGGAGGGAGAGTTTGGTCCAGTGCTCTTTCGCGCATGTGTGCGAAAAAGGGCTTTAATCTCCTTGAGGCAAGGAGCTGCCTCAGGGAGTTTGAAGCGTATTTTAAAGAAATTATTCAAAACATTAAAAATTTAATGAAGCATGTCCCCTCATGTGACTGTGTAGCATGAGATGGGACATGTTTTTATTTTTCAAAAAAAGATTTTATTCAATTTGTAAAAGCTTTAGGAAATCTCATCCCGCTCGTGGATGAGGTTTCCTAAAAAATGTAAAGGCTGCTTGGCCTTTTTGCCTGCCCGCCACCCATTAGGTTGGACAGGCAGTGTAAATTTCAAGTTAATGAGGTTGCTAATGACCTTAATAGACCTTTTAATTATAGGCGGGCATGCAGCCGATTCTGGTGTGTGCCCACCGAACAAAACATCACCCGACGTCATCGTGTGTCATTTTACATTCCAATGTGTCAGGCCCATCCCCGCACACTGAATGTAAAATCCTGGCCCATGAACCAAGTTTGTTCCAAGTGCCCTTGGCACATGGTGGAACCAGTCAGAAAGAAAGAAGAAGGTCGGATCTTGTCTGGTATCAGCTATTGCATGAATGCAGAAAGCATTTTCAGTACATAATGCCAGCGTGGTCTAATGGGGAGAGCAATTTGAGGTGACAAATTAGGATCATACAAACAGCATATTGTCACATCATTTGGAAGATTCATTTAAGGGTAATAGTTTTTCTATAAATGGGCTTTATTCTGAGGATAGAAGAGAAAGATATATTGAATATTCAAATTATCCTTGTTCATATTTTAATTTTCCTTTTTCCCCTCTCTTTGTTTCTCTTTTCCTCTTTCTCTATTATCTGTCTTTTATTTTTCTGCCCTTCGTTTAGTTCATCTCATTGGTAGCACTGCCATTTCTAAGTCAGAGATTTATGGGTTCAAGCTCCAGCCCTGAATTTCAGTACATATCCTACAGTACTGAGTGTGAACTATAATGTCAGGGGTACTGTCTTTTAGTTGAGATGCTTTATCCAGGCCTCATCCATTTGTTCAGGTGAATTAAAGACCCTGGCGTCTTGGCCAACATTTATCCCTCACCCAATATTATCAAAAAAGAAACAAAACTATTTGGTTTTTCATTGGCTAGCTCTTTGTGAGGCTTCATTGAGTGCAAATTGCTGTTGCATTCTCTTACAAAACAAAAGCGACTACTCTTCACAAGTAATTCTTTGGCAGTGGAGTATTTTGAGACCTGAGGATTAAGACATTACACAAGTAGAAGACATTTGGCATGCAGGCAGGTGCCTGACACGCAAGATCATAATATGATGTGCGATGACATCGGGCGTGCGTCCCGATGTCATCGTGCACTCACGTGATATTTTGTTCGGCGGCCGCGCACCGGAGTTGGCTGTGCCACCGTCGATAATTGAAAGGCCTCTTAAGGTGATTAAAAAGGTAATTACCTGGAAATTTACGAGCGGGATGAGGTTTCCTAAAGCTAATAAAATTTAAATAAAAACTTTATTTTGAATTTAAAAACATGTCCCATCTCATGTGACACAGTCGCAAGAGGGGACATGTTTCATTAAATTTTTATTGTCTTTAGTCATTTTTCCAAAAAGCACTTCAATCTCTCTGAGGCAGCTCCATGCCTCAGGGAGATTGAAGCACTCTTCTGCGCGCATGTGCGAACTGCACGCCGGGCCTTCTCTCTCTACCGCCCCCCCCAACTCCGCGCAGGCAGTGATCAGCCCTACCGCTTATGATCCATACAGGCGAAACCACGGCATGGAGCTGATCGCGGGCAGCGATCGGTTCCCCGACACCCCCCATCGCCCTTTCCCGCCGAGCTCGCCTGACGCGGGAAAAATTCAGGCCTTTCTTTCTTTGTATGCTTGTCTCTTTCCTTCCTCCTCTGCACTAACATGCGAAGCAGTGTAAAACTCTGAAAAAAATGCCAAGTCCAAAATCGTAAACATTTAATAATTTGCTTGGCAAAAACAATGGGTGGAATCATCCGCTCACATTGGCGTCAGGCTTCCTGCTGGGCATGAGTGGACAATATGGCAAGAAGGTGAAAAATTGGTTTCACGCCGTCGTGAAACCAGTATGTGATTGTCCGCACCGCCTGCCAATGGCAGGCTGCCTTTTCCATCGCCGGTTGTTGGGAACATCATTTTATTACATCTGCATATCATTATAAGCCCTGCTCACCAGAATCATCGCCCCACACTGGATCATCCGGGCATGTCGGCGTGATTGCACTCTTCTTGGCTTTTGGGGCCAGCTCTTTACCAGTGCCCTCCAGGGCTGCAAGCATTGAGAGGTGTGCACGCAGTTTAAGTATGGTGCCCTATGTGAGGAAGCGGTGAGGTAATGGCATGGTGGGCAAACTGGAAGCTGCCCACCAGCGGGACGGCGTGTTTCCTGTGGCTGCATAATTAATGAGACAGGAATGGAACGATACAGCTCAAAAACCCGCCATTGCGGCTGGTGGAGAAAACGTCCTTTTCTCCCGTCTGCTACCTCACTTAGTACAAATCAAGGATGATTCCGTCCAATGGTAAAATTAGCCAGTGACTGTGAAAAATCGAATTGACTGTGTACAGTGAGGCCTGATTATTTCAAGTCTGCTTTACCATAACCCTAAACACGAGTTATATTTATTTTTGAAAGCACCCCAAAGACCAACAGAATCCATCCACAATGGACCTTTGGTGTGTTGCCATTGCAGATGGAGAAAAATGAATTATAGTAAACTTTCCACATTTTGTTTATCTCCTAATCCATATAGCCCCATAGGAAAGGAACAGCAGGGGCCTCACCACTTGTTGCTTGAATAGGTTCTTCTAGAGTACAATAAAATGTCTCCCATGCCTGATCAGATATGTAGAATTGATGGAAAATGTGGTTTAAGGCAAAGCTTGAAAATCAGAAAGTGGATTCAAATGAAACAGAAAAGGAAATCTTATAGCAGGAGAAATTAGGAAACAAGACTAAATTTAAAAATAATCCAAAAAAATTAGGAAATAACAATGAAAGATTACGCAGCTGAATTAATGTATTTTTTTAAGATAGAAGATGGGACAAAAAAGGGTATGAAGAAGAGCTACTGTGAATCTGACGGTGAATAATGAAGTTGAAGGAGAGGAGAAACATTTCAGCAAATTAGATCATGACATACCTTGCAAGATGCATTGATCCCGCCCTATAGAAGGTGAGATTGTTATGATTTAAAGTTTATTGGGTAATATCTGCAAGATTGTGAACTGTTCTTTTATTTTGAACATTGTTGCTAACCAGTGTTGCTTCAACAAAAAGTAGACCAAATATTAACTGCTACTTGCAATGATTTGTATGAATAACCTGTTTTATCTACCATGTCCCTAATTACCAGTATACAAATTTGAGAAAAGGAGGCTTGGTAACTATTGCGTTGTTCCATAATTTCATGTAATTTAGACCTGAGTTTTTAGACTTTGGACCATGTCAACAAGCGATGTGCCGTTTGTAATACTAACTTTATCTTGTATAAGCCAACAGACATCACTACAGTGTAATACAATGTAGAATCATACATAACAATGTGCAATTGAAATCATACCGCCTTTTATTCTGTAGTCGAACATCACTCAATAGCCATCTTGGCTAGCACTGTAAATCCTATTATAAGATTACATCAATAAGGTCACATAGTCATGAGAGTATTGGAGTTGTGTTACACACAACTGCATTCCCATGAGCTTACAACCCGTAAGTCACTTGAATGGCTGAAATCCTTTGAAACAGCCTGTGTGGTGCATTTCCCAACTCTGGTGAAAATGACCGAAACAACTGGGCAAAGGTAGACAATGTGTCCAAGGACAATATGACCAATAGCTGAAGTGGAATTGCACTGATTTGATGCATTAATGTTAGGCTGCTTAATGTCTGCTTCTTTCATTTTATTTCAGTTTTCTATTTATTTATAATTGGAAACATCTTTGAGCTCCATTTCATATTCTTGGGCTTTGCTAACATTCTTTCATATTGTTTTTGTTATGCAAAAAGTAAAAGCAATTTCCCTTGAGATTCATATGTTTCCTATCTGATTATCTGTGCAGTCTGGTCACGATGCCCCCTTTCATTTTATTTGAGAAAACAGTTATAGGGAGAGGAAATTTCAGTACCAACGAACAGTATAGAGACAAACACTGATACTTCAGTGAATGAACTTATGAATGTGTGCATGTAACTTGCCTAACTCCTCTTTTAATCACTCCCCTCCCTATCTTGTATCTTCCTCTAGCCCTACAAGCCTCCGATTTCTGCACTCCTCCAAACTGATCTCTTGAATGTCACGAATTTTAATTGCTTCACCATTGGCGGCCATGCCTTTGGCTGCCTTGGCCCTGAATACTGGAATTTCCTGACTAAGCCTTTCCACTTCTCTACCTCCGTCCCCTCTTTGAAGATGCTCCTTATAACCAACCTCTTTCACCAAGCTTTTGGCACTCTGTCCTAATATCTTGATGCCAGGTTTTTTTCTGCTAATGCCCCTATGAAGCATTCAAGACACTATAATAACATTGCCTGCCCTTGCCCATTCCTTACACACATGGACATGAGAAGATTACAGGATTAGCATTGGTTCCTTGAAAGCAGTAGTGCTCATTATTTTTAAAAAATCTTTTCATGGGACATGAGCGTCACTGGCCAGCATTTGTTGCCCATCTCTAATTTCTCTTGAGAAGATAGTAATGAGCTGCCTGCAGTCCATGTGGTGCAGGTACACCCACAGTGCTGTTAGGAAGGGAGTTCCAGGATCTTGACCTTGCGACAGTGAAGGAACAGCGAAAAGTTCCAAGTCAGGATGGTGTGTGGCTTGGAGGGGAACTTGCAGGTGGTGTTGACCCATGCCCTATCTATGACCTATGTTTGCTATCCTTGTCCTTCTAGGGAGTAGAGGTTGCTGCTTTAGAATGTGCTGTCAAAGGAGGCTTGGTGAGTTGCGTGCAAGTAGAAATACGGGTTCATTATTACAATGAGGTTTTTTAGACAATTTTTGTTCTCATTAATAAATTTACAACCTGGACTCCCTCAATGGATTAGTTTCCAATGTGAGATTTAATTATATGGAGCATGAAAGTCTGAGGTGAAATCCCCTATCTGTACTGAGTTAGCTGATTTTCGCTACCGAGTGCTGCAAGTGGCCTAAAACAGGAAGAGGGAGAATCAGCCAAGGGGCCCTGTTTCTGTTCCAATTCAGTGACCATTTCTGGAAGGTGTGCACTTATGGATATGGGATGAGGAAAAGATTTGAGTAAGGCTGTGAGTTTTGCCCTAAATGCGATAGCTTGCTGACATTCAGTATTCTGGGTTCAGATGTGAGATACTTCAGGGCAGCGGATGGCTGTGGACTATTTTATAAACTGTTAGAACATTGTAACAAGAGTAAGCCATTTAGTCTGCTCTGCCATTCAATTAGATCATGGCTGATCTGAATCTCAAATTCATTTATCCAACTTAGCTCCATATCCCTTGATAACCTTACCTAGCAAAAATCTATTGATCTCAGTAGTGAATCAGCATTTTCAGGAGAAAGAAAATTGGAACAATAGCGCTCTAGTCTCTGAAACAGTCAGAAGTTTGCACTGTTATTGTACAAAGTGTTATGGGGTGCTTGTACAACTTCTGAACAGACTGCTACTTGGATGCAACAATTTATTTTTGGCCTCCAAGTTCAAGAATTCCCCAGGACAATATCAGTAATTTAATATTTAATCATTATTCAGTGCAGATAAACATTGCTCAGTTTGAACATTGTTTATTTTGGTGACTTCTGCACCCCTTAGCCACAACTCTTATAAACTGCAACTTATCACCATACTGTGTATGACAGGGCTGTCTCTGAAGACCATATTACTTCTGCACATTTGATCTTATGGGGCCAAACATTAGGACTCAGTGTTTCCTGTGGTAATGTTTTTTTGGAAGTAACAGAACTTGGCAAGGCTTTCCTTGTCTCACAGGTATATTTTTTGGGCAATTGTCCAACAACCATTGCCAGACCCAGCAAAATTAGTAATTTCAGTCAAATTAAAGGGGCCATTTCACTGAATAAGAACGTCCTTCGAGACAAAACCTGATGTGTCGAGGAGGGAGGGCGGATTTCAGTAGGTATATAACATGGTCACTGGTGGTCACGTTAAGGATTTTTTGCAGCTAAATGTCTTTTAGCAGTTGCAGAGGTCGATATGGAATACACCAGCGACATGTTGGATACCAAGTCACACGTGACTTATGATTTTGTGTAAGTCAGCAAAGAGAAATGGAACTGAGGCAGACTTAACATAGCTGGCAGTGATGTGGTGTAAATCAGAACATAGGAAAGTGTGGACCGAGAAAAGGTCATTCAGCTGAACAAGCCCACGCAGTTTTTAGAACATATGCAATTTATCTATCATGGTTTCCATCCTGCCCATTTAATCTCCTCAGGAGGCATTTTACATAAACACCATTTCAATCACAAAATGTCAAAATAACAGAATAGTCAACCACCTTTATATCTCCCCATGTAAACCCAGGTCTGCTGCCTTCCAGATCACAATGCTGCATACCAGTTGGCTGCACAGTAAGCATTGTTTCTTGCTGAGTGTCTCACGATCTGCTTATCCTGATCCACATAAACTCCAGTCCTTTACTCAATCAGATGTCTTTCTACAAAAACAGAATACTGCAGATGCTGGAAATCTGCAGTAAGAGCTGAAATTTCTAAAAATACTCAGTAGGCCAGGCAGTATCTATGGTGAGCAAAACATAGTTAATGTTTCAGGTTGATGACTTAACATCAAAACTGGAAAAAAATTTGAGATATAGCGGTATTTATCTAGTTCCCTCCTGTGGAAGTTAACATGAGTATCAATTAATTTTGCTGTTAGTTTGTTCAACATATTCATTAGTTTGTGAAATGCATTTGGGCTTGAGATTCCAGGTAACGCTTGGTAATACAGAACTTGAGTATTGCTGAAAAAAGAGACATGCTATCAAAGCTTTTCATCTTGCACTCATCAGGACAGATTCATAAGATTACCAAATATCAAAGGGAGCAAAAATTTATACTGCATGAGAAGAGGATGCTGATTGTCTGGCAAGTGGACTCTGATTGGTAGAGGCATTGCCATGGAGAATGCACCAGGGAGCAGTAAATTGCCAAGCTTTTGTTTAAATTCAAACCAGGCAGGTCAACTCTGATTGGTCAAGATATTGCTATGGGGAATGAGCCAAGGAATGGCTGCCCCTCAAGCTTTTGTTTAGTTGAAAAAGGCACAATGCATGGACATGTTCTTTCTGTTTACAAAGAATGTGTCTGTGTGTGAATATATGTAGCTACTAGCACGCATAAGTGGGCCACACTGTGAGCCTGACTGATAATCTTAAAATTGATTGTCAGTATAATTCTTAGCATTTACACGTGCTAGAAGCTGCATATATTCACACAGGGCCCTTTCCTTTGCAAACAGAAAGAACATGTTCGCACATTACACATTTTTCAACAAAATAAAGGCTTGGGGGACAGCTATTCCCTGGTTCATTCGCCATGGCAATGCCTTGACCAACAGAGTGGTTCTGCCTGATTTGAATTTAAACAAACACTTGGCAGCTAACTGCTCCCTGGTGCATGCTCCATGGCAACACCCCTATCTATCAGAGTCCACTTGCTAACCAATCAGCACCACTTTTCTCATGCAGTGTAAATTGTTGTTCCCTTTGAGATTTGGTATTCTTGTGAATCTGTCCTGATGAGTGCAAAACAAAAAGCTTTGACAATGTGTCCTTTTTTCATCAGTACTCAATTCCAGATGTTGAGAACATAACCTGGGCTGGAATTTCAATGTAGTACTAAGGGAATGTTGGATTATTGATGGTGTCATCTTTAGGATTCAGCATTAAGTTGAAGCCTCATTTAATTGTTAAAGAGAACAAAAAAGATCCATTGGAACTCCTGGAAGAAGAGCAGGAGGTCCTAGTTATGATTCCTCCCTCAATCAAAAACACATTAAGTGGTCATTTATTTAATTTGTCAGTGTGGGCTCTTGCTGTGTGAACATTGACTGTTGCCTATGTATCATTGGATGTGACATACTTTGAGATTTCCTGAGGACATAAGATCATGTATAACAAATTCTTTCTTTGATCTTTTTACACTCTGCTTTAAGGCGTTGCACCCCATATAGCTTCTCATCAAACAACATAAGAGGAAATAATTGAAATTGCAGTCCTTTGACTGAGATTTTTGAAATTTGTTCAAGGGGCAAGCAAGGGGTATATATTTCCCACACCTATTTTTCCTGTACATTCTAAGGATCAACCACACATTGCAAGGACAGCAGTCATAAGTGGGCTGGAGGAGGTAGGAAGCCTCCAAGAAGGACATGGCTGAACAAGTTAGGATTTTCACGACAATCTGTCAGATTTTATGGGCATCTTCTAGTGCCATCTTACAAGTCATTTGTTGAATTAAATTTCAGGATTTATCATGGCATCTGATACCCTTAACTTCTGGGCTGCTAACCTCTAGGCTACTAGAGAGTATGAGAGGCAATTTTCTATTGGAGTTGTGCAATTTCCTGCAATAACTTTACTAGACAGGGGTGCAGGGAGCTTATTCTGTGGACTTCGCTTGATGCCACTTCCAGGATTTTCTGCTAGAAGTGACAGAGGGCTTTCAATATGCCAACCCTAATATGGGTGGGTATATTCACATCATATGTTAATGACAAGAAAACAATATGAGATGCTGTAACTGTTAAGCAAACACTGCTCAGTTTCTGCAGTCTCTTCTTTCTTTGCTATTTTCTAAGACATTCATGGTTTGCACTCAGGAAGGATGAAAGTCTTAATGATTAAGGATTCAAACCCAGAACTATCTATGTCCTGGGTCTTATGCTCAATCAATCCATGTTTGGAGGTGTGGGTTACATGTTAGCTCATCTTCTCTCTCTTTACAGCCATAATAGTGTGCTGCATTGTGGGAACATGTCCCTTCACACAAGCTTCTTAATAAAGAGGACATTATTCAGGTGGCACCTTCAGCAAATGTATTATATCTAAAAAGCAAGGTGAGATATAATGGAGGGTCATATGATGAACCAGAAGAGTGAAGCTTGATTAGTTTATAAATTTCTTTTCAACTCTGGTAATGTGACTAAACATAAGTGAGACATTCAAATTGCAGCAGAAACTGCAATAGGGAAACACATGATGATGCAATCGGTAGAATGGTGCCCTTAAACCATTGGAACATGCGTTCAATACAGTCAAGGCAGATGTCATGAATATCTCTCATTTGGTTTCAAGGATTCGATGTGTATTTGCTGAGTTTCAACTAATTCTTAATGGGTATTAATATACATCAGAAAACTGCTCTGAAGAAGAGTCACACAGACTCGAAACGTTAACTCTGTCTTTCTCTCCACAGATGCTGTCAGACCTGCTGAGTTTTTCCAGGATTTTTTGTTTTTGTTTCAGATTTCCAGCATTCACAATATTTTGCCTTTATCAGAAAATTGCCCGCAGCTTGACACTGAGGCTAAAATGATTTATGGATTAAGAAAGAGAAAGAATCACACTGTTGCTTTAGGTAAGGGGCATGCAAGCTTTTATATTCATGTGACACATACAGTGGATGTATACAATAAAGTTATGGGCCACATATAAAGCTTAAATCCATGATCCCATTAATTTTCATATACAGTATCTCAGACTCATTATGCTAACAGATGTTGTGAATTAGGACTTATCTACTCATGAAGCTACGGTATTAAGAGTCCTTTCCAATCTTCAAGCCCCTAAATTTAAATAAGACAAATCTACAGAGAAGAAACATAAGGGCAAAGAGTACTGAGATTTCTGGACTTTAAGGCCCAGCTTCACAAGGGTCAGGTCCATATGAGACATTCTCCTTTTATTAGCTGAGGCATAGAATGTAAAAGCAGGGATATTACACCAGAACTTTATGAAACGTTATTTAGACCAAAGTTGCTGTACTGCACACAGCCGTGCTCACTGCCTTACAGGAAGGGTACGATCACACTAGCGATGATACAGAGAAGATTAATGTGAACGTTGCCGGGACTGGAAAATTTTATCTATGAGGAAAGATTGGATGAGTTGTCTTCTTCCTGGAATAGAGGTGGCCGAGAGGAGATTTAATTGAGTTGTGTAAAATTATGAAGAGCTCGGACAGAGCAGAAAGGAAGCATCGATTTCCCTTAGCAGAGAGGTCAATAACCTTGGGGAATAGATTTAAAATAAATGGTAGAAGGATTAGAGAAGGGTTGAGGAGAAACATTTTCATCCAGAAGGGTGGTGGGGGTCTGGATCTCATTGCCTAAGAGGATGGTGGAGGCAGAATCCTCACTGCATTTAAAAAAGTAATTGGAAATGCACTTGAAGTGTTGTAACCTGGCTGCAGCTTGGTGATATATATTGTAAATATACTCTTCTGAAGTTGAGGTTAAGTTAGAGCGTTGAGGCAGAATTGAGAAAGCTTTGTTTAGAAGAGTTAGAGGCAACTTTATTGAAACATAAAGTCCTGAGGGGTCTTGACAGGGTGCATGTGGAGAGGATGTTTTCTTTTATGGAGTATCTAGAACGAGGGGTCACTTCAAAAGTAAGGGGTCACTCATTTAAGACAGAGATGAGGAGAATTTTTTTCTCTCAGAGGGGAGTGAGTCCTCAAAAGATGGTGGAAGCACAGAGTGAATATTTTTAAGGCAGAGGTAGACAGATTCTTCATAATCAAGGGAATGAAAGGTTATTGGAGGTAGGTGGGAATGTGGAGTTGAGGTTGGGATGTGGAGTTGAGTTACAATCAGATTAGCCATGATCTTATTGAATGGCGGAGCAGGCTCAAGGGGCCGAGTGGCCTACTCCAGCTCCTAATTTCTTTATTTGTAAGATCTGTACATGCTTTGTGCCAACAGCTGAGCTGAGAATGCCTGCTGATTAAAAGTATAGAAAACATTACTCGGCATCTAATCAGAACTATAACTGAGCTGAGGGTTGATACCACATGGATAATTTTCAATTTCTTGACACCAAAATCCTTAATAGAAAAATGCACAACAAAATACGGATCCATTAACTAAAAATAAATCATTGGAGATAATCTCCAGTAATTTGTCAAAGACAGCTGAAATGTCATACTGTGCTTTATCATACTAGTCCACTCTGGAACTTTCTCATATTTTTAGAATATGCATATTTAGTTCTATTTTAAATGAAGATAAAGGCATGGAATTATCTCTTTCTGCAGGGAATCCTTTGTTGTGAATGTTTAGTTTGCTATGGTAACAGGAAGTTAGACTCAGTAGAAATTTGGAAACTTCAGCTTGGTATTCATTTCAGGAAACAATTCTTCATGCAAAGAGTGATCAATAACTCGAATAGCAGTGGAGAAAAGAACTTTCTTGACTCATTCAAGTAGTGTATGGAAGATTATAGGGGCAGAGTTTCACCCATGTTGGGTGGGCTCAGCTGGGGTGGGAGGGGGCAGTCGGGAAGCCAGCCGCTGCCTGTCATCAGGGCCGGAAGGCAATTTCACGCTGGTGGTCCAATTAAGGCCCGACCAGCGTGAGATGCAAGCGGCAGCAATCAGCGCTGCCTGTGTGGGTGGGGGGGTGGGTGGGGGGTGGGGGGGCGGGGTGGAGGGCAGGGGGGTGGTGTGTGAGCCAGGTGAGCACGACCTTCACGCAAGCACACGAGCGCATGCTTCATAATCTCTCTGAGGCACAGAGCTGCCTCAGGGAGATGAAGTGTTAAAAATAAATAAAATGCAATGAAACATGTCCCCTCATGTGACTCTGTCACATGAGCAGGGTCATGTTATTAAGTTTTAACATTTTTATTTTATTTTTATTTGTTTTAGGAAACCTCATCCTGCCCATGGATGAGGATTCCTAAGAAGAGCAAAGGCCGCTTGGCCTTTTCATCTGCCTGACAACCGTAAGGTTGGGCGGGCAGTGTAAAATTCAAGTTAATTGATCGTTTAATGGCCTTAATAGGCCTTTTAATTGTCAGCAGGTGTGCTGCTGACTTCGGCGCATGCCCGCTGAACGAAATATCGTGCGACTGTGCGTTGACGTTGGGATGCTCACCCGATGTCAATGCGCGTCATTTTACATTTGAGCTAGTCGGGTGTGTGCCCACCCACCGAGCTAAAAATTTTACCCTAGGCTTCTATTGAAAGGTGGACTGGGTAGGCAAAATGACCTCTCTTGTCTATACTTAATGCTTTCATGGCCTTGCCTCTCTATCTCTGCAATCTCCTCTCGTGCCACACCCCTCCAAAATCCCTGTGTTCTGCCGATTCTGGCCTCCTGTACATATCTAATTTCCTTTGCTCCAACATTGGCAGTCGTGCCTTCAGCTATTGAGGCCCTAAACTCTGGTATTCCTTTTCCAGACTTTTGAATACTGCTGAAAAAAGAGGCATGCTGTTGAAGCTTTTCATCTTGTATTCATCAGAACAGATACAAGAATACCAAATTTCAAAAAGAACAATTATACTACACAAGAAAAGGGATATTAATTGGTTGGCAAGTTGACTCTCATTGGTTGAGATGTTACCATGGTGAATGCACCAGGGAGCTATTATCCCCTGTGCTTTTGTTTATTCAAGAAAGGTGCAACGTCTGGACATATTCCTTTTGCCTCCAGAGGACATGTCCCTGTATATGAATATATGGAGCTTTTAGCAAGCGTACTCACTGTGAGCTACGCTGTGAGCCTGACTGATAAGCCTAAATTGTTTGTTAGTATAACTCCTAGCACATTTGGCATTGTTCAGCAAATGCTGCCAATAGTGGAATCACATCTGACGCTAGACATTATGGTCTGAATTTTCATGCAGATAGAGAGGCGCTTTGTCTTAGCACAAATGGCTGTGAAGGCCCAGATCTGGAAGTCCCGTCCCGAACCCAGCCCCCACCACTTTTCCTTAGTGGGTGGGGGTGTGTGCGAGTGGGAGGGGAGTACTTTACACATTCGTGGTTCATGGGGTCAACTGAACATGTTAAATGTGCAGCTGCCTTCAGGCTGATCTGATTTTGGCTAGTGGGATGCTCAAAGTATGATTTGTGCACTTTAGACCTGGTAGGAGAAAATCTAAAGTTAGCAGAGTTAATTGGAGAGGTAGGGTAGCCTTTTGGATTGCACCAGCACTGATAATCATATACCACGTTACTCATTTGTGTGATGGGCAGAATACCACTGCATGGGAGCAACATGAAAGGGCTAGCTTCACCTGTGCTCAAATTTTTGAGATACCTTACCCTTCCAGGGTAATTTGAGGTAGGCAGGGCACTTTTTAGGTCCAAAAGTGGCGGCCTTAGGCCCATTCATGAGTCTATGCGATACACAGTGAGCAATGATTTGATCAGGGTAGCCATTATCCCACAGGGTAACTTTGACGTATCCTATTTTGCTGTCAAGCTTGTCCAGTGAGAAAACGTCTCAGGTCCTACTTACGAGATTGCTGATAAGGCCATTGTTGTAACACGTGGAACTGTAGGAATCCCAATGTGTATATTGACCAGTGAAGGTAGGCTTGCGGTAGACAGCAGTAGAGGACCCATTAGCATATTTTTCAACCAATACCTCAAGAAATAGAGCCTGTTAGACTGCTCCATTTCAAAGGTGAATTTGAACGGGATTGGAGAGGAATAAGGATGGATCAAAATTTTGGTCACCTGGCCTAATATCTCCTTTTGTGGCTTGTTGTCAATTTTTGTCTGTGAAGCACCTTGAGATGTTTTCCCACATTAAAGATGCTATATAAATGCAGGGTATTGTTGTGATCTGTTTGATTAATGGATGCACTAAATGTAATTGAAAGGACACTTTTACAAGTACAATCTTATAGAATTTTTATCTGAATATTTCCTCACCCCATCTTGTACATGTAACATTTGCTGAAATGGACAAGCAAAGCCAGTTCATTATGAACTTCATGATTTACAATAATTTCTTTTATGTCCCAAAATGGTTGACCAGTTAATCATTTTGTCTGTAGCTTCTTTTGATAATACAAGGCTGGTGCTAACTGCTTTGAGGAAACTTCAAAAAATAAATTCTGACAGTCATCCTGGTAAACATTCTGGATGAACATATTCTACTCTTAGTGATCTTTGATCCAGTGTACTCCCAGATGATACATGGTTTCCTTTGCTGGTTCAGAACTCTTTGAGATGCAGGTACTGCTGTATCAAAGACACAAGAGCAACAGCATAAATACTCCAAAACTGTCTTGAAGAAAATTATCAGTGTCAAATGCACGCCAAAACCCTACCGATTGATGCTGTTCCAAGCCAATTCCACGAATGGATATTTTGATGCAGATCTAAGGACACAGATAAAATATACTGTCATCGTCTGGCACAAAGAGCCAACTGACTGAATTGAAAAGAAACACTTCTCCAGTTTTCTGAAGAGATCTGACTGATGTCCTGTTTCATGAATGGGCCCCATCTTTGAATAAGACCCCAGTGGCTCTGCTTCTTACAAAAGGGCTTGTTCACTGTATCAAGGAACACTATGGTGTAGTTTATTCCAAGCCAGCACTGTGTTGGCTCTACAAATTCAAAACTGCTGGAAGGATTAATTGGACTCATCAGAACATGAAGTGCTTATGGGCCAAGGACCCTGAGCCACAGGGAGCAAGGGGGAAGCTGTTACTTGTCTTGGGAGCCAGCTATCAAGTAAAAAGAGTATGGCTGAGGGAGTGGAAATGTAGACCATGACAATTGTGAAAGTTGTTCAAAATTACAAGAGGAATTTTGGATCACACCCACTACCACTTTGCCCAGGCACCACAGTGACTCAATCCAATGACACCTTTAGATGAGGTAGGAAAGTTTCTATGTGCCAATGCTAGCCACCCCTGTCCTTTGGGTGCTCTTAGAAACATATAGTAATACTTGATCAATGTGCATGTTTATACAATACACACATTATGTTTGGGTACTCCTGTAAGTCAAGGGAGATGATGGCATAGTGTTCATGTCACTGGAATTCCCAGGCTAATATTCTGAAGACAAGGGCTCAAATCCCACTGCAGCAGCTGGTTAATTCAATTTAAATTCAATTAATAAATCTGGAATTGAAAGCTAGTCTTAGTAATGGTGACTATGAAGCCATTATTGATTGTGTAAAAACCTATCTGGTTCACTAATGTTCTTCAGTGAAGGAAATCTGTCATCCTTACCTGGTTTTGCCTACAAGTGACTCCAGACCCACAGCAATGTGATTGACTCTTAACTTCCCCCTGAAATGACCTAGCAAGCAAGTCAGTTCAAAGGCAATTAGGGATGGGCAACAAATCCTGGTCATGCCAGTGATGCCCACATCCCATGAAAGAATAATTTTTAAAAAAAGTTACTTCTGGGTAAAGCGTACAAGTATTTGACCAGTATGAAATCTTGTGAAATAATTTAAAAGAACATTAATAGTGTATCATATTAATCTTATTTTTTCCCACTATTCAACATTTAATTGCTTCTTCTTCAATTGGCAAAATTAAATTATATTCAGGATGCTGTCTGATTGACTCAGAAATATCCCCAAGAATTAGTGGCAATGACTCTAATGGAAGAAATATTTTTATTATGGTTGTCTACTTATCATATTACATGTGCCAAGTTATATAATCTAAGGAAAATTAACTGCTGAAGGCATTAACTTATGGTGGAAATGGTTCCAAAGCCCTCTGATACCTCACCCCAATGCTCATTCTACATGTATGAGCATTTCCATTGTGTGGCTGAAGGGCTCTTCAGCATGAAGAGCATCAGACCTGATCCCATCCTTACAGGATAAGTGATACATTTCTGGACATGCATATGCACATTCCAACAAGTGAAAAGGAGTGGGAAGCCAGATTATTATTCTTTTCTTTAGCCTGGAACAAGAAGGCCAATTGTATTTTAAAAAATGAGAAGAATGAGAAGTGATGCAACTGAAACATAGAAAATTCTTAAGGGTCTTAACAAGGTAGATATACTGAGTGGATGCTTCCCCCAGCTTGGGTGGCTAGTGCTAGTGATCACAGTCTCAAGATAAGGGGTTGGCCATTTTACGACTAAGATGATGAGAAATTTCTACATTCAAAGGCTTGTGAATCTTTGGAATTCTCCATCACAAAGAGCTGTGGAGTGTATTCAAGACAGAGCTCAAAGGATTTTTGAATATTAAGTGAATTAAGGGATAGGGAGATAGTGCAGGAAGGTGGAGTTAGGAAGAAGATCAGCCATGAACTTACTGAATAATGGAGTAGGTTTAAAGGGGTGAATGGCCTATTCCTGCTCCTAATGCTTATACTCTTATGTTTTGAAGCATGATATCTGATATCATCATAATCCAGAAGACCAGCTCTCTAAATGTGGCAGCATAAAGAACACTGGAGTTTAGTAATAAAAACAAAAAAACTGCGGATGCTGGAAATCCAAAACAAAAACAGAATTATCTGGAAAAACTCAGCAGGTCTGGCAGCATCGGCGGAGAAGAAAAGAGTTGACGTTTCGAGTCCTCATGACCCTTCGGCAGAACTTGAGTGAATCCAAGAAAGGGGTGAAATATAAGCTGGTTTAAGGTGTGTGTGTGTGTGGGGGGGTTTGGGTGGGGGGAGAGAAGTGGAGGGTGTTGGTGTAGTTGTAAGGACAAACAAGCAGTGATAGAAGCAGATCATCAAAAGATGTCACAGACAACAGAACAAAAGAACACCAAGGTGTTAAAGTTGGTGATATTATCTAAACGAATGTGCTAATTAAGAATGGATGGTAGGGCCCCCCAGGTATAGCTCTAGTGGGGGTGGGGGGAGCATAAAAGATTTACAAATATTTAAAAATAATGGAAATAGGTGGGAAAAGAAAAATCTATATAATTTATTGGAAAAAACATAAGGAAAGGGGAAACAGAAAGGGGGTGGGGATGGAGGAGGGAGCTCAAGACCTAAAGTTGTTGAATTCAATATTCAGCCCGGAAGGCTGTAAAGTGCCTAGTTGGAAGATGAGGTGTTGTTCCTCCAGTTTGCATTGGGCTTCACTGGAACAATGCAGCAAGCCAAGGACAGACATGTGGGCAAGAGAGCAGGTTGGAGTGTTAAAATGGCAAGCGACAGGGAGGTTTGGGTCATTCTTGCGGACAGACTGCAGGTGTTCTGCAAAGCGGTCGCCCAGCTTATGTTTGGTCTCTCCAATGTAGAGGAGACCACATTGGGAGCAACGAATACAGTAGACTAAGTTGGGGGAAATGCAAGTGAAATGCTGTTTCACTTGAAAGGAGTGTTTGGGCCCTTGGATGGTGAGGAGAGAGGAAGTGAAGGGGCAGGTGTTGCATCTTTTGCGTGGGCATGGGGTTGTGCCATAGGAGGGGGTTGAGGAGTAGGGGATGATGGAGGAGTGGACCAGGGTGTCCCAGAGGGAACGATCCCTATGGAATGCCGATGGGGGGGTGAAGGGAAGATGTGTTTGGTGGTGGCATCATGCTGGAGTTGGCGGAAATGGTGGAGGATGATCCTTTGAATGCGGAGGCTGATGGGGTGATAAGTGAGGACAAGGGGGACCCTATCATGTTTCTGGGAGGGAGGAGAATGCGTGAGGGTGGATGCGCGGGAGATGGGCCGGACACGGTTGAGGGCCCTGTCAACGACCGTGGGTGGAAAACCTCAGTTAAGGAAGAAGGAGGACATGTCAGAGGAACTGTTTTTGAAGGTAGCATCATCGGAACAGATGCGACGGAGGCGAAGGAACTGAGAGAATGGGATGGAGTCCTTGCAGGAAGCGGGGTGTGAGGAGCTGTAGTCGAGGTAGCTGTGGGAGTCGGTAGGTTTGTAATGGATATTGGTGGACAGTCTATCACCAGAGATTGAGACAGAGAGGTCAAGGAAGGGAAGGGAAGTGTCAGAGATGGACCACGTGAAAATGATGGAGGGGTGGAGATTGGAAGCAAAATTAATAAATTTTTCCATGTCCCGACGAGAGCATGAAGCAGCACCGAAGTAATCATCGATGTACCGGAGAAAGTGTTGTGGAAGGGGGCCGGAGTAGGACTGGAACAAGGAATGTTCCACATACCCCATAAAGAGACAGGCATAGCTGGGGCCCATGCAGGTACCCATAGCCACACCTTTTAGTTGGAGGAAGTGAGAGGAGTTGAAGGAGAAATTGTTCAGTGTGAGAACAAGTTCAGCCAGACGGAGGAGAGTAATGGTGGATGGGGATTGTTAGGGCCTCTGTTCGAGGAAGAAGCTAAGGGCCCTCAGACCATCCTGGTGGGGGATGGAGGTGTAGAGGGATTGGACGACCATGGTGAAGAGGAAGCGGTTGGGGCCAGGGAACTGGAAATTGTTGATGTGACGCAAGGTGTCAGAGGAATCACGGATGTAGGTGGGAAGGGACTGGACAAGGGGAGAGTCAAGATAATGAGAAATGAGTTCTGTGGGGCAGGAGCAAGCTGAGACGATCTGTCTACAGGGACAGTTCTGTTTGTGGATTTTGGGTAGGAGATAGAAGCAGGCCATCCGAGGTTGGGCGACTATCAGGTTGGAAGCTGTGGGAGGAAGATCGCCAGAGGAGATGAGGTCAGTGATAAAAACAAAAAAACTGCGGATGCTGGAAATCCAAAACAAAAACAAAAACAGAATTACTTGGAAAAACTCAGCAGGTCTGGCAGTATCGGCGGAGAAGAAAAGAATTGACGTTTCGAGTCCTCATGACCCTTCGACAGAACTTCTGTCGAAGGGTCATGAGGACTCGAAACGTCAACTCTTTTCTTCTCCGCCAATGCTGTCAGACCTGCTGAGTTTTTCCAGGTAATTCTGTTTTTGTTTTTGAGATGAGGTCAGTGACAGTCCTGGAAACAATGGCTTGATGTTCAGTGGTGGGGTCATGGTCCAGGGAGAGGTAGGAGGAAGTGTCTGCGAGTTGATGCTCAGCTATGGGTACCCGCATGGGCCCCAGCTATGCCTGTCTCTTTATGGGGTATGTGGAACATTCCTTGTTCCAGTCCTAGTCCGGCCCCCTTCCACAACTCTTTCTCCGGTACATCGATGATTACTTCAGTGCTGCTTCATGCTCTCGTCGGGACTTGGAAAAATTTATTAATTTTGCTTCCAATCTCCACCCCTCCATCATTTTCGCGTGGTCCATCTCTGACACTCCCCTTCCCTTCCTTGACCTCTCTGTCTCAATCTCTGGTGATAGACTGTCCACCAATATCCATTACAAACCTACCGACTCCCACAGCTACCTCAACTACAGCTCCTCACACCCCGATTTCTGTAAGGACTCCATCCCATTCTCTCAGTTCCTTCGCCTCCGTCGCATCTGTTCCGATGATGCTACCTTCAAAAACAGTTCCTCTGACATGTCCTCCTTCTTCCTTAACTGAGGTTTTCCACCCACGGTCGTTGACAGGGCCCTCAACCGTGTCCGGCCCATCTCCTGCGCATCTGTCCTCACGCCTTCTCCTCCTTCCCAGAAACATGATAGGGTCCCCCTTGTCCTCACTTATCACCCCACCAGCCTCCGCATTCAAAGGATCATCCTCCACCATTTCCGCCAACTCCAGCATGATGGCACCACCAAACACATCTTCCCTTCACCCCGCCATCGGCATTCCATAGGGATCGTTCCCTCTGGGACACCCTGGTCCACTCCTCCATCATCCCCTACTCCTCAACCCCCTCCTATGGCACAACCCCATGCCCACGCAAAAGATGCAACACCTGCCCCTTCACTTCCTCTCTCCTCACTGTCCAAGGGCCCAAACACTCTTTTCAAGTGAAGCAGCATTTCACTTGCATTTCCCCCAACTTAGTCTACTGTATTCGTTGCTCCCAATGTGGTCTCCTCTACATTGGAGAGACCAAACGTAAACTGGGCGACCGCTTTGCAGAACACCTGCAGTCTGTCCGCAAGAATGACCCAAACCTCCCTGTTGCTTGCCATTTTAACACTCCGCCCTGCTCTCTTGCCCACATGTCTGTCCTTGGCTTGCTGCATTGTTCCAGTGAAGCCCAATGCAAACTGGAGGAACAACACCTCATCTTCCGACTAGGCACTTTACAGCCTTCCGGGCTGAATATTGAATTCAACAACTTTAGGTCTTGAGCTCCCTCCTCCATCCCCACCCCCTTTCTGTTTCCCCCTTCCTTTTGTTTTTTCCAATAAATTATATAGATTTTTCTTTTCCCACCTGTTTCCATTATTTTTAAATATTTGTAAATCTTTTATGCTCCCCCCACCCCCACTAGAGCTATACCTTGAGTGCCCTACCATCCATTCTTAATTAGCACATTCGTTTAGATAATATCACCAACTTTAACACCTATGTGTTCTTTTGTTCTGTTGTCTGTAACATCTTTTGATGATCTGCTTCTATCACTGCTTGTTTGTTCTTACAACGCTCCCACTTCTCTCCCCCCACCCAAAACCCCACCCCCCCCACACACACACACCTTAAACCAACTTATATTTCACCCCTTTCTTGGATTCACTCTAGTTCTGTCGAAGGGTCATGAGGACTCGAAACGTCAACTCTTTTCTTCTCTGCCTATACTGGAGTTTAGTACTTTACCTTACAATACATACAAGCAATAATAGTCGCTTTAATTGAAATAGGTTCTTTTATTGCTGATTATATGGCACAATGTCACTTCCTTGCAAAACGATTCAGTTATGAGGTCTGAAACAAAAACAAAAATTGCTGTAAAAACTCAGCAGGTCTGACAGCATCTGTGGAGAGGAAGACAAAGTTAACGTTTCAAGTCCATATGACTCTTCATCAGCACTAAAGAGAAATAGAAATGTGATGAAATATAAGCTGTTTAAGGGGCATTGGACAGGTGAAGCTGGATAGAGGACTGTGATAGGTGGAGGCAAAGGAGAGATTGCCAAAGATGTCATAAACAAAAGGTCAAAGGGGTGTTGACGATGGTGATATTAGCTAAAGGATGTGTTACTGTTGACATTAAGGGTAGAAAGCAGTATGAGCAAGTGACAGATGGGCCTAGTGGGGGTGGGGTGGGGGGAGGGGATCGAAATAGGCCAAAAGATGGGAATAAAACAATATGTAAATAAATTGTAAAAATAATAATAGAAATAGGTGGGAAAAGAAAAAAAATTACATACAAAAAATATAATATTTATTGGACAAAAGGGGATAAAAAGGGGGTGAGGATGGAGGGGAGAGTTTATGATCTGAAGTTGTTGAACTCAGTGTTAAGTCCGGAAGGCTGTAAAGTGCCTAATCGGAAGGTGAGGTGCTATTCCTTCAGTTTGCGTTGAGCTTTACTGGAATATTGCAGCAGGCCAAGGACAGACATGTGGGCATGAGATCAGGGTGGTGTGTTGAAATGGCAAGTGACAGGAAGGTCTGGGTCATGTGTGCAGGCAGACCGAAGGTGTTCCGCAAAGCGGTCACCCAGTCTGCTTTTGATCTCTCCAATGTAGTGGAGACCGCATTGGGAGCAGCGAGTGCAGTAGAATAAATTGAGGGAAGTGCAAGTGAAGTGCTGTTTCAGTTGAAAGGAGTGTTTGGATCCTTGGACGGTGAGGAGGGGAGAAGTGAAGGGACAGGTGTAGCACCTTCCGTGGTTGCATGGGAAAGTGCTGTGGGAGGGGGTTGAGGTGTTGGGGGTGATGGAGGAGTGGACCAGGTTGTCCCGGAGGGAACAGTCCCAACGGAATGCCGACAGAGTGAGGTGAAGGGAAGGTGTGTTTGATGGTGGCATCATGCTGGAGTTGGCGGAAATGGCGGAGGATGCTCCTTTGAATGCGGAGGCTGGAGGGCTGATAAGTGAGGACACTATCATGGTTCTGGGAGGGAGAGGAGGGTGTGAGGGCAGATGCGTGGGTGATGGGCTGGACACGGTTGAAGGCCCTTTCAACCACTGTGGGTGGAAAACCTCGGTTAAGGAAGAAGGAAGACCCCTTTAATCTTTTGTCTATGACATCTTTGGCAATCTTTCCTTTGCCTCCACCTATCACTGGCCCTCTATCCAGCTTCACCTGTCCAACCCATCTTAAACAGCTTATATTTCACCACATTTCTATTTCTCTTCAGTTCTGATGAAGAGTCATATGGACTCGAAATGTAAACTCTGTCTTCCTCTCCACAGATGCTGTCAGTCCCGCTGAGTTTTTCCAGCAATTTTTGTTTTTGTTTCAGATTTCCAGCATTCGCAGTATTCTGCTTTTATCTCAGTTATGAGAGCTGTTTATTGCTGTCCAGATACTTGTGTGAGAATCCATAGGACTTTGCTTTTGAGGTTTCCACCATCTCAATCCTTTAATATGTTTCGGTATATAACCCACAGCTTATGATGCATTAACCCAGATATTTTTCAAAGTACTGACTCAATAGATGTGCACAGTCCCAACATGTTGTTAAGGATAAGCTTAATGAGATTTGTGTTCCAGTCTCATTTTCTAATTAATTTTTTCCCACAACTGCTTCCCCCTAATATCTATGGACTTATAAAAGCCAAACTTGGCAACATGAAAGTACTTCTTGATTTACCTTGTTTGCTTTCCTGGTGATGCCCTGCACTTCAGACCTTCATCTAGATTCCTTAACAATTTAAAAAATGCCCATCATAAGTTAACTCTCTTGGCGAGGTTTATTTGTGTTATTAAGTCCTTGCATTTTAAGTAACCAATTAATTGTTATTCATTTCAAAGCTAGTTCCAGTGCTTGCTTAATTATAAGATGGACATTCTTCTACATGCTCATCGTGTCATTGTACCACCACATTTAGGCCAGTGGTATGCAGTATGGGATGTGCAGAAATGTGGACACAGCAGTGTAACTTAAGACTTGCTGAAGCCAACAGGCACCTAATGGGTCACCAACAGGCACAACACCCTCTCCGGTAGGTCTCTTCACAGTGCTTTGGCTTTGTAGCACATTCAGCGTAGCTGCAGCCTGGTGCATAGTCATGTTTAAACCATCTCAGGTGATCCAATGGACAGCCTGAGAGCATATCAAACTTGATGTAAAGTTTTTTTATCGTTAAAGAGGAAGTGGACATGCCTGCTCATGTTTTCTTAACATGAATTGATTGATGGTGAGCTCTTTCTTTGCTCGGATAAATGCAATGTGAAGGCAGAAGTAAAGGGCTTCTTCAATGATCCTGAGTGGTTGGAGAAGTAGTACTAGTAGTTATCACAACAACAACCGACCCTTGCCCAAAGAGGATGGTTATAGGGAGGGTATAAGCTCCTGGGGCTGCTGTAGCAGAGAGATGCGCTGGTGAAGTGGTCTTGTTGCAGCATGAGGTGGTTATAAGAAACACTGCCTTTTCTGACACTCCAGGTTAATTGTAGAGTAAAGGATTAACATCAGAAGCATACGTGATGTTGATGAAATAATGATGTCAGATCACAAGAAGTAAGAGATATCAGAAAGGAGGAGAAGCTCCAACCTTGTGTGGAGGTCCAAATGTATAAATGCCTGCTGTAAATAAAGAGCAATGATTTTGAGAAACTACAGGCTCGAGTAGCGTGCTTTGGGAGAATAAAAAATTCAGCAAAGCCCCCGTCTATAGACTGACTACAAAATAAAACATGGTGGCAGTGAGTAAAAGACTCAGTGAACATTAAAAAGATACAGGGCTGGCAAAAAAAGAGTTGCTTGAAGGAAGAACAAAAGAAAAAAAATTAAGACTTACCAAGATGTCGGAACATTGCAGAATCAACAGATGCAAGCTGAGACATAGACCCAGAGACTGGACGGCAGAGAGCATAGATCCAAAGCAGCAAGCAGTAGCACAGAAGCAGGAATAATTCCAGGGCACAGCAGAGGCACGGGATCCACACCACCACTCCAAGAACTGGAGCACAGAAGCCTCGCAATAGGCCCAAAGCTGGGACAGCTGGAGAAAAATGTTTGCAAAGTACAGAACTGCTTCATGATTACACAAAAAAACAAAAAAGCCCACGTCAGTACACTACTTTATGCAGTATGATCTATCACTGACAATGTGATAGCAAGGCAGAGGGTTGATGAGACTTTGAATTCTTATGAAGAAGTCCTGCAAGCATTTGGCTCTTATTTCAGATTCCATTGGAATTTGATAATAGGGAGGGCAGCTCTGCAGCAGGGGGGGAACAGAGAACGTACATTTACAAGGAGCTGTATGTATGTAGCACAGTAAAAAAGGATCAAAAGCTGAATACAGGGTTAGACAAGAGACTGAGAATTGGACAATTCTACTGCTACTGCTTCAGTTTTGCCAGAGCTTCCCAGAACACTTAATGGGCTTTATTAAAGTAGTTGGATAAAGAAGGTCCCTGCACAATCTATGCCAACAAGACTGTCATGAACCTAGCTAAGGAGGTTCTGTGGGAATGTACCCTTTGGGGATGACCCTCTCCAGTGAACTCGATAGAGTAAAGCTGCTGTTGCACGTGACTTGATGACTAAACCCATTGAATGAGAAAAGTATGAGATCTTATGTACTGAAGGCAGAAACTGCAAATGGTGCCATATTTGTGCAGAGTGATGTAAGTGCTTGCAATTTCATGACGTGTATTTTTGTTGCATCTGTTAATTTATATTTAATTTATGTTGATCTTGATCACATAAAGTGAAATTTTGTCTGGTAAATTTCTTTATTTGGGGTAGTTTGGTAAACTTGATTCTTTCAGTTTCCAGATTCCCATGGGACCGTAAAAAAGCAGGGAAGTTCTCCCTGATGTCCTAGCCAATATTTATTCCTCAACCAACATCTCTAAAAGCAGATGAGCTGGTTGTTATCCCTTTGCTGTTTGTGCACAAGTGGCTACCTCACTTTCTGCACTCCAACAGTGACTACATTTCAAAGGTTACTTCATTGACTCTAAAGCATTTGGGGCCTCCTGAAGTCTGAAAGGCACTATATAAATGAAGTCTTTCTTTTTAACATATGATTCTCATACAACATCTTGACAACATGGTGGGCAGACCAAAGTTCTTTCTTTTCTTTCTATTAATATGTTATTAATAGAAATGCCAGGAAACATCACTTATAGAAACAGCAATGTACTAAAGAAGTACTGCAAACAGTGTAATCCAAAAAGTACATATTCCACCTGTGGCACTCACCACAGAGTTTCTGTTGCTCCTGCGCTAAGGCAACATACAAAAGAAAACCTGGGCCAGTATTTTGCCCTTGTTGCGTGGGCTCAGCAGGGGTGAGTAGGAGTGATCAGGAAGCCGACCTCCACCTGCGATCGGGCTGCGATTGCGATTTCATGCTGGCAGGCCAATTAAGGCCTGCCCATCGTGAAATGCGAGCTGCAGTGCTCAGTGCTCCCTGTGTGTGTGGGTGGAGGGAGTAGGGCAAGTGGGTAACTTCACGCACGTGTGCAGGAAAAGTGGGGGGTGGGAGAGGAGGGCAAGTGGGGAACTTTGTGCGTGCATGCAGGTGCGTGCAAGAAGAGCACAGAGCTGCCTCAGGGAGATGAAGATTTGGAAAAATAAAAAGGAAAGAATTTTAAAATGTTAAAAAAAATCCCCTGATGTGACTCTGTCACATGAGCAGGGACATGTTATTAATGAAAAGTTAAAATTTTTATTTTATTTTAATTGCTATTGGAAACCCCATCCCCCCGTTTGGCCTTTTCACCTGCCTGTCAACCATAAGGCTGGATGGGTAGTGAGAAATTTCATTTAATTGGTACTTTAATGGCCTTAATAAGCCTGTTAATTGTTGACAGGTGTGCTGTTGACTCCTGCACGTGCCAGCTGACCGAAATATCTCGCGAGTGCACGATGATGTCGGGAGGCTCGCCCGACGTCATCGCGCGTCATTTTATGCTCATTCACGTCGGGCGCACGCCCACCCGATGAGTGAAAAATTCTGGCCCTGGTGTAGAAAAGTGAAAGATTGAAACACGTTCACTTTAACATCTTTGTATTAAATCTAATACCATAATGAAGCTGCAGTAAGAAATGGGTGCACATGCTTCAGCTCATAGGTTGATGAATTATAGCCCCGTAAGAAATGGGTACCAAGTCCACTCTCCTGATTCTCCAAACCACTGTTGCCCTTTTACACCTGCAGTCCTTACTGACTCTATCCATATAGCTCGGGGCTGCTTCCTGCTCATCACATTCTACAGCTACCTATCTCGGCATACAAAGTACCTCTGGAATAGCAACAGGATTAACTCCCCTTGTTCCTCAGCCCTTGTAGCACTGGGATAGTTTTCATGAGGTTTGTACTTCCTCTGGCCTTTGACAGGAACTGGACATCTCCACTAAGACGTTAATTCCAGCCCTGTGTTACAGGCTCCTAATCTGATTAAGTGCTAGCTCAGTTACATTTTGCTTACTGTGATCCTTTAGCCAGCCTTAGTTTCATTGTTAGGTAATTGGATTCAGTCTCTGAACAGTTAGAGCCTGGCTGATCCTACAGTTCAGGGAGTTTGAGACTCCCCTTCAATTATAGTTTTGTACTTTGTGAATCTGATTTATTTTATTGGGCTTGCTGGGGTAATGTGGCTCACATCAAGGCAGTTCACTTCTCCAGGAGGTAATTCATCCTGTCAGAGTAGCTGAGTCTCCGTTCAAGATAGCAGAGGTATATGTAACAACAACAACTTGCTTTAACGTAATAGATCATCCTTCATAGGAGCGTTATAAATCAAAAGATGCTAGCAAGTCACATCAGGAGATATTAGGGCAGATGACCAAAAGCTTGGTCAAAGAGGTAGGTTTTAAGGAATATCTCAAAGGAGGAATGTGAAATAGAGAGGCAGAAATGTAAATAGAGTGTATTCCAGAGCTGAGGGCCAAGGCACCAGTGGTAGAATTATCAAAATTGGGGATGCTCAAGAGGCCAGAATTGTAGGAGAATAGATATCTCAGCTATATAGATGGGTGACCGCTAGAAGAGGCAGGCAGTCAGTGCAGAAATCTCCTGTGGCTGTCCCCCTCTCTAACAGGTATACCGTTTTTGATACTGTTGGGGGAGATGGCCTATCAGGGGTAAAAAACAGCAGTAGCCAGAACAGTGGCACCACGGCTGGCTCGGTTGTTCAGCAGGGTGTGGGGAGGGGGGTCAAAGCACAGAAGAGCAATTGTCATAGGGGACTTTATAGTCAGGGGTTCAGATAGGTGCTTCTGTGGTCGTGAAAGAGACACCAGGATGGTATGTTGCCTTCCTGATGCCAGGGTCCAGGATGTCTCTAATTGGGTACGGGGCATTCTGAAGGGGGAGGGAGAACAGCCAGTGGTCATGGTACACTTGGTACTAACGACATAGGTAGGAAGAGTGAAGATTTTGGAAAGATGTAAAAGCAATAGGGTTGTTGTGGTGGGTGATTTTAACTTTCCCTATACTGGCTGGGAATCACTTAGTGCTAGGGGTTTGGATGGTGCAGAATTTGTAAGGTGCATCCAGGAGGGCTTCCTGAGACAATATGTAGATAGTCCAACTAGGGAAGGGGCAATACTGGACCTGGTATTAAGGAATGAACCTGACCAGGTGGTCGAAGTTTCAGTAGGGGAGCATTTCAGGAAAAGTGAACATAATTCAGTAAGTTTCAAGGTACTGGTGGATAAGGATAACAGGAGTCCTCGGGTTAAGTTGCTTAATTGGGGGAAGGCTAATTATAACAATATTAGGCAGGAACTGAGGAATCTAGACTGGAGGGGGATGTTTGAGGGGAAATCAACAACTGACATGTGGGGGGCTTTCAAACCTCAGTTGATAAGAATTCAGGACCAGCATGTTCCTGCTAGGATGAAGGATAAGTATGGCAAGTTTCAGGAACCTTGGATAACGAAGGATATTGTGAGATTAGTCAAAAAGAAAAGGGAAGCATTTGTAAGGGCTAGAAGGCTGCGAACAGATGAAGCCCGTGGAGAATATAAAGAAAGTACAAAGAAGCTTAAGCAAGGAGTCAGGAGGGCTAAAAAGGGTCATGAAAAGTCATTGGCAACCAGGATTAAGGAAAATCCCATGGCCTTTTATACATATGTGAAAAGCAAGAGGGTAGCCAGGGAAAGGGCAGGCCCACTCAGGGACAGAGGTGGGAATCTGTGTGTGGAGCCAGAAGAAATGGGAGAGATGCTAAATGAGTACTGCTTATCAGTATTCACCAAAGAGAAGGACTTAGCGGTCGATTTGTCTAGGGATAGCCTGGATCATGTTGAGATCAGAAAAGAGGAGGTGTTAGGCGTCTTGAAGAATATTAGGGTGGATAAGTCCCCAGGGCCAGGTGTGATCTACTCCAGAGTACTGAGGGAGGCAAGAGAGGAGATTGCTGGGGCCTTGACAGAAATCTTTGTATCCTCACTGGCTACAGGTGAGGTCCCAGAGGACTGGAGAATGGCCAATGTTGTTCCATTGTTTAAGAAGGGAAGCAGGGATAATCCAGGAAATTACAGGCTGGTGAGCCTTACGTCAGTGGTAGGGAAATTTTTGGAGAAGATTCTTCGTGACAGGATTTACTACCATTTGGAAGCAAATGGGTGTATTAGTGAGAGGCAGCATGGTTTTGTGAAAGGGAGGTCGTGGCTCACTAACTTGATCGAATTTTTCGAGGAAGTGACAAAGATGATCGACGATGGAAGGGCAGTGAATGTTATCTACATAGGTTTCAGTAAGGCCTTTGACAAGGTCCCTCATGGCAGACTGATACAGAAGGTAAAGTCGCAAAGGATCAGAGGTGAGCTGGCAAGATGGATACAGAATTGGCTTGGTCATAGAAGACAGAGGGTAGCAGTGGAAGGGTGCTTTTCTGAATGGAGAGCTGTGACCAGTGGTGTAGTATGTGACTTATCCACCTTAATATTCTTCAAGACGCCTAACACCTCCTCTTTTCTGATCTCAACATGATCCAGGCTATCCCTAGACAAATCGACTGCTAAGTCCTTCTCTTTGGTGAATACTGATAAGCAGTACTCATTTAGTCTCTCTCCCATTTCTTCTGGCTCCACACACAGATTCCCACCTCTGTCCCTGAGTGGGCCTACCCTTTCCCTGGCTACCCTCTTGCTTTTCACATATGTATAAATGCAGGGATCAGTGCTGGGACCTTTGCTGTTTGTAGTATATGTAAATGATTTGGAGGAAAATGTAATTGGGCTAATTAGTAAGGTTGCAGACGACACTAAGGTTGGAGGAGTTGCAGATAGTGAAGAGGATTGTCAAAGGATACAATGGGATATAGATCAGTTGGAGACTTGGGCGGAGAAATGACAGATGGAGTTTAATCTGGACACATGCAAGGTAATGCATTTTGGAAGGTCTAATACAGGTAGGAATTATACAGTAAATGGCAGAACCCTTATGTTCATCGACGGGCAGAAGGATCTGGGTGTACAGGTCCACAGGTCATTGAAAGTGGCAACGCAGGTGGATAAGGTAGTCAGGAAGGCATATGGCATGCTTGCCTTCATCGGCAGGGGTATTGAGTATAAAAACTGGGAAGTCATGCTGCAGCTGTATAGAACCTTGGTTAGGCCACACTTGGAATATTGTGTTGTGAGGAAGTTTACAAAATTATGAGTGGCATGGATAGAGTAGATAGTCAGAAGCTTTTTCCCAAGGTGGAAGAGTCACTTACTAGGGGACATAGATTTAAGTTAAGAGGAGAAAACTTTAGAGGAGATGTGCGGAGCAAGTTTTTTATGCAGAGGGTAGTGAGTGTCTGGAATTTGCTGCCAGAGGAGGTGGTGGAAGCAGGTACGATAGTAATATTTAAGAGGCAGCTTGACAAATATGTGAATAGAATGGAAATAGAGGGATACAGACCCCGGAAGTGCAAAGTGTTTTAGTTTGACAGGCAATATGATCTGCAGAGGCTTGGAGGGCTGAAGGGCCTGTTCCTGTGCTGTACTTTTCTTTGTTCTTCTTTGTCCTTCTTTGTTTGTAGATTTGCAAGAGATTCCAAAGATAGGGAGGGATTTGAGAAAAAGGTGAAAGTTTGCAAATAAATGTGTTACTTAACCAGTAGCCAGAGTAGGTCAATGAGCAGAGGGGTGATGGGTGAACGGAGCTCAGTGAGAGTTAGGGCAGCATATTTTTGCATGATGTCAGGTTTATCGTGGGTAGGACATGGGACGCCAGCCAAGAGTCGAGTAACAGAGGCGTGGATGAGGGTTTCAGTATCAAATGGGCTGATGCAGGGGCAAAGTCGAGTGATGTTACGGAAGAAGACGGTCCTAGTGATGGTGCAGATATGAGTTGGTAGTGCATTACAGAGTGAATAAGGCTCAGCCTAAGACAGTTGCCAGGGAGAGGGATGGAGTTGGTGGTGAGGGAAGGGAGTTTGTAATGGGGCTCTAAGACAATGGCTATGGTTTTTCTACTATTTAATTATGCTAAATTTCTGCTCATTCATCGAATCTAATCTTGAATTTCTTTTCAAAAGTAGTAGGGAGGTGTGTGTGTGTGTGTGTGTGTGTGTGTGTAAGTGAGGATTGTGCCACGTGACAAAACACTCCTCAGTGTAGGGTGCTGCAAACTTCAAGTAGTTTGAAACTCTCCACAGCTCTTAGTGTTTCAGTTATTTCAAACTGAGGTCTCATTATCAGGCCCCAGTGAGGCAAGAGCTGTTCTACTCAGGATGTGTTGTGGCACCGTAAACACATTCAAGAAGCACTTGTTAACAATGTTGACAAACAGAGGCTTGTTTTCCCCCAGAGGGACTGAAGTCTATAAATTGAGCCTACTAAGACTCCAGTATGGAGTGCAGGGAGCAGGTGTGCGCATTTCTGGCCTGAGTTATGCCACCCGCCATATTGGTGAAGAAAAATATCTTGACACATTACCCATGCCTAAAACTGTCATTCGGCTCTTTTGGGGCTCCAACTGCAAGATTGGCTAAGGCATGAAGCAGGCCGCAACCTGCATTGGCTGCACTCAGTAAAACCAGACCGTTAGACAGCCTGCTCCCAAAGAAATTTTGAAAATTACCTGAACATACAGAGTGCTGCTCCTGACCTCAAATTTAAAGAATCTGATGCATCTTGCGGACCCCATGCTGGCTTCCAAGTCTCCTCTCTGGCATCCTTCCTCCTGATCCACAGTCTCCTCTCACCCGATCCATAGCCTCTTATCTCCTGATCCACAGCCTTTAACCTCCTGATCCCTGCCTCCTATCTCCCAACTGACACTGGCATAGGTATAGTTTCTGGCACCCCAACTGCCCTCTGTGGCCTGGCCAATGAGTGGACCAATAGTTATCTCAACCACTCTTGACTTTACCTATTATCCACAAATTTGAGCAGAGTTCACTGATAATGATCAGAATCAGGGCCCCTGGCTGCTTTCCCATTTCTGCCCGTCTAACGCCTCTCCTGCTACCCTGTCTGAGATCAGCTGACTTAACATAGGCCCCAAATTGAAACTGAGACCTTGTCACCCCATATAGTTTAACACACCAGGTGGTGCCCCTACTCAAGAGCTTCTAAATAATATATATAAATATATCTGACAGAAAAGCGTTTTAATTTTGTGGCACAAATTTGGCTCCTAGCTTTCTGCTTGCATTTGGTGTTGGTTTATTCTGGTAAACTGAAGCTCTGTGGTTCTTTCTAAGCCCTTCTTGCTGAAGAAAGCTGCACTTGAGTCTCCCTGAGCACTTGTAAAACCTTTTCAGGAGGATTTTATTTTTCAATTAACAGCCTGATCCCTCATTAAACATCCTACAAAACAGTTGGTTCCACTGTAAGGGAAAAGCAAAGAGCATTTTACACAGTATCCAGAATTGAAGCTTTTTCTACCTGTTGCTGGATGCTTCTGACTAAACCAGTAAAAGCATCTTTTCTGAAGGAACTGGAGGCTTTGAGCTACGTTCAATCAGTATTTGATCAGAATTCAAAATTTCTCAGTTACTTGAAAAGTTTGTGAATGATGCCTTGTATTGTCACCTTGTATTTTCTTTCCTCTTCAGTTGCTTATTTTTCTTCCCTTATTCTCCCCCTTCAGTTCCTTTGATTCTTTCTTGGTGATTCATTCCTACACGGGATTGGATTTCATGGAGAGCAACTCTCTAGTACCTGACCCAAAATACTCAATCTTCACGTGTGAGAACACATGAATGTTAGCATTCTGGGCATCATAAATGAACCTGATGCTGTGTTTAATTGACATCACTTTCCAGCAGGGGCGCCATTGGATAGGGATCAGAATCAGAGATACCGGCTGAGTTTCATAGTCCTGTGGAAAAGAATGAGAGTCCGAGCTGGTGCAATGAGTTTTGATGTGAACACATTGGAGATAGTTGGAGAAGGAAGAACTGGTATGGGTGGCACACATGGAGCTGAGGTAAAGCAAGAGAAGAATTCAAAGGAACAATGGTTGTAGCTGTATCACTAAAATATAGAGATAGTGAATTTCTGTTAGGGTTTTCCTGTTGTCCCTTGTAGCTTGGTGGAGATGGTGCCAAAATCTAAGAAAAATAGCATAAATATTAGTTGTGCCTTTTTTCCAGGGTTTCTGTAGCTCTTTCATGAAGGTTATGATGGATGTAATAGGATAAACCCAGAAGACATTCAAGCCCCAGAGGAAACAAGCAAGATTGGAACTGATAGAAGGTATTTTTTAATTCATTCATGAGATGTGGGTGTTGCAGGCAAAGTCAATATTTATTGCCTATGTTACCTAACCAACATTTATAAGATTGGGGACTATCTCTTTAATTTAGGATAAAATGGAGGGGGTCATGTAACCTACTTCACATTCTGACTATAACAAGCTTGGGTGGCTTGGTTGTTAAAAGGGGGCCCAGTTTGTTTTACTGAGAAGGGCGTGCAAGTTGTTCAGCTAGAATGGAGTTGGAGATCTAGAGAATAGATAATTAGCATCTCTAGCTGGATACAAGGCCCATGTGATACATGTTCTCATGGGAATGGGCTTTAGGAGGGAATAGTCTATAAGAAGCAATTGTAAGATTGGGTTTTAGGTTTTACTAAGATATCCCTGAATGTCACAGACACGGTCTTTAAGATTTTGAGAAAGAGAGGGAGAGCAGAGAGATAGAGGCAGCCAGTCTCTAGTTTACCAAGCAGAATGCAGGTGGGAGCTCATGCTCAGACTGAAGTGACCAAGTTCATGTGGATTTAAATGAGGTGGAAGGATTAGCCTAGTTTTGGCCAGAGGGAGGAATCTCCAGAGTAACCTTCGCCGCAAAAGTCAGGTCAGGGATTAGAAGTTATCCAGCTGGAAAAGGAAAAAGGAAGTAAGCCATTGGGAGCTGAGAAGAGCTTTGGACCGGTTCCTGGAGAATGAAGTGTCTTACCTAAGGGACAGAGTGGAATGTAATTGTGGTAGGGGATCTGCAGCCATTTAAAAAATTTAATGGGAGAAACTTTCATGTAGTTTAGAGTGTAAGGTAAGTTGCCTACTGAATTGTGTTTAGGTTTGTTTCTTTTAGCTTGTTTGTTACAGTAAAAGTCTTAAAACTTGAAACCTTGTCATGTGATCCTTCCAGCCAGCCACTAGATATTCAGATATCTTTTTAAAAGTTATTGGTCCTTGTCCTTGAAAAGGTAGCCTTTTTGAACCACTGCAGACCATGTGGTGAAGTTACTCCCACAGTGCTGTTAGATAGAGAGTTTCAAATTTTTGACCCAGTGATGATGTGTCCAAGTCGGAATGATGTGTGACTTGGAGGGAAACTTGCAGAAGATGCTGTTCCCATGCATCTGCTGCCCTTATTCCTTTAGGTGGTAGATGTCCCAGATTTGCAAGTTGCTGTTGGAGGAGCCTTAATGAATTACTGCAATGCATGTTGTAGATAATACACACTGCAGCTATGTTGCAGCAATCGTGCAGGGAGTGAATGTTTAAGGTGGTGGAAGGGGTACCAATCAAATGGGCTGTTTTGTCCTGGATAGTGTAGAGCTTCTTGAATGTTGCTAGAGCTGCGCTTATCCAGCCAAGTGAAGAGTGTCCTATCACGCTCTTGACTTGTGTTGGAAGGGCCTTAGGGAGTCAGGAAATGAGTCATTTACCACGGAATACTCAGTCTCTCACCTGCTTTTGTAGCCAGAATATTTATGTGGCTGGTCCAGTTAAATTTCTGCTCATTTATGACTCTAGGACTCAAGGACTCTTGGTGGTGGAGGATTCAATGATAGCAATGCCATTGAATGTCAAGGAGAGATGGTTACTTGCTGTCTTGTTGCCTGGCACTTGCATGGCGTGAATGTTACTTGCCACTTCTTAGCCCAAGTCTGAATGTCATTCAGATCTTGCTGCATGAAGGCATGGACTGCTTTAGTATCTGAAGAGTTGCGAATGGAACTGAAGACTGTGCAATCATCAGTGAACATCTCCGCTTCTAACCTTATGATAGAGGGAAGGCCATTGATGAAGTAGCTGAAGATGGTTGGGTCTAGGACATTGCCCTCTGGAACACCCAGTGATGTCCTGGGGTTGAGATAATTGACTCCCAGCAACCATAACCATCTTCTTTTGTGTTAGGTATGACTCCAAACAGTGAAGAGTTTTCCCCCTTATTTCCATTGGCTTTAATTTTACTAGGGCTTCTTGATACCACATACGGTCAAAGGGCACTCTCACATCTCCTCTGGAATTCAGCTCTTTTCTTCTTGTTTGGACCAGGGATAGAATAAGATCTGAAGCTGAGCAGTTCTGGCAAAACTCAAACTGAGCAGGTTATTGGTGAATAAATGCTGCTTGATAACACTGTTGATGACACCTTCCATCACTTTGCTGATGATTGAAATAGACTGATGGGGCAATAATTGTCCAGAACGTATTTGTCCTGCGTTTTGCGGACTAGGTATACTTGGGCAATTTTCCACTTTTTCCAGTGGAATAGCTTGGCTAGAGGCACAGCTAGTTCAAGGACCCAAGTCTTTAGCACTACAGCCAAGATGTTGTTGGGGTCCATTGCCTTTGTTGCATCCAATGCAATGAACTATTTCTTGATATCTTGTGGAATGAATTGAATAGGCTGAAGACTAGATTTTGTGATGCTGGGGACCTCAGGAGGAGGCATATGACATTTCTGGCTGAAAATGGCTGCAAGTATTTCAACCTTTTCTTTTGCAATCACATGGGCTGGGCTCTACCATCATTGAGGATGGGATGTTCATGGAGCCTCCTCCTCCCAATAGTTGTTTAATTGTCCACAGCATTCACAATTAGATGTGGCAGGACTGCAGGACATTGATCTGATCCATTTATTGTGGGATCACTTAGTTTTTTCTATTAGATACTGTTTCTGCTGTTTAACATGCATGTAGTCCTGAATTGTAGCATGCCTATAGCATCTCATTTTTCTCCAGGAGCTGTTCTGCTCTAGTCAGCTGATCTCAGTTGGCTAACTGGGAGCACTATCAATGTTGCTAAGTAAGGATGAGGATTATGGTTCTGATTGTTGCCCAGTGACTCCAGAGGCTTAAGTGTTAACTGTGATTCAGTAGTAGCCATTTCACTTCTGAGTCAGAGTTTTCTCACCTATATGCTGCCCCACAGTGAGATCATCTAAAAACACAACATCACAAGTGACATCAATGCTGTTTGCATCTAGTTTTACTGCAGCCCTGCCTCTCTCAATCCCTCCACTGCCTCACACTACTTGTCCAACGTCCAGTATTGGATGGGCAGAAATTTCTTCCAATAACCGGAAGACCAAAGCCATTAGTCTAGATTTTTTTAGATCCGTCGAGACTCCACAGAATGTTCAGATGATGGGCTGGACCCAGATTTGGAAATTCCAACCCCATTTCTGACAGATCCCATTTTTGTCAACAGAGGAAAGGCGGAGGGGCATGAATCACACATAAGGGAAACCCAAACTCAGATGGGCCATTTTAACTTAGTGCTGAGTTCAAACAACCCTGCTTTCACTGTTGCAAGGGCCTAAATCCACAGTGTGGGAGTTACAAATTTTAAAGTAGATGTAAATGCTCTTGAAGAGTTGTTATTTAAATACTCAGCCCTTTAAAAATAAAAAAAACAGCCTGCCTAGGTCAGCAAGAGATTAAGAAAGACTTTGTTATCGCAGTTATAATAACTGTTTGTTGATATTATCCTAAAGGCTCTTTATAAATGCTTGGCTGCTTTACATAACCTATAATTATCTCAGTAGAGGGGTTCCAAGTTTTATTGACAGCTCAAAGAGGTTATTAAAGGATTAGCTATCTTTGATGTGGGGTTATAAATAGGAGTTTATTTTTATATGGGATTAAGCACTTGAAGAGATGTGAAAGTTTTTGATGGGTTTTAATGAATAGGAATGTTTTTTTATTATTGTGAAGGCTGTAATAGGCATTAGGACGTTTTTTTTTCATTTCATCTCAGCTTGGCACCTGAGATCTGCCCATGGTGGATACCAGGTGAGTTGGCTTGGAGGGTGTGAAGCCTTAGGATGGTGGGTTGGGATGAGTTGGCATTTAGTTGGCATGAAGGGTATGAGGAGCCTTGTGGTGGGTGGGTTCATGAGCTGATATGAGTTAGGATGGATGGAGCATGAGGAGTGGTTTGGAGGGGGGTGAGGGAAAGTGAGAGATGAAGGCTAAAGAGCCTAAAATATGAGCAAACATCTGAGACAAAGTCCCAGGGAACTGTAGCGGTCCTTTTATACAGCCTACCTCTGTACTCAGCTGCCCCATGGCTTCTTCTGATCTGTGTCAGGTGGTGAGCCTGACTCCTTCCCGTAAACCCACCGCCCCCACCCTAGGAACAAAGATCCCACCAATTGGGAGGAGATTCTCCCAAGGCTACTGTGGCTAGCTGGGAAATTTCCTGACTCACACTACCCGTCGCGGAAGTGAACATCTGGGCCGTCGTGATCGCTCCCCACCACAAAGCCTGTTTACCAGCCACTGACTCCATCTCCCCCTCCCAGGCCACTCTCTGATCTGGATTGTTCACATTCTCCAGATCCTACTTACCCCAAGTTGAACCACTGTGTCCCCTCGATTCCCAAGACTTCCTACTTGCACCTCTATAATATGGCCTCTCTATTCTTCTGTCTCAACTCATCTGGTGCAGAAACCCTCATGCATGCTTTTATTACCTGCAAACATAATTATTCCAATGCTCTCCTGGTAGACCACTTACCTTACATCCTCTGTATTCTTGAGTTCATCCAAAACCCTGCTGGCTGCATTTTCACTTGCATCAAGTACTGTGCACCCATAACCCCTGCTGTCACTGACCTCTTTGTGTTCAAACCATTCCATGGCCTTGCCTCTCCCTATCTCTTTTTTATTTATTCATGGGATACAGGTGTTGCAGGCTAGGTCACCATTTATTGCCCATCCTTAATTGCCCTTGGGAAGGTGGTGGTGAGCTGCCTTCTTGAACGGCTGCAGTCCATGTGTTGTAGGTATACTCACAGTGCTGTTAGGGAGGGAGTTCCAGGATATGGACCCAGTGACAGTGAAGGAATAGTGACATAGTTCCAAGTCAGGATGGTGAGTGGCTAGGAGGGGAACTTGCAGGTGGTGGTGTTCCCATGCACCTGCTGCCCTTGTCCTTTTAGGCCGTAGAAGTTGCGGGTTTGGATAGTGCTGGCAAAGTGTTCTCTGTAACCTCCCCCAGCCCTACAATATTTTGAGATCGCTGCACTAGCTCCTCCAATTCTGAATTTTCACAGATTTTCAGTGTTGCACCATCACCAGCCATACCTTCAGCTGCCTAGCCCCTGAGATCTGGAATCTCATCGCTAAATCTCCTCACCCATTTACCCCTCTCTCCTTTAACCTTACCACTGCGACCAACCTTTTGGTCATCTGCCCTAAAATCTCTTTCTGGTTTTCCGTGTCAAATTCTCTCTGGTGATGCTGTTGTGAAGCACCTTGGGACACTATTACTACATTGATGGTGTTACATGAATTGCTGTCATTCCTCTTGTTATTGGTTTTTCTGCTCAAGTCACATCCCTGAGGCTTGAGCACAAAATCTAAGCTGACCCATCAATGAAGGACTGAATGACTGCTGCATTGTGGATTTGCCACCTTTTGGATAAGTCTGCCCACTCAGATGTAAATGTCCCATTGTGCTATTTCAAAGAAGATCCGGGGATTTATTCTCAGTCACCTGGCCAATATTTATCTGTCAACCAGCATCACTAAGCAAAACAGGTTATCTGGTCATTATCACTTTGCAGTTTGTGGGACTTTTTGCTGTGTGCAAAATAACTACCGTGTTTCCTACATTGCAATAGTGATTACACTTCAAAAGTAGTTATAGAGTCTGAGTCATAGAGTCATTACGGCAAAGAAGGAAGCCATTTAGCCCATAGGCCCATGCCAGTTCTCTATAGAGCAATCCAATCAGACCCATTCCCCTGATCTATCCCCATAATTCTGTAACTTTAATTTCCTCAAGTACCCATCCAGCTTCTTAAAATCATCTCAGTTTCCACCACCTTCATGGGCAGTGAGTTCCAGGTCATTGCCACTCACTGCATAAAAAATGTTTCCTCATATCCCCCCTGTATCCCTTGTTCAAAATCTTACAATTGTGTCCCCTCATCCTTGTACCATCAGATAATGGAAACAGCTTTTCTTTGTCTACCTTATCTGAACTTATCATAATCTTGTGCACTTCTATCAGATCTCCTCCCCAATCTCTTTTGCAAACCCAGCTTCTCCAGCCTAACCTTGTAACTAAAATCCCTCATTCCTGGAACCATTGTGCCAAATCTCCTCTGCACCCTTTCAACAAGCCTCAGAGCCTTCTTAAAGTGCAGTGACTAGAATGGGACATAATACTCCAGTTGTGGCTTAACCAGAACTTTATAAATGTTCAGCATATCCTCTCTGGTTTCTATTTATGAAACCCAAGATCCTGTATGTCCTGCCACCTTCAAAGATTTATACACATGAACCCTCAGGTCCGCCTGGCCCTGCACACTCTTTTGAATTGTGTCACTAAGTCTTTATATTGCCTCTCTCCTTTTTGTCAAAATGCATCACCTTACACTTCTCTGTATTAAATTCCATCTGCTACTTGTCTGCCCATTCTGACAGCCTATCTACCTATCTGTTGCAATCGATGGTATCATCCTCACTATTTGTCACAGTTCCAAGTTTGGTATCATCGGCAAATTTTGAAAATTTAACTCTGTATTCTGTATAGGAACTATCATATTTTTCCTGATATTAATGTAGGATACTTTAAAGCAGGATTATGTTTGTATGTGTATGTTTCTGTGCGTATGAATAAGTTAAGTAAACTGCAGACTATTAGACTGCAAGTTTGGATCATCAAAGGGGTTAAGTGTAAAAACAGGTATTTGAAATGCGAATGATGAGCTTAATTGGAATTTGCATTTTTAGATAAGGGGAGAGGTTGTTGGCTTTTCAAAGGGACATGGTAAGATGTTTACAACTGGCAAGGTAAATAAGGCAAAGTTATTACGTTTATTTTTCCCAAAATGCTGGCCATAATGACAACATAAAAGATTTTTATATTCTAAAAAAAGTAAATTCCAAAGACAATAGGGTTTACAGATCAAAAATGGCACATACCACCTGTCATATCATAACAATTGTAATATCCAAGACACATACAAATATATTTAACTGACTCTAAAATACTTTAGGACATTCTGGGGTTGTGAAAGGAGCTGTATAAAGGCAAGTCTTTCTTCCTTCCTTTCCTGTTGAAAAGCATTATGTGTAGTGAGTTGACACTGCTGTGTCTAAATGCACTGCCAATTCTCACAGCCCCTTTCCATTTACCACATAAACAAATCTGCCCACTTCACACTAGTCCTGAACCTCTCTCTCTCTCTCTCTCTCCCCCTCTTGGGTTTCTGTCCCATTTCCCTTCATGTTCTTTATAGCTTATTCCATCCATGAGACGCATCTTCTGTTCCCTTGATCCCATTTCCACTAAATTGACCTTGTCTGTATAGCACTGCAGTATTGGTGGATATAGGTCTGTCATTATGGCACAACTAGTTCTCCTTGGCCTCACATCTTTGACATGGTTGGCCATCTTCCTTTAATGCCTCTCTTCTGCTAATTAGCTTGGCGAGACTATCCTTGTTCGGTTTTATTCTTAACTATTCAACCATACTCAGTGCAGCTCCTGTAAAGAATTTGCTTTCTTTCCCCCACCATTAGCTCAGAAGCCCCCCCGCCCCCCACCCAATGATCTATCCTTGACAACCTTTTCTTCCTTGTCTGCATAGAGTCAGCTTCCATGGGTGCCTATTACAGCCAGCTCTATCTCTCCATCATTGCTTTTGATCTCTCCATTGCCGATGTATTGTCCAGCTTCTTGTTGTAACACCATCCTTGGAAAAGCTGGAAGTTCTTACACCTAAGCTTTGGGAGCACCGGTGCTTTTTTCTTTAATTGCCAAAACTAACTCCATTCTCCCCACACCAAATTCATCACCTCCCTAACCACTGTCTCAAGATTGAACGAGACTACTTATTACCTCAGTGTCCTTTTTGACCCAGAGCTCAATTTCCAACCCTATATCCTCTCCATCATAAATAACATAACTCCCATTACCAGAATATCACTCACCTCAGTCCATCTTCTGAAACCTCATTCATGCTTCTGTCACCTTTAGACTTGACTATTCCAATGCTCCTCAGACTAGCCTCATATCTTCCACTCTGTGTAAATGCTAGCTCATCCAAAACTCTGCTGCCCATGTTTAATACTGCAAAAAGTTCCCTTCACCAATCACCGTTGTCCTCATTGACTTACATTGGTTCCCAGGTCCACAATGCCTCAAATTCTCATCTTTAAAATTCTCATCCTTGTGCTTAAAACCCTTCATGGCTTTGTCCTTCACTACTTTCTAACTTCTCCCATTTCTACAAACCCTTTCAACATTCTGTTCCTTTTATTTTTGTGCAGCCCTCCTCCCTTTGCCCTTAATTGTCTATTGTGCTTTCAGCTATCCGGCCCTTAAATTCTGGAGTTCTCTTCCTAAAGTCCAATTCCTTTCCATTTCCCCCTCTCCTTTAAGACTCTCCTTGGCACCTATCTCTGGCCAAGTTTAGGTTAATGCTTCTAATGTCTCCTTCCTTGACTCCTCAGCCACTTTTTCCTTAAACCTCTGTGAAGCTCTTTGGGGCATTTTTATTAAACGTGCTGTATAAATGCAAGTTGTAGTTGTTTCTGACTTCATTACTCAAGCTTGAAAAGGGTCAATTGGACAATTGGACTTCTTGCTGGTGCCTTAATAAAAGGAGAAAAAAATACCATCTCAATCTCCCACCCCATTAACTTAAAAGGAAATACTATTTCTTGCATTTTTCCTTAATGCGTAATAAAATCTACCGGAGCTCCAGCTGTTAAATTGGGCCATGGGGATAGTAATGGGAAAACACTTCCTATCTAAATGCCCTGGAAGGAAAAACTCTTGACAATAGAACTGTGTTGTGACAAAGTTCCAGGATTTCTATGACCTTCGATGTTGGGCAGAATTCACATAGCACAAGTCCTCCGACCCTACAACTCCTCTGAACTCTTCATTCCTCTGACCCTGACCTCTGGCGTATCGTACCTCCCTTTGGCCCATCATAGAAAATTCTGTCTTCAGCCCCTAGGCCCTCTATTGGGGGTGGGGCAAAGCGAACGCAGCAATCAATCTTTTCAATATAATAAATAAAAACAGAAAATGCTGGAAAAACCGAAAAAGAGTCATACAGACTCGAAACGTTAACTGTTTCTATCTCCACAGATGCTGTCAGACCAGCTGAGTTTTTCCAGCATTTCTTGTTTTTATTTCAGATTTCCAGCATCTGCAGTATTTGGCATTTATCTTAATCTTTTTGCCCAAGGATGGTTGATCCAAAATCCTTGGCCTCTCCAGTACTGGAGCACAATGGACATCATACAGAATTTAAATTAGAATCAGGAGTTGGAGTCTCAGTTTTATCTGATAAAGTTCAGTGACTGCAAAAAATTGCTCTGTGACCTTCATCAACACCAACCTCCAGGAGGAATCAAGCTAAATGTTCAAGGTCAGCTTGATGCACCATTAAAATACAAAGATAGACAAATTTCTGGGACACTTTGGCCAGGATTTTCCATGCCGGATTGTGACCGGTGTGTTCATTGGCGAGATCGGAGAGTCTTGCAAGAAGGTCTTACGTGCATTTCCCGGCGACGTGAATCCAGGAAGCCATTGACCCCTCCTCCCATCAATGTTGGGCTACATTTCCTGCCATCAAACATTGGGAACTTAATTTGAATGCATTTGCATCTCATTACTGAATCATCCCCCCCTCCACAACATCAAATTTAAAGCCCACATGATTTACAACTACCTTAACAGGTGTGCACCTGGTGACCTGAACTTTGAGGGGAACTCAGAGATGAGTGCACACAGCTTATCGCAGTGCTCATGATGATCCCAATGCAAGGAAGCGGCTCCACGGATTCAGGGGAGTCGGGGGCAAGTCTCCACAGTGGATCCTTCGTGGCTGGCTTGTGGTACTGGGGCAAGGGCAACAGTGCCAAGGGAATGGAACCTTGGGGCAAGAGTGCAAGGGAAAAGGGGGTGGGGGGGGGGGTCATGACAGCACAGACTGTAGCTTGAACGCAAACACACGCCAGGGTTGGGGTGGAGGGGAAGAACACGGCCGGGCAAGTGCCAAAACGTGTCGAAGGTGAGCACTCTTCTGCAGCTGAGAGAATTTAATTTGAGCTCAACTGACATGCTTGGAGTCAGCCTAGTCAAGCAATTGTTCCCAGTCAAGCAGTACTAATTCCTGACAGTGCCAGTGATTGCTCCTCTACTTTTAACCTCTTGCGCGCACACTTCCAACTTGAATGAGTGCTATGGTGCTGTAGAACCATTAGGTGACTGGGCAAGCTTGAGGATCTCCTTAAGAATGGTGGCCATGAAGGGGTGCACTCCTAATCCCTTGCATTATGTTTCAGTAAACATTGAAAAGTCACCCTCATGGTACAAGCAAACTGCGAAGCCTTGGAGTACAGGCTAGAACAATACCTGTGCCTGAAAGGAGAGGTCTGGATGCAGTCTAGTGACCTGAAGCAGTCGGCACTCGGTCATGTGGTGTGAGGTGGTGTTGGGTGTGAGGATGGCAAATTATCATGCACACTAAACACTGGGCATCCATGTGGCGTCCTGGACTCTCCGGCATGCGTTAAGGGGTCTTGAGAGGCAGTCGCGGGCGATGACTTGACCAACAGTGGCCCTTAGGAGACAATTGCTGACTCTTGCATCTCATTCTTTGAGACTGCAGTGAGGAGACCATCAGGTACATGGAGCCTGGTGACCTCACTGTCTGCCTGATTGCTTATAGGCAGGAGAGAAGACGGAGAAGAATGCGACTGAGGCGCCTGGCTCACCAAAGGGAGGAGCAGGACCCTGAAGACCAAGAGGCGGCACAGCCTCCTCCACACGCAGAGGATGAACCCCAGAGAGCCATCGTTTGTAGGTGCATCACCAGACCCAGGGTCTATAGACTGTGCAAGAGCTACCTGCAGATGAGCGAGAACTAGTGTCACCGACATCTGCACATGTCAAGGGAACTGGTCATACACTTTTGCCACTTTCTGCAGGATTTGGCACCACAGGACTCGGACAGCATTCACTGCCAGTGGCAGTTAAAGTTACTGCCGTGCTCAATTTATATGGCAGTGGCTCCTTCCAGGGCTGCACTTGAAACATTTGCGGGATCTCGCAAGCCTCAACCCACAGATGTATCCAGGAGGTCACAAACACCTGTTTTCCCAAGGCACACAACTTTCTCAACTTCAACAGATATCTGGCAAGCCCGGAAGCAAGAGCGATAGGATTTGCCGAGATTTCCAGATTTCCACAGGTGCTGGGTGCCATCGACTGCACTCACATGGCTCTTAAATCTCCCTGGCAATGAGCAGTTTAATATGTGAACCTCTAAGGCTTCACCCTCTAAATGTTCATCTGGTCTATGACCATAACAAACAGGTCATGCAGATACGTGCAAGATATCCCGGAAACATCTACGACTGGTACATCATCAGCAGGTCTCAGATCCCTGACATCTTCCAGGGACAACACAGGCTGCAGGGTTGGCTCCTCAGGTGCTCACTCCAGTTGCTCCCCCAAAGGAGCATCTGGAGTGAGCTCGAGATGCCCTGCCCCTCCTCTCATGTTGACACTGGTGGATGCCAGCAAGTGCCTCAGTGATGGAGTGCAGCACCTGCAGCAGTGCAGGACCGATGTCCTGGACCAAGGTTTCCATGGCGGCTGCCATCTTACCAGTGTTGACCTCGGTGCATTGACATGTCGATGCTATCGCCTCAGACTGAAGGTGGACGGAATCCTCCATCGTGCTTTGCAATATAAGGAGTGCAGTGGACATCCCTTCCTGATGTTCCTGAGCTTGCCTTTGCAGCTCCAGCAACTGAGGTATGACTGAGTCCAGAGACTCCTCACCTGACTTGGACTCAGCAGATTTCTGGTCTATAGCAGTCTTCCAAGTGCTGGAATCCTGGGAAGTCCCTGCCTCTGCCTGCTATGGATTAGACAGTGCGATGTGCTCACCAGGTTGTGACCCGGAGGCTACTCCAGAACTAGGTGCCACTGAGGTGTGTGTCTCTGCGCTGGTGGATGGTGTGGGTGAGCGCTGTGACAGATCTTCAATATTGGTATCTGCGGATTCCTCTTCCGTGGTGTCCTTGGGGCTGGAGTCAAGGGACTGGAGTCAAGAACCTGGCTCATGGACCCCCTCGGCTGCTTCCCAGGTGTGCCTACAAAGCAAAGAGAGACAATTAGTGCGTGGCAGGGGACTGCAGAACATGGGAACTCACATACAGCATGGCTGTCTGATGGATGTTGCACTGCTGGATCCTCACTTGGTTGAGCACCACTGACCTCCCCGTCAACACAGGGACGGTCAGATCTTTGCCGTCCAGCTGGATGACTCTATTTTCAAAGTCTGTGAGGCATTCCTCCCCAGTCTGCAGCATCTCCTTTTTGTTGTGTGCCAGCTTGTCCTGCATGAATACAGATGGAGAGAGTGTAAGCAGGATGCTTGCCATCCAGATAAGGATCCCTGGCATGTTTAGGTGCTGAGTAGTGGTGACATCTACAGGAAGAGATCACGGTCTTCAGGGCAGATGAAAGTGAGTATGAAAGAATGAATGGTGATGTCCCTTGAGCTGGCAGTGAGTCAGTTCCCTATGGATATGTGATGGGTTTGTGAGTGTGTGAGTTGAGAGTGATGAGAAGAGCGACTTACCCTGGTGGAATAGACGAGATCATTCACCCTCTTCCTGCACTGAGTGGCTGTCCTCTTTTGCAGGGCATTGGCACTGACCACCGCTGCCACTGCCTCCCATATTGGATTGGTGAACTTGCTTGCTGGTCTTTGCCCAGAGTGGGGGTAGAGGACATCGTGGCAGACCTCAACTTCATCCAGTAGGCACTCGAGAGAGGTGTTGCTAAACCTAGGGGTAGCACGTTTCCTCCCTTTGGCAGCCATCAGTTCCCAACAAATTCCTACCCCTTGAAGAGTGCTAACTCTGTGCTGGGGTAGACTTTAAATATGGCCCTTGGTTTACTGAAGACCTGAGGTGATGGTGGGGCAGATGAATCAGAGGCCACCTGCCAGCCATCCGACAGAAAACCCGTGCCTCTCAATTTTTTTAATAAAGTGGCGCACGATACAGCGGACAAAGCTACTATTGCCGTCGGCGGGTCACATGCCGATTTTCCAGCTCAATATTGGACTTTGTCCGATTTTTGGGACAATCCTGCCCTATGTCATTCAAAACCAGGAATGTTCTTTGTTGAGCAGAAAAGCCTGTATATTTCTGAAGGTAATCCTAAAGTTGGTGAAGTCAATGAACAAGAACAAGGCAACGAATTTAGAAGAGAATTTCCAAAATGCTTCAGAGGCTTCATTAAATGGTGGGGAGTGTTGGGCCAGTCAGGGATTGGGGGGTTGGGGGGGTGGGTGGTTTTGGGCACCGGTGGGGGTGGATCGGCCGCTCAGGTGTTCTGGAGGGGGTATCGGCCAGTCGGGGGATGGGGTGCAATCGGCCAGTCAGGTGGGTGAGGGGGTGTCAGCCAGTCAGAGAGTGAGGGGGTGTCAGCCAGTTGAGTGGGTGAGGTAGTGTTGGTTAGTTGGAGTGGGGATGGCTGGGCAGTCAGGGAGGGGGGGGTCGATTCAGGTCGGGCCAGGCTGGGGGATTGTAGTCGGGATTGGGGGAAGACCCATAGTGGAGTTAAGTCCTGTGGGGGAGTAGTCCTATGGGGTGGGGAGTAGTTTGGGGTGGGGGGGAGTTCCTCCAGGATGGAGACCCCCATGGGGGGTTTGGGATCGATCAATACAATAGAAGTGATTTTAATTCTTTTAACTTTTTCTGGGTAACTATTGCTGTATGATTGTTGGAACCTTCCAAAGTTTCCGATTTAAGTTGCAATTCTTGGATGGTTCCCAGTGTAGGGCAATTGCCCATGGGAAGTTTGCACTTCCTGGGCAATTGCTGTGCAATCCTTACCTGGGAACCTCCAGTGGGGAAGTACCCCAGCTACACCCCCAAATATGATGTCTTGGAGCTCGGAAGTTACAGCTGGTGGTCTTCAACTGTGTCACCCATGCCTGTCACAGACAGGAGCAGAAAGAGCCACTCCTACCCTCCTCCTTGGTACAGGCCTATTCAAATTCAAAGGGAAAGTTTTTCTCACCATTGTGGATTACTATTCCCGCTGGATAGAGGTGCAAAAGGTACATGGCGTCATCTCTGAAGCCATTAATACTTCCCTGAAGAGGATGTTTTCCACACACGGCATTCTGGACATTGTGGTCTCTGACAATGGGCCACGATTGATTGTTTCCAACCCTTTGCAGCATCATATGGATTTATCCACATCACGAGTTAGCCGAAGTACCCTCAGTCCAATGAAAAGACTGAGAGAGGAGTACATAACTATAAAAGACCTTCTCAGAAAAAATGAAGACTTTGAGCTAGCCCTGCTCAACTCTCACTCGACTCTGTTGCAGAACGGTTTCACCCCTTGCAAGCTTTTGATTGACTGCAGGCTGAGAATCCAACATCCTTTCCTTCCTCACACATTGATACCAAACATCATGGTAGAAGATCATGGACATACCAGGCAAATGGAAGGAAGTTACAGAGCAGGTCAAGCCTGCATTTTCAACCAATGACACAGGACTTCCCAATCTTGTAAAAGGAGAGATCATGTGGATTAGAAACCAGCATTGAGAACGCCCCGTAACGGAGAAGTTACAACAACTGAGATGGTATTTGGTCCAGGCAGAAACATCCGAAGGAAAAGGAGTGCCTTGATTTCAATGAATAGGAAATTAGCAGGATGGGCTGCAAAACTGGATCCTCAAGAGGATGTCACACCCGCAGAACCATCAATAAGGAGAACAAGAAGTGACAACCCTCAGGAAATGATTTTGGAGTGAACACCTCCTCAGCAACCTCTAAAAGAACTCCATGCACATTCAGGGAGATTGCTGAACCACCAAGGAGACTATCCCTTTAAATTTAGACATTTTGGGGGGGAGGTGTAGGAGGACATGCATATTATATGTCAGGATGAAGACTTGTGGCGAGATGTAGAGTAAAGAGCTAACTCTAACATTACTCCAATAATAGCTACTGAGCATGTGCTTAAGGAGCCATGTAACAATGATGCCACTCAGAGAGATATGAGTGAGAAGAACCTAAGACAGAAGCAGTAACTCTGTCCTGATGTTCTGTAGTCTTGTATATAGTTAATTATGTTCAAAAAAGTACTTTTACAGAAAGATCTTTGCCTCCAGGTCTCTTCCTAGAATAAGACATCCAATGTCTTCCCAGATAACCCTATGATAACAGAAGAATCACAAAACGCTCAAGAAATTCAACTTCTTCAGTTTTTCACTTTCACAGTATTACACCATAATAACCAGACTTTGAAAATCCAAATTGCTAATATAGTATGACCTCTTTGTATATAGAAGCATCAAAATTGCTAGCCAAAAAAGGACCAAACTGCATCTAGTTCATCTTCAAAATCCTGATCTTCACCTGATACAACAAGAATGGTTTTGTACACCATTCATAGTAATCAATCTTTATTAATTAATTTACAAATGACACAAGAAAAACCCTGGTGGTGGAGAGCTTCGGGAACCACAGATCCAAAATGAACTGTTCCTCCCAAGCATGTTACATTTTCCACATGTCATTACTCAAGCTCCTCATATACTGCATTCCAATATATATATATGTATTTTAAAGAAATCTATCAAATTTGCATTTGAATAGATCAATACTAACTGTTTCCACAATCTTCCGAGTGAGTCTTACCACTTGCTCACTGAAATGTGTACCACCAATTATTTATTTTTTTCCCCTTATTTTCTTCCCTATTATCTCTCGAAGATTCATGGTGCGTTTAGTTTTACAGACCCTCTAGCCAGCAGCTTCATCCAAGTACCAATTTTTCTGATCTAATTAGTGGCAGGCTACTTGCCTGTGTTGGGTGCTAATTTGGTCTCATCCTCATATGGCCTGATAGCCACACATGCACACACTAGCAGGACTCACTGGACCCTAACTGGATTTTCCTTCTACTTGGTGTGAAAAAAGAGCTTGCATTCATTACAGCACCTCTTATAACCTCAGAACATTGCAAAGCACTCTGTAGCCAATGAAATGCTTTTTGAAATGTCCACATTGTTGCATTGTAGTGAAATGTGGCAGCCGATTTGTACACAGAAAGGTCCCACAAATACAACATGATAAATGATCAGATAATCTGCTTTTCAGTCATGTTGGTCAAGGGCAGGGCCATTGGTTAGGATACCTCTCCTGCGTTTCTTTGTATAGTGCTGTGGAATCTTTTATGTCCACCTGAGGGGACACACAGGGACTGAGTTTAACGTCCCATCTGGAAGATGGCACTTCTGACAGTGGAACACTCCTTCAGTACTGCGCTGGAGTATCAAGTCTGGAGTATGTGCTCAAGTATTAGGAATGGGCCTTTAGTTCTTGATGTTTTTGACTTAGACAGCGAGTGGACAAGGCTGACCCTCAGTCTGCAATACAGTCAGTGTAGTACCCCTATTGCTATCCTAGCTGGGAACAGCTGACTGAGCAGAGAGCACAGATTGAATTTTGGACCTTTCTGATCTGTATAATACTGGGTGCTGCACTTACCAACAGAGCCACTGCGTGAGTTCATATATGACCATTCATTTCTAATAAATTCATTTGACTACTTAGTTTGGCCAAATGAAAACTCTGTAGGGGTGGCAGAGAGAAGCAGAGTTAACATTTCAAGCCCAACATTATTCTTGTTCAAAGCCTTTTTTTCTTCATTCTTTCATGGGATGTGAGCATTGCTGCTAAGGCCAGCATTTGTTGTCTATCCTTTTCAGAGGGTAGTTAAGAGTCAACCACATTGCTGTGGGTCTGGAGTCATAGGACTGGGTAAGGACAAGAGATTTCCTTTCCTAAAGGACATTAATGAAACAGACAACAATCAATGATAATTTCATGGTCACCATTACTGAGACTGGCTTTCAATCCCAGATTTTTTAATTGAATTTAAATTCCACCAGGTGCCATGGTGGGATTTGAACCCATGTCCTCAGAGTATTAGGCTGAGTCCTTGGATTACTAATACAGTGATATTACCACTACACCATCATTTCCCCATATAGGTAGAAAGGAAGAAATGTGATCAGTTTAATGCTGTTGCGAAAAGGCAGGGTGGTGGGGTGGATGAGTCAGATAGTACAACAAAGAAGGCCAGAGATAGGTTGGAAGGTAGGAGAGATGTTACAGCAGGCAGATGGTAAATGCCAAGTTGCCCAAATCCCAGAGGGAAACTTGAAGCAGCTGCCACAACTATTATTTTGGAATTTGTACTTATTTCGAGATGCAGGCTTTGAATTCAGTAAAAACAAGGCCACCAAGTCTTAAAGGTTTCTTACAAAACTAAATTAAGCCTTTACTAATAGAAGAAATGATTTTAAGTACATACATTGTTCTACAAGTTACTAGTATGATAACTTCTAAATCCCTTAATTAACCTAAACCCCGGGTTACACCTTCGTTAAGGCAACAGTAAAAGCACATAGATTTTAAAAGACCCAGCCAAAGCAACACACAATACCCCGAAACAGTTGAATTCAAAGTGAGTTCTCTTAACTTCAGTCCTTTGAAAACAGCAACTTGAGGCTTAGATGCTGAAGGTTTTTCACACTTGTTAGTTCTTAAAACGTCTGCCCTTGCATACAGCCGTCTCTCCTTTATACATATTTTCCCCTCTGAATGCAAATTCCCATTGTTTCACTGTCTTTGGACTTTTACCTTTCTAACAATAAAATTTATCAAAGTACCAATTTTACCAATAATCTTTAGGAAAAATAAACACACTGTTTCTTAACTTCTCCTGGCTAGGTGTAATATTTCACTCCTCCTTTTGAATTCACTCTAGTTTGGTTTATTTAAAAATGCAAATGTTCCCTTTACATCTAAGTTTACCTACTTAACATTTGAAACCTAACTTATCTTCTGTTACATCAAAGCCTTCAGGTCAGCTGCCTTTAATTCAATTAAGTACAAAACACACACACACACATACACACACACACACATAGACATAGACCCCGCTATTACTCTACAATAAATTCTAACAACTTTATGAAAATTATTATATCTTTCTGACAGAGATTAAATTACAAAGATGTCTTGGAACAACAGACAAAGGGATTGTTGTTGTAAGGAAAAAAAGCCTTGGTCCAGAGTAAGTGTTAATGGCAGAATAAAGGACAGCTGTCTCTGAAAGCAAAACATAAAAACAAGATACAGACTGGAACTTAGCAAAAATAATCCAAATGAAGGACAGAGTGCATGGTTGGAAGTTGTTGAACTCAATTTTGAGTGCAGAAGGCTGTAAAGTGTCTAATCAGAAGATGAGGTGCTGTTCCTTTCCCTTGCATTGGGCTTCACTGGAACATTGCGGCAGGCCAAGGACAGATGTGTAAGCATGAGAGCAATTAAGGTGGCAAATTAAAATGGCAAGCAACCAGAAGGTTGGGGTCATGTTTGTGGACTGAGCAGTCACCCAGTCTTTATTTGGCCTTCCCAATGTTGAGGAGACCACGTTGTGAGCAGCAAATACAATATCTTAAATTGAAAGAAGTACAAGTAAATCACTGCTTGACTTAGAAGTAGTGTTTGGGGCCTTGGACCGAGGAGAGAGGAAGTAAAAGGGCAGGTGTTACACCTCCTGTGATTGCATGAGATGGTGCCATGGGAAGGACATGTTGGGAGAGTTGACCAGGGTGTTGCGGAGGTAAAGGTCCCTTTGGAACACTGAGGAGGGGAAGGGAAGATGTGTTTGGTAGTGGCATCATATTGGAGGTGGCACAAATTGCTGAGGATGATCCTTTGAATGTGGAGGCTGGGGGAGTGTGGTGAAAGTGAGGACAAGGGGAACCCTGTGGTTCTGGGAGTGAGGGAAAAGGGTGAGGACAGAAGCGGAGGAAATGGGTCAGACATAGTTGGTGGGCCCTGTCAACTGTAGTGGGGGGGGGGGGGGCGGGGATGGTATCCTGGATTGAGGAAAAAAGAAGACATGTTGGAAACGCCATTGTAGAAGGTAGCATCATTGGAACAGATGTGACGGAGACGGAGTAACTGGAAAAATGGATGGAGTCCTTACAGGGAGCAGAGTGTGAGGAAGTGCAGTCGAGTTAGCTGTGGGTGTTGTTGGGCTCGTAATGAATATTGGTAGACAGCATATCCCCAGAAATAGAGACAGAAAAGTCATGGAAGGGAAGAAGTGTCGAAGATGGACCATGTAGAGGTGAGAGAAAGTTGGAAATTGGAAGCAAGATTGATTTCATTTCCCAGTTCCAGGCGAAAGCAGGAAGCAGCACTGGTACAGTCATCGTTGTACCAGAAAAAGAGTGGGGGAAGGAGCCCGAGTAGGACTGGAACAAGGAATGTTCCATATACCCCACAAAAAGAGAGGCCAAACTAGGGCCCATGCAGACACCCATAGCGACATCTTTTATTTGAAGGAAGTGAGACAAGTTAAAGGAGAAATTGTTCAATGAGGGAACAAGTTCAGCCAGGTAGAGGAGGGAGGGTGGTGTCAGATGGGGACTGGTTGTTAAATGCTTTATTGCAGAGCTATCCTACCTTACTACAGAGGCAGATCCTCAATTTTGCTGATAGCTTTTTTTATTCTGACAACAGTAATCAGATCTGATGAAAGCACCAACACAGCTCAGTTCTCCATCTTCCAGCCTCAATAGCAGGTTAATAAATTGGAGTATCCAGGTGCCTAAACAATGTAAAACCACAACAAAGGTACTCCATCGCCAGTCCAAGCTGCATATCAACAATGAAACACTACATACCAGTGATCTCCTAATGGACCGCACCCAGCTTGCTCTGAAGCCTTGCCTCAGGACAGATTTGATCATTAGGTACAAGTTAGCAGAAACTAAATCACTGCTACGACCCCACAACAGGACACTCTAACTGTCCCTTCCCCATCCCCCTCCCCACCACACACCAAGAGCCAAGTACTCAGACACAGAAACTGGCTGCACTCTTCACTGTCGATTTTGTTTTTATTGGGAATTGGCTCCATGACATCAGAAAATTGGGCCCAGTCAAAAGTATGAATAAACCTGTGTTGTCCAATGGATTAAAGAACTCATCCTATGTTTATAAGGAGCAGTTTCATTAATTTGTGCTCCCACAGCAGAAATGTTCCTCCTGGATGTACACATTACAAATTTGAGTTCATGCTTGCTATAATTTCCTATCTATTAATTTTTAAGGAATAAAATATCCACTCGTGTGCAAACATTTGCACTCGAAATGTAAGTTTGTGATTGTCGTTTCCAGTGACTAATTGTCAATCATTTTGTTAAAATATTCCCAGTACCATCTTGGACATCAGCTAGAAATTCTTCATCATAGCTCATTTAGTAAATACACTGTCCACTTTCCAAGGATGATACCAGAACTGAAAAGTTGTAACTACCATCAAAGATCGAGCAGGCTTGGGCTCTTTTCTCTAGAAAAGGGAAGGCTGAGGGGTGACCCTAGGGTGGTCTTTAAAATCTTGAAAGGGTTTGACAGGGTAGATGTCGGGAAGATGTAGGGGACATAAATATAAGATAGCCACTACTAAAACCAATATGGAATTCAGAAGAAATATCTGGCTACTCCATGTTGCTCCCACATAAAGTGGTTGAGACATAGATATATTTAAGGTGAAGTTAGATAAGTACATGAGGGAGAAAAGAAGAGAAAGATAAGCTGATAGGATTAGATTAAGAAGGGTGGGAGGAAGTTCGTACTAAGCATAAACACCAGCATAGACCAGGTGGGCCAAATGGTCTGTTCCTGTACTGTAAATTCTCTGTAATTCTATGAACTTGGACATTAAGATCAGAAACATTCCAGTTCCAGCCCTAATCTTTGTTGATTTATTTGATGTCAACAGAGTTAATGGTGGGGCGGGGGTGATTACTTTAGCCTCTGAGAGGAATAGGATCAACTGAGCTGTTCTCACTCTTGTTGATTGTCCAGTGACTCCTGCTAGACAAAGTGGACTTGAACAATATTGTCCTGCCAAAAGGTACATGATACTTCTTATCTTTGTTTCCATGTATTTGGGAATGTGAATGATCTTGAGTATGCCATATCTCTCCAGATATGTAAAAGATTTATACACACCAGTACTTTGTGATCTTACAGCAGAATGGCTTATTCTGACACATATGTATATGAAAGGGACTTCAGCCACAGAGGTTGGTCTCAAGTAGGCAGAAAGTGCTATTTGGTGTCTTGCATTGCAAATAATCAGAAGATGCTACAGCTGAGACAGTTTTCTCTTCATTTGATGTGTGCCCTAAACTGTAAAACTGACCCTCATTGTGCCTAATTACCTAAAGATGTTTCAAAACCTTTCACACAATGAATAATCTTTTGGAGTGCAGTAGATGCTCTATGTGAGCAACACTACTTAGATTTTTCCTTCTTGTTTCTCCACTTATCTTTAGGTATAGTTCTCATTTTATTCACCTAAGTGAAGCAAAGCAAATGCTGGAAGTGGCACAATGGTGAGCTACGTGGCTGATTCTGAATGATAGCCTCCTCCGACCCTACAACCTTTTGGGATCTCTACACTCCTCCAATTCTTGCCTCTTGCACATCCCCAATTTCCTTCACTCCACCACCGGCAGCTGTGGCTTCAGCTTCCTTGGCCCTAAATTCTGGAATTCCCTCCCTCATCCTCTCCTTACTCTCCTCTTTTAAGTCGTTCCTTAAAAACGTATCTCTTTGAGCAAGCTGCTCCTAATATTTCTTGACACAGCTCAGTATCAAGTTCTGAGTGATAATGTTATTGTGAAGCTCCTAGGAATGTTATAATATATTAAAGTCTTATATAAATGTAAGTTGTTATTTTTAAGAAAAGAATTGAAAAAACTGGTAAGCTTTGAAAGGAGGCAAATGGGAAAAAGAACTTTTAGGGATTTTTGAATTCTTGAGCACTATTTCACATTAATTTATGACAGTAGGACCAGGGAGTACAGGTACAAACTGGCAAAGGATTAAGTTAATGAATGAGGTCTGGGAATGTTTCTTTCCACAGAGGCTTGGATGTTCAGAGGGAAATCCTGGTGGATGGATGTTGGGAAAGATTTTATTTATGCTTGAGTCACCTCTCTGAACCCAGCAGATCTTTCAGGGCTCAGGCTAATTATAATATTGTGATTGGTTCCCAGGTTTCACCATGCTGACTGTCTTGGCTGGTGCTGGTGGTGTTGGGGCGGATGGGGGGGATGTGGACAGGGGGAAGGAAATAACTGTGGCACTTACTGCAGGATAGCATAGGTCATTGTGATGTTCATGGCCAACATATCTTATTTTCCTCTTCATTGTTTAAAAAAGATTTTGCTGGGCCTGATGATACATTGTATTCTGAAATACAGCCCTTTAAGTTTAAAATGGCCCATTATAGCCTTGGTAATGCTGGATTTCGGGAAGATTGCACAGAGCATTGCTAATATGTTAATGACAGAAAATATATCAGATGATATATAATTTGAATACGCCCACCGAGATATGTCCCATTGTTGAGATCTGGATTCAAACAATATGCTTTACCCGTAAAAGGGAATCCTAGCCCACATTGTGTAGGGCATTTCACCAACCAAATTATGTGAAATCTATTTTTCATCGACCTGAAACATTAGTCTCTCTGCAGATGCTGCTTGACCTGCTGAGTGTTTCCAGCATCTTCTGTTTCTATTTTTTATTTGCTGTTTGCTTTAAAAAAAACTGTTTTTAAGTGCTCATTTGCTGCAGTGTTGACAAATCTGTGTATAACCCTGTCTCATTGGTCTCCAGTTTCCTTAATTACTGCCCTTGTGAGTCAGTTATGAAGGTGCCTTCTTATGTAAGCTATTTTAGCCAAGCAACGTTTTGAATGTTGACACTGGCAGGCAATGCTTAGCACTCTGGGTTTACATTTGAACACCGCACCGACAAACACAGCAAATTAGTACCTTACAGTTTACATTCAACGCTTGATAAATCATTGGTAAAGACCTGTGGCTGTTCACTAGCCTGAGGAAATGTGGGGTAGCAAAAGCCAAGAGTGTTGTTTCCTGCTTGTAACTAATCTCCATCAAATCTAAATATATGTTGGTGATATTTTAAAATTCAACCTTTCTGAAATGTGCATTCTGTCCTCACTATAGTACAATCTTTGGCTTCAACCAGCTTGTGTGCCAACCAGCTGTCCCAATTTACCATGCAAAACTCTAATAAGCTAATATAATAAGATAACTGAGAGCCTTACAATGAGGGTGGGGTATAACAGAGGGTGTTGGAATTGACAGTCTTCTAATGAAGGTAGGCTATGTAACACAGGGTTATACCCTGAGAGTCTCATCCTAAGGCTCTGTTACAACACTCCCTCTGCTATGCCTCACCATCACTGTACATCTCTAGGATGTAACACCCTCTCTATGAGAAGGCTTCCTGACTCTTCCTATCTTTGTCAGAAAATGCTGCACAACACAAAATACAACGAACCATTAGCAGAGGATTTAGCCTGGGGGATATGAAAGAAGTAAGCTGTCCTCTATCCAAAATCTATAAGATTTCACAGCAAACTGATCTTAACTCTTCAGCAACTAAACAGTCTTGCATTCCAATGAACACGTTAAAAGGTAGAAGTTGTAAGGGGGGGAGGGCTTGATGAGGGATCACTTTATGTTGATAGCTTGCAGAAACTGCTAAGATCAAGAGTTAAGAGGCGGGAGGAAATGGCAGAGGAAGAGGGTGATAAAAGCCAACTGCATATTGTGGAGTGAAATAAAAAACGATTCTCTAGGTCACCAACCTTCCATGTTTGTTTACACCATAAACACATTATGTGGGGTCCTGAAAAAGCTGCTTCCCTGTTAGTCTTGTTGAAGTTTTATCAAATTAACTGAGGAAAAAAAAACATTGCCCTATTAAATTGTGCTACATGGTATTATATACTTTCTCCTGTCAATTAATTCATGGCGGGTTCTTCGATACTCTCTTGTTCCCTGGCTGAGTAGAATTTCAGCCACAGGGAATTAAACCAATAACGGAGTGTGTTAAAGGAAATCTGAGGCACTCAGTCCCACAAAGCTTCAGCAAGGAGCAAAGGAGAGAAAAGGAAGTGGGCCAACATAAATCATGCGCCAATGTGACAAGGAACCTGCAACTCAAAAAGCAAAGTCTCAATATCCATGACTGGGAGCATTTCAACATAAATTGCCCAATCCCTTTATCATACACAATGGCCACTTAGATGAGTTAGAACTCTTACATAAATGGCATTATTATCTTGATCGCATGACATCAGCTGCGGTTACATGAATACCTGCCACCATTGGTACATGGTGATTTATTGAAGGTAAACTCTGCATTCCAACCACACCTAGGACCTGCACTTCCTTCGGTGCCAAGATCAGTCGCTGAAGGCAGGCTTGCAATATAAAAAAAAGCGCTAGGATGTAACTATCGCTCAACATAAAAGCGCCTTGTATCTCCTTCTCTCCTGGCTCTGTGATTCCCCACAGCACTGTTGCTACCTGTGGTACCCAAAAGCCAGATTGTGCATCTCTGTGTTCCTGAGATCCACCCCTGTGTCCAAGTGCTTCACTACCTAGCTTTATAGATCAGACATCAGCAATGGCTTTTTCTTCCCCACTTTTGTCATACAGCATATAAAGGGTTAGAAACCTCCTTCACTCGAAGAAGTTATATTCCAGCATTTTATGTTTTCATTTCTGATTCTGCCCTGCCTCACCCCATTGCTTGTCCAAGTCATCTGAGGTAAACTGCAGTTCTCCATACCTGTTCCTGACGTTGTCCATTTTCCAACCAAAGTAGGGTGTGCTAAGGTAATTTCCTCACAAAACAAATCAATGTTACATTTCTAGTGCCATTGTTAAATTCTCTCAAGACATAGTAAGAACATATTACAGAGTAGGGTGTGGTAGACACTTTTATTTCATGATCACTTTTGGGAGGAATACATTGATACATTCACATTTCTTCGTGCTTGCCCTGAGTTCAATATAGATGTAAGAAGTTAGTGATTTGAGACTCCACCTGAAATGAAAGATGTACCATACCAGTTTGCTGCCTGTTTTTAGCAAACCCCAAGCCACTGCACCCCCCACCCCATGACCACCCACCCCCTGCCCACAACCCCCCTACCAAAGCACATGTACCACCTGAGCACATGTACCACCTGTCAGGTGTAGAAAGCAGACCAGAAATGGGAACTCTACAATAGGACTGACACAGCACCCCTCATTCCTGACACACCCCAAGACATGATTTCTGTTGCATGATATAAAAGGAGTAAGAAAAGGCCATTGAGCAGGTCAAACCCCATGTGCTTCTCCCAGCTTATGTAATCTATTAGGCATGGCAAGGACTGTAAGGAGAGAAAGCTTTATGAAGTTTCTCTTTGACCCTCAGAGGTAATTAAGGTAGCTCTAACTCACATTATTTAGCCCTGACCAGTTACATTCCACAGCTTCTTCTACGATGATGTTTCCATGGTTCCAATGGGACTGGAACCAGAGTGTTCTCTCGACTGTTTGATCACCTAAGTCTCTTTATAACCTTCAATCCTGTTGGAAACCCCCTGAGTGTTATAATGAATATAAATAGACCTGAACCATGGTATCAGTGCATGACAGCAGTCTCCTTTCTGGAGCTGCCTGCCTTCATCACTGAATTACAGTTCAGTCAGATTTTCAATAAGCTTTTAGTTTATGAGTTGCATGTTCTTCCAGGGGAGGGAATTGAATATGTTTTGGATAGACAAGCTTATAATTTTCATCCAGTGTGAGGTGGGATCATCCTAATTTAATATTCAGTGGGCTTCAGGGATATCAGTAATGGATGGGGGGTGGTGGTGGTGGTGGAGGTGACTGGATCTAGAATGCTGCTACAAGATTTAAAGGCTTGCAGTGGCTTAAAGGTGAGAGTATCCAGGATAACTGATTAGCAGAAGAGCAGTAAGGCTTATTGACAATTATATCGGAGTCTGCAGGAAGAAAGAGAGCTCCTTGTTTCAATGATGCAACTGTGGAAATGAGGCTGAATCAAGTCATGCAGAGGAGGAAGGATCTGTTTGGAATAGAATGACATATTCACTCCCCTATGACTCCTACTCCCTTTCCCCCCACTTCCCTCTCTCTCGCTCTACCACAACGCCAAGGAGAATTTTCATTAGGGAGTGTGGAAGGAGTAGGCCAGGGCACTTAGGGCCAATGTCAACACCCACGAACAACAGCTAGGTGCCAGAAAAAGTATTATGAACCTCATCAGGTCAAGTTAAGAAGACCCTAACACATATGGGGAAATGGTAGTGCAGTGTTAATGTCACTGGATTAGAAATCCAGTGACCCAAGCTAATTTGCTGCTGATGTGGGTTCAAATGACAACTTGTGAAAATTCAATTAATAAAAATATAAAGCTAGCCTCAGTAATAGTGACCATGATAGCTATTGGTGATTGTTGTAAAAACCCACCTGGTTTGCTATGCCCTTTAGAGAAAGAAAGGCCTACATGTGACACCAGACCCACAGCAATGTGGTTAACTCTTAATTGTTCTCTGAAATGGTCTAGTCAGCCACTCAGTTCAAGGGCTATTAGGAATAGGCAACAGATGTTGGCTTTGCCAGGGATGCCCACATTTCAAAAGAATAAAGGAAAAAAAAGTCTTCCATGAATGCTCTGTACTAAGCATGGCCACCTTTTAAAATGCCCTCCTCTTACACTCTGTTAACAAAATCCTTATTATCAATGCTTAGGAAGAAGTGCAAAGCACTCTACATAATCCAGCCATCATTTAGAAGCATTCCTTCACTCAATCTTACAGGCAATTACCTACCTAATAGCCTCACATAGCATCTAATTGCTTGTTTTTAAAAATTATTCATTTACAGGATGTGGGCATTGCTGGTTAGGCCGGCATTTATTGCCCATCCCTAATTGCCCTTGAGAAGGTAGTAGTGCATGCATGTGCCTGTCACCAAACTCATTCTGTACTTTACTGCTACTCATAGGAGCTGAATATCCTTGAACTTGCTGTTCTTCTGTCCCCTAATAATGGTCCCACTAGAGCATTCAGGATTATAGCTTCACCAGATTGATACTTCATTTTTTGCCTTGCTTGGTGGTGCTCCTGGCATGCCTCCTGCATGATGGCCCAAAGCGCTTGATGGATGCCCAGGTATTAATTGTTAGGTCTGTTTGAAATCTATTCCATTTAGCCTGGCGGTAGTGCCACACATAGAGGGCAGTTCTGTTATTGGGGATTGTCTCAAGATTCATTGGCTTCTTACTCGAGAAGAGACCTTGCTGGAGGCACTAATCTTTCATTCAAAATATCTTCATTTACATCACTAACTATTTATAATGTTATAGAACATTAGGACATACCTACAGCTACTCTCTGAGGTGCTTCTCATCAGCTCTCAGTGAGTGATACCACTATGATATAGCTCCTTACACAAATGCTGAGGGATTACGAGCAGCTTGAGACTAAATTTAAAAAGTAGAGCATTCAGGATCAGGGGTGGGGTCAACTACTCCACTAGTTGCATCCTTCCAAGGATTTCGATGCTGATTTTCTTCCAGTCTCCAGATTGCTGGGTGCAGAGGAAATATGGCCAGAATTTTCCATTCGTCGGATTAGCTTGGCGGGAGCGGGCAGGAGTGATCAAGGAGCCAATCAACCTCACGCCAATTAAGGCCCGCCCTACGTGGATCGCGAGTGGTAGCGCTACCTGTGCGGGTGGGTGGAGGAGGGAGAGTTGCATCTAGCACGTAGTTCATGCATGCAAGTGAAAGAGTTTTTTTGAGGTACGGAGCTGCCTCAGGCAGATTGAAGCGCTTTTAATTAAAAAAAAAGACATTAAAAATTTAATGAAACATGTCCCCGGGACATGTTTTTATTTTCAAAATAAAGCTTTTATTTAATGTTTATTTGCTTTAGGAAACCTCATCCTGCTCGTGGATGAGGTTTCCTAAAAACGTAAAGGCTGGACGGGCAGCATAACATTCAACTTAATTACCTTGTTAATGGCTTTAATAGGCCTTTCAATTATCGGCGGGCGCGCAGCTGACCCTGGTGCGTGTCTGCCAAGCGAAATATTGCGTGAGTTCGCAATGACGTAGGGATGCATGCCCGACATCATCGTGCATCATTTTACATTCCAGCATGTCGGGCGTGCACCTGCACACCGAATGTAAAATTCTGGCCACGAAGTGTGTAAAATCTTGCATGGGAAGCTATTCTACCAGACCTGCCTCCTTCTGACATCATAGATCTTCCATGGGTTGGATGAATTTTCCATTCATCCGAGGTTCCAATTGGAATTGGGATTGTCCCTTCTTCAGAACAGAGAACCTGTGTTTCCGACTCCCACAAATTTTAGGCTTCTTTGATCTTTTTGCCCATGCATTGCGCCCCAGGCCAAAGATAATTTAGGCATGGTAACCAAAAGTAGATTTCACTTGTTACATTTTCTTTTGTTAGAGAACACAGCTTATAATAGAGACAGATTAGTAGCAAGTGGTGGACCTCTAATCCTTCACCCTTTCATCTCCCAGGAGGGGAAAACTGTGGGGTAAGCAGCCATAAAGGATGTTTGAGGTTGGAAAGTAGGAGCACTGGTTTTAGCTGCAGATTTATCATGACATTCCACTACTTCATCTCAACCTGTCAGCAAACTATGTCATGAACCCTTCCTTTCACAAAGTGGCAGGCGAGTTTTATCCTTTAGCAGCCCCTTCCCTTTCCTCTGGATGTGCCAAGCAGAAGTAGACAATACTTGTTATCCCTGACAGAATATGCACATAAAATCAATCTGTCCAGTGCTTAGACATTCACCTCAACAGCACTGTTGGTGTACCTACACCATATGGACTGCAGTGGTTGAAGAAGGCAGCTCACCACCACCTTCTCAAGGGCAATTGAGGATGGGTAATAAATGCTAGCCCAGCCCATGAGTGAATTTTTTTAAAAATTAGTGAGGGAGTCACAAAACATGAGTGAACAGAATCACTGCTGATGGAACAAAAGGATGATGACTTTGCTGACTGGAGGATCACAATACATCACACTTGGGAGAGCCTGGGGATCCAGAACCCATCCGTCCTGCTTTTAAAAATAGGCTGCTTGCCGAGCATCATAAGTATGGGCACTGGTGGTTGTGTAAGACAGTGTGCTTAGATGGCGGATTGAGAGCTGTGTCATACTAGATGGTCCTGTGGCACCATAGTGTACTCTGGAGCATGTAGGATGCTCCTTAGACATCTAAAGTGGAGGCCCTAATGACAGATGCCATAAGACTAACCTGTGCTTCTTTCATGCATGTTAAATGTCTTAGGTATCTAGGGTGTCAGATTAGAGAGGGCTATCTTTTCTGGCCTTGAAGGGATTGGCACTGCATTGCAACCAAGTATCATGCTTCCTTGATCTAATTAGAATTGCTAGACCTTGTTTCCCTCAGATCAAAGCAGACACAGTGCCCAGTATTAGTGACACAGGAGGAAAGGCATGCATGTTGGTATTGCCACGCAGGTTGGCAGCTGTTGGAACTCTGTCAAGCAACAATGCCTGCAAGAGGTACAAGCTGGTGAGGGTCCCCTAAGGACCGGACAGGCACTGAGACAAGAGCCAACTCAGTCCTATCAGCTTCCCATTGGAATGCAGCAGCCAGTCACGCCCCCCCCCCCCATACTCTAGCCACTTTGATAGACCCAAGGAAAAGCATAATGCTAGGCGTGGAGCTCACCTACTCTGCTACCATAGCAGCAAGAAGCACCAGGCATACACACAATAGGGCCAAAATTCCTGTATTCCTATCCATGTCCAGAGCTGCAGTGAAAGACCTGAAGGAGGTTGATTCCATTCTAAACATCAAAGGTGAGCTATTTAAATAGGAGCAGTATTGTAGCATTTCATTCCACGGAGGGAAATTCAACCTATGCCTGGAATATTTAGGCACCTCCCCAAATTCCTGGCATAATGAGGGCAATTCACCTGACTGCTGCCCTCAGACTCCACCGCAATTTTGAGAGCTGTACGTTTTCATTAAAATTATGATTGCACTAAAGTTGTTGACCAAGTTTGGAAGTTGCTTTTAATAGATGGCATAAATCAACATGGTTTCTGCCCCCTCATCCTCTTCATTCAACCCATCTGTGCTGGCGTCACCAGCCATGTGGAATGGTGCTTTCCAGGTTTTCATGGTGCATGAGCGTCCACCACTTGCTACTTATCTGTCCCTATTATAAGCTGTGTTCTCTAACACTGTCTAACACAACCACCAGTGCCAAGCCAACTGTTGAGGAATATGGGAAAAGTATTTGCCCGTGCTGCCCTTGTCAGGCCACAGTTCCTGGCTGAACGCATCTAGCCCAAATCCCAGTTTGGTTTCAGAACTGGAAGATCTACAATTGACATGATCCTTTCAGTCCGACAGCTGCAAGAGAAATCTGTGAACCAAGGAGAACACTAAATATTGCCTTCGTTGATCCCACCAAGGCGTTCAACCATGTGAGCAGAGGTGGTCTATTTAAGCTGTTGGAGAAAGTTGGCTGCCCACGAAACTGTTCAATGTGATCTCTTCCCTCCAAGACAACTTGATGAGTGAGGTCAGCTATGACGAAGCAATATTGGAACACTTTGAGATCTGCAGTGGGGTTAAACAGGCTTGTGTTCTGGCACAAATGCTCTTTGGCATATTCTTTCAGGTTATCTACAGAGGGTATCTACTTATAAACCAGTACTGATGGAAAGCTGTTCAGCCTTGCTCACCTGAGATCCAAGAATCCAAGACAAAAGTGTGTCAAGTCCTCATCAGAGAGTTGTTTTACGCTGACGATGCTGTGCTAACAGCCTATACTGAGAAACGTCTGCAGCGGCAAAGGGATAGACTCTCTCATGCCTGTAAAGAGTTTAGTCTGACCATCAGCATCAGGAAGACAAATGTCATGGTCCAGGATGTTGCCATATTGCCATGTATCAACATTGACAATACTGATAGCTTCACATGCCTAGGCTCCACAATCGCCGGCAATCTGTCACAATGCTGAAATCAACACACGCATCACAGGAGCTGCAGCTGTTCTGTCCAAGCTGAGTAAGAGAGTGTGGAACAACAGCAACCTGACTGAGAATACCAAACTGTGAGTCTACCAAGCTTGCATTCTCAGTGCACTCCTCTGCAGTGATGAGACCTGGACAACATGCGCTAGGCAGGAGAAAATGCTGAACAGTTTCCACCATCACTGTCTCTGACGTATCCTTGGCATGACAAGCTCACCACTCAAAGGTCCTGAAGCGTGCTAATTATACCAGCATACATCTGTTGCTAAGCCAACAACATCTGTGCTGGCTCAGTCACATTCATCGGATGAATGACAGCTGTACCCCCAAGTACCTTATATACGGTCAATTGCCCACTGGGTCATCACCTGTTGGGGTCCATACCTCTGCTATAAGGACACCAGCAAGTGCAATATTAAGATGGCGGACATTGACACTGACAACTGGGAGACAGTTGCTGATGACTGTGGTCTCTGGAGGCTGACTCTTCGGAAGGGCATTGGGAGAGACAAGCAGAAATGAAAACCTCAGCTAGCTGAGACGAGGGCCCAGAGAAAACAAAGGCCAATGAATTGTGCAACTTCTCAGGCCACTGTCTCCCTCTGCAACAAATGTGGCAGAGACCACCATGTGAGATTGGGGTCCTGAGCCACACCAGGTGATGCTTAACACAGAGTTGACAATCTTGGCACAAACAATCGTCCTGAAAGGCAGAAGCCTGCTGCAACAACAAGTTCTGAAGAGTCATACGGACTTGAAACATTAACTCTGTCTTTCTCTCCACAGATGCTGTCAGACCTGCTGAGTTTTTCCAGCAATTTTTGTTTTTGTTTCAGATTTCCAGCATCCGCAGTATTTTGCTTTTATTTTTTATTACAACAGCAAGTTAACTCATTTGACCTGCTTATTTGGCGGTGCCATTGTTGTGCCCATAAAGATGTTTGATGAATAGAATTATGAGCCATGATTTAAATGTCTATCTCTCATTTCTCATTCCAAATTACAGATCTATGTCTCTTACCACCCATCCTTTACATATAAGCTTAGAAAGTGGAGTTAATTTTGTGAGGCACCATTTTATTGCCTGCATTTTTCTGAACTGCACCAACTGCATGTGAGACCCCATAAAATGCAGGGCCCCATAAAATTGCAAGTTGTTTTGGGTGCTTCATAGCTGAGCCTCAGCTTGTCTTTCCCCGAAGAAAAATCGCAAAACGGTGATCAGGATCCTGGCTTATTTTTCCTCAGAGTGATGAGGCCAATTATTGTATCCTACAGTTATGCAGTTGAGCTCAACTAACTCCAGTGAGACATTGAAACCATGTCCATTTGGCTTAGGGTTACAATGATGAATGTATTCACCAAATTGACTCTTCTGGTGGAGCTCCCTGAAAAATAAGCTGATTATAATTGGCAAAATGACAAGCAGTAAATGCCCCTTTCTCTTTGACTGGAAGATGTGTGCCACACTGTGGCGGCCAGCCTGGACTGTATTCGATATTGGATGGAGATACATTTAAAGCAAGATCAAATAAATACCATCCGAAGAGCTGGCTGATAGTCAACCAAACTCATTCAACACAAGAACTGCACAAGAATGCAAGTAGCAGTTAATTCCAGTACTGCATAAACTTGTAACAAGGCCGAGGTTGCTGGGCCATTGTGACAAAGCTAGAAAGTGATATTTCTGAAAAAAGAGGCATGCTGTTGAAACATTTTATCTTGCACTCATCAGGACAGATGCAAGAATACCAAATTTCAAAGGAAGCAACTATTTATACTGCTTGCTCCCTGCTGCATTCTCCATGACAATGCCTTGACCAATCAGAGCTTACTGGCTAACCAATCAGCAACCTTTTCTCATGCAATATAAATTGTTGTTCCCTTTAGATTTGGTATTCTTGCATCTGTCCTGCTGAGTGGAAGATAAAAAGCTTTGACAGCATGTCTTTTTCAGAACTTTCAAGTTCTATACTATCAAGCAACTGAAGTGATAAACAAGCCAGGATCCTGATATTTGGAGTTTAGAGTTCACCTACAAAGTAACACTCAGATTAGGAATGAGCTCATCCATATATGACTATTGTAAACAGCCATGAAAGCAAATGCTCTGTTTCTGTGGTCTGACTCAGAGGGCTAAATTTTCCTGGCCTCATGGAGATGGGGTTGGAGGTCTGAGGGGTGGCCAAGAAAATAACAGGGAGCTGGGTCGGGACAATGTCCCAATACATTGCTGCCCCCAAGGGAACTTTCTGGAGTGAGCAGGGAATAAAGCCTGCTTCAATGAAGAAGGCAGCAAATTACATCACTTAAAGGCCCAATTAGTGGCTATTTTCAATGGAGATAGGATCTCTCCACTTTCAGAACAGTCCCCGGCTGTGTGTAGTGCCTACCAGCCCTCCTAAGGCAGCCTCCTGGCAGCTGATCATGTGGCATTGATGCCTCCTTTTTGTCCTTCCACTCGGAGCTGCAGTGATTATTGGGCAATAGCTGTGGCCACAGACCATCCTTTGGGATTTTCCCCTTACAAAATGATGGCCTGGCACCTGTGGCCACAGTTATTTTTTTAACAATTTTAGAACTCATCAGAGGCATCTCCTTCTTGAGGCACCCTCATGGTCCCCCACCTACATAGCGGATGCCCACTGTTGAAACACGTCTTTAAGTGATAGCAGTATGACATCACTAGAAGGGAAGTGTGGAAGTGTGTCATGCGATCCAGTCTTAGTTTCACTTTTACTTTTGGGCAGAGCACACACACACACACACACACACACACACAGAGCTCTGCTGTTGATATCTTCAAGATTTCTACCTATGTATAAAGGTTCCCATGTGCCTACTTCCACAGCATGATTACCCAATCCCTTATGAGCTATTGGTGCCTTTATATCAGTGTAACAACACAACACCCACCGCTGCTGGTGGGACTGCTGGACTGCTCACAACTTCAGGCTCTCTGATTGGTTCTCCCACCAGTGCAGCCTGCCTGACATCCCTAATTGGACGGAGCTTCCAGAGAGGGTCTGTTAATTAGCCGACTCCTGGATGATTATGCTGGCGGATGGGACTCAGATACCATCGAGGTCAGGACCAACATATGGTTCCAATATTGGGGCCCAGATGCCCGTGGGAAAACCCAGACCAGAGTTGTCCACTAAGTATATGTATTGGAAGCTGGAGCCTGTTTTTTTTAATGTGCTCTGTTTTAAGTGATGCTCTGTGATAGAAGCACCGAAGTAGAAAAGTGACAGGATAGTGTCACATTTACAAAGATAGCAGCTGGTAGAAGAGAGAGAACTTCAGATCGTATTTAAAAAAAAGAAACCAGAATAACTCGGTGCCCCCTCCCCGCCACTAAATCAAAATTAAGTAATCATTGATAATCTATTGGCCGCAGCGTATTCAGTCAATGGGCTATATTGAAATCATTAGTTTGGTCAAATGGTGCTGACTTTTGTGCTATCATTCTAATTCACAAGAAGAACTCCACGTATGAATCAGATGTTAACTGAACCTTTTGAGTTTGTTTACAGTGTTTCCTGCTGAGCTCAGAGGTAGAATAGCACCCATTGTGCTTTGAGCACACGGTAAGCTGCAGACCATACAGGCAGACAAATCCTCTCAGGGTCTTGGGTTAGAGAGGTCCTGTGGTTAAAAGCCAAGTGTTCTGTCTACGTGATGAGTCGGGTGGTGCACTTTGAAGTCTCTTCAAGCTAAATCAATCAGGTATACTTGGCAGCTGCCCTACGGCTCCAAAACAAGCCTCAGCCAAAAGGAATTTTTATAATTTATCAGGCGGAATTCCTGGCCTACGAGGAATTTACCTGGTGCTAGTTTCTTCTTTTGAAATCCCATTCAGAAGCAGACAGGGTGGGAAACAATTATACAGTGTTTAAAACTAGCAAACACTAATCAGTTAAAAGAAAACCCTCTTTCCCTTATTTTTCTCCTGGTTTCTAATTTGCACCATCCATGTCTGGCAAACTTTGAGAGTTAATGCTGCATAAAGTCAGGAATATATTCACTAATGTTTAATTCTGCAAGCTAATCATTGGGAACTTTTACAGTGTGCTTTGGGGAGATGGTGGCTGTCGAACATTCTGTTGTCACTTCAGCGACAATTCTCTGAGACTTTGTAGTTTTCCCATTCACAAGCCATAATTGGGAGGCATTTCAATAGTTATAAACCAAACCAGAGAAAAGGGATATGGTGGGTTTTAACCTGACTGTGCCTTCTATTAGCTAAACATGTCAATCATTTGATCTAACAAACTTGGATTTTTGATTCCGATTTAGGTTCAGACTCTCTGTCCCTGACCCCACTGGTAGTTCTAAAATTCATACAATTTAACATTGTAATCTGAAAGCACAAATTGTGGTGTGCAATGAGTGGAGCTAATGTGTTACTCAGGTCAGATACCAGAGATGGACAGCCTCCTGGACCACCGGAGGTTTAGATTCTACAATGAGAATAAGATGAATGGATAGCTACCTGCATGCCTGGATAATTAGATAACATAGCCGAATAAACCAACTTGACCACAAACAGGGAAATTTAACACCAGAGGCGCATAGATCAGCCCCACAATGGAGATGTATATTATGGGTACACAAGTTAACCGGACCACCTGGAAGATCCAATTCCACACCAGGGAAAACAAATCTGATGAACATCAGCACAAAAGTGAGTACATACCCAATAAAACGGTGTGTAGCTTTGTCACTTAGTCATGAAAAGAATACTATTCTCTTCTGAAAGGGTAACAAGGGGCAAAATCTTCTCTGCCCCATAGAGAGAGCTTTGGGGAGGGATTGGGAAAATCAGATTGAGGTCAGTGGGGGCTGCTCCACCAGGTGTTCCCACATCTAGGAGACTTCCCGGTGTTGGGCTTCCTGTCTGTCCCACAGCAGTTACCCCAGCATGGGCATTTAGCCCTTAATTGTGCAAAGCAATGTAATCTTAGATGAGTGAACATACCCCATGCTGTGTCGGGAGCCCGGCAGTGCATCAGAGTTGTTCTTACTGTGGGAGATCAGAGTGACACTGGATGCTACTGTATGTACCTCTGTCAGGGAGATGCAAGGCTGAAACCAACACAACCACGGTAAAGCCGCTCTTGTGGTGGGGTTCCTCTTCTACACGGATGGCACTACCAGCTCTGGGCCTTCTTTTCTAATAACCCCTCTGAAGCTTTTCACCTCAATTTTGAGGCACCCTTGTGCTTTCCATCTGCCTCAACAGTGGCCACCTCTCCCTGTGGTACTGTTGGCTGGCCATTCCTGCAGGCCCTCACATTGGGCTTCTCATGTCCTGCCTGCTGTTCTTGATTGGATGGTGAACATGGAGGTGGCCTGTTAATTGGCTGCTTCCCGTAGTATCATGCCGCAGGGCCCACTTCTAGCACAAGCGCGGTTGGGACCCCCCAATTGATTCTGGCACCTGAAAATGTTAAAAATGGAGATGATTCTGCCCAAGGAGAGCAACCTAAATGTGATACCATCCACAAGTTTCTTCCAACACTTCCTTCCAAATGCTGGTGTCAGTTCTTCAGTCAAACAAAATGGTTGGTGGCACAGAAATGTCTGATTTGGCAGGCCCAGAGCAAACAAAAATAGTAAGTCACCACATTCTGCATGTGTAGGGGCGTGGCACAGTGAAATTTCATTAAAGAATAGGAAACAGAAATAAATCAGCTGATCCTCTTTGTCTGCTTTTGGGTGCTCAGTGTGGGCCTTGGCTGGCCCTGACATCCTTCTACCTTATGGTTCTGAAATTGGCGATGGCTATTTCGCTGCTCGTCATGTGATTGGATTGTAATTGATTCAGACCAACTTGTTTTCATTGCCTCTAATCCTGAGTCTATCGCACTTTGGAATTTATCAACATTTCGTAGTTCACTATTTCAGTTTGACATCAGATTCTTATTGTTTCAGTTTTGCAGCACACATTGTGATTTTATTGGGATGGATACTATGATTACGTTATACAATACTATACAGATAGTTGACGAATTCACTATAGCCTAAGAGAGCATGGAACTTGCCCTGAACACCAGGAAGATCAAAGTCCTCCACCATCCCACACCAAATTCAATGCCTTCAACTGAGATTCATGGCAAAGCGTTGGAAATTGTCTCTTACTTCTCCATCCACCTTGGAAGCTATCTATCCCAAAGAGTTAACAGTGATGAAGAGGAACACCGCTGAATACAATGTGCCAGCTTAGCCTCTGGTAAATTACGTACTGAAGTTTTCAAGAATTGTGATATCAGACCCAACACTAAGCTCAAGTCTATCAGGCAGTCGCTCTCCACAGACTTTTTTGCAGCGCTGAAGCTTGGACAACTTATAGATGCCCTATCAAGACCCCAGAAAAACATCATCAATGCTGCCTGAGAAGGATCTTGTGAACGAAGTGGGAGAACAAAAGAAAAAACGTGAGCATCCTCCAAGACACAAACATGCCAAGTATAGAGGCCATGATAATCTCACATCAGCTGAGATGGACGGTGTAGTATAAGGGCGTTTGGCGTAGCAAGGATCTGAGGAAACAATCTCACATTGCCCACAGTGTGATGTAAAGAGAGTCACATGATGGTGGACTGTGGATAGAAGAGTCTAGAAGAAGCCAGCATGGAGACAGCACCCATGCAGGGCTGTACTATGGAGATGTATATAGCTATGAGTTGTTAATAAACACTTAATGTTCAACCATACAAGCCTCCAGACCTCTCCTTGAGACACCAAGCAACACTTATAACATGATGGCAGTGAAGGATGGACCTCGAAATCCCAAAAGCATGAATAAGTAAAGAAAGTACAGTCTGACGTGCGAGAATTGTGCCTAAATTGAAGACACAGCTGGGGATTGCCTACAAAAGTTCCATTGCCAGACCTGATTGAACATAGAGGCAGAGTCAAGTGTGTAGCCAGATCACAAAAGGCTGAACAGAATTCAGAAAAGAAGCAAAAAGGCTAAAGGGCAGAAGAAAAATCCACTGTGTAGCTCAGCACTCCGCGGAGGCCCATTGTGAATACCCACAGATTGCAGAGTCAAAGGCCTGGCAGGGGTGAGCAAAATATGGTAAAAAGGCATAAATTACCTTTCAAAGCTGGCAGGAATCAGGATCAGTGCTAGCATTCCAGAGCGCAGCTGGAAGAAAACTGCAGCACGGATCCACAGCCGGTGCCATAACACGTGGTGGCCGAGCTCGACTGAATGAGAAAAAAAAGTTTTAAAATTGAAGGCAGGGCTGAAGAATCACCTTCCAGTACATATTTTCTTGTTTTAATGATTTTCTGCAGAGTTAATAAGTAAAATAAAAGGCCCTGTCAGTGCAGCAGGAGACCACTGAAACATGACAAGCACGGGAAGAACAAGGGGAGGGGGAAAAAACTGGCTACTGCAGAGCCACCTTGAATAGAAAAAAAAACGCTAAACAGCCATGGATAGCAAAGTAACATTACCAGAGCAATTTAGGCTGAAGGAAAGGGCCAAACTGGACCAGAATTAGGCATCATGGAAAGAATTTTTTTAGATTAGAGGAGTGCATCAGACTTTAAGCAAGAAATCATAAGAAGTACAAGCTAATACAATTTTATACCTGTTTGTTGTATTTGTTAATGATGTAATCCTATCACAAGATATGGATGAATCCTCAACCACCTTTGATGAGATATTAAAAGCCTTTCATAAATATTTTGAACTCCAAGGTGTGGAGAGTGCAGACCTTAAAAATGGTTTAGAGCACCTCTAATAAAACACCGAAGGGGCAAGGAGACCCCAGGGCGAGGGAGACAGGAGACAACAGGCTGAAGGAGACAGGAGACCCCAGGAGAAGGAGACAATATTTAAGCAAAACACAAGATGGTCACAGACCATGTCAGAACAATGCAGTAGATAAGCCAAAGAGTTTAGTGCAGAGGAAAAAAGAGGTTGTGAAGCAGCCAAAAGTCTTAAAAATAGAGCTTTTTGAAAATATTACCCAAACTACTGTAGCAGGTGGCAGTGCAGAGCAAGCAGGTGGCTCTGAATGCAGAAAAGCTATCTGATGTAACCCAAAAGAAACAAAGCCTGCAAAAAGAAAATCAAACTATTCTACAAGAAAATGTTCATAGCAAAGCTGAGTTGGATGAACTCAACCAGAAATACAGCCAGGCACAACAGCAGGCAAAATAGGTGCTGAAAGAAGTCACTGCCCTGAAAGACTCTTTGAAGAATCAATACATGGCCATGGAAAAACATGAGGAGTTAAAAAAGATGTTAAATTCTACTTCAGAAAAAGCTGCATTGGAACTATCAGTAGCAACAAAGCAATGCACTGAAGTACAGCATGAGTTGGCAAGAAGTCAACAAGAAAATAAACAGTTGAAAGAACAGATAATTGTCTTTCAAGATCAAATGCAAAAGAAGTACACAATCCTTCAAAAGCTTGGCAAAATGAAGGCTGCCTTGAATAGCAGAATGAAAGAACAGCAGAACAATGTCAAGGAGTCTCTGTTGGATTACAAGAAGACCTAAGATGAAGCAATTGAGCTTTGCAAAGAAAAGGAAAACCTGTCAAAGGACCTTCAGATGCTACAAGAATCCCTCAGGTCAAAGGTTGTTCCTCTGGAAATTTATGAAGAGAAGCAAAATGAATTTGATGTCACTCTGAACGAACTGAAGAACCTGTTGGCAGAGAAGACTCAGCAATGTTCAATATTTCAGGAGGAAGCCAAGAGGTACAAGAAAGAAACTGAAGAGCTGAAGAACCAGCTGAATGGAAAAGAGGAGGCATTGAAAGGAAAAGCCGTAGAACTTTCCAAGCTGTGAGTGGAAACTGAAGCAGTGAGTAGCACGATTACAGAACAGAAACAAGTTAATACTTTGCTGTAGACAGACCTGGCCAACAATTAAAACAAGGACTAGGACAAATCTCTGCTTGAAAGGAAAAACACAAATAAGATCAGAAAATGTAAATCTGATGCTGAAGATCAAGGAACTAGAAGGAAATGCCTCAAATCTACTGTGAACAATTGAAATGGCTGAAATGAAAATCAAGAACCTGGAATGTCAAGAAAAAGATGAACAGTTGAAAAAGAAAGTAGAAATTCTCACAAAGGAGTGTGAAGAGTCTCAGAAACAATTAGCCAAAGCAAATCTCAGTTTTGACAAGCTTCAAGCTAAGACGAACAGCATGAAGTCAATGCCGGAATAGGAGAAGGAAATGCCGATGAATGAGAACAGTTGATTGAAGGAAGAACTAACAAGTAAAACTGATGAAATTCTTGAACTTCAATCCAATCTAAAAAAACATGCAAGATGAAATTGCGGTATGGAAGAGCAAATCCAGATTTTAACAGTAGAAAGGGAAGATTCTAAGGAATAGATTGAGGATCTAATGAGTGAATTGAAAGGGCAGAATTTTGCCCTTGATTGGCGGGCGGTCCCCACCAGCTCGACGGTGGGCGGGCAGCCGATCGCTGCCGCCGAAACGGGCCTTGCCGCTATTTTGAGTGGGTGAGCCAACTAAGGCCTGCCTAGCGGGCCGCCCGACGCGAAGCGCTATGTGCTTCCTGTGTGGCCGGGGGGAGATTCCCCAACTGCGAGAGTGCGCTGTTTCGCGCATGTGCACAAAAGAGCGCACATCTCCCTGAGACTAAGTGCTGCCTCAGGGAGATCGCTGAAAGTGTTTGAAAGTTTAAAAATAGAAAAATAAAAACATTATTAACATGTCCCCCTCCTGTCACAATGCCACACGAGATGGGGCATGTTAATAAATATCACAGAAACTTTATTAAAGTTTTTTAAAACCGACATGAAACCTCATCCCGCTTGTGGATGAGGTTTCATGTTTTTTCAGAAGCCCTCTGGGGCTCCTGGCTGACCCGTCAACCTTAAAGTTGGACGGGCAGGTCCTTTAATTGTTTTAATGACCCTGTCTACGCTGATTGCGCTGTCCCCCTGCCTTCCTGAATATTTAAATGGGGCAGGATGACGTCGGAGGTTCCTCCCGATATCATCCTGCATGATTTTCGCGTCGGCAAGCGGGCTTCATCCCCAGTTCGTCGACGGAAAAATTCTGCCCAAAGAGTCTAAGAAACAGTCAGTAGCCATGGAAGAAAGACTCCGAAAGGAACTGAATGTCCACGTGAAGTTGTTAAGTTTTTGTAAGTGTCCACAGATAACTTTGAAACAAAGACCACTGAACTCATCAGAGTAGTTGCTGAGCCAAATGGAAAGATTCATAATCTGGAAAAGGAATTGGAAAATAAGAGAGTAAACAAATATTTGGGTGAAAATATGAAACAAGTGGAAGTGAAGATTCCATTCTTGAAATGTAAACTTCCAAGAAGAACATGGTGGACCCACAAAAAAAGAAAACCCAAGTCCACTCTAAGAATGAACTGTGTGAATGTTCTCTTGGGAAGGAATGGGATAAGCCCATGGTATCTGATCAAAGAAGATGGATTGTCCATAAAGAGAAATGCAACTCAAAGGAGTACAAGAAGTGAATCAAATGGAGACACCCAATTGCTGGAAACACTAGAATGCTACGATTTCAACTCTGAAACAACAAAACCTGTTCAAAGCAACTGAGCCTACCACTCCTCCAAACATGACAAGAACAAGATCTGGAAGAATTATAAATCCTCCAGGCCATCTGGATTTGTAAAGTCAGAGATTTGGGGGAAGAAGGAAGTAGCATGTAAGTTAAAATTGTATTGTAAATAATGTTGGGTAAAGACTTGGGGGAGGTGTAGTATAAGGGCATTTTGCATAGCAAGAGTTAAAGTGGGACAGGGAATCAATACCACTCATGTGCCATGTGATGTAAAGAGAGTCACATGATAGTGGACTGTGGGTAGAAGAGTCTGGAAGAAGCCAGCATGTGGGCAGCATCCATGCAGGGCTGTACCTTGGGGATGTATATAATTATGAGTTGTTAATAAACACTTAATATTTAACCATACAAGCCTCCAGGCCTTGCAGTGAGACACCAAACAACCCTAATAACAGATGGGATGTTGTCAGAATGCTCAATTCAAGATAGCCCAAACAGGGGCTCTACTTAGAGCTACGCCTTGCAGCCTGTTCACACAGGGGGTAAAGGAAACATTTCAAAATCAACCTCAAAGTCTCCAGCAAGGTCTGGTCTATTAACATCAACACATGGAAAACAGATGACCAATCATGGCAAAGATGGCAATTCACCTCCAAAAATAGGGTCATGACTTTCAGATCAACAAGATCAGCCACTGAGAGAGAATGATGGGAGGGATGGAAATAGAGGGCTCAGGCCTACAATCCGCTACCAACTCTACCAGTTGCTCTATCAGCCAAGAACCGATGTCCTTACTGTGGGAAAACCTGTAAGGCTAAGCTACGCCTCAATAGCCATCAATGAACCACGGCCAACACTGATCTCTCACTTCGACCCAGCATCCGCTAGGAAGAACCAACCTCGACAGGAGGGATTGCTGATGATAATGATTACACTTTCACTCTTTCTTTAAATTGAGGGACCTAGATGAAGAGTAAAGGTCTGTTATCACCCATTGAAAAGGATAGGACAGAAAATGAGGTAAAGAAGGACTTTAATCTTCTCAGGGCATCTCAAAGTGCTTCACTGCCAATGAGTTTTTTTTAAATTCTAGTCACATATTGTTTTATCAGGAAGTACAGCAGGCAATTTGCACACAGGAAGTTTTGGTTCAAGGAGAAATAGTGACTAGGATACTGAGGAACTCCCTCCGCTTCTTTGAATTCTATCATAAGATCCATCTAAATAGACAGACAGAGGCCTTGGTTTGATGTTACATCTGAAACACACTTTTTAATAAGACTTCTTCAGTAATATTCCTCAAACCCACACCGTCTATTGTTGAGAAGGATAAGTGCAGCAGGCACATAGGAACACCACAACCTTCAGCCACCAAGTCATACTCCATCCTGACTTAGAAATGCAGTATCTTTATCCAATCACAGCGATGGGGAGCCAGGAGCCAGATGACAGGTAAGTTTGTGGGGTGGGGCGGAGTTTCTACGGGGCCAGGAAAGGAAGCCCTGGGGATGGGTGTATGGGCAAGGGTGCACAGGCTGTGGAGGAATGGGGTTGTGGCTGGGGGGGTGGGGGGGGGGGGGCTGTGGGGGGGACTTCTGGTGAGGGCAGCGGGGTGGGGGAGGTATACCTTGGGGCATTTCTCCAATCGGAAAAGGGGGCAGTCTCCTTTTCCACCAGACACGCAAGCAGGCTTACCTGACAGGCTTCACCCATTGCCAACTTCCTCCCATGGCCAAAAAATTGCAGCTGGGCAGGAGGTTGCCCTTAAGTGGCTATTAATTGCCTGAGGCCTCCTCCATTCTGTTATTAAATTGCGGCCAGGTTGGGGCTGGGTGGGAAGGTGGCAGGAAAGGCATACACAGAATTTTACGGGCCTCCCACCTGCAAACCCACCCACAAGGAGCATAAAAGTCAGTCCCTTGAGTGGGGCTTCAATCCACAATCATTTGACTCAGAAATTAAAGTGTTACCAACTGATCCAAGCTAACAACCTAAAGTAGTAAATAACTGATGATGGTTTTAGATTGTCGGGAAAAAAGGAGAATATAAGAAGTAAGGAGTTCCAGTTTTTAGATCCTGTGTGAAAAAAAAATTTCAGAGTAAGCGATAGAGCAATGGTTCTAGCATAGTGCATGCATGGAGAAGGAATACATCAAGGATGGTGTATAACAATGAACCAGTCAGGAACTTTTAGAGGCACATTTTAAATGGATGAAAGCGGGTAATCTTTACCCGGGGTTCGGTGAAGCGCACTAAATGCGCCCAAAGTTTTAAAGAAGAAGAGACGTGGAGTAAGGGGCCCAACTTCTATCAAAGTTTCTTGGCCATAAATTCAGGTTATAATTTGTTTCTTCAGCTGCCTGTTGGCGTCATCAGGAAGCTAGATTAGTCAATGTAATGTGAATGTGGTTTTTTTTTATATGTCTTGTAATTCATTGTCCTTTTAACTATATACAATGGAAAAACAACAATAGGGAGAGCTGCCAATGCAGCACAATCACAGACCCACCATAATGCCTACCCTTGCTAAAAAGAAAAATACCAATATGTAGTCTGACAAAGAGGACATCAAATGCACAGGTGTCTTTATCTTGTCCTTTCACCTTTAACCTCTGAACCTGGATAGTAAAGATGAAAGGTTTCCTTTTTGTAGAACTGGTAATTGAAGTGTAACTTGGGGATTTTTTCCTTCCAAAACTGTCAGTGGTTGTGGAGATGTTCCCTTGAAGGGCTGATCCTGCAGATGCTGTGCAGACCTCCCAGAATCAGCCTGAAGTAAAATTTCAGCTCAGAGTTTAATTATTTTTTGTTATGAGTTCTGCTTCAGATTCAGTGTCAATAGCCCAGCACAAATCAGGTCCCTGTAGCCCAGCATGAGCTAGTACCAATATTCCAATATGAGTCAATACCCTTTAATTTAGGAGGCATTAGCTCCCTATAGTCCAGCACATTCGTGCCCCATTCCTCAATTCGAATCAGTACCTTCAGGAGAGAAAAGAAAAATGTGGGGAAAAAGTAACATTTTCAAAACCTGGAGATTACAGCCTTGGATCTACATCCCTTGTTTCTTTTAATTTTATTTTACTGGCTTCCATCAAAGCCCCCACATTTCCTAATTCTCTATTATTTTATCTCAAGAGATTTTTGCCCTCCTGATTTATGAATCCTTTTTAAAGCCTTGCTCCACCCTACCTCCATGATATTACTGTATATATCACTCAACAACAACAACAACTTGCACCTATATAGCATCCTTAACATATTAAAATGTCCCAAGGTACTTCTCAGGAGTGTAATCTATCAAACTTTAACAATAAACCACATAGATAATCAAAAGCTTTGTCAAAGAGGTATGCTTTAAAGAGGGTCATAAAGGAGGAGAAAGAAGTAGAGGGGTGGGAAGTTTAGTGAGGGAGCTTTCCAGAGCTTAGGGCTCAGTTGGCTAAAGGCAAAATGTTCATCGGTGGAGTGATGGAAATCGGGGGTGCACAAGAAGCCAGATTGAAGGAACACGTTGAATTTGGAGGTTTTTTCAGGCTGGAGGAAGTTACAGAGGTAGGGCAAAGTGAAGCCATGGAGAGATTTGAACATCAGGATAATAAAACATTTAAATTTGAGGTATTACTGGACCAAGTGCCAATGTTGGCTAGCGAGCACAGAAATGATAAGTGACTGGGACTTGATACAGGCGAGGATACTGGTAGCAGAGTTGGATGATCTGAAGTTTACAGCCAGGGGACCACAGTTACATCTGGAAGTAACAATAGAGTGGTATCTTTTGGTGATTTCCGATTGGTTACTTTTTTTCTGAATGATCTCTTAGTGACACATGTAATATTACTGTGAAATAATTTAATTGAAATTTGTGCCGTTACTTGTGTCTTATATCAATAATGTTACTGTTTTTTATTTCTCCCCTTTTACAATGTTTTTTACTTTTATACTGCAACCAGTGATCTGTAGCTGATCTTGGTACGAATTCCTCCCCCACCCCTTCTGACCAATGTGACACTATCAATCACAAGGCTAAATATCACCAGCAGCAAAAAGGACTGAGAACAGCATTCCACTGTTCACGTAAGAAGGAATAATGCTTCTAATGCACAAAATGGGTGTCCTATATTATTTCTCTACCCATTCAACTGGTAATAAGAGTGACTGAAAGACATCAGAGAGACACCTTCCTTTGTAACCTTGCAATATTGTTGGCCAGTTGATTACCTGCTTCATCTGTGTGTGTCACACCCACAATGGCAGTTGCATACACACGCTTAGCCATCAGGCTGATAGCTCATTGGCTGTTACAAAATCCAAAATAAAAAACTGCCTTTTCCTGAGAAGCTTGACATTTGATTTCCTTATCCCTGTTATGCCTTTAACACAAGACAATTTGTTTACTTAATCTTTGATTTATTTTCAATTCATTAAATGAGTTCAAATCTGCCTTATATTCAGGAAAGAGCTTGCATTAATAGAGTGCCTTTCATGACTTCAGGATGTCTCAAAAAGCGCTTTACATCCAATGAAGTATAAACACTGGTGTAATGTAGGGAACATAGCCACCAGTGCACACTAAAAGATGCCACTCACAGCAACCCCATGTTGGCCAGATTATCTGTTTTTATAAATGTTGCTTGAAGGATAAATATTGGCCAGGAAACCAGGGAAAACTTGCCTGCCCTTCTCTGAAACATCATCCCAGGATCCTGAGAGGGCACTAGGGAACTTAGTTTAAAGAGTCACCCGAAAGACGGGACCTCCAACAGTGCAGCACCTCCTCAGTACTGCACAGGTGAGTAAACCTGGATGTGCTGAAGTCCCTATAATCTGATCAGCTGATCTCAGTCAAGCAGAGGTTGGAATTATGCAATTAATGCCAGCACATGAGATTTCCTGTTTCTGAGTGCTGTCTAGTGACCCCTGTTAGAAAGTATGCATGGATGTCATGGGAGGGCATCAATTGTGAAGACCCCCAGTCATGGTGAGATACACGACCAATCTCTTTGCGGAGGCTCAACTGGCTACTTTAAGAGGGAATGGCAGAGTTCTCTGAACCCATGAAACTGTGTCCCAGTGTGAGACTGTGACCCAAAGTGAGACTGTGTCTCAGTGTGAGAATGTGACCCAGCATGAGAATGTGACCCGGTGTGAGACTGTGAGGCTGTGACCCAGCGTGAGAATGTGAGGCTGTGACCCAGTGTGAGAATGTGAGGGTGTGACCCAGTGTGAGACTGTGAGGCTGTGACCCAGTGTGAGAATGTGAGGCTGTGACCCAGTGTGAGACTGTGAGGCTGTGACCCAGCGTGAGAATGTGAGGGTGTGACCCAGTGTGAGAATGTGAGGCTGTGACCCAGTGTGAGAATGTGAGGCTGTGACCCAGTGTGAGACTGTGAGGCTGTGACCCAGTGTGAGAATATGACCCAGTGTGAGACTGTGAGGCTGTGACCCAGTGTGAGAAAGTGACCCAGTGTGAGACTGTTAGGCTGTGACCCAGTGTGAGATTATGACCCAGTGTGAGACTGTGAGGCTGTGACCCAGTGTGAGACTGTGACCCAGAGTGAGAATGTGAGACTGTGACCCAGTGTGAGAATGTAACCCAGAGTGAGAATATGACCCAGTGTGAGACTATGAGGCTGTGACCCAGCATGAGAATGTGACCCAGTGTGAGAATGTGACCCGGTGTGAGACTGTGAGGCTGTGACCCAGTGTGAGAATGTGAGGGTGTGACCCAGTGTGAGAATGTGACCCAGCGTGAGAGTGTGAGGCTGTGACCCAGTGTGAGACTGTGACCCAGAGTGAGAATGTGAGACTGTGACCCAGGGTGAGGCTGAGACTGTGACCCAGTGTGAGAATGTGAGGCTGTGAACCAAGGTGAGAATGTGACCCAGGGTGAGAATGTGACCCAGTGTGAGACTGTGATCCAGTGTGAGACTCTGAGGCTGTGACCCAGCGTGAGACTGTGAGGCTGTGACCCTGTGTGAGAATGTGAGGCTGTGACCCAGTGTGAGAATGTGACCCAGTGTGAGACTGTAAGGCTGTGACCCAGCGTGAGAATGTGACCCAGTGTGAGAATGTGACCCAGTCTGAGACTGTGATGCTGTGACCCAGTGTGAAGCTGAGACTGTGACCCAGTGTGAGAATGTGAGGCTGTGACCCAGTGTGAGACTGTGAGGCTGTGACCCAGTGTGAAGCTGAGACTGTGACCCAGTGTGAGAATGTGAGGCTTTGACCCAGCATGAGAATGTGACCCAGCGTGAGAATATGACCCAGTGTGAGGCTGTGAAGCTGTGACCCAGCATGGGAATGTGAGACTGTGACCCTGTGTGAGGATGTGTGGCTGTGACCCAGTGTGAGACTGTGAGGCTGTGACCCAGTGAGAGGCTGTGACCCAGTGTGAGAATGTGACCCAGTGTGAGAATGTGACCCAGTCTGAGACTGTGAGGCTGTGACCCAGTGTGAGACTGTGAGGCTGTGACCCAGTGTGAGACTGTGAGGCTGTGACCCAGTGTGAGGCTGAGACTGTGAGCCAGCATGAGAATGTGAGACTGTGACCCTGTGTGAGGATGTGTGTCTGTGACCCAGTGTGAGACTATGAGGCTGTGACCCAGCGTGAGAAAGTGACCCAGTGTGAGAATATGACCCAGTCTGAGACTGTGAGGCTGAGACCCAGTGTGAGAATGTAACCCAGCGTGAGACTGTGATGCTGTAACCCAGTGTGAGACTGTGAGGCTGTGACCCAGTGTGAGGCTGAGACTGTGACCCAGTGTGAGGCTGAGACTGTGACCCAGTGTGAGATCGTGACCCAGTGTGAGAATGTGAGGCTGTGACCCAGCGTGAGAATGTGACCCAGCGTGAGAATGTGACCGAGCGTGAGAATGTGATCCAGCGTGAGAATATGACGCAGCATGAGTCTGTGAGGCTGTGATCCAGTGTGAGACCGTGATCTAGTGTGAGAATGTGAGGCTGTGACCCAGCATGAGAATGTGAGACTGTGATGCTGTGTGAGGATGTGTGGCTGTGACCCAGTGTGAGACTGTGAGGCTGTGACCCAGTGAGAGGCTGTGACCCAGTGTGAGAATGTGAGACTGTGACACTGTGTGAGGATGTGAGGCTGTGACCCAGCATGAGAATGTGAGACTGTGACGCTGTGTGAGGATGTGAGGCTGTGACCCAGCATGAGAATGTGAGGCTGTGACGCTGTGTGAGGATGTGAGGCTGTGACCCAGTGTGAGAATGTGACCCAGCGTGAGAATATGAGGCTGTGACCCTTTGTGAGAATGTGAGAATATGACCCAGTGTGAGAATGTGAGGCTGTGACCCAGCATGAGAATGTGACCCAGCGTGAGAACATGAGGCTGTGACCCTTTGTGAGAATGTGAGAACATGACCCAGTGTGAGAATGTGAGGCTGTGACCCAGCATGAGAATGTGACCCAGCGTGAGAATATGACCCAACGTGAGTCTGTGAGACTGTGATCCAGTGTAAGAATGTGAGGCTGTGACCCAGTGTGAGGCTGTGAGGCTGTGACCCAGTGTGAGAATGTGAGACTGTGACCCTGTGTGAGGCTGTGACCCAGTGTGAGGCTGTGAGGCTGTGACCCAGCATAAGAATGTGAGGCTGTGACCCAGTGTGAGAATGTGAGGCTCTGACCCACTGTGCGACTGTGAGGCTGTGACCCAGTGTGAGAATGTGAGGCTGTGACCCAGCATGAGAATGTGAGACTGTGACCCAGCGTGCGAATGTGAGGCTGTGACCCAGCGTGACAATGTGAGACTGTGACCCAGCGTGAGAATGTGAGGCTGTGACCCAGTGTGAGACTGTGAGGCTGTGACCCAGTGTGAAGCTGAGACTGTGACCCAGTGTGAGAATGTGAGGCTTTGACCCAGCATGAGAATGTGACCCAGCATGAGAATATGACCCAGTGTGAGGCTGTGAGGCTGTGACCCAGCATGGGAATGTGAGACTGTGACCCTGTGTGAGGATGTGTGGCTGTGACCCAGTGTGAGACTGTGAGGCTGTGACCCAGTGAGAGGCTGTGACCCAGTGTGAGAATGTGACCCAGTGTGAGAAGGTGACCCAGTCTGAGACTGTGAGGCTGTGACCCAGTGTGAGACTGTGAGGCTGTGACCCAGTGTGAGACTGTGAGGCTGTGACCCAGTGTGAGGCTGAGACTGTGAGCCAGCATGAGAATGTGAGACTGTGACCTTGTGTGAGGATGTGTGCCTGTGACCCAGTGTGAGACTATGAGGCTGTGACCCAGCGTGAGAAAGTGACCCAGTGTGAGAATATGACCCAGTCTGAGACTGTGAGGCTGTGACCCAGTGTGAGAATGTAACCCAGCGTGAGACTGTGATGCTGTAACCCAGTGTGAGACTGTGAGGCTGTGACCCAGTGTGAGGCTGAGACTGTGACCCAGTGTGAGGCTGAGACTGTGACCCAGTGTGAGATCGTGACCCAGTGTGAGAATGTGAGGCTGTGACCCAGCGTGAGAATGTGACCCAGCGTGAGAATGTGACCCAGCGTGAGAATGTGATCCAGCGTGAGAATATGACGCAGCATGAGTCTGTGAGGCTGTGATCAAGTGTGAGACCGTGATCTAGTGTGAGAATGTGAGGCTGTGACCCAGCATGAGAATGTGAGACTGTGATGCTGTGTGAGGATGTGTGGCTGTGACCCAGTGTGAGACTGTGAGGCTGTGACCCAGTGAGAGGCTGTGACCCAGTGTGAGAATGTGAGACTGTGACACTGTGTGAGGATGTGAGGCTGTGACCCAGCATGAGAATGTGAGACTGTGACGCTGTGTGAGGATGTGAGGCTGTGACCCAGCATGAGAATGTGAGACTGTGACGCTGTGTGAGGATGTGAGGCTGTGACCCAGTGTGAGAATGTGACCCAGCGTGAGAATATGAGGCTGTGACCCTTTGTGAGAATGTGAGAATATGACCCAGTGTGAGAATGTGAGGCTGTGACCCAGCATGAGAATGTGACCCAGCGTGAGAATATGACCCAGCGTGAGTCTGTGAGACTGTGATCCAGTGTGAGAATGTGAGACTGTGACCCTGTGTGAGGCTGTGACCCAGTGTGAGGCTGTGAGGCTGTGACCCAGCATAAGAATGTGAGGCTGTGACCCAGTGTGAGAATGTGAGGCTGTGACCCAGTGTGAGGCTGTGACCCAGTGTGAGGCTGTGACCCAGTGTGAGAATGTGAGGCTGTGACCCAGTGTGAGAATGTGAGGCTGTGACCCAGTATGAGACTGTGACCCAGTGTGAGAATGTGAGGTTGTGACCCAGCATGAGAATGTGAGACTGTGACCCAGCGTGCGAATGTGAGGCTGTGACCCAGCGTGAGAATGTGAGACTGTGACCCAACGTGAGAATGTGAGGCTGTGACCCAGCGTGAGAATGTGAGGCTGTGGTCCAGCGTGAGAATGTGAGACTGTGACCCAGTGTGAGACTGTGACCCAGTGTGAGAATATGAGACTGTGACCCAGTGTGAGACTGTGACCCAGTGTGAGAATGTGAGGCTGTGACCCAGCGTGAGAATCTGAGACTGTGACCCAGCGTGAGAATGTGAGGCTGTGACCCAGTGTGAGAATGTGAGGCTGTGGTCCAGCGTGAGAATGTGAGACTGTGACCCAGTGTGAGACTGTGACCCAGTGTGAGAATGTGAGACTGTGACCCAGTGTGAGACTGTGACCCAGTGTGAGAATGTGAGACTGTGACCCAGCCTGAGAATGTGAGGCTGTGAACCAGTGTGAGGCTGTGACCCTTTGTGAGACTGTGAGGCTGTGACCCAGTGTGAGAATGTGAGGCTGTGACCCAGTGTAAGAATGTGAGGCTGTGACCCAGCCTGAGAATGTGAGACTGAGACCCAGTATGAGGCTGTGACCCAGTGTGAGAATGTGAGACTGTAACACAGTATGAGAATGTGAGGCGGTGACCCAGTGTGAGGCTGTGAGGTTGTGACACAGTGTGAACCTGTGACCCAGTGTGAGAATGTGAGACTGTGACCCAGTGTGAGAATGTGAGGCTGTGACCCAGTGTGAGGTTGTGACACAGTGTGAGACTGTGACACAGTGTGAGAATGTGAGGCTGTGACCCAGTGTGAGAATGTGAGGCTGTGACCCAGTGTGAGGCTGTGACCCAGCGTGAGAATGTGAGGCTGTGACCCAGTGTGAGGCTGTGACCCAGTGTGAGAATGTGAGGCTGTGACCCAGTGTGAGAATGTGAGGCTGTGACCCAATATGAGACTGTGACCCAGTGTGAGAATGTGAGGCTGTGACCCAGCATGAGAATGTGAGACTGTGACCCAGCGTGAGAATGTGAGACTGTGACCCAGTGTGAGAATGTGAGGCTGTGACCCAGCGTGAGAATGTGAGGCTGTGGTCCAGCGTGAGAATGTGAGACTGTGACCCAGTGTGAGACTGTGACCCAGTGTGAGAATGTGAGACTGTGACCCAGTGTGAGACTGTGACCCAGTGTGAGAATGTGAGGCTGTGACCCAGCGTGAGAATGTGAGGCTGTGAACCAGTGTGAGGCTGTGACCCTCTGTGAGACTGAGGCTGTGACCCAGTGTGAGAACGTGAGGCTGTGACCCAGTGTAAGAATGTGAGGCTGTGACCCAGCCTGAGAATGTGAGGCTGTGACCCAGTGTGAGAATGTGAGACTGAAACACAGTGTGAGAATGTGAGGCTGTGACCCAGTGTGAGGCTGTGAGGTTGTGACCCAGTGTGAGGCTGTGACCCTTTGTGAAACTGTGAGGCTGTGACCCAGTGTGAGAATGTGAGTCTGTGACCCTTTGTGAGAATGTGAGGCTGTGAGCCAGCATGAGAATGTGAGACTGTGACCCAGTGTGAGACTGAGGCTGTGATCCAGTGTGTGAATGTGAGGCTGTGACCCAGTGTGAGGCTGTGAGGCTGTGACTCAGTGTGAGGCTGTGACCCAGTGTGAGAATGTGAGGCTGTGACCCAGTGTGAGAACGTGAGGCTGTGACCCAGTGTGAGGCTGCGACCCAGTGTGAGAATGTGAGACTGTGACCCAGTGTGAGAATGTGACGCTGTGACCCACTTAGAGGTTGTGACACAGTGTGAGGCTGTGACCCAATGTGAGAATGTGAGACTGTGACCCAGTGTGAGAATGTGAGGCTGTGACCCAGTGTGAGGCTGTGAGGTTGTGACACAGTGTGAACCTGTGACCCAGTGTGAGAATGTGAGACTGTGACCCAGTGTGAGAATGTGAGGCTGTGACCCAGTGTGAGGTTGTGACACAGTGTGAGACTGTGACACAGTGTGAGAATGTGAGGCTGTGACCCAGTGTGAGAATGTGAGGCTGTGACCCAGTGTGAGGCTGTGACCCAGCGTGAGAATGTGAGGCTGTGACCCAGTATGAGACTGTGACCCAGTGTGAGAATGTGAGGCTGTGACCCAGCATGAGAATGTGAGACTGTGACCCAGCGTGAGAATGTGAGACTGTGACCCAGCGTGAGAATGTGAGGCTGTGACCCAGCGTGAGAATGTGAGGCTGTGGTCCAGCGTGAGAATGTGAGACTGTGACCCAGTGTGAGACTGTGACCCAGTGTGAGAATGGAGACTGTGACCCAGTGTGAGACTGTGACCCAGTGTGAGAATGTGAGGCTGTGACCCAGCGTGAGAATGTGAGGCTGTGAACCAGTGTGAGGCTGTGACCCTTTGTGTGACTGAGGCTGTGACCCAGTGTGAGAACGTGAGGCTGTGACCCAGTGTAAGAATGTGAGGCTGTGACCCAGCCTGAGAATGTGAGGCTGTGACCCAGTGTGAGAATGTGAGACTGTAACACAGTGTGAGAATGTGAGGCTGTGACCCAGTGTGAGGCTGTGAGGTTGTGACCCAGTGTGAGGCTGTGACCCTTTGTGAGACTGTGAGGCTGTGACCCAGTGTGAGAATGTGAGTCTGTGACCCATTGTGAGAATGTGAGGCTGTGAGCCAGCATGAGAACGTGAGACTGTGACCCAGTGTGAGACTGAGGCTGTGACCCAGTGTGTGAATGTGAGGCTGTGACCCAGTGTGAGGCTGTGAGGCTGTGACTCAGTGTGAGGCTGTGACCCAGTGTGAGAATGTGAGGCTGTGACCCAGTGTGAGAACGTGAGGCTGTGACCCAGTGTGAGGCTGTGACCCAGTGTGAGAATGTGAGACTGTGGCCCAGTGTGAGAATGTGAGGCTGTGACCCAGTATGAGACTGTGACCCAGTGTGAGAATGTGAGGCTGTGACCCAGTGTGAGGCTGTGAGGTTGTGACACAGTGTGAGCCTGTGACCCAGTGTGAGAATATGAGACTGTGACCCAGTGTGAGAATGTGAGGCTGTGACCCCGTGTGAGAATGTGAGGCTGTGACCCAGTGTGAGGCTGTAACCCTTCATGAGACTGTGAGGCTGTGACCCAGTGTGAGAACGTGAGTCTGTGACCCAGTGTGAGAATGTGAGGCTGTGACTCAGCATGAGAATGTGAGACTGTGACCCAGTGTGAGAATGTGAGGCTGTGACTCAGTGTGAGAATGTGAGGCTGTGACCCAGTGTGAGAATGTGAGGCTGTGACCCAGCGTGAGAATGTGAGTCTGTGACCCAGTATGAGGCTGTGACCCAGCGTGAGAATGTGAGGCTGTGACCCAGTGTGAGGCTGTGACCCAGTGTGAGAATGTGAGGCTGTGACCCAGTGTGAGAATGTGAGGCTGTGACCCAGTATGAGACTGTGACCCAGTGTGAGAATGTGAGGCTGTGACCCAGCATGAGAATGTGAGACTGTGACCCAGCGTGAGAATGTGAGACTGTGACCCAGCGTGAGAATGTGAGGCTGTGACCCAGCGTGAGAATGTGAGGCTGTGGTCCAGCGTGAGAATGTGAGACTGTGACCCAGTGTGAGACTGTGACCCAGTGTGAGAATGTGAGACTGTGACCCAGTGTGAGACTGTGACCCAGTGAGAGAATGTGAGGCTGTGACCCAGCGTGAGAATGTGAGGCTGTGAACCAGTGTGAGGCTGTGACCCTTTGTGAGACTGAGGCTGTGACCCAGTGTGAGAACGTGAGGCTGTGACCCAGTGTAAGAATGTGAGGCTGTGACCCAGCCTGAGAATGTGAGGCTGTGACCCAGTGTGAGAATGTGAGACTGTAACACAGTGTGAGAATGTGAGGCTGTGACCCAATGTGAGGCTGTGAGGTTGTGACCCAGTGTGAGGCTGTGACCCTTTGTGAGACTGTGAGGCTGTGACCCAGTGTGAGAACGTGAGTCTGTGACCCAGTGTGAGAATGTGAGGCTGTGACTCAGCATGAGAATGTGAGACTGTGACCCAGTGTGAGAATGTGAGGCTGTGACTCAGTGTGAGAATGTGAGGCTGTGACCCAGTGTGAGAATGTGAGGCTGTGACCCAGCGTGAGAATGTGAGTCTGTGACCCAGTATGAGGCTGTGACCCAGCGTGAGAATGTGAGGCTGTGACCCAGTGTGAGGCTGTGACCCAGTGTGAGAATGTGAGGCTGTGACCCAGTGTGAGAATGTGAGGCTGTGACCCAGTATGAGACTGTGACCCAGTGTGAGAATGTGAGGCTGTGACCCAGCATGAGAATGTGAGACTGTGACCCAGCGTGAGAATGTGAGACTGTGACCCAGCGTGAGAATGTGAGGCTGTGACCCAGCGTGAGAATGTGAGGCTGTGGTCCAGCGTGAGAATGTGAGACTGTGACCCAGTGTGAGACTGTGACCCAGTGTGAGAATGTGAGACTGTGACCCAGTGTGAGACTGTGACCCAGTGTGAGAATGTGAGGCTGTGACCCAGCGTGAGAATGTGAGGCTGTGAACCAGTGTGAGGCTGTGACCCTTTGTGAGACTGAGGCTGTGACCCAGTGTGAGAACGTGAGGCTGTGACCCAGTGTAAGAATGTGAGGCTGTGACCCAGCCTGAGAATGTGAGGCTGTGACCCAGTGTGAGAATGTGAGACTGTAACACAGTGTGAGAATGTGAGGCTGTGACCCAATGTGAGGCTGTGAGGTTGTGACCCAGTGTGAGGCTGTGACCCTTTGTGAGACTGTGAGGCTGTGACCCAGTGTGAGAATGTGAGTCTGTGACCCATTGTGAGAATGTGAGGCTGTGAGCCAGCATGAGAATGTGAGACTGTGACCCAGTGTGAGACTGAGGCTGTGACCCAGTGTGTGAATGTGAGGCTGTGACCCAGTGTGAGGCTGTGAGGCTGTGACTCAGTGTGAGGCTGTGACCCAGTGTGAGAATGTGAGGCTGTGACCCAGTGTGAGAACGTGAGGCTGTGACCCAGTGTGAGGCTGTGACCCAGTGTGAGAATGTGAGACTGTGGCCCAGTGTGAGAATGTGAGGCTGTGACCCAGTGTGAGGCTGTGAGGTTGTGACACAGTGTGAGCCTGTGACCCAGTGTGAGAATATGAGACTGTGACCCAGTGTGAGAATGTGAGGCTGTGACCCCGTGTGAGAATGTGAGGCTGTGACCCAGTGTGAGGCTGTAACCCTTCATGAGACTGTGAGGCTGTGACCCAGTGTGAGAACGTGAGTCTGTGACCCAATGTGAGAATGTGAGGCTGTGACTCAGCATGAGAATGTGAGACTGTGACCCAGTGTGAGAATGTGAGGCTGTGACCCAGCGTGAGAATGTGAGTCTGTGACCCAGTATGAGGCTGTGACCCAGTGTGAGAATGTGAGACTGTAACCCAGCATGAGGCTGTGACCCAGAGTGAGAATGCGACGCAACATGAGACTGTGATCCAGTGTGAGAATGTGACCCAGTGTGAGAATGTGGGGCTGTGACCCGGTGTGAGACTGTGAGTCTGTGACCCGGTGTGAGACTGTGAGGTTGTGACCCAGTGTGAGGCTGTGACCCAGAGTGAGAATGCAATGCAATGTGAGATTGTGATCCACCGTGAGACTGTGACCCAGCGTGAGAATGTGAGACTGTGATCCAGTGTGAGAATGTGAGACTGTGACCCAGTGTGAGGTTGTGACACAGTGTGAGGCCGTGACCCAGTGTGAGGTTGTGACACAATGTGAGACTGTGACCCAGTGTGAGAATGTGAGGCCGTGACCCAGTGTGAGGTTGTGACACAGTGTGAGACTGTGACCCAGTGTGAGACTGTGAGGCTGTGACCCAGAGTGAGAATGCGACGCAACATGAGACTGTGATCCAGCGTGAGAATGTGACCCAGCATGAGAATGTGGGGTTGTGACCCGGTGTGAGACTGTGAGGCTGTGACCCAGCGTGAGAATATGATGCAGTGTGAGACTGTGACCCAGTGTGAGGGTGTGACCCAACATGAGGCTGTGACCAAGCATGAGACCGTGTCCTACTGTAAGAGTATGCCCTTATGTGAGTCTGTGCCCATATGTGAGACTGTGGGCCAATATGAGACTGTCCCAACATGAGACTGTCCCAACCTGAGACTGCCCCCCAGTGTGAGACTGTGCCTCAGTGTGAGACTGTGCCCCAATGTGAGACTGTGACCCAATATGAGACTGTGATCTACAGTGAGACTGCCCGTATTTGAGACTATGTCCCAATGTGAGACTGTGACCCAATGTGAGACTGTGCTCAATGTGCCACTATGACCCACAATGAGACTGTAACCCAATTTGTGACTGTGCCCCACTGTGAGACTGTTCCACAATGACACATGTGTTCCACTGTGACACTGTGCCCCACTGTGACACTGTTCCACAGTGACTCTGTGTTCCACTGTGACACTGTGCGCCACTGTGAAACTGTGCATCACTGTGAGACTGTGCCCCAATGTGAGATTATGCCCCAATGTGAGACTTTGCCCCAATGTGAGACAGTCCTAATGTGAGACTGTGCCTCAGTGTGAGACTGTGCCTCAATGTGAGACTTTGCCCCAAAGTGAGACACTGGCCCAATGTGAGACTGTGCCCCAATGTGAACCAGTCCTAATGTGAGACTGTGCCCCAGTGTGAGACTGTGCCCCAGTGTGAGACTGTGACCCAATGTGAGACAGTCCTAATGTGAAACTGTGCCCCATTATGAGACTGTGCCCCAATGTGAGACTTTGCCCCAATGCGAGACTGTCCCCCAATGTGAGACTGTGACCCAATGTGAGACAGTCCTAATGTGAAACTGTGCCTCAGTGTGAGACTGTGCCTCAATGTGAGACTTTGCCCCAAAGTGAAACACTGGCCCAATGTGAGACTGTGCCCCAATGTGAACCAGTCCTAATGTGAGACTGTGCCCCAGTGTGAGACTGTGCTCCAATGTGAGACTGTGACCCAATGTGAGACAGTCCTAAGGTGAAACTGTGCCCCATTATGAGACTGTGCCCCAATGTGAGACTTTGCCCCAATGCGAGACTGTCCCCCAATGTGAGACTGTGACCCAATGAGAGACTGTGCTCCAATGTGAGACTTTGCCCCAATACGAGACTCTGACCCAATGTGAGACCCTGCCCCATTATGAGATTTTGCCCCATCATGTCTCTGTGCTCTACAGTGACACTGTGCTTCACCATGAGTTGGCACTTAAAGGAGAGAAGGGGAAGAGAATTGGCAGTGAAAGAACTCTGCTTCACCTGCGCCTGACTGTCATATGAGCAACCAGAGAACCCAGAAAAGGATCGAAAACATCCTAAAACACTTGGCAGTCCAGAGGCACAAACCACAAACACCGCGTGACAATACCACAACAATGCCAGTGAAACCCAAGCCTCTGCCGTTGAGCTTCTTAGAGATCAGATCGGTAGTATTTCAGGTATTTGCCAGCCGTCAAACAGTGACACACACCAGGGGGTTGAATTCTTTCCTGTCAGGTCTTCTTGTCACTTGGCAAGTCTCTGTGTTAAACTGAAGGAGGATTAAATTTAAAGGACAAAATAAAAAGAGGTAAATTCTTCAAAAACAATTTGGAGCTATCTTTGGGCAATTACATCGAATGTACAATATAATTATGGTTTTTCTCATTATATGAGTATAAAAATAAAATTAAAACGATTGCAAGGGTCTGATCAGGTTGCCCTAGGCTCATTGAAGCATTGTCTGGAACTTTCCGGAAGTCTCAGAGTGGCTGGTGAAGAGGTCAATGCAAAATATGACATTTCAGCTTTATTTATTGTCCCAACCACAATTGATCTTGGTTCCTGGTCTGTTGTAAGTGCGTGACCATGGATGGCACTAAACCATAAAGCCCCAGATCTAAACACTTGCATATAAACTAGATGGAGGTTAGAATTTTACAATTGGCTTCATTGCCACTGGGCTAGGGAGAGAAAATAAACAGCCAACAGCCCCCACTCCCGATCACTTTCCCAGTGCAAAGTGCCCATGTGTGAAGGTCGGAAGTGGGTGCGATCAGGCCTGTTAGTGGTGATCCTTGTGGTCAGATGTCTGTTAACACTCACAGCACATGAAAATGGGCCATTTGGCTTGGTTCTGGCTGGTGATCGTGACAGCAAAACTGAACAAGAGGTGTGCCTTGAGGTGGGCCACACATATCAGTACAGCTACTTGTGTGGATTGTACCCATATCATCATCAGCTGAAGCCCTCTCGATATTTAGTCAGGTCTTCATTCTGCAGCCAACAACAACTTGCAATTACATAGCAACTTGAACACCACTAAAAAGTCCCAGGGTGCTTCACAGGAGCGTTATCAGTCAAAATTTGACAAACCTCTTGAAAAAATATTAGGCCAGGTGACCAAACGCTTATTCAAAGAGGTATGTTTTATAGATTGACTTAATGGAGGAAAAGTGGAGAGAGTTAGGGTCTAAACCACTGAATGCATGTCCATCAGCGATGAAGCAATTCAAATCGGGCTTGTACAAAAGGCCAGGGTTCAATAAATCATATGATCATAGAAATTTGTTGCATGGAAGGAGGCCATTTGGCCCATTATACCTGTGCCTAATCTCACTTTCCAGCTTTTGGTCAGTAGCCTAGTAGGTTACAGCAAGTGCATTTACAAGTTCTTTTTAAATGTCATGAATCTCTTCAATTTCCAGTACCTATTTCTAGTACCAGTACTGTTTAACGGTGCTCAAGGTGCTATGTAAATGCAAGTTGTTGTTGGCTGCAGAATGAAGACCTGACTAAATATCGAGAGGGCTTCAGCTGATGATGATATGGGAACAATCCCCACAAGTAGCAGTACTGATATGTGTGGCCCAGCTCATGGCACATCTCATGTTCAGTTTTTCTGTCACGATCACCAGCTAGAACCAAGCCAAATGGCCCATTTTCATGTGCTGTGAGTGTTAATAGACATCTGACCACAAGGATCACCACTAACAGGGGTGCAGTAGTTCCAGTTTTAGGAACAGGGTTCAAACCAGGCCAGAATGATGCACCAAACATCTTCTCCATCTGCTGTGCAAGAGATTGAGCAGTTTCAATTTAATTTTTAAAATTATTCTTTCACGGGGTGTGGGCATCATTGGCTAGGCCAGCATTTATTATCTATCCCTAATAGCCCTTGAGAAGGTGGTGGTGGTGAGCTGCCTTCTTGAATCGCTGCAGTCCATGTGGTGTAGGTACACCCACAGTGCTGTAAGGGAGGAAGTTCCAGGATTTTGACCCAGTGACAGTGAAGGAATGGTGATATATTTCCAAATCAGGATGGTGTGTGGCTTGGAGGGGAGCTTCCAGGTGGTGGTGTTCCTATTTATCTGCTGCCCTTGACCTTCTAGATGGTAGTGGTTGTGGGTTAGGAAGGTGCTTTCTAAGGATGCTTGGTGAGTTCCTGCAGTGCATCTTGTAGATGGTACACACTGCTGCCACTGATCTTCGGTGGTGGAGGGAGTGAATGTTTGTGGATGGTATGCCAATCAAGCGGGCTGCTTTGTCCTGGGTGGTATTGAGCTTCTTGAGTGTTGTTGGAGATGCACTCATCCAGGCAAGTGGAGGGTATTCCACCACACTCCTAACTTGTCTCTTGTAGATGGTGGACAGGCTTTGGGGAGTCAGGAGGTGAGTTACTCGCCGCAGGATTCCTAGCCTTTGCCCTGCTCTTGTAGCTAGTGTATTTATGTGGCTAGCCCAGTTCAGTTTCTGGTTAATAGTAATCTCCAGGATGTTGATTGGGGCATTAATTAGGGGAAAAGGTCCTCATTATCCTTGAGCTATAAAAGAATTTGGCATGGTTTGTCTCCAATGTATCAAATGCTTGTTGCTTGGAAGGTATTTGTGTGCTTGTAGAGCAAGTGGCGTGGCCAGAACTGAATACTCTGCTGATTTGATAAAATCGAAAGACTGCTGCTAGCTGTCTCCTACTGGCATGCATATTGGGATTTGGGGTGTATGCTTCCTTCTCTGCAATTTGCAGGCCAATTTTGGCCATGTGCCATGAAGATATTTGATATTTACTCAGGGTGAACGAGGCTCATAGACGGTCACTTGGCTAAGGCGTCAGCGGGCTGCTGGCACTTGCTGAACCATGTCTCTGCAGGAGTCATCAACTTCACCAGAGGAGAAGGACGAACCAGGCAATAAAGTGATGAAAAGATCAGTGAAACCACACTGAGAACATTATGCTGCAAGGGCTTTCCGTGTAGTCAGTGCCAACTGGTTTGTGTTGGGGTTAAATTCATTGTCCAGGGGCTATAGATAGTCACAGATAAATCCATTAAGAAACCCAGGAGAAACTTCTTTACCTTAAGAATGTGGAACTTCCTGCACATGGAACGTTTGAGGTAGATAGCATAGCATTAAGAGGAAGCCACATAACATGAGGCAGAAAAGAATAGAAGGTTATGCTGATAAGGTGAGATAAAGTAGGGGTGGGATGTAGCTTGTGTGGATCATAAAGACCAACACAGACTAGTTGGGCTGAATGGCCTGCTTCTGCGCTGTAAATTCTATGAAATGCTATGTAGTGTCTGAGAGCTGTGGGGCATGACCAGGAATTGAATTTGGCTTAAAACTCTCAGACAAGGCAGCTGCTGCCCTTTGACTGCTGAGAGTGTTTAATTTCTAAAACACATCAAAGGAACATATTTGTAGCTGATAAATTTGAAACTGCTCTAAATGTTTGCCTGCGGTATAAACATATTACACAGCGGTCTACCCAGTGGGCTTAATAAAATGGTCCTTCTGAGTTATGAGCTCTTGTTCACTGTGGATTAAACTTGGTCCACCTTCCATTTTGTATCCTCCATTTCCTTGCATACTTCATCAGCCTGCGTAGGGTCATTGAAAATATTAAACCATTCATTTTATTATTGTCTACTTCATTTGATAGCACTCTAAATTGAGTTAGAAGCCGTAGATTCAAGCTTCACTCTGCATTGGAACCCACAAGCTAGGCTACCACTTCACTTCATTACTGAGGAAGGAAGCACTCTACTGTTGGAGGCACTGCTGTTTGGATGAGTAAACTGAGATTCCATCTGCCAGGGCACGTAAACTAAACAATGGCAGTATTCAAAGAAGAGCATATGAGTTCTACTGGTATTCTTGCCAATTTTCATCCATCATCCAACCCCACAACATACAGACTGGCCAGTCATTTAGATCATTTTCGGTTTTTGGGACCTTGCTGTATGCAGATTGGCTACAATGACTGTACTATAAAAATAATTCATTGGTTTTCAAGCACTTTGGCACATCCTGAGGACATGAGAGGCATTATATAAATACAAGTCAGAAGGAAAAACACAGTAAAACTTGGGAAATGACTGGTACTGGTCTGTATTGGAGTTCCATTTTAAGCTATACAAGACCAGTTCTGACCATTACCGGTCATTTCCTAAGTTTTACTGATTTTTCCTTCTGGTGTTCCCTATTTCACATCAGCTCAGTCCATTCCCTCTACTTTACTGATCTTTCCTTCCCTTTATACCCTTCTTACTGCTCAATAACATCTCCAACAAGCTCCACTAGGATTGAAACTCCAAACCAAATACATTAGAATAACCAATACATGTGAAATTCTCCCTGTTGGGACTTGTGAATCCCAGTTGGACACTTGTTGAGGGATGACAGAGTTAGCCTATAGATAAAGTTGACCAGCAGACACTTCTTAGGCGGAACACATTCTGTTTATTCACAAGGTACTCAGCAGCTACTCATGTATGCTTTCACATCAAACCCTATCTCCATACTACCGACTACTGTGGGCATGGAGATTTGGCAGGGTTTCCCAGTTGGATGAACAAAGTTTTTTTTTGTTCATTCATGTGATGTGGGTGATGCTGGCTGGGCCAGCATTTATTGCCCATGTCTAATTGCCCTCGAGAAGGTGATAGTCAACTGCCTTCTTGGACCACTGCAGTCTATGTGGTGTAGGTACGCCTGCAGTGCTGTTAGAGAGGGAATTCCAGGGTTTTGACCCAGCGACAATGAAGGAATGGCAATATATTTCCAAGTAAGGATAGTGAGTGGCTTGGAGGGGAACTTTCAGGTGGTGGTGTTCCCATGTGCCTGCTGTCCTTGTCCTTCTAGATGGTAGTGGTTGTGGATTTGGCCCCCCCACCCTCCATTCAACCCTTCACCCCACCTCCACCCCCCCCCAACCCTGCCACCCTCCCCTTGAACAGGAGACTTTCCTGTGCCTGATTTCAACCAAGTTAAGATGGTGGGGGAAAGAAACACATCAGAAACACACTATATTGTCCCCGCCCCACTCCCCGCCCCACCATCTTAGACCTCCATCGCTGCCAGGCAGCAGGAGTTCAAATTCCATGGCGCCTCTCACCACTTACCCCACCCACAATAATGTCCATAAATCAATTACTAATTGAACCTCATTTATCTGGTAAAGAGCTTTTGAAATTGATAGTGTTGCTAAGCTTTATTTGAGGCCTTGAAACCTCCTTTCGGAGAATTACAGGCCAGATGTAACTGATGTTTCGGTGGTTGAAAACAGGATTCTTGAGAGTTGTCCCGTAAGTAGGATTATGAGGCCAGTAGGCCATGGTTGAAGAGTGGCCATGTGGACATGTATAAATATTCTGTGGGTTTGTGTGATTACCTGTGGGAATCTGGGAGTATTTATGTAGAGACTACCCTCAGGAGATTAAACGTGGGGGGATGTATTACACACACTGTGAAGGAAGGAGCTTATTTGATGGGCTGAATGGTGTTTTCTTGTGCATCTCCATGGTGCAGTGTTAGATTCACTCAGATGTGCAGTGGTCTGTTAAACGGTTGTCAGCCTAATTGGCTATAATGGAAAGAGTCCAGTGGCCATTTCAATTTGGCACGCTACTCATGTACAAGAATGAGGGGTAAATTTTCCACATACCACTCTTGGAATGGAGCTGCACATTCTGGGACCACATATCAGAAAATGGAGAGGCCTTCATAGGCTCTGTTTGTGCAGCTGCCCAACATGCAGTTCCAATGGGTGAGGGTTCATGCCCGGAGCATGTAATCAGAAAATGTACTATCTAATTTTTGAATCTTGGATCTAATAGTGCCTCACCCCTTTCTTTTCTCCTTCTGTCCTCAGTGAATATCCCTTATGGTTGAGTTACCATTTCACAGAGGCCAGTAAGAAAAAATAAATTTTCTTAATTTTCATGAAGTATAATTGGGACCTTATGCCGCCTCAGGGTAATGACTACACTGAGATAGATGGATAGAAAGCATCAGGATGGGTATGATAGCTTGGATTCTTTCAATATGAATCCATAAAAACAAACAAAGAGGTTTCATAGAATCACAGATGCTTCCAGAACAGAGAGAGGCCATTCAGTCAGTCATGTCCTGTTGGTTCGCTGTGAGAGCAACTCAACCAATTCCAGCCCCCCACACCCCCGCTGCCTTTTCTCCGTAGCCCTGCAAATATTTTCTCTTCAGGTAATTATCCAACATCTTTTTGAAAGCCGGGATTGAAATTCGCTCCAGCACACTCTCAGGCATTGCATTCCACATCCTACCAACTCGCTCTTTATAAAACATTTTCCTCATGTTGCCTCTGGTCCCTTTCCCAATAACTTTAAATCAGTATTCCCTGATTCTTGACCTTTCTGCCAATGGGAACAGTTTCTCCCTATTTCTTCTGTCCGGATGATCATAATTTTGAACACCTCTATCAAAACTCCCCTCAAACCTCTCTCCTTTAAAAAGAACAATCCCAGCCTCGTCGACCATAAGACATAGGAGCAGAAATTAGGCCATTCAGCCCATTGAGTCTGCTCCACCATTCAATCATGGCTGATAAGTTTCTCAACCCCATTCTCCCACCTTCTCCCCGTAACCTTTGATTCCCCTTACCAATCAAGAACCTATCTATCTCGGTCTTAAATACACTCAATGACTGGCCTCCAGAGCTTTCTGTGACAATGAATTCCATAGATTCACCACTCTCTGGCTAAAGAAGTTTCTCCTCATCTCTGTTCTAAAAGGTCCTCCCTTTACTCTGAGGCTGTGCCCTCGGGTCCTAGTCTCTCCTACTAATGGAAACATCTTCCCCACGTCCACTCTATCCAGGCCTTTCAGTATTCTGTAAGTTTCAATCAGATCCCCCCTCACCCTTCTAAACTCCATCGAGTATAGACCCAGAGTCCTCAAACGTTCCTCATATGTTAAGCCTTTCATTCCTGGGATCATTCTCGTGAACCTCCTCTGGAAGCTCTCCAGGGCCAATACATCCTTCCTGATATACGGGGCCCAAAATTGCTCACAATATTCTAAATGTGGTCTGACCAGAGCCTTATAAAGCCTCAGCAGCACATCCCTGCTTTTATATTCTAGTCCTCTCGAAATAAATGCCAACATTGCATTTGCCTTCCTAACTACCGCGAACACCTGCAAGTTAACCTTAAGAGAATCCTGGACTAGGACTCCCAAGTCCCTTTGCACTCCAGATTTCTGATTCTCTCCCCATTTAGAAAATAGGCTATGCCTCTATTCTTCCTACCAAAGTGCATGACCTCACACTTCCCCACGTTGTCTTCCATCTGCCATTTCTTTGCCCATTCTCCTAACCTGTCCAAATCCTTCTGCAGCCTCCTCGCCTCCTCAATACTACCTGTCCCTCCACCTATCTTTGTATCATCTGCAAACTTAGCCAGGATGCTCTCAGTTCCTTCATCTAGATCATTAATGTATAAAGTGAAAAGTTGTGGTCCCAACACTGACCCCTGCGGAACTCCACTAGTCACCGGCCGCCATCCTGAGAAGGACCCCCTTATCCCCACTCTCTGCCTCCTTCCAGACAGCCAATCTTCTATCCATGCTAGTACCTTGCCTCTAACACTATGGGCTCTTATCTTTCTGAGCAGCTTCCTGTGCGGCACCTTGTCAAAGGCCTTCTGGAAGTCCAAGAAGATAACATCCATTGGCTCTCCTTTGTCTAACCTACTCATTACCTCCTCAAAGAATTCTAACAGATTTGTCAGGCATGATCTCCCCTTGATGAAACCATGCTGACTTTGCCTTATTTTATCATGCACTTCCAAGTATTCTGAAATCTCATCCTTAATAACGGACTCTAAAATCTTACCAATGACCGAGGTCAGGCCAATCAGCCTGTAATTTCCCATCTTTTGCCTCACTCCCTTCTAAAACAGGCGGGGTTACATTAGTGATTTTCCAGTCCTCTGGGACCCTCCCTGACTCCAGTGATTCCTGAAAGATCACCACTAACGCCTCCACTATCTCTTCAGCTATCTCCTTCAGAACTCTGGGGTGTAATCCATCTGGCCCAGGTGATTTATCCACATTCAGACCTTTCAGTTTTCCTAGCACCTTCTCCTTGGTAATGGCCACCATATTCACCTCTGCCCCCAGACTCTCTTGAACTTTGGGGATGTTACCCGTGTCTTCCACTGTGAATACTGACGCAAAGTACCTATTCAGTTCCTCCGCCATTTCCTTGTTCCCCACTACTACTTCTCCAACGTCATTTTCCACTGGCCCAATCTCCACTTTTGCCTCTCTCTTACCCTTTATATATCTAAAAAAACTCTTGCAATCTTCTTTTATATTACTGGTTAGTTTACCCTCATATTTAATCTTCTCCCTCCTTATTTCTTTTTTAGTTGTCCTCTGTTGGTCTTTGTAAGCTTCCCAATATCCTGGTTTCCCACTGCTCTTCGCCGCATTGTATGCTTTCTCTTTAGTTTTTATGCTGTCTCTGACTTCCCTTGTCAGTCATGGTTGCCTCGTCCTCCCTTTAGTATGCTTCTTCTTCCTAGGGATGAATTTTTGCTGTGTCTTCCAAATTACTCCCAGAAACTCCTGCCATTGCTGTTCCACTGTCTTTCCTGCTAGGCTCATCTCCCAGTCAATTCTGGCCAGCTCCTCCCTCATGCCTCTGTAGTTGCCTTTATTCAACTGTAATGCCGTTACATCTGATTCCAGCTATTTCCTCTCAAATTGCAGGGTAAATTCTATCATATATGGTCACTTCCTCCTAAGGGTTCCTTCACCTTAAGCTCCCTTATCAAATCTGCCTCATTACACATCACTAAATCTAGAATTGCCTGTTCCCTAGTGGGCTCCACCACAAGCTGCTCCAAAAAGCCATCTCGTAGACATTCCACAAATTCCTTTTCTTGGGATCCACTACCAACCTGATTTTCCCAGTCTACCTCCATATTTAAATCCCCCATGATCACTGTAACCTTGCCTTTCTTACACGCCTTTTCTATCTCCTGGTGTACCTTGTGCCCCACATCCTGACTACTGTTCGGATGCCTGTACATAACTCCCATTATGTTTTTTTTACCTTTGCGGTTCCTCAACTCTACTCACACAGATTCTACATCATCTGACCCTAAGTCATTTTTTGCTATTGATTTAATTTCATTTCTTACTAACAAAGCAACCCCACCCCCTCTGCCAACCTGCCTATCTTTTCGATAGAATGTATATCCTTGGATATTTAGCTCCCAGTCCTGATCCCCTTGCAGCCATGTCTCCGTGATGCCCACCCCATCATACCTGCCAATTTCAATCTGCACCACAAGCTCATTTACCTTATTTCGTATACTGTGTGCATTCAGACACAATACCTTCAGTCCTGTATTTCCCATCCCCTTTCTCATCGTTGTCCCTTTATCTGATGTGCTTGAAGTTAGATTCCTAGCCCTTTCCAAACACTCTGTCCTATTTTGTGTTCTGGGGGCCTTAATAGCCTCTCCTGGGCTCTCCTTTCTTTTCAGTTTTTTCATAATTTTACATGAAGTTGAATCCACCCCCCACACGCTAACCTGCTGCTTTGTTTCCCATTAGTCATACTTCTTGGAGTTTTACCCTTCCCTCACCCCCCCACTTTCTAGTTTAAAGTCCTGTTGACCACCCTATTTACCCTTTTCGCTAGAACATTGGTCCCAGATCGGTTCAGGTGGAGACCATCCCAATGGTACAGATCCCTCCTGTTCCAATGCTGATGCCAGTGCCCCACGAAATGGAACCCCTCTTTCCTGCACCACACCTTTAGCCATGTGTTTACTTCCCTTATTCTCGCGTCCCTATGCCAATTTGCACGTGGCTTGGGTAATCCGGAGATTATAACCCTTGAGGATCTGTTCTTTAATTTAGTTCCTAGTTCCTGGTAATCCTCAAACAGGTCCTCTTTCCTAGTCTTACCTATGTTATTTGTCCTGACATGGACCACAAGAACTGGATCCTCCCTCCCTCTCCAATATCCTTTCAAGCCGGTCAGAGATGTCCCTCACCCTGGCACTGGGCAGGCAACATACCATGCGGGACTCTCGATCCTGCTTACAAAGGGAGCTATCAATTCCCCTAATTATAGAATCCCCTACAACTACCTCTTGTCTTTTTGCAACCCCCTCTTGAATGTCCTCAAGTGCCACGGTGCCATGGTCAGCTGGCTCATCCTCCCTACAGCCCTGTTCCTCATCCACACAGGGAGCAAGTACCTCGTTCCTGTTGGACAAGGTCAAGAGCTGAGGCTCCTCTGTTCCTGAACGCAGGATCTCTCTATCTGCCTCACTTGCAGTCATGCCCTGCTGACCCCGACCACTGACTGAACTTGAGGTACTTAATCTACCAGATGTGACCGCCTCCTGAAACAAAGCGTCCAGGTAACTCTCCCCCTCCCGGATGTGCCGCAGCATCCAGAGCTCGGACTCCAGCTCATCAATTCTGAGCTGGAGTTCCTCTAGCAACCAACATTATCCACATAACTGAAGATTCTCACGCCTGGGACCATTCTTATAAATCTTTGCTTTACCCTCTCCAATGCCTTCACTTTCTTACTATTTAACTTGAGACCAGAGTTGCTCTTACTTACCCTGTAGTTTCATTTTAATATGATGATGGACTTCGATCAGCACTTAAATGTTTAATGAAGGAACGTTACCTCTTTGCTCACTTTCTCTTCTTCTAATTTTCCATTCCACAGATGCCAGCCATTCTCTGGTACCATGCCTGAATAGCTGTTCATCATGCATATGCTTTCACACTGAGGTCCTGAATTTCGTCTGCCAAATCACAGTGAAATTTGGGTGGGTGAGGTTGGAAACTGGGGCAGGATCCAGTTATGCCGGGATCTCATCGCTTTTTCCACCCATCAGAATTTGTGGTGTGTTTGGAGGCTGACACATAATACGCCTGCCCTCAAAAACCTTGGCAGGGACATGGAGAGCAGCTTTAATGGGCTTTATTTCCTATTGCAATCGATTGCTTGGAAATGGACACATTTGAAAATGGTGATTGAAAGAAAGAAGCTTTTAATTTCTTCACGTGATAGAACCAGTTTTTTCCGTGGAAACGCGTCACAAGGAGTTCCCAGCCACAAAGCAGAGCACCCAGCTCTATTACAAATAATGTGACAGCCTGCTTAAATAAAGTAAATGACTCTGACACTGGCAATGAGTTGCGGTCAGGTACACGAATCATGGGCAGGTATAGATCCTGCCCTTCTGATGTTCCACTGCCACTGCATCATGAGAAATATGTCTCAGCTTGAGTATTTGAAGACTACAAAACAGGCTGGTCTTCTTAACATCCACACACATGTCGTTTCAGCTAGAGCTACGGGATAAAAATTCCGCTTTGCTTCATCCTGTTTCATTCAGGGCAGGAAATCTAGGGCTGGGAAATTCACAATTTTGCCAGTTTATGCCAGGATTGGGTGCACCTGACCCCCTTGGTGCCAACTGGTGCCAATGCAGGGGCATTTTTATGCTCCGTACACTGGGAACAGGATGGACATCTCCCAAACTGATTTTGCACAAGACCCTTACAGCCGGCAGACAGAGCAAGCTTTTACCTTGGGTTGGATTTGTGCTGCTTGTAAATTAAAATTCTGATGCACTCTTCCAAGAGTTAAAAATATCAGTGTTTAAAATTGTGCTAGATTCGGGTTATTAACATAAAATTATGGTGATTACAAACTATAAATAAATTGAGAATGCCGCCTTTGTTATACAGAAGAGAGGTACTCCAGAAATGCTACTGTAAGCCTGTGTATAGTACGCCTACAACATTTTTTCCTAAACCCCTCTATTGACAAATTTCCCTTGTAAATATTTGCTTTACTGCCGTTGGTTATGGTGTGTCAGTGGTTTGTTTTAATTTTGTTTTGCTTGGTACTGCGGTGAGTGGGAACAGTTGACAGTTGTGCAGGGGCAATGTGTCTTCCTCTAATGGAATGCAATGAATATTCAGCCACTCACTCATCATTGGTTAGAACTCCAAGTTGTAATAATTACAACAACTACTGATTACTGTTGGTGTTATACAGTTTTTTTTTGAAACAGTTCTTTTTCTTTTCAGTTTTCTGGGCTGTGAATGAGGGACTTCTGATCAAAGTTGTTGAGACTAAGGTGATTAACGCCCTCAAAAAGGAACTGCATAAATACCTGATTAGGAACAGGAGATTATTGGGATACATTTAAATATATGTATACACTGTAAACTTTCCAGTCCAAGAATCCCAGAATCTAGTGACGACAGTGGTGCAATGATAATATCATTGGATAGATAATCCAGAGGCTCCTGCTCTGGTGATACAAGTTCAAATCTCACTATAGCAGCTGATGGAATTTAAATTCAATTAAATAAAAAAATCCAGAATTGAAGGCTAGTCTCAGTAATGGTGACTGAAACTAGTATTAATTTTTGTAAAAACCCATCCAGTTCACTAATGCCCTTAAGGGAAGGAAATTTGCCATCCTTTACCGGTTTGACCTACATGTGACTTCAGACCCATAGCAATGTGGTTGACTCTTAACTGCCCTCTGAAATGGCCCAACTAGCCACTCAATTCAAGAGAAATTAGGAATGGGCAACAAATGATGGACTTGCCAGCGACACTTACATCCCACAAAAGAATAAAGAAAAACATTCTATTGTTCAGAAACTCTAGCTATCTGGAAATTTTTTGAGCAGACCTGAGCAACTCAGGGCACCATCCTAGTAGTGGACCTTGGGGATGGAAACATGGAAGACACAGTGTTTGGATAAATAATACAATTTTAATCACCGTCTCATAATGTTTCATCTGTGTTTTATACTTCAGGTTAATATTCATATCCATTGTGTTTTCCGGTTCATATATTTGCCGTTACGCATTATAATGTCATTCTATAATCCAGAAAATTCCAAAATCCAGAAATGACCTGGCCCTAAGCATTCCGGACTGGAGAGGTTATGGTGTAATAAATGAAACAGAGTGTCCCCCCTGGGGTTCAGCTGCCGGGTGGAAAGGAGAAGTGAGGTGAAATTGATGTTTAAATCAAGATTAGGAGCATCGCAATTGCTAGATGTGAAAAAAAATCATCTAGTTAGCCCTCGGCCATCCTGGTAGTCACGTGATACAATTATGACACAGTTGTTGACTAATTATTAGCAGTCAATCTCTATCAATCAGTCCACAATAGGTCCAGAACTGGCACGAGGTAAAATCCAGTGTTGGAGAGCTTTTCGAATGATACGTCCAAATTTACCACTTTCTCTCAATTCAATTACACTTATTGTGCCATGTCTCAAATTACTCATATATTGTATTCCAAGAGATTATTTTCTGCAAGAAATCTATCTAATTTGTAGTTGAATGAAACAATACTACCTGCTTCCATTGTCTCCTCAGGGAGTCTGTTCCATAGGTTGACCATTGGTTCACTCAATCTTAAGCATAGTCCCATGAGTAGGATTTTGATGGCAGCAGGCCAAGTTTAAGTTATGGAGATATGAGGATGGGTGAATTTTCCAGAGTGTAGCTTTGGGAATTATGTTTATTATCACTCAAGTAATTCAATATTGCACCAAACCCATGAAAGGGTTCCTTGGTAAACAGCCTATGACCGAAATGGAATTGTTGGTTGGAATTTTACAGCCCCTGGAAGCAAGATGCCAGGCGAGGTGGGAAATGTAAAATTGAGTGACATGGCTGGGAACACATGCCCATTGCCTATTTACCTTCACTGGTATTTTACCAGTGGAGTGGGAGACCTCAGGCAGCTCAGCTGCCATTGAGCCAGTTGAGGTCCTTAAGTGGTCAATTTATGGTTACTTAAGGGCTTCCTCCCTTTGCCATTAGTATTTTAACAGCCATGTGGCAAGGGCGCCAGGTTGTTGCAGGAGAGGAATGGGGGGTTCCCTCATGTGTGGGCACACTGTTCCCAATAGAGGCCACCTCCATGGTACTCCCATCCATTGTCTCCTATCCTTCCTGCCCCCGCAATCAAGACCCCATCACCATCTCACTCCCGCCTGCCCCCCGCCCCCCACCACCCTCGTGGGGGCATGCTAGACTGATCCCAATGAAGTCCCCCACTCACCTTGTTATCCAGCTTCAGTGACAATCCTCCAGGAGGACTGGATTGCAGTTCCAGCTGTGACCACTGCACCTGGGGGTGCTGCTGTGATTGTAGAGATGCCAGCCATTGATTGGAAGGCAGTTCTGGAGGAAGGACACCCTCCAAGATTGGGGAGGAGAGTCTTGACCTGAGCTAATTAATGGCCAACGGCTGTTGAATCAGGTCTGGTGCTTCCCGACCATATGGAAATGGACTCACCCTGTGGGGCAGGGTGAGTAGAAGTTCATTTATTTCTTTGGTAACTTAGTAAGCAAACTATACTCAGTTGGTTGCACCCTCACTATGAGGCCTGTGTTTGATCTCATGCTCTAGATTGACAACCCTTGACACAACTGAATACTGTCAACAATGCCATCCTTCAGCCAAGACATGGCACTGAGGACCCATTTCCTAATCCAATGATTCATTATTGGCCCCACAGCGTTAGTTAAAAGAGAGCTTTAGGGTTAGGGTTAGGTTTATGTTTTTCCCAATGTCTTGGCCAACATTCCTCCTTCGATCAATACCAGCAAAACAAAACAAATTGACTGGATTCCTCTCACTATTATTTGTGGAATGTTGCTGGCATAGAATGACTAACAGATTTATCAGCTTAACAACAGTCAGCACACATCAAACATAATTATTTGCGTGAAAAGCTTTGAGAATGTTTAAACATGATGAAGCCTTATATAAATGCAATCATGTTATGCATATTTGCTTTCTCAATTCATGCTGTATATATGTCAACAAATTCAGCTCTGTGCTCTCTGCAGAGGAGCTGTAGGTCCCAAGCTGGTGATGATCTCCAGGTTATAATAAAATGACAGATTGCAAGAAAACAGTTACTGGTACCAGAAGGATAATAGGGTCTGCTAGGCAGTCGCTCAGTTAGATATTTCAACCTGCCCCTCGCTCAGCCCTTTTGCTCATTTTGATTGATAGGGGAGTCAAGGGTTATGGGGGGGGGGGCAGATAGGGAAGTGGAGTTGAGGCCACAATCAAATCAGCCATGATCTTATTGAATGGCAGAGCAGGTTCAAGGGGTCGAATGGCCTATTCCTGCTTCTAATTCTTGTGTTCTTGTGCCCCTGGTACATTCATCCATGTTTTTGTCACCTACAGACTTCAATGATTCCAAGGATCCTCTGATGTCCTCCACCTTCTGCAAAGCCCAGCCCACCCAAAACCCTGCTACCCACATGTATCCTGCACTGCCCCCTCAATCTTCACTCCTGTCCCCACTGATCTACATCAGCTCCTGGTGACCAAGCCTCAAAATTAAAGTTTTGATCTTCATGTTTAAATCCCTTCATGGCCTCATCCATCCTTTAATCTCTGACAGCCCCATAAATTCATACTCCCGAGGTCTCCATTCCTCTGATTCTGCTCCTTTGTGCATCTCCTCCCTTTGTTCCACTAAGCCCTTGCTTTCAATTATCTTGGCTCCAAGTTCCAGATTTCCTTCCCTAAATATTTCTGCTTCTCCATTTCCCTCTCACCCTTTAAGGATTTTCTTAAAACCCACTCCTTTGATCAAGCTTTTGATCATTTCTTCTAATATCTCCTTCTTCGGCTCAATGTCCAGGTTTTTCCTCTTCCCCCTACCACTTTCACTACATTGCCAGGCCGCTTGTCTGACATTCAGTACTGTATGACCAGAAATTTCCTCCAGCTAAATATTAGCAAGTATTAAACCATTGTTCTTGGTCCCTTCCACAAACCCCATTCCTTGCCACCAACTCTATCGTTCTCCCTGGCAAATCTCTGAGGCTGTTTGCAACCTTGGTATCATATTTGATCCTGAGATGAGCTTCATACTAAGACTGCTTATTTCCACCATTGCTTGACTCTGCCCCTGCCTCAGCTCTTCTGTTGCTGAAGCCCTCATGAATGCCTTTGTTATCTCTAGACTTGGCTAACCTAAGGAGCTTCTGGCTGGCCTCCATTCTACCCTCTGTAAACCTGAGGTCTTCAAAACTCTGCTGCCTCTGTCCTAACTCGCACTAAACCCTGTTCACCCAGCACCCCTGTGGTCACTGCCTACATTGCCTACCGGTTAAGCAATGCCTCAATTTTAAAATTCTAATCCTGTTTGCCAATCTCTCCACAGTCTGGCCCCTCCCCAATTCTGTAATCTCCTCCAGTCCTCTAGCCTCCATGGTATCTGCACTCTTTTAATTCTGGCTTCTCTGATTTTAATCGCTAACCCGTTGTTAGCTGCACTTTCAGCTATCCAAGTTCTGGAATATCTTCCCTACCACTCTTTGTTTCTCGATCTCACTTTCTTCCTTTAAGATGCTGCTTGAAACCTACTTTGACCAAGCTTTTGGTCATCTGTCCTAATATCTCCTTATGTGACTCAGGGCGGAATCATCTACTCCCATTGGTGGTGGACGTGCTTGGCAGTGTAAATGGACAATATGGTGAGAAGTTCAAAAATCAGTTTCATGACGTCGTGAAACCAGTTTGCAATTGTTGCTCCTCCTCGCCTGTCAATGGCGGGCCACGTTGCCCATCGCTGCGTGCCAGGAACTTCATTGTAATACATCTGCATATTATTATAAGCCCAGCTCACCGGAATCATCCCTCCTCCCCCCCCACCTCCCACCATGCTGGATCATCCAAGCACATCGGCGTTATTGCACACTGATGTGTTTCACAACTGAACCTGCCAAGCTGCACTTCACTCGGGACTTTGTGGCTTGTTTGCCTACCTTGCTTCGGGCAGCACTCGCGGTCATCAGCGCCAGGCTTTACAGTCTGCACCACATCACTTTTAGGGGGGCTCATGGGCAGGTCTCTACCTACCAGATCAGCGTAAGGCGGGGATGGCTTTTCAATGGCTGCAGGGCTAGGGCTTGCTTCGGGAAATGGGGAGAAGTGACCTTAGGCAATGGAAGAGGCTGCAGGGTGAGGGCATTACTGGGGAATAGGGGTATACCAGGTTGTGTGTGGGGACACATGTTGATCTGTGTAAGTGGCCTAAGGAGGGTGAGGGCTGAGGAGGCAGCCTCCAGAGGAGATCAATCCACATGGAGATGTGAGAGTGTGTGTGAGAGAGTGAGTGGTGATGCCCCTTGAGCTGGCAGTGAGTGAGATGCCAGTGGATGTATGATCGGCTTGTAAGTGTGTGTTTAGAATGATGAGATGGTTTCCTTACCCTGGTGACATGGATGAGATCATTCATCCTCTTTTTGCACTGAGTGGACAATCTCTTCTGTGCAGCATTGGCACTGACCAACTCTGCCACCACTTCCCAAGCCAGAGCGGTGACACTGATGGGCCTCCTGCGTCCAGAGCGGGGGTAGAGGACTTTACAGTGGGCTCCAACTGTGTCCAGAAGATGTCCCAGGGATGCGTCACTGAATTGGGGGGGCTGCACGCTTCTTGGCCAGTGCCCTCCTGGACTGGAAGCACTGAGAGGTGTGCGCACAGCTACACTTTAAATATGGCGCCCGGCATGAGGAAACGGCGAGGTGACGGCGTGGTGGGTGAATTGGAGGCTGCCCACCAGCGAAACAGCATGTTTCCCAGGAATGCATGACTAATGAGGTGGGATGGGGCAATACGGCACAAAAACCTGCCATTGTGGCCAGCGGGTAAAACGTCCTTTTTCCCTTCTGTTACCGCACTTAGTGCAAATCTGGGACAATTCCACCCTCAGTGTCACATTTTATTTTACAATACCGCTTTGAAGCAGCTTGGAATGCTTCATTATGATAAAGGTGCTATATAAATACAAGTTGTTGGTTTTGATCACATTTCTGCCAACTATCCTTGGACATTTTCTGTGTCCAAGGCCTAAGTAAATGCAAGAATTTGCAGTTTTTGTTGCTAAACAGCTTCCAATTTTTGAAATTTAGCAATCTGTGTCGTATTTTGATCATCCAGAGCTGCTACTCTATTGTGTATGTTTTCCCTATGTCATTAGTGTCTGCTTGGATATCTACTATGTATACTAACTTTTGTGGCTCCAGTCCCTTGGAGGAATGAACTGATGCTATAAAATTATTTGCATTTAACAGGGATATGGATGGCATAAGGGGAATTGCTGCGAGAAATGGTATTTCTGCACTGGCACAATAAGAAATGTGATTTGACGAGTGGGACTCCTGACACCTTATTCAAGTGGACTGGATGAGACTACTGAATAGGAGTGAGGGACTCGATGTGTAGATACCTAATTGTAATTGGGTTCTTCAGACCTGAGAGAAGGCCACACGCCTGCCTCCTGTCTGCTCTTGGCATGTGGCCTTGGAAGGTCAAGAAAGGCGGTATTATTTCAAAAGAACCAAGCCTGTGTTTTACATTATATGTAAGGAAGCTATATCATATATACATTTTATATGTATATGCCATTGGCCATGAAAGGCTTTGGGAAATATTTCATTCAGGATATTTTGATAGTAGCCACAGACCAGAGCATGGAATATGTGTTTCAGTTAGTCACATTGGGTTACCATTGCCACTTCTTGCTTTGTGTTAAATTGGACCATCTCTATTGGGACAGCAGCCAGGGCGTTAGAATGAGCATTAGGAATCCTCGGCAATGGAGAGGCAACAAATTTAGGCAGGGTTCCTGCTTCCAATCGCCTTCCAGCGTCCTCTATTGGAAGATACACACGAGAAGGTAACAGGATCAAGCTTATCAGTAATGGTTCTCCATGGTGGAACAGCCTGCCAATGTTGTTTAGACTCACACATAAAGGATGACGCGCAGGCAGAAATAACTGACAGTACTTATTCAATATTAGTGCAAGATGACTTATAAATGTAGACACACATTTATGAAGCATCTAATATGGGGTGGGCAGGAAGTGCAGGAAAATCTCCTGCCAAAAGAGCGCCACTCATGATATTGCGAAAGGAAAACAAACATGCCTCCTTTACTCGCTTGAGAAACAGGTGTTTGATTATTTCCCCAGGCAAATAAATATCCTTATGATTATTTGAGACCCCCTCTGCAATATTAGTTTGCCACTTAGCCACATTGTCAGATGCAATTAGGGAAACCAGTCTTAGGGAATGCAGCAGCCAACTTAGAAAGTAACTTATTTGAATGTGGAGCCATCAGGAATACCCAGGGTTGCCAACAGTGATTAAATGTATTCCTGGAGGTTTCATCACATGACTTTCCCTCGCATTCCAGCCATTATTTGGCCAACACATCCATCCTTGTGACGTACTGCCTTCCTACGCCAACAGGAAAGCAAAAAGACTCATTACCCAATTGGGTGATGCATGACCGTCAGCCAAACATCCTTTTCCCCCTCCATTTTCAATATTTTCATAACTGGTAAAGAGAAATGTTCAAAGAAAATTAAAAAAAAAACAATCTTTTTTAATGACCTGATGATTTCTCTCCAGGGATGCACACAGCAGTGTCCTGGAGATTGATCTTTAATTCCTGGAGACTTCAGGCCAATCCGGAGCGTTGGCAACCCTGCATGGGAGCACCTAACCCCAAAGGAGAGGACACAATTGCCTGACTACCATTCTCCCCCCATCGTTGCGACTCCTGACACCAGCCTCCACTCTCCCCCATTGCTGTCACTCCTGATCCCGAACCTTTCTAGCTTTCAACCCTAAATTCTGGATCACTGTTGTTCCCAACCTCCAATCATCCCCAGCAATCCCTGGACCCCTGAACCCAAACCAGGACCCAACACCTGGCTCCCTGACCAAGCAGGCTGCATGCACTAAGTGCTGCTGAGACTATGAAATGCTTGACAGCATTAGCAGATTTCAATGTTAGCTGCATTGTAGTGAGCCTCAAGGTCCAAAATCTCGAAATCCTCGAGCCTCACCAATCTGGTACAGAGAATTCATCCTGCCCCACCCACTTTGCATGGCTAGTCATGGGAGCATCCGAGTTTGTAGGCACATAAGTCAGAACCCTTAAGAGCGGAGAGGGGAGAAATAAGTTTGAAATCAGGCCTCTCAATTCCAGAAGGAGTTAACTACATTTTTCAAGGGATTTTAACACAGCTTTTAAAGCAAACTGTTCTCACACAAAAGCACCTACTGAGAAAGCAGCAGAGAAAAACTGAAATACATTCATTAAATGTTGCTGTGGCCCTTCGCTAAGGCTGACTATTCATTTGCAATAAGACATAACTCGCATTGTATATTTAAAAGTGCCTCAATTCAGCAGGAAAATAGAGGCCATTCACAATGTGGGTAACATGATAACTTGCACTCAAGGGTTGGGATTAAGGAAAATATTTTGTTTTTTGCGCTGGCTGCAGGTAGGACATGGGTCACACTGATGGACTGCTGACTGGGCTCTTTGCCTCAATTCTCAACCCCAGACCTGAAAAGTGTACAGCTTGAGATTAAAAATAGAGGTCGCTGAGCCACCGGACTCCATGCAGAATTGAAAAGATGGAATTGAATCGCATGTCACAAATCTAAAAAAAAATCTTCCCTCTACCAAAATAATTGGGTTTTTGGGGATTTTTAAAAAATAACTCTGGGCACGCTGGGACATTTGAGTTAACACAGTCACATCCATGTTAACCTAAGAAACAAGCAACAGTTTCAAAAAGCTGACAATCTCAAATAAAACAGATAATTAAAAACATACACTATTTTCAGTATAGATCTTTGATACTGTAAACAAAAAGACAGACCTGCATTTATGGAATGCCTTTAATGGACTGAGAGCACTGTACAGCCAATGAAGTACTTTTTGAATTGTAGTCACTGTTCTAATATAGGGAACGAGGAAGCTAATTTTTGCACAGCAAGATTCCACAAACGGTAATTAAATATCTGATTAGGTCATCTGCTTTTGAGGTGGTGGCTGGTGGATGAATGTTTGCCAGGAGACTGGGGGGAGCACCCTGCTCTTTGCAATAGTGCCATGGGATCTTTTAGATCCACTGGAGTGCAGAAGGACCTTGGTTTAATGTGTCATCCGAAGGTTGGCACCTCTGACAGCGCAGCATTCCCTCAACACTTCACTGGGGTGACAGCCTGGATTATGTGGTCAGGTCAGTGGGGTGGCATTTGAATCCACAAATGACTGACACCAATGGCTCATTGTTTGTAAGTACACTCAATATTGTCCACAAAATGGATAGCCGAAGTGGTCTTCTTTCACCACCCTAACCTGTTCATTCTGCTTTTTCTCTCCCCATGTTTTGTTTGCACTGTTTTCTCCCTCCCCAACCATATTAATTAATGCTGGCACTCTTGTCCTCTCCCATCTTCCACTTCACCATGGTATCCTTCACAGATGTACTGAATTAATTTTCCAAAGTTTGTTTTATTTCCTTTATTTGAAGGTAAGTTTCCAATCACTTAAGGGTAGAATCTCCATGTTGGTGTTCCTGGCATCTGCAAGTCAGAAAATTTCTCAGTGTTAACCCAGAGATTTCTGTTTATGAAAATGAACAGTGGCTCACTGTTCAGTTAGTTGCACTCTTGCTTCTGACTTGGAAGGTTGTGGGTTCAAGTCCACTGCAGAGACTTGAGCAACATAATCTAGGCTGACACTCCAGCATAGCACTGAGGGAGTGCTGCAGTGTTGAAAGTGCTGTCTTTCAAATAAGACGTGAAACCGAGGCCCCAGCTACCCTTTCAGGTGGATGTAAAAAAACTCCCATGGCATTATTTATTTATTCATTCATGGGTTGTGGGCAAGGCCAGTATTTATTGTCCATCCCTAACTGCCCTTAAGAATGTGGTGGTGAGCCACCTTTTTGAACCACTGAAGAAGGAGAGGACCACGGGATTTCTTTGAAGAAGAGCATGGGAATTATCCCACATATCTTGGCTGATATTTATCCCTCCACCTACAGATTATCTGGCCATTATCTCATTGCTGTTTGTGGGAGATTGCAGTAAAGCATTTTGGGATGTCCTGAGGGCATGAAAGGTGCTTTATAAATGCAAGTTCTTTATTTCTTTACTAATAGAGAACCAGTATCTGCTAATGTTCCATATGACCGTACAGGCAGATCAGGTTGGGTGGGATGTCTGGCGATTTCTTTGCAGAGCTGCATTAGAGGGTCAAGTTTAAAGGGGGTGAGTGGACACAGGAAGGCCAGCCATGGATGACAACATTTTTGTGGCGCTTGAAGGATACTCATGCTACTGCAGGCCACACGACAATATTTACCAAACCTAAACCATTGCCAGTGTTGTGAATGGCGTGCCATAGTCACTTTGTAGGCACTCGATTAAGCCACTTTCGGCCTACCTGTGGGCTGAGTGAGTGAGGGGCACAAGCTGTCAGCTGCTACGTGAAAATTGTCTTGGGATCCTCTGCATGTCTCAAGACCTGGATTTGCATTCCTTTTAATGAGGATTCTACCGAAAACAGACAGGATCCGACAGTGACACATTCAACACCACTATTAGCGAAGTGCTCCACCCTGCTCCCATCCAGTGGGGACAGTGAAAATTGGTAACAACATGTTAATGTTCTCATGAGCTGTGCCATCATAGAACATTAGTTCAATGTATTAGTATCAGGTTGAGTGGATTTCCAGCAACACATAACAAGCAGGGAACTCGGCTGTGTCAACAACTTAAAGTCCTTTTTAATTAAGCTGTTAATGCATATAAATACCACTCAGCTCCCTTACATTAGATTACAAGATAATTATAGAAGAAAGGGCCATTTTATCCACCTTGATTCCAACCAGAGAGAGCCTATTGTCATCCCATTGTAGCCTTCAGTTGTTCCTTTCATGATTCCAGGGTTTTACCCTTTACTACCTGACCTGAATGTTTGTCTCACATATTGATCACTTGGGTTGTTAAGTTTTTGTAGAAGCCTATGAGGCTGTCCATGTGGGAATCTCTCTTTCCGAATCCATACAGAATGCTGTTAACTTAATAAAAGCAAAATACTGTGGATGCGGGAAATCGGAAACAAAAACAGAAAATGCTGGAAAAACCCAGCAGGTCTAACAGCATCTGTGGAGAGAAAATGCCACAGATGCTGTTAGACCTGCTGAGCTTTTCCAGCATTTTCTGTTTTTGCTGTTAACTAGATTATTGATATAAAGGTGCTATGTGTTCTTGATGTCATTGGCTTCCCAGATCACACTTTAAGTTGAAAAGATCAGAACTCTTTATCTTTAATTTGCCATGTTGCCTTGTACAATAGAAGGACTGGTTTGAACTCTTTCTGTTACACCATCAATGTCTAGTGCAGCCACGAAAATATGCCACCCTAGAACACTTGCACACAACAATTAGTTCCTAGATCTTTACAGATATTTACAGACGATACAACAATATATAACAAGCAGTGACCCTCAAGTTCACTAATTAGTTAATTATATTTACAATTACATCACTAATTAATCACGCATTAATTTACATCAAATGGAAGTAAGGCGCAGAGGCGCCTGTGTGTCAATCCAGAACTAACCCCACTGCTCTGTTCTTCTACATGACCCATAGCCTCAAATATGCAATGGTTTCCATCTCAGCTACTCCCTGTGGCAAAAAATTCCATTCTCCAACAAGCTGCTCAATGCAGAAATCTCTCCATACTTCTCCCCTCATCCCCAGTGACAACTTTAAATTGATGATCCCTCATCACTGACTCCATACCCAGAGGAAATAGCTTTTCCCTTTTCACTCTGTCAAAACGCTCCTGAGCAAAGAACAGCTTTACTGGACCTAATGATGTTTTAAAATCAAAAAATGTGAACAAAATACAGAGGGAAGAATCGCCCGAGATTTGCACTAAGTGTGCCAGTGGGCATGAAGGAAGCTGTTTTCACGCCATATTGTCCCCTTCCCATCTCATTTATTATGCAGCCACAGGAAACACGCCGTCTCACTGGCGGCAGGCCTCTGATTGGCCCGCCAATCCATTATCTTGTCGCTGCCTCAGGCAGGCACCATGTTTAATTTGCATGCACATTTCTCAATGCTTGTAGCTTCAATGAAGACATAGCCCCGAAAGCCAATGAGAGTTCAGTGATCCCTCACTAGAATGCCTTCTGGACGTCCGCCATGATGTCCTCCACCCCCGCTCCGGCCGCAGGATGTCCAGCAACCTCACCACTCCGGCATGGGAGGTGGTGGCAGTGGTGGTCAGTGCCGACCCTGCACAGAATATGTTGGCCATCCAGTGCAGAAAGAGGATGAATGATCTCACCCGTGCTGCCAGGGTAAGGCAACCATGTCATCCCTCCAAACTCACATATTCACAAGCCCATCACACATTCACTGGCATCTCACTCACTGCCAGCTCAAGGGACATCACCATTCACTCTCTCACACACACCCTCACATCTCCATCTGGCGTCATCTCTTCTGGAGACTGCCTCCTCAGCCCTCGCCATCTTGAAGTGGGATACCCACTTCCCCAGTACAGCCCTTGCTCTGCACACCCCTTGCCTGTGGCCACTTCTCCCCTTTCCCCAAGTGAGCCCTAGCCCTGCAGGCATTGAAAACCCTTATAGCTGGTCTGGTAGGTAGACACCTTCCCCTGAGCCCCACTAAAAGTGATGTGTCTGTGAAGCCTGGCACTGGTGGCCACAAGTGCTGCCCGGAGCAAGGTAGGCAAACAAACCTCAAAGTCTCGAGTGAAGTGCAGCCCACCTAATGCATATCGCTTATGTACGGCTGTGAAACGTGTTGGCGTGCAATCACACCGACATGCCCAGGTGATCTACGTGGGGTGGGGGGGGGGTGTTGTGGGGGGGGGAACAATTCCAGGCTTATCATGAGATGCTAAAGCATTGAAATTAGGTTCCCGACGTGTGTTGGCAGGAAACGCGACCTGTCATTGATGGGCTGAGCGGACGATCGCAAACTGGTTTCACGATGGCGTGAAACTGATTTTTGGCCTTCTCGCCATGTTATCCGCTCACGTCCCACCATGAAGCCCACCACCAATGAGACCGGACAATTCCGCCCAGAGATCCTAACTTAGGCCGGGATTTTCTGGCCCCGGTGTGGTGGGTCTCATCACGGCGGATGCAGCGAGCCAATCAATAGTCTGTTGACTTCGGTGGAAGATCTGGCTGGTGGGCGGGGCTGGAAAATCCCACCCATGGTTTCAGGTAAAATGGAGGAAGGGAGTGATGGAGAAAGGAAAGAGCGTAAAGATAAATTTCCAGACAAAAGAACAAAAGCTTTGTCAAATATTTTTAAAATGAATTTGGAGAAGGCATTTAATTATATGCAGATTGATCTCATAAAGGAAAATCTGGAATGTTCCCCTGCTAAAGGCTGTTAAGGCTGGACCAATTGAAAATTTCATAACTAAGATTGATAGACTTTGAGAAAGTAAGAGAATTAAGCGTTATGGTACCCAGGAGGGTAAATAGAATTCAGATGCAGATTAGCCACAATCAAACTGAATAGCGGAACAGATTCAAGAGGCTGACTGGCTTACTTCTATTCCTCAATACATGGAAGAAATAACTAGAAGCGTCGCATGGAGTAATAAAAAAATTAACAATTTGAAACCAATGTGTTATCTGGTAATCTGGTAAACAGCTTGAAATTGGATTGCACTGTGCCAATTTTGATGCCATATAGCGAGTGCGTGACATCCAATTCATGGAGCACTCATTCCGTACCTGAAGTGTGCCACCCACCGCATTAGTTAGGGCTCCTGCATAAGCATCCACGGCTTTCTCCTCCAATTCTGGCCTCATAAGCTTCCCCGATTTTAATTGTTCCAGCCTTGCTGACAAGGCCTTCAGTTGCCAGGGCCCTCAGCCTTCCCTAAACCTCTCCGCCTCTCGACTTCACTTTCCTTCATTGTGACACTCCTTAAAACCTGCCTCATCGACCAAGCTTTTGGTCACCTGACCCAATATCTTCTTATCTGGCTTGGTATTACATTTTGTTTTATAATGCTCCTGTAAAGCACCTTGGGAGGTTTTACTACGTGAGAGCACTATATAAATGTAAATTGTTGCTGTTGCGCCTGAAATTGATGGTTAGCCTATTGCATTTGCATATAATGTTCAGGGCTGCCACACAAAAAAAAAGTCACTCACCTTGTTGTGAAGCCAAGATGAGCTGGAGTGTTTTGCTTAGCTCCACATTAGAATTGTGGGCCACAACTGGACATCGCCACTGCCTGATTGCTCTCCGCCACCCCTGGCCCCCCCTTACCTCCTCTACCAACTGTCCCGAGTACCTTGGCCAAGATCCAAGCTATCTTCCCTGTCTTCCCAGGTCTGGTGAGCTGCAGCTGGGGCTGTGGATGTACTCACTGGGACTATCCTAATGAGGTTGGAGGAGCAATTTGCCGCCATGCAATGTGCGCTGCCCAGGGATCATGCCCCGATTCCTGCGCCACCGTCATTCCACTTGTCTCTCACAAGTCAATCAGCTTGTTGCTAATATCATCCCTATCACACCTTATGAAGCCTGTCATTCTGCCATGTACTCTTACCCCTGCAATAAAACTCTCCGCACATTCCCTACAGCTGCTGTCTCTGCCCACAACAGACAAACCACATCAATCCTTCCAATAACAGTCTCACAGTTTTTTTGTCATTAAATACTTTCTTGGAGCCCACGTTATTCCTCCAAGAGATAAGTAGCCTGTATTTCCATATCTCAATAACATAAAAATCAACACTAATTTAATGGAGCCAAGACAGATAGGTGCAGTTGAGATAAAGATCAGCCATAATCTAATTGAATGGTGGAGTAGGCTCAAGGGGCCTAGTCTTGTTCCTATGTTTCTTCCTGTTTCCTTTCTGACAGGGCTGCAGAATCCAGACCAGCAGCAACAGCAAGTATGCACAGCACTGACTCTTGTCCATGAACACAGAAATATAAACATGTACCTCAGAATGCTGATTGTCCATGTGAAATCCAAATGCTTGGGATAAATAGGCAACATAAGTACTGGAATAAGCCTGCAACGAATAAACAGCCAGACAATTAGGGATGAAAAAAGAGTTTGCATTTAAATAACTTCTTGTCACATCCCCCAGAAATATTTCAAAGTGCTTCATGAGTTACAATGAAGCGCAGTGACTTTTGTTATGTGAGCAACACAGCAATTATTTTAAGATCTGTAATTTGCTCACCTGAAAGGCCATGAATGTTGGGTCACTTAGAGCATTGAGGACAGAAATAGGCGGTAGGTAAGGGTATCAGTGGATAGGCAGCAAAAGCAGGCAAATTGAGTCTAATTGCAGATCAGCCATAACTTAATTGAATGATAAGGCAGGCTCGAGACCTCCTCCTTTTCCACTTCTCCTGTATTCCGCACAGCAAGATCCCACAAATAACAAAGATAAATGGCCAGTCAATTTTTCATTCTATTGGCTGGTGGATGAATCTTAGCCTAAACACTGATAGAACTTCTTGCCTTTCCCCAAGTGGTAATGTAATTTATCTAAGTACCAGTCTGGGTACATAGATCTTTGATATCTCACCTGAAGGACAGCATCTTCAGCAATGCATCATTTCTACCATTCTGCTCTGGAAGGTTACCCTGTATTATGTATTTGTGTTATGTCGTGCAAATATTCAAGTTCTTGACCCGGAGTCAAGAATGATTTCAGCTGGGCCAGTACTTGCATCATGAGCGTCAAAACCTTCTCAATACAATGAAAATTATACAGGATCTACAATGAGCAGGTAATCCACTCTACTAGGTCACTACACAGGTGGTGAAGACAAGAATCTACACCATATTTTAATAGGATCCTTTCACTGAGGCTGGAATAACGTTGTCCAGCAGTCACTTAGATATGACACCTCTGATGTCACAAAGAAGATATCACACATCGGATGTCATGCTTTGTTACAGATGCAAAATATTTTATTTATTAAAAGAGAATAAAACCAGTCACTGACCATTAGCATGAAATTTAGAATTAGTTAAAATTGTGCTTCGAGTTACCTCAGCAATTTGCAATCAGCTATGATGATTTGAATTTGCCAACTTGGAGCATGGCCTTAACTGAATCAACAGCTTAATGGCACAGCCATGCTCTGTACCCCAGATACCTCTGAGCCAACACGGAGGAAGATCCATTTCTACATATTATGTAATAGAACATTAGTTGGGATTTTCCATGCTCGCTAGCGTCGGGTGTGTTCAATGGCGTGAACGGACAATATGGCAAGAAGGCCGAAAATTGGTTTCACGATGTCATGAAACCAGTTTGCAATCGTCCACTCAGCCCTTCGATGGTTGGCTGTGTTCCCACCATCGGACATCGGGAACCTGATTGTAATATATCAGCATATCATGATAAGGCCAGCCCGCCCGACTCATCCCTCCCCTGCTGGACTGTCTGCCCGTGTCGCCAAGAAAACATGCCAGTGCAGAACATATCTTGACAAGTGTGACATGCAAAAATCGGGACTTAGCACCAGGGCCTTGCTCACATCACGGACATCCGAGGAGTAGAAGATGCGGGAGCCCAACAGCAATGGGACCCTGGAGGAACATCTATGCTATGCTGGCTGGATTTTCATGGACATGGCTCTGCTGCAAAGCAGCTCATGGAAGTTGGAAAGTCACCATTGATGCTCACAACGGATGAAGGTCGAGGGAGTGGGAGAGGAAGGTCTATGATCGACTGGGAGAGGAAGAGGTGTTGGGGGGTTGAAGTTGCGAGGGGAGAATGAAGGTGTCGGGGGATGAGGTTGGGTGACTGCCTCCTGGGGAGCAAACTGAGGGTGGGCATGGTAGAGGGAATGGCGAGAATGACTGAGGGCAGAGTGAGGTGGTAGGGTGGGAGGCTGAGGGTTCGATGGTAGCTGGGGGTTGGAAGAAGGAGGTCGGGGAGGTGAACGTGGATGTGGGTGGGATTGTTGGGAAGGAAGAGAATATGTTTATTCACCTGGACATCCCTGAAGGAAAAAGGTTGTGGCTGCCAAGTCATGGAAGGGAGATGGAAGGTGATTCTGGGGAGGTCAACAGTGATGGGAAAGAAGAAATGTGTGACTGGGGGAGGGGAAAAATGGGGGAACACATGAAAAATCAAATCCGTACCATGCTGCCCAAATCGAAAGTGAAACAACAACCGTGCTGGGTGAGATCAGGTGCTCCATGGGAGTGTGATCATTGGATGGGCGGAGATGCAGGTCAGCTCAGATGGACAAGTGAAAGCAAACCCCAGCAGGCAGCATTCAAAATGCTCAGGACATTGAGGTGAGTATGGTGGTGGGAGAGTGCTTGCATGAGGCTCTCACACACACTTCTCCCTCCAGGATCACTCTTTGGCCAGCTGCTCTCTCTGTGTGACAAGGGATGAGGTTGAAGGGCTCACAGGCAAAGGGGACTCGGACTCACCCAATACTCCTGCAGTGGAGTGCAGGTTAGCATACGTCTCCACATTCTGCTAGACCAGGGTCTCCATGGTGTCCACCATCCTCCCTATGGAGACCTCCATACACGTACATGTGGGCACCACTTCATCAGAGAGCAGGCAGATACACTCCTCTGACTAGCATGCCACTCTGTTGAGGGCTTCCAACAGCTCTGTGTGATGTTCGCCTGCCTTCTGCTAACTCTCCAGGATGAGTTGGAAGGCCAAATCTAGAGGTTTGTCATCTGACTCAGACCTCACAGATGCCACTTCACTAGCAGTCCTCCGAGTGCCGGAGAGCTCAGCTGAACCTGCTTCCTCCTGTTTGGGATACGTGTCCGTGAAGTGACCACCATATTGTGAACCTGAGCCTGCTCTAGATCTAGGTCCCACCGAGGTGTGTGTCTCTGCGCTGGTGGAGGGTGTGGGTAAGCGGTGTGACCAATCTTCAAGGCTGCTTATTTCCAGCTGTTCAATGGAGGAGGTGTCCTCTTGGCTGGAGGTGAGGACGTGGATGGAGCTGAGGGACTGGCTGGCTGAGGGTGTCAGTCACTTGACAGAGCTCCCTGTGAATCAAAGTAGAGATAATTAGTGCATGGCAGCAGAGTGAAAAGCAGGAGAGAGAGCACTCATATTTGCATTGAGAGAGGGATGATGTTGTACAGAATCTTACGAGGGTGGTTGCTGCCAACCTCACTGTCACTGCAGGCACAGTCCATGTCCTCACCAGTCAGTATGATGGCACACTCCTCAAAGAGATTGAGGGGGCCAATGTGGGCCACTCTGACCCCGGTCTGGGACCTTTTCTTGCTGATGTGAGCAGGCTTCTCCTGCATGAAAATGGATGGAGAGAGTGTGAGCAGGACGTATGGAACATTTAAGTGATGAGAGAAGCCATGGCACCACATGGATGAGGACATGAGCTCAAGGAGGTATGAGCCTGATGGAGATGTGAGGGTGTGTGTAAGAGTTAGTGGTGTTGCCCCTAGAGGTGTGAGATCCCTGTGGATGTGTGATGGGTTTGTGAGTGTGTGAGTTGAGAGCAATGAGAATGGATGAGACCATTCGTCCTGTTGTGACACTGGGTGACTGTCCTCTTTTGCAGGGCATTGGTGCTGACCACCGCTGCCACCACCTCCCAAGCTGGGTTAGTGAGGTTGCTGCCCATCCTGCGGCCAGGATGGGAGTAGAGGGCATCACGATGAGTCTCTACTGTGTCCAAAAGGTGCTCGAGGGATGCGTCATTGAATGTGGGGGCTGCAGTCGTTTTGCCTTTCAGCGCCATGTCTTCTGTGTAGCAGTCGTGGTCTGGAAGCACAGAGAGGCGTGTGTGTGGCTGGACTTTAAATATGGCCCTGGCGTGCTGAAGGGACTAGATGACGGTGTGGTGGGTGAATGAGAGCCCACCTGCCATGGAAATGGCATGTTTCCCAGGAATGCATAAATAATGCAGCGGGTTTGGGACAATATGGCATGAAAAGAACGTTGCTTTACCCGCCCACAACTGCACTTAATGCAAATCTGGGACGATTTCGTCCATTGTGTATTAGATGGTATATTACACCATGACACAACGCGCAACGCGGTGTATTACGCGGTATGTCACTCCATTACACATCGCGGCATATTACACGGTATGTCACTCCATTAGACAGCGCGGCGTATTACACGGTATGTCACTCCATTACACATCGCGGCATATTACACGGTATGTCACTCCATTACACATCGCAGCATATTACACGGTATGTCACTCCATTACACAACGCAGCATATTACACGGTATGTCACTCCATCAGACAGCGTGGCGTATTACATGGTATAATACTCCATGGGCAGGATTTTCGGGTCATCGGGTGGGCACGGTGCGTGGGCTCAGGAGCGACCGGGGAATGGTCCACCGCCCGTGATCAGCCCCCGACCGCAATTTAACGGCCAGCCAGCATGAAAGGTGCACTGAGGAGCTCAGTGCTGCTGGGGTGGGGGCGGGAGGAATGCGAGCGCAAAAGCCTGCGCAGGGAACTGCCTCAGGGAGCTGAACAATATTAAAGTGAAAAATAAAAACTCTGAAAATGTGCAAAATATATCCCCACGTATGACTCACTGTCATGAACATAAACGTTGTAAAAATTACGACAAAAATTTTTAATTTTTTAAAATTAATGTTGGAAACCTCATCCCGCCTGTGGATGAGGCTTACTAAAAAATCCAAAGGCCCTTCTGGCCGATTCACCCGCACGCTAACCCTAAGGTTGGACAGGCAGTGAAAATTAGGTTTAAATTAATTGATAACTGGCCTTAATTGGCCTTTTAATTGTTGGTGGTTGCGCTGCTGACTGTCGCGTGTGCCCACCAACCGAGATATCACGTGAATGCGTGATGATATCAGGACGCTCGCCCCATGTTATCGCGCACTATTTTATGCCCAATTGGGTCGGGCACATGCCCGCCTGCGGTACGTAAAATCCTGCCCCATGACACAGCGTTTGTATTACGTGATATAAATCACCATGACACAGTGTGGTGTATTACATGGTAAAATACTCCGTGACACAGTGTGGTGTATTACATGGTATATCACTCCATGACACAGTGTGGTGTATTGCATGGTATATCACTCCGTGACACAGTGTAGTGTATTACACAGTATAATACTCCATGACACAGTGTGATGTATTGCATGGTATATCACTCCAATGACACAGTGTGGTGTATTACAGTATAATACTCCATGACACAGTGTGGTGTATTGCATTGTATATCACTCCATGACACAGTGTGGTGTATTGCATGGTATATCATTCCATGACACAGTGTAGTGTATTACACAGTATAATACTCCATGACACAGTGTGGTGTATTGCATGGTATATCATTCCATGACACAGTGTAGTGTATTGCACAGTATAATACTCCATGACACAGTGTGGTGTATTGCATGGTATATCACTCCGTGACACAGTGTGGTGTATTGCATGGTATATCATTCCATGACACAGTGTAGTGTATTACACAGTATAATACTCCATGACACAGTGTGGTGTATTGCATGATATATCACACCATGACACAGTGTGGTGTATTACACAGTATAATACTCTATGACACAGTGTGGTGTATTGCATTGTATATCACTCCATGACACAGTGTGGTGTATTGCATGGTATATCATTTCATGACACAGTGTAGTGTATTACACAGTATAATAGTCCATGACACAGTGTGGTGTATAACATGGTATATCACTCCATGACACAGTGTGGCATAATGAAAGAAGTTGACCTGAGTTTGGTGGGTGCAACTCGCTTCATTATGGAATCCATTCCCTGTTCTATCAAGATATACAAATAAAATAAATTGATATAACTCTGTTACAAAAATTCTATCCTCTTGCCAACATTCTCTTCTGCTGCAGAAGCCTGGGGCAGAATGTTCAGGTTGGCGTGCGGGCACGCGCTCCACATGCTCAAGCGTTAAAAAAGCACCTTATGACGTAGGGCGAGCGCCCCAAAGTCATCCTGCGCCTGCGTGATATTTCAGTTGGCAGGCACGCGTAAAAGTCAGAAGCGCACCCACCAATGATTAAGAGAGCAATTAAACCCATTAAAGTTGTAATCGTCCCTGATTTTTCGTGGTCCATCCAACCTTATGGTTGGTGGATGGGCAAATCAGCCAGGAGGCCTTTGCATTTTTCATGAAACTCATCCAAGGGCAGGATGCGGCTGCCATTATTAAATAAAAAAACTAAAATCTATGGACAGAATTTTTATAATGTATATGTTCAGGTGACTGTTTGTGATGCTTGGACATTTTTGTTCTGATTTTAAGATCTTTATTTAATACTTCTGAAGTCTTCAGCTCCTTGAGTCAGCCCTCTGCCTTTGGGGAGATTTCATTTCGTGCTCCCCTGTGCCTGTGCTTACGTCAGGATTCACCTTCCTCCTGCTCCCACTCCGGCAGCGCTGAGTGTTTCATCACACGCTTCACACTGGCTGGTCGCTAATTGGCCAGCCAACATGAAATCGCATTCGGGGGCCGATCGCGATTGGCGGTCCATTCCCTAGCCACTCCCAGGCTCGCCGATCGTGCCCGCATGCCGATCTAAAAATCCTGCCCTTGGTTTCACCGTGCTGGCTGCCCTCCAGCCTCTCAGCCAAGTAGCCATTCACCTAGTGTGAGCCTAGACATTGCTTGTCAGTCAGCAATTTATTGAACTGTAACATTTTCATTTTTTTCCAAATAATTGTTAGGAAACTGAAATGCACATCAACAGCAGTGCAGAATGCGTTCAACTCTACTTATTGGTTGAAGCTTGTCTTCCTATAGAACTTTCGGTGTACCTTCTGTTAGTGTTACAAAGTCCGCATTCTTCTTTCTCCCCCCGATACAGGAGGAAGCTATTCAGCTCCTTGAGCCTTCTCCACCATTTAAATAGACTATCGCTAATCTGCACTTTATCTCCACATTCCTTCATACACTTGGTGATGGTAGTGTTACTGTTCACTCAGGGATTCCAAATTGCTGTGGCAACATGCACTTTTACATGCATGCTGTAGTCTAGAAATACGAGTAGTGATGGTAGAGGCTCCAAGTTTCCTTCCATCACATGGCTGACCAGGAATCTCTACCACTCTCTCTGCCATTGGTGTATGATGTAAGGATTTTCAGGTTGATACTCAATAAGTTTGGCTGCATTATAAAGACACCTTCCTTGACCATCAAGTCCTGGGATAGGACTCGAACCTGGAGTATCTGGCTCAGAGACAGGAATGCTACGCAGCCAAAACAATTGATCAGCTTACCTAACACAAATTTATTGATTTCAGCCTAGATAGTACCAATTGTCTCAGTATCCACAGGCTATTGGAGGAGAGAATTGCAGATTCTACAACCATTATTCAGGTTCACATACAAAGATTGACCTTTTTTTAAAAAATTCATTCATGGGGTGTGGACATCACCCAGGCAAGGCCAACATTTATTGCCCATCCCTAAACTGAATGGTTTGCTTGGCAATTTCAGAGGTCAGAGGTCAGTTAAGCCTGGAGTCCCATATAGGCCAGACTAGGTGAGGACAGCAGATTTCCTTTCCTAAATGTTATTGGTAAACCAATTGAGTTTTTAATGACAATCTGATAATTAAATGATCAGTATTAGTAGCTTTTTTTAAAGATAACTGAATTTAGATTCCACAGTTTCCATGATGGGCTTTAAATTCAGATTGTTAGGCTATAGTCACTAGTCCAGAAACACAACCACTATGTTACCATCTGCACTAGAGGCAAGGGGAGCACCAGGTATCCATAGTTCTATATCCCAACATGGATCACTGCCTCATGGAATGAAGAAGGAAAGAGGAGAAAACACGATAACAAGAGAAGAAAACAATCATATCTTCTTGATGTCACCCCATGGGTTAGACAAGCAGTCCCAGTATGAACAATAGTAAATTCATTTATGGGAAAAAATGCAGCTCTATATTCACAACAATAGGGCAGCTTAGAGCCACTTAACGGCTTACAGTATGATGTTTCATGAACCAGATTCTGATGGAGATGAACAGTTAAAGGAGAAGGCAAGTGATTTGACTGTCTGTACAGGCCAGTGAAGACTGGAGCCACAAGACAAAACAGAAAACATTGGATGTGCACAGCACCCGAAAGAGAAAGGCTGGGCTAAATGATTTAGGGGGATTTCACTATGCTCTTCTTTGTCTTTATTTCAGATTGACTTTAAATCTTACTTTAACTTATTCTTGCACAGGACTTCAAAACCATAGAATACTTTACCTCCTCCAGACTTCCATTCCTCGTGCAACCTGCAAGGATTCAATCCATAAGCTTGACATCAGCTAATCGCAACTGCCTGATTTGCCCAGGCTGTTGTGGCTGAGTGATAGCGCTGTCACCTCTGAGCCAGAAGGCTGGCCTTCAAGACTCACTCCAGGGACTTGAGCAAAAAGTCCAGGTTGACATGCCTAGTGCAGTACTGAGGGATTGCTACAGTGTTAGAGGTGCTGTCTTTCAGATGTTAAACCAAGGCCCTCTGTCTGCACTCTCAGGTTGACATGAAAGAACAACTGGCATTATTCTAAAGAAAAGTAAGGGGTTTCTCCCTGGTGTCTTGGAAAATATTTAATCCTCAACCAACACCACCAAAACAGATTCCCTGCTCAATTCCACACTGCTGTTCGTAGGACCTTGCTGTACACAAAATAACTGCTGAATTCCCTACATTACAGGAGTGACAATGCTTCAAAATTACCTTTTTGGGGGACCTGAGGCCATGAAAAGTGGCATACAAAAGCAAGAAATTTTCTCTTTTGATTTACCTCATCTTTTCTCCTACTCTTTCAGCTTGATGGCACCTTATGGTATAGACTTTATAGTCTTTACTCACCTGGGTGCTGATGGCCTGCTGTACATTTTCAACAATATTTGTTTTAAGTATATGTTGTAGACAGTAACGGAACTTAATGTTTTGCCTATGGGGCATGGAATGACCTGATAATTAATGCACAATGGGCGGAACCTTCGGAAGGTGACAGGGGTCTCGGCCCGCTCTGGGGAGAGAGCCGGTGAGAGCTTTGCGTTGTCTGTTTTTGGGAAGGCTGGCCACATCTTGTGCCACTCAGGCACTTCACAGGTGAGTGGCAGGCCTTCTCCCAGGATCAGGGACGTCAGGGGAGGAAGCTCTGCCTGTCAGCCAATCAATGGTAAGCAGCTTTTCTGTACTCAGCAGTGCCACTGGGGATGCGCTGTATGCTGCTGACACCACCTCAGATCAAGGAGGGACCCAGGCACAAGCTAATGATCACAGGAAGGGGTTGCAGGAAGAGGGTTGCGGGGAACGGGGTTGGCAGCGAGGGGTAGATATTGAATCTAAATGGGCCCCCCCCCTTCCCAGTGCCTGGTCCCTTGACCAGGCACTGAGTGCCTTTGAATGGGAGCCCACAAGCAAACACACCAGGGTTTGCTTGTCATGTTGCTGACATGGTGCGCCCCGTGCCCACCACTGGGTTAATACCAGTGGCGAGAAGAGGCCCTTAAGTGGGTATTAATTGCCCTCTTAAGGACCTCAATTAGCAGCGGGATGGGGAGGCTGCCCATGAGCTTTCCCATCATGGACTTAATCAGTATGGAGATGGCAAGGCGGCAGGGTCCTCACCCTGCACCTTCCTGCCTGATTAAATGTCCCCTGTCACCAAACTCATCACATGGGAGGGCACAAGATTCCACCCATGTTTTCACCTGCTTTACCAAGGAATTGTAGGGAATGGGTTTATTAAAGGGTTGGTTTCTCCTCTGTTCAGTGTCAGTGGTGGGAAATGGAGGTCCATTGCTTTTTGTGTGTGAATGTGAAATCACTCGTTTACCTCTCTGTTTTATTTTCTGAACTCCATTGACTGTTTCTTGTCCTTGTTTATCCCTAGTGAATGAGTGCTAGTACTGAATAAGGAACTGCCTACTGCCAAGATCTATTGACTGATACCAGGAATCAAACTTGGCCCTCCTGGACCGGATGGCTCATTTCCAGACTGGGTGGCATGGTTACCAGCTAAGTCCTTGCATGAACAGTAGATGGATTCTTTCCCTTTCACAAGGTAAGTTTGGATTAGGTCTTTTGATGTAGCCTGATTATTCAGCCATTGAGTAAAGATTTCCCTCCTCCTGTCACAACAGCTAACTGTTTCAGAACTGATTCCAAGATTTTTGTCTTCATCACCCTGCCCAGAAACCCATCCATGTGTTGACCACTCATTGGATGAAGAACATTGTGATGATCAAACCGAGATTCCAATATCGTCAGCCAAACACACAGGAACCACCAATGTGTCCATCCCATCAGATTAGAGGCTAAATTGGGCACTAGTTGCCATCAGTTTACCCTCATTTTCACTTGCCCACCTGATGGTCCAGGGATGGTCTTAGGAGTGGACAATAAATGCGCTAATGCTGCGCACATTCCACGAACAAATAAAAAAAATCTTCTCAGCATGGCTATTTCATATGACGACTAATTAACCAGAAGCCACCAAATATTGGACTCTGATCAATGGTATATCCTATCCTTGCAGTGGCTGTATTGTGTATTTATTGTTATAATTTATTATTGCAGTGGGTATGGCCACAAACATAAGTGTCACTTCCTCAGTGCCCACAGTGATTAGAAGGGAAGTGGATTGACAGAGGTTTGCCCATACCAACTGTACCCCTGCTCTTGGACCTTCAGCAATGCTCCTCTGAACTGGCTGCCTACATTGATCCTTTGCCTCTGAATGTTCTGCAATCTTCTTGAGATGCTGCCATGTCCAAAGACCCTCTCATCTAATCGAGTGATGCAGTTGAGATGAGCAACTCGGTGGTGCAAAGACATTACGGATTCACACTCCATAGCAGGATGCACTGTGTTAACCTGTTGCCATTCTTTTCCTTAAAGGGAGTGGCCCATCTAAAGGAAGGGGTTTGCATTTATATGGCACCTTCATAATCTCAGGATTGTTGTAATGCCTTTAAGGGATAGCAGCATGCTATCACTTTAAGGGAAGTTTGTCATGTGGTCCAGCCTCAGTTTCACTTCAGTGCACACACACAGAGCTCTGCAGTTCTGATGTCCTGAAGCTCTCTATCCATCTATACATGTTCACTTGTGCCTAGAATTGTAAAAGCCTTTAAGGGATAGCAATATGCTATCACTTTAAGATATATTACAGGGTTGTTCCAAAGTTGTTCACAGCCAATCAAGTACAGGTTATTTCATGACTGGAAACATGGCGACCGCTTTGCACACAGCAAGGCCCCGTGATTGGCAATGAGATACATATCCAAATAACCTGGATGAGTGATGTGATGGATAAAATTGGCTGGAACACTGGAGCAGCTCCCTGATGTTCTTCAAATCATAACTTGAAATCTTTTATACCCACTTGAGAGGGCAGAAGAAGCCTCAGTTTGACATCTCATTCAAAAGACAGCACCACTAACAGTGCAGCACTTCAGCACCACATTGAAGTCTTAGCCTGAGTTGTGCTCTTGAACCTTTGGAAAATGGGGGTTGAACCATGATTTTCTGATCTGGAGGCGAGAGCTCTATCATTGAGCCAAGACGTTGGCTAAACTTTGGGATGTCTGAAAGGGACCCAATTACCTTGGAACTAGCCCAGTTCATGTCAATCCTCCTCAATGGTTGAGTAGTGATAAATTAAGAAGTTTATGTGTACTTGTTGGGAGGGGATTAGTGAATAAGTATCGACCTATAGAAATGCTAACTCCTACTTGCTGTGTCACTTTAATTAAAGTCTCACAGAGTTCAGCGACAGTAAATTCTCCACTCCCTGAAAGTAAAAAAAAAATTGGCATTTGGCAACATCTCAAGAAAAATTGAAAGCTATAAATTAACTGAGAGAGAGAGAGAGGAAGAAAATCAATGGAATGCAGCAGGAACATGTCAAATTCACATTTTGCTGCCCTCTGTGGCTTGATTCTCCTAGGAATAAACTGTTCAGCTGCCAGGTATACCATCTCTCTGTGGGTATAATTATTTAATGAGGGTTTAAGCATTTTACAAACCAAATCCTGATTCCAAACAGTCTTTTATTCATTGGCTGTGGTGCCCTTGCTACGCCCTTTATTTCCTGAGAATGTTTGAGTCAATTTGAAAAGGTGAGCCACAGCTAAGCAAGTCTGACCGCCATTTTGTGGCTCTGTTAAGAGGAAGTAGCTGTGCAATGGCGCCGATTGAGATTTTCATTCACTATTTGAGCTCTGTCATTGGCTCGTCTGGTAAAGGCATTGTCTAAATTAGCTCCGAGCTTTGTAAGTTAGACAGGTTGCTGGCTTAGCGTCTGATCTGTGCAGGTGAGTTAGCCCATTTCAAAGGTAGTTGAACCTTTGATTGGCCTAAGCATCTTTAGCCTTAGGAGGGTGGGGTGGGGGTGGGGATAAAATCAGCCACATTCCTTCTCCTGATTGCTATTCAGTGCCCTGTACTGGGAAAGTCTGTACATGTGGATATAAGCTCCACTTGATGTCCCCTATTATGCAATAACCTGCTAACAGTCAGTGAACAGACTCACACACAATAAATGCTCCATTTGGGAAGTGACTGGGGTAGAGGTGGCTGGGGTTATGTCTCCACATCCTGGCAGTGCCCTGTTGAATCAGCTTGCCATTGCTACTGGCATGAGTAAACTTGAGGGAATTAACAATGGCATATCAGAAATTTGCAGTGGGTTTTATTCCTGTGCTGTATTGGTTGAAAAGTAATTGAATATACTCTATTCTAATCCCAATACATTCTTATACATATTTTTAATTGCTAGAATTCAGTGTGTGTGTGTGGATGTCTTGAAACAGGAAAATGGCATTGCCAAAAGATAGTCACAAGTCACCATAGACTAATGCAGAGAACAGATAACTCCACTTCAAGACAATTCTGATAAGGGAGTGCTCCACATGCAGATTTCCTGTGATCTATTTCAATGGGCCTGAATTGAAGAGATAGTGTCACCACCAGAACCCTTTTACAGACCAGATGCTTAAAGGGTAATGATTAAAAAAACTCCTGATTTTTTTCCCTTTCTCTTCTTAAGGCACTGACATTTACTGGAATAGGATTAAAGTGGGGGAAAAGGTGGTGTAGTAGTAATGTCACTAGACCAGTAACCCAAGTTAATATTCTGGGGGTATGAGTTCAAATCCCACAGCAGCTAGTGGAATTTAAATTTGGTTAATTAATAATTCTGGAATCAAAAACTAGCCTTAGTAACAGTGACCACAGAACCCATCTAGTTCATTAATGTCCTTTGGGCAAGGAAATCTGCCAGCCTTACCTAGTCTGGCCTACATGTGACTCTAAACATACAGCAATGTGGTTGACTCTGAATGGTATTGCAAGCCACTCTGTCAGGGATGGGCAACAAATTCTTGCCTTGCCAACAATGCCCACATTCTATGAAAGAATAAATTCCTTAAACTGAAGACTCGTCAGCATTGTGCACCAGGATTCCCCAGTGACTAAGTTGGTCAGTGTCAGGTGTTGAACTAAGCCACACAAAGACAGCTCCAAGTTCAAGCTCCGGGCCGAGTTAGCTGATAGCTGCCGGGTTGGAACCATTGCACTTGGGGTTAAAAAGAGGAAAATCACCATGGATGAAGACTTTCACTGTGAGGGTCTCCATGGTTGAAAGGGCCACCCAAAGCTCACATTTAAATTGCAGTACTCTTTTTGATTCTCTCATGGGATGTGAGTGTTGCTGGCAAGGTCGACGTTTGTTGTTCATTCCTATAATTACCCTTGAGAAAGATAGTCAGCACTTGAGGAGTTGTGCCCCAATGGAATTGAGAAAGTTAGAAGGGTGAGAGATAAAAGTTAGCTGTAGGAAGTGTTTCTCGTTTAAAGTATTACCTATATGACTCTTCAACGCATCTTGACTCATGCATCAAACTTAAAGTTCTGCGAAATTAGATCGTAAACTCTTATTTCCAATTACCAAATCAACTGTTTGCACTTTAGAAACCACCTACATATCATCAAAAAATCCACACCTTAGTTTCTCATCAAATGAGTCTGACATGCAGAGTTAGTAATTGCAGCATATCGGAAGTTCAAAGGGCGCAGTGTAGTTTGATCATCAGTGTTAGTGCCATGAAGCTGACCTTGGAGCTGAACTCCTAATTCTGTGTGTAATGACTTGTTTTACTGAGAGAAGTACATTATGATTCCTTTTATATTTTTCTCTCCACCTCTTCCGAAGGTGTTTCTTGATGTGCAAGGTAAACACAGCAGGTAGCCCAGCCCAGTCTGTTTCCTGTTCTTGTTCAATGTCAACTTGTGTTGACTTTTCGGCTGGGGTCAGTGTATAGGGAGCAGAAGTAGAGGTCCTGGATAATCTCTCGGTTACATTGGGCAAGAGTTCTTTCATCACATGTGCTGCATCTGCTGAGATGAGCTAAGACATTAAGGACAGTTCATCAAACCTGAGATCTCCATTTCTGCATAGATTGGTACCACATGTGGCAGTGCATTCATTCACTGATCCATTGGGGAGTGCTGTGCAAGAGCAGCCTTTGCTTTGTTAGCTGTTGGAATCACTGCCAATTATGACACAAAAAGTAGAGAGCATGGTTTCATCCTAAGTAATACATCAGGATAGTTAATGATTCATCAGATCATATAATCAAAGGACAGGAATAATAAACTTTGCTGTTATTACCTATTCTTTCTTTGTCTGCTTCCTGCCCCTGATTTGACAACACATCTGTGGCTGGTAGCGTGGATGATTTAGTCTATTACTCATAGACATGTCACTGCTGCTCCCTAGTCAAATCACCTGGAGGATGCGCTTGGAAAGTTTGAGAAATGGACTTTAACTGTTTCTCCTGCCTCTTACAGATTGATATTGGTGAAATCCACCTACTACAGAGTCAGACAGCATTATTTATTTTAATCTCAGGGCGTGTTGATTGTATAGGAGCCTTTTGCCTTTGTAAACTGGGTTCAAGTCCAATTGAGACTGATAGGGCAAGAACCAACTTTGCTTGCTTTCTATAAGGCCCTAAATTAGTTTTTGTGACTTTTCAACTAGTCCCTAGTCCAAAGCAACCTCAATTCTGCAACCCTTGGGATACTTGTGACAATCTCATAATGTGAGGGAAATGGATAAATGTTATACTGGTGAAGTATGAAGTGCTCAAAGGGCTAGAACAAACTTCAGAAGCAAAATGCTGTGGATCCTGGAAATTTGAATGGAAAACAGAAAATGCTGGAAATGTTCAGCAGGTCAAACAGCATCTGGGGAAATAGAACAGAATTAATGTTTCAGGTCGATCTACTAAGTATTTAGAGCATTTACTATTTTTATTATCTAGGACGCATTGTTGGTTAAAGCCGAGGGCACTTCACTCTGCTTCTAACCTGTGCTATATGTGGCCTGAGAGTGTTTGATGCTCACAATGGGTCCTCACATCATTTATATTTCTTAAAGTGCATCAGGCCTCTGGTTACAAGGTTTTTAAGTTTTTGTGGGCATGTGAGGGAGAGGTAATTGTAAAAATGTTACCTTTCCACATTTCATCCTGTTTTCTTCATCACCTCCTCACATTCTCTGAGTATGAACTCATGATTCAATACAAATCATAGGCCATGACCTATAACTGTAAAACCTTAGTGTATCACCCACAGTATCCTCGATCGGTCCTCTTCCTTACTGTTCTGAAGGCAGCCATTTTTGCTGGGCATAATCCAATGGGCACTAGTCAGCCTCTGGCATCTCAACCATGTGATTATTCTTCAGTGAACATTGGCAATCTGGTCAACCACAGATGGCATCCGACAAGCTTCATCCTGTCCTTAACCAACATTAACACAACAGATTTACCAGTAGTGAACACTGGATAACTACCAGGATTAGAATCCTATCTGATTTAGAATGTCCCCTAAGGTGCTGAAGCCAGTACTGCTAATGCTGCATCTAAAATCAGCTAACATAGTGACCTCCTAATCTGCATGGTGTGCAAGATGGTAGGTTCAGACACCAAGCCATTAGAAAGAGCAACCACCCATGTTTAAATTATATTCCCCCAATTATCTCTTGCCTTCTCTCAGAACTTTCTCATATTAATTGCTTGAAACTGGGACATCCGTTTGGGCAGAAGGTACAAGCCTAAAATATATGGCCTTTCACACTGTAACACTTTCCACTGGTGCATTCATTCAGATTGGTTCTCTTTAAATCACTCCAAAAAGGATTGCATGCCCTGTGTAACCCTCCAAAATCTTTGTGCTACTTCAATTCTAGCCTGTTGCATATCTCTGATTTTTATCACTCAGTGGCCGTGTCTTCAGCTGTCTCAGCCTTAAACCCTGGAGTTCCCTCCCGATTTCACTCCACCTCAGTACCTCTCTCTCTTCCTTTAAAACCTCCCTCTTTGACCAAGCATTTGGTCATCTATCCCAAAATCTCCCTGTATGGATCAGTGTCAAATTTTGTTTGATAATTACTCCTGTGAAATGCCTTGGGATGTGTTACTATGTTAAAGGTGCAAGCTGTTTCTTTTACTCCCATTTAAGCCACAATCAACTGCTGGAGGGCTCCTGATTCCATTTTCTCAGCAAAAAAGCCCACTGAATAAAGACCTGTGGAATGAATTTAAGCTTGGATGAGCTTTTGCTGCCGTTTCCCAGTCATTATTCAAGTGTCTGTTCCCAAATTCCTGCTGGCTGCAACTGGATGAACTTGGCAAAATCCATAAAGGGGGAATGAGGAGATTAGATCAGCTTTCAATTACTTCCTTAACGTGGGAGCTGAACGTCCCTCCGCATGTCAAAAAAAAGCCAGAGCTCATATTTGATCCGCTTGAGTGCACGCTACATAGCTGCATATTATAGAGCCCATTGTCATTTTCTTAAAGGTATTTAGCAGAAGAATGAAAACAGACACATACATTGCTGACATACCGTGAGAGACGCTTGCTGGCTGCCTGCTCCCAGTGTTATAATTTCTTGGACTCGCACAATGTATGTTCTATGTGTCAGCTCAAAATAATTAATTCAAAAGCATCGAGGTTATACTTGTAAGGCTTATCTTGGCAGCATTTCAAAACTATCACATATTAAAAGCACATAATACTCCATTTACCATACTTTAGCAAGCAGCACAGTGTGGGTTTCTATTATCCATTGTCACTTGACGTGCAAACCTGGTACATTTATAGTGTAAGTGCGTCAGGGCCAATTAATTACAACTGAAGCAGTTAGTGATGTACTGCTTGCATTTAACCCTCTTCAGGCTGCATTTCCTTTGTTGAGATCAAGGGACCTCTCAATAGATCCCATCCCAGACCTATGCTGGGGAAACTGATCTCTGCTGTAACAGTGGTTGAGTGTTAATATTGGACTCGTGGGTTGGGGACAGGAACAGTTGGCCAAGCACCTCATTCCTGATCATTATTCATTGACACCCCACCACTCTACCCCGCCCCCCGCCCCGACGCACAAAACCCTGCCTGCACTGTGCATTCAGATATTGGTTAAACACAGGATTGTGTTTAAGTGAGTGATGCTCTCTTTGGCAGAATAGTGTGTCGCCATTCACTGTCTAAGCTCACTTGCAAAGAATTGTTGATAATTAAAGTCATGGCCAACCACAGATTCCTGTGAATCTGTTCCCAAGCAAGAAGATATGCCTTCAGGACGGGAGATTAGGCGAGAATACCACAGAAAAAGATATCGGTGAGCTTCAGAATCATAGGCAAGAGTTGCCCAAGTGAGTTTACGTCCACAGCCAATATTTTAAAAGATATATTAGTCAGGTCAAATACTCACAGAATGATGGCCCCATTGTGGATGTTCTGTTTTCACTCTCCAACTTTCTTCCTTTGTCTACATATGGTGCTGCATTATATTGTTGCCAGTATCCCATTAACACCTCATCCGAGTGGCCACTCCTCCTGCATGAGGCCTGATAGAGAGTGTCAGGGACCTGTTCAACAGCGTTGGGCACAATACCTGAGCCCCACCTTGTCTTCACCCGATATGCAAAGGGTCACCAGATAATCACCAGGTAGTAATCGGGGGGATACTGGTTGGGCCATTTCCCTCCTTTTAATTGCAGAATTACTGGGCCATTCTACTGCCACCTCACTTGAGGTCAGCTGAGTGAAGGCAGGTAACTCCAGGAGCCTGCACAGTCTGTGCTACCTGAAAGGCAGCTGGTAGCTCACTGGAAAATCGCAGCTGTTTTTGCCCATGGGTGTAACCACCCATGATTTTCCATTCATTAGCATCCATCCAGGAAACAAAGATGATTTGCGACTGGATCTCGAATTAATCTAAGGCTTTCAACTCACCACATCACATCATAGAGCTGTTTTAATGTTGACTATCCTGTGTCTGAAGGAAGTCTTCCTGGTATTTGCCCAACACTGACCCTTCCGCAGCTTTAGCATGTACCCCCCTTGCACTGAGACTCAGCAGCAGGTTTACCACTGAGGAATGTACACAGCGATTCTTAAATAGGGGGTTTAACAAAATAGATGCTATTTATAATTCAATCCAGGTGTGCGTCAGTCTAGTCTCTTATCACACTGTCTTCCAGTACAAAACGATTTAGAGATACTAAAGATGGGACAGGTGTTTGGAACAGGTCCCAAAGGATGTAGAAAGGAAGTTATAAACACCATGAGGTTATGGTTAATGGGGGCATCCAGTTACAGGGGACAGTCTTCTCCTGCTACCATATCTTGTTTGCTGCATTTTAAACCATTCAGGTTTGGTTATTTCAGCCAATTACTTTTCCCAATTAAAAGGCATATTTATAATTACATTTTCAACATTGATGAAAGTTGTTTAGGGATAACTTCTTAAGAATTCCTAATTGCAAAAGTTACATATTTTTGTAAGGGTTTTTTCAGTGTCTTAGCAAGAGGAATTATGAGGAAAGGTTAGACAGACTAGGCTTGTTTCCACTGAAGTTTAGAAAAGTGAGGGGTGACTTGATTTAATTATATAAGATCCTGAACGGTCTTGACAAGGTGGATGTGGAAAGGATATTTCCTCTTGTGGGTGAATCCAGAACTAGGGGGCACTGTTTTAAAATTAGGGGCCACTCTGTTAGGACAGAGATGAGGAGAAATTTATTTCTCCTGTGCAACTTTGGAGCTCTCTACCTCAAAAGGTGGTGGAGGCGGGGTCATTAAATATTTTTAAGGCAGAGGTAGGTAGATTCTTGTTAGGCAAGGGAATCAACGGTTACTGGGGGTAGATGAGAATGTGGAATTTGAAACACAAACAGATCGACCATGATCTTATTGAATGGTGGAACCGGCTTGAGGGGCTGAACTTCTGCTCCTTTTTCTGCTCCTATTTCACGTGTCCATATAAGAGGCCTGAAAGCTTGTGTGGTTGAACATTGAGGGCTTGGAGTTGAAGTTGTAGTACGCCGTGTTTCAGACACTTGGTTGTCTTCATCTGATTCGCTTTTTGCGCTCCTTGGAGTTGAAGTTCTCCTTATCGACAAACCGTTAGCTTTGTTTGGACCCATGGATTTGTCCCATTCCTTCCAGAGGGACCGTTCACTCCATTCATTCATAAAGTGGACTCGAGTTTTCTTTTTCCATGGGGTGTGCCATGATTTTGCTGGAAGTTGATGTTTCAACAATGGAACCTTAATTTCCACTTGTTACACAATTTCGCCCAAATATTTGTTTGCTCTTTTATTTTTCAATTCTTTTTCCAGCTAATCAATCTTTTCATTCAGCTCAGCAACAACTCTGGTGAGTTTAGCTGTCTTTGTTTCAGAGATATCTGTGGAATCCCTATACAAGCTTAATAACTTCATCTGGGCATTCAGTTCCTTTTGGAATCTTTCTTCAATGGTCACTGACTGCTCCTTAGGCTCATTCAATTCATTCGTTAGATCCTCAATCTTTTCTTAGAATCTCTCTTTTCTGCTTTTAAAGTCTGGATTTGCTCTTCCATACTGCACATCTCATCTTTCATGTTCTTCAGATTGGATTGAAGTTCAAGAATTTCATCAGTTTGGTTGCTAATTTTGCATTCAATCAACTGTTCTGCATTATCACCAACTCCTTCTCAAGCATTTTTCACAATACTTAATAAAGACTTCTGATACTCGGGAAGAATTTTCAGGTCGGCGAGCAGGGGCAGGGCCTGCTCGCCGACACGTAAAATGACACACGGTGACATCGGGCAGGCGTCCCGACATCACTGCTCGTCATTTAGATTTTCAGTTCACCAGGCGGCAGCCAAACCGTCAATGGCCTATTAAGGCCTATTAAAACTAATTGAACTAATATAATGAGCTGCCCGTCCAACCTTAAGGTTGGTGGTCAAGCAAAGAACCCAGGAGGCCTTTGCATCTTTCATGGAACCCTAGCTATGGGTGGGATGAGGTTTCATGAAGTGTTTAAAAATTAAATAAAATTAAAAAAAATCCATTGACATGTCCCAGCTCATGACAGGACATGTTTTAAAAGTTTTTAATTTTTTAATTTAGATGTTTAAAACTTAACCTAATCTCCCTGAGGCAGCTCTCTGCTTCAGGGAGATTCCTGTGCTCTTTCACGCGCATGCACGAAAGAGCGCAAGCCCTGAATCAGGGAAATCCCCCCCACCCTGCCCGTCCGCACAGGGAGTGCTCAGCGCATCTGGGTGCACATCACCCTGGACGGGCCTTAATTGGCCTGCCCACGTAAAATGGCAGCGCGGACCTGATCAGGGGCGCCGATCGGGTTTGCGCCCACTCCCGCCTGCTCCCACACAACACCCCCCCCCACGCGGGCAAAATTCTCCCCTTGAAGTTCATCAAGTTTTCATTAAAGAGGCAACATTGTTGAATTTGCTTCTACAAGGTTATCATTTTGGCATTTCAAGTCCTCTTTCGAGTGTGCAACTTTCTGTGAGCAATATTCTAGTGTTATCATCAGGTCTCGCTTTTCATTAGCAAACTCATCTTTCATATGTAGACACTGGTACGGTGTCTCTTATCAGAGCCTAATTCCTCTGTGCTATCCTTCAAGCTCGCATTCTGTAATTCTCTTCTGCTAATTGCTTCTGAGACTTTTCATGTTCCTTTGTGAAAACTTCTACTTTCACTTGGGTTTGCAGCAGAAGTGGTAGAGATCTCTTTTTCTGACTGTCAAATTGTAGCTGCAAGTTTTCTACTTTCTATTGCTCCTTTATACAAGAATTCTTCATCTTCCCCTTTCCCTCCTGCAGTTTCAAAGCTCTGTTGGTCAGCGATGTTTTTATTATCTCAAACTCTTCAACAGGAATGTATTCCCTCTTTCAGTGCCTGGATGTCTGATTGCAGACTGGCATTTTCATCCTGGAATATGGAACATTGCTGAATCTTTTCTGCCATCTGGCTCTTCAGTTCTTTCAGAGTGACATTAAATTCATTTTGCTTCTCTCCATAATTTCTCAGAGGAACAAACTATGATCTGAAGGATCCTTGCAGTGTGTGAAGGTCCTTCAACAGTTTTTTCTTTTCTTTGTGAAGTTCAATTGCCTCATCTTGAGTTTTCTTGTAATTCAACAGAGTCTCCTCGACATTTTTCTGCTGTTCCTTCGTTCTGCTGTTCAAGGCAGTCTTCATTTCTTCATGCTGCTGAAGGGTTCTGTACTCCTTTTGCATTAGGTCTTGAAGAACAATCTGCTCTTCTTTCAACTGTTTATTTTCTTCTTCAGCTCTCACCTTCTCACCCTGTGTTTCAGTGTTGCTTTGTTGCGACTAATAGTTCCAACACGGATTTTTTTGAAGTAATATTCAACATATTTTTTCACTCCTGATGTTTTTTCCAGGAACAGGTATTCATTATTCCAAGAGTCTTTCAAGGCAGCAGGTTCTTTGTGTTCCTTTTCTGCCTGCTGTTGTGTCTGGCTGCATTTCTGGTTGAGTTCTTCCAATTCCCTCTTCAATTTTCCAACAATGGAATTCAGAGTTGTTATTTCCTTCTTGTGATGCGTACTGAGTCTGCACACGATTCATGTTTTCACATATTTCATTCTTCTCAACATTCAATCTTTTTGTTTCTTTCAAAGCCTCCTTGTAATGTTGTGACACCTCAGAAATGTGTTATGCTCAGATCTTGAACAGTTGGTTCATTGAAGATTTTAGATTATCAGGCATTTTCAAAGGTACATGCTGTGCTTGAATCTTGTGATTCAAGTCCTCCAATTCAACTTTGATACGAACATTTTCCGATCTCATATCTGTTTTATCTCATTCCGCCTGCAGCAGAGCTTTGTCCTTGTCCTTCATTTTGGTCCCATTGTTAGCTAGGCCTGTCTCTGGCAAAGTCTTAGCTTGTTTCAGCCATGTGGCTTACTTGTGTTACTTGTGGTTTCGTTATCCGCTCGCAGCTTGGAATGATCTGCTACTTTCACTTCAATCAGAGTCAGCTGGCTTAGCGGGGGAAGGTGGTGGTGTAGTGATATTGCCACTAGACTGATAATCCAGAGACCCAGAGCAATGCTCTGGGGACCTGGGTTTGAATCCCACAATGGTAGAATTTGAATTCAATAAAAAATCTGGAACTAAAAGTCTAATGATGACCATGAAACCTTTGTTGTAAAGACCCATCAGGTTCACTAATGCCCTTTAGGGAAGGAAATCTGCTATCCTTACCTGGTCTGATGTACACATGACTCCAGACCCACATCAATGTGGTTGACTCTTAAATGCCCTCAAGGGCAATGAATGCTGGCCTAGCCAGTGACACCCACATCCCAAGAACAAATAAATTTTAAAAAAAGCACTGCCACCTGCTGTTGCAGTTTGGGTAATGTGTTGGCTATTTCAAAGAGATCTGTGTTCAAGTCTTCCAGCTGGTTCTCAATGTGCTCTTTCCCTTGCACCAAACACTTTGGCTCATGCACTTCATTGTACTGACATGGTCTGCCACCATCGTATGGTCTGTTTGGGTATTGTCTTTTTCCCTTTTGTTGCTTCATTGGGGGTGTTCTATCTGTCTTTTTAAGCTACGCCACTTGAAGGTGGAAGTACTTATCAAAGGCATTTAATATTTCATCAGAGCATGTTGAAGGTTCATTAAGGCCTTGTATTTGGATTATTTCATCATCAGGGCAATTTCACCAAATAAGTATAAAAATGTGTTAACTTGGACTTCTTCCGATTTCCCACTTAATCCCGATGTACTCCAGTAACTCAAAAAAATTCCTTTTCATGACTTCCAATTTTGAGACTGGTTTGGCCCTTGCATTAACCCAAATTGATCTGGTAGAGTTGATTTATTATCCATGGTTGATTTTCAGCTCAGGGAGTTTCACTTCTAAAGATGGCACTACAGTAAGCCTTCTTTCAATACTTCTTCATCCGCTTGTTGGGTTTTAGCAGGCTCCCACAGTGATCACGGACCCGACCTCAAAGGGTTGATTTCTTGCATAGAATTTTTAAATCAAAGACTTGGGCCCTTTCAAACATTTCCAGAGTATGTTAGGGTGATTAAAAGATGATTCCTGGCTTTGGCTGAGTTTTTAAAAGTTCCCCCTTTTTTCAGTGGAACTCGGCTGCCAAGTGGTGGTGGTGTTCCTATGAAATATAAACAGAAAATGCTGGAAAAAGTCAGCAGGTCTAGCAGCATCTAGGAAGAGAGAAACAGAGTTAACATTCTGAGTCCATATGATCCTCCTTCAGAGCACGTGTTCCCATGTGTCTGCAGCCCTTGTTCTTCTAGATGGTAGTGGTCATGGGTTTGGAAGGTGCTGTCTAAGGAGCCTTGGTGAGTTCCTGTAGTGCATCTTGTAGATGGTACACACTGCTGCAACTGTGCGTCGGTGGTGGAGGGAGTGAATGTTTGTGGATGGCGTGTCAATCATGCTTTGTCCCGAATGGTGTCAAGCTTCTTGTGTGTTGTTGGAGCTGCACCCATCCAGACAAGTGGAGAGTATTCCATAACACTCCTGATTTATGCCTTGTAGATGGTAGACAGGCTTTGGGGAGTCAGGAGGTGAGTTACTCACTGCAGGATTCCTAGCCTCTGACCTGCTCTTGTAGCCACAGTATTTATATGGCTAGTCCAGTTCAGTTTCTGGTCAATGGTAACCCTCAGGATGTTGATAGTGGGGGATTCAGTGATGTTAATGCCTTTGAATGTCAAGAGGCGATGGTTAGATTCTCTCTTGCTGGAGATAGTCATTGCCTGGCATTTGTGTGGTGCGAATGTTACTTGCCACTTGTCAGCCCAAGCATGGATATTGTTCATGTCTTGCTGCATGGCCATGGACTGTTTCAGTATCTGAAGAGTTGTGAATGGTGCTGAAAATTGTGCAATCATCAGCAAACATCCCCACATGATGGAAGCATGACGAAGCACTGATGACTCCAACCAGCGGAGAGTTTTCCCCCTGATTCCCATTGACTCCAAATCGTTGACCTGATTTTGCTAGGGCTCCTTGGTGCCACACTCAGTCAAGTGCGGCTTTGATGACAAGGGCAGTCACTCTCATCTTATTTCTGGAGTTAATTTCTTTTGTCCATGTTTGAACCAAGGCTGTACTGAGGTCAGGAGCTGAGTGGTCCTTGCAGAACCCAAACTGAACATAAGTGAGCAGGTTATTGCTAAGTAAGTACAACTTGATAGCACTGTTGATGGCCCCTTCCATTAGTTTACTGATAATTGAGAGTGGACTAAAGCAGCAGACCTGCGTTTTGTGTACAGGACATACCTGGGAAATTTTCCACATAGCCAGGTAAATGCCAGTGTTTTAGCTGTACTGGAGCAGCTTGGCGAGGGGCACAGCAAGCTCTGAAGCACAAGCCTTCAATACTATTGTCAGAATATTGTCAGGGCCCATAGACTTTGCAGTATCCAGTACCGTCAATTGTTTCTTGATATCACGTGGAGCGAATCGAATTGGCTGAAGACTGCCATCTGTGATGCTGGGGGCCACTGTAGGAGGCCGAGATGGATCATCCACTCAGCACTTCTGGCTGAAGATTGTTGCAAATGCTTCAGCCTTATTTTTTGCACTGATATGCTGGGCTCCTCCATCATTGAGAATGGGGATATTTGCGGAGCCTTCTCCTCCAGTGAGTTTTTTAATTGTCCACCACCCTTCAAGACTCGATCTGACAGGAATGCAGAGCTTAGATCTGATCCATTGATTGTGAATTGCTTAACTTTGTCTATTGCTTGCTGCTTATGCTGTTTGGCACTCAAGTAGGCCTGTGTTGTAGCTTCATCAGGTTCACACCTCATTTTTCAGTATGCCTGGTGTTGCTCCTGGCAAGCCTTCATGCTGCATTCCTCATTGAACCAGGGTTGATCCCCTGGCTTGGTGATAATGGTAGAGTGGGGTATATGCTGGGCCATGAGGTTACAGATTGTGGTTGAGTGCAATTGTGCTGCTGCTGTTGGCCCACAGCACCTCATGGATGCCCTGTCTTGAGTTGCCAGATCTGTTCGAAATCTGTCCCATGTAACATGGTGGTAGTGCCACACAACACGATGGAGGGTATCCTCAATGTGCAGACAGTGCTAAACGTCATGGCACGGCAGCCTGGCGGTGATGGGGTGGGGGGTGTTTGGGGGGCTGGGTGGTTCTCGGGCTTGGTGTTGTAAGCGGCATCCAGGCTGAGCAGCAGACCTGGAAGAGCAGCTTTAAAAAAAAGGTCGGAACCGTCAGCCTGACAGTCCCAATTGTTTATCAACCTGTCTTTCAGGTCGGTTTCACTGGCAGCAGCTGTGAATAGGAACGGCTGTTGCTTCCCACCTTCCGGCAGCTTCGTGGCTCTGATTCTTTTTGAAAAGCCAACCAGACAAGCAAATCTGAATTTACTGCCACCGCGCCCATATGGTGCAATGTGCAGAACATGTTAATGAGGGCTGAGGCACTCACTGAAATCAGTGCTATTGTCTGCACAATGTTCTAAATAACTGATGGGATATTTTCCTGTCAAGTTAACAATATTGCACAATGCTAGTAAAATAAAATTTGTACTCTCTGGTTTGTTTAATAGTCGCCATGGGATCACCTATAGGGCACACACAAACTAACACTGCATTAAATCGTTGCTGCTGTTAATATTAATGACACATGGTGCTTGTATAATTGGATGATATTTGTAACCAGATGCCGACAATGGTTGTTATCATTTTACTAGAGCTTTCTGTGATTGTTTGGTGAATTGATTAGTGCATCTTGAACGGGTAAAAATTATCACATATGATTGAGGGAATAAGGGGTCCAGAAACAGGAGAAGCTCCAGGGCCTGTGATTTCTCTCCCTGGTCCTGCAAAGTACCACAGTGATTTGCCATTGCCTTCTGCAGTATGGCTGACTTAGAAACAGTCCTGCTCTTACCAGCTATCATCAGGTGTATTGAAAGGGCTTACAGACTCATTATCAGACTGTCTGGCCACATTACAAATATGTTTTTCATAGCCATCAAGTCCTGAATGGGATGTGAACTCAAAGTTTCTGGCCCAGAGGTTGGGACACTAGTGCTGACCGCCCCTCTCTTTATAGACTCCATCTAAACCCTTCATGATTTTAAACACCCCATTAAATCACCTCTTGGCCGTCTCTGCTCTGACAAAAGCAACCCCAGTTTCTTCAGCCTATCCACATAACTGTAATCCCTCATCCCTGGAACAGTGATTAGCATCCCTGGTGTACATTGTATAGATGTGACTTAGGGCATAACAACAAGGCCTCTGATTTACAGTGACCTCAAGTCAAACTCGCTTTTAATTAAATGGTATTTTGAGATTTTTATTGGTGATTTGGGAATTATATTCATGACTGCATATGATTCTGAGAGAGTCATTAATGAGTGGCCTTTATATATGTTCCTTTGTCTCTGCATTTCATTTTTTATTAATTATCATTTAATAAAGTTGACAATGTACAAGATGATTTATTTTGCTTCCATCCCTCTCGCCCCCTCCTTTAACATTCTTGTTCTTCTCACTGCTATTCTGAGCCTTATCCTGTGTTTCTTATTGAGAGATTCTCCCTTCTTTCCTCTCTGAGAAGCCTTAGTGATTTCAGTCTCCACCTCAACACTCTTTGCTCTGTCTCCTTTGATTTTACTGCACTCCTGTTCTCCTAGAACTTCTCCAATATGAGTACTCCTCCGTGTGGTTGTCCCTCAATCTTGCCCTCTCCCCTGGTCTCTCTATACTCCCATGGTGTTGACCACAGTCAAGTCCACCTCTGACCATTTCCTCTTGTACCTCCCCAATGACCCCTGTCCACCTGTGGCCACACCTTATGTGATCTTGGTGTTGGCCATGAGTATGTTGCTTGATTTAACCTTTAAGCCTTTTTGACTCTGGTGAGTTGAATATTCCTTGTCAAATGGAGATGGGGTTGGAGACAGGTTGGGGGATGGAAAATAGGTGTGATATTGGGACAGCTATCCAATGCATTCCCGCTCTGTGGACATTTTAGGGTGGCCAGATATCTGAGTTTGTACTAGGTAGTGTGTTTTTAGCCAGTCTGGCCAATGTCCAGTACAGGATGGCTTCATATCTGGTATTTTGACCTGTTGTCTACATACCTTAGTGAACACCAACAGGAGCCTAATCTTGTAGACTACAGGTCAAAATACCAGGTGTGAAGCTATCCAGTACTGGTCAGTGGCCAGACCAGCTAAAAAACACACTGTCCAGTTCAAACCCAGATATCTGGCCATCCTAGAAAGTCTCCTAGAGGCGGAATGCATTGGGTAGCCGCCGGCATGGCTTGCCCCCTATTTTTCACTCTAGCCTCGGGAATCCGTCCACTGCCTGGCAAATGCAGAGTTGGTCAATTGGGAAGCCGCCTCTTGGAAGGTTTCTGTCAATTTGTGGGGGCTCAGGACCCCCAAATGGACCTAATATCAGGGTCCTGATGCCCACTGAACAATTCAGCCCTGTGTTTGAATTCTTTGTTAACAGGCACAGAGGGTGGAATTTTATATCCCGCGGGCAGGCGCACACCCAACCCCCTCGGGAGTAAAATAATGCGCGATGACATCCGGCGAGCGTCCCGACATCATCATGTACTCATGCGATATTTCAGCCGGTGGGCGCACGCGAGGGTCAGCAGCGCACCTGCTGACAATTAAGAGGCCTTTTAAGGCCCTTAAGCAAGTAATTAATTTGTATTTTTCGCTGCCCATCCAACATTACGGTTGGCGGACGGGCGAATAGGCCAAGCGGCCTTTGCATCTTTTACGAAATCTCACCCATGGGCGGGATGAGTTTTCCAACAGTAGTTTAAAAAAAATTTAAAACTTTTCAACATCATTTTTAATATGTCCTTGTTCATGTGACTGAGTCACATGTGGGGATATGTTTCCCTTATTTTTATTTTCGATTGTAAAACTTTTCAGCTCCCTGAGGCAGCTCTGTGCCTTCAGGGAGCTTTCAGTCCGCACCCCCTGCGCATGCACAGACTTTAGTGCTCGCCCTCCTCCCGCCCCCACCCCGGCAGCGCTGAGGCTCTCAATGCACCTTTCATGCTGACTGGCCATTAATTGGCCAGTGTGAAATCGCGGCTGGGGCCCGATCGCGGGCGGCGGTCTGTTTCGCGGCCATTCCCAGGCCTGCCTGCTGCGCCCGCACGACAAAGGGAAAATCCTGCCCATAATTTCAACCCTTGCCCATAAACTAAAAAATATTGCTAACAGTGACATCCAGCTCTATCTCTTGGCCGCCACTGTGTTTCTGCACTGTCTGACTGCTCATCCATGAGCTGCAATTTCCTTCTGCTGAACATTGCTTTGGGCTCTGGCACAGACTCCTACGCTTGTCAATGATTCCATATCAACGCTCCTCCCTGTGCACCCCACCCCCCACTGCTGCCACCACTGCCCCCACCCCCACCTCACCCCACCAACGTTCCCATCCCCCCACCACTGCACACTGTGTGGGCATGAAACAGATGGTTGGGAACTCTGGCATCCCATTTGAATCTTGGATGAGCTCAGATTCTGTAACCTTTCCATTACAAGGACAGCCTACAGTCATATAACCCTCTTAGAGCTCTGTTCATCTGACTCTGGCCTCTTGTGCACCTCCACTGACTGACTTTGGGTGGTTGTTTCTTCAGTCCACTAGCCTTCAAGCTTTGGAATTACTCTCCTAAGTTGCCTTTCTCCACTTTACTCTCATCACTGATGCAGAAGATTATGAGTTCAATCCCACTCCAGAGACTTGAGCACTGATGCTTCAGTACAGAGGGAGCGTACTGAGGGAGTGCTACACAGTTTGAGGACTGGTCTTTCGAGTGTGACACGAAACAAAGCCCCATCTGCCCTGTCATGTGAACATGAAAGATCCCAGAACATTACTTCTCCCCAGTGTCTTAGCCAATATTTATCCCTCAGCCAACATCAGGAAAATATTTTAATTGGTCATTTATCTCATTGCTGTTTGTAAGATCTTGCTGTGCACAAATTGGCTTGCACATTCCCCTACATTACAACATTGAGTGAACTTCAAAAAAATATAATTAATTGACTTTGAAGGCCTTTGGATGTCCTGAGGTCTTGGTAGATGTATTAGAAATGCAGATTTTTCTTTCCAATTACTTTTCTCTAAAGTGTCTTGGAAGGTTTTATATATGAAAATTGTTACTTAATACAGGTTCTTGTTGTTATTTTGTACATTTCTGTTGTGATCAGGAAACACCATATGGACCCTCAGAAAGGGTCATCCACAGCCACTTCTAGTTTATCGGATGCTCGTGATTAATCTGTGGTAAAATCCTACATTCCTAGAATGAGCATGAGTGTCACAGCTTGATAATGATGCAAGATTCTGTCTGCCATTGATCACAAGGGCCTGTTCTAGCATGCTTTGTGTTGGGATAGAATCTTGGAGCCATCTGAAGTACTTACCTGCACCTCATATTCTTGTGCCTGCGCCTCTCGTGCATGCTTCCTCTCCTCTGTTCCAATATAAAGCATGTTGGCATGGTAACTGCAACCACTAATGGATCTGATAAGTCTAGGACTTAAGTAATTTAGTCATGCCTAGAGAGGAGAATTGATTTCATTTTGTAAATGTTGTGCTCACCAAGGCAGGTGATGCTGGGGAGTGAAATACATTACGGGAAGAATTTTCGGCTTGGCGAGTGGGGGCAGGGCCCGCTCACTGAGGCATAAAATGATGCGTGGTGACGTCGGGTGCACTTCATTTAGATTTTCAGTTTGGCGGGCACGCAGCCGAGTCAGCTGTGTGCTCGCCAAACTGTGAAAGGCCTATTAAGGCCATTAATTAAATAATTAAACCTATTGAGGAAGTTGACCGTCTAAACTTAAGGTTGGCGGGCAGGCGAAGAGCCCAAGCGGCCTTCCCATTTCTTCATGGAACCTCATCCACGGGCAGGATGAGGTTTTATAAAGGGTTTATAAACTAAATAAAGCTTTTCATTAAAGTTCATTGACATGTCCCAGCTCATGTGACACTGTCCCATGAGGGGACATGTCTTAAAGTTTTTTTCTTTATTAAAATTTTTCACATTTAAAACTTCGGTGCCTCAAGGAGATTTCTGCGCTCTTTCGCGCCGACTCAAGGAACCCAGCCCCCACCACCACCTGCACAGGGAGTGCGTCATGCTGGGCGGGCCTTAATTGGCCCACCCATGTAAGATGGAGGCGCAGACCCGAACGTGTGCGCCGATTAGGTCCGCGCCTGCCCCTGCCCCTGCCTACCCCCCTCACAACCCCGCCAATTGGGGGAAAATTCTCCTCTATGTTTCAAGCAGTCACAGTCTTAAGCGTCACATCAGGTACGTCAAGAGTCAATGGATAGTAGCTGGAGCAGGAATCCCGGATGGTTTTCCCTCTCACTAGCCCAGGGGAGCATCCCAGTTCAGGCCAATCCTGTCCTCCTCTGGTTTCCACATGTGGGCTTTCCAGCAGAATCAATGGCTAGGGATCAGAAGTGAAAACCCTAACATGGTGCTATGAGCAGTTCTGATCTCCATATTACAGAAAGGATATTGAGCCACTGGGGAAGGTACAAAAACATTTCACTAGGAGGATACCAGAACAGAGAGGTTAAAAGGAAAGGGTGATCAGAATTGAGCCCTTTTCATGAAAAATGAAAAGGCCAAGGAGACAACCTCTTTAAAATTATGAAGGAATTTGACTGCATATATTTGGAGAAAATGTTACTGTTTGTGGGGGAATCCAAAACTCGGGGTCATAAATATAAGATTGTCACTAATATATCCAGTAAGGAATTCAGAGGAAACATCTTTACCTGGACAGTTTTTCAAATGTTGATCATGGAGTAGTGAGGCAAGTAGCATAGATACTTTTAAGGGGAAGCTAGATAAATACATGAGGGAGAAAGGAATTGAAAGATATGCTGACAGGGTTAGTTGAGCGTGAGGCAGTTTATGTGGAGCATAAACATCGACACAGAACTGTTGGGCTGAATGGCCTGTTTCTGTGCAGTCCATTTTATTATATATTCTCCACCTTACACCGGATGCTGTGACCACTATAGGATCTCTACAACCACCTCAGCTGAAAGCAGCTAACTTGGCAGAAACTTGAGCTAGAAACGAGGACCTATTTTGTCGAAATAGGTCAGTACCAATATCAAGTACATTAATCATCGGGGAAATACAAGCACTTTTCTTATACAAGTTTTATTGTCCTAGTATTGTCTCTTCAAATATTTGTGTTAGTTGAGGTAACCAATTAATTTTTTGGTTGGCTTCAATAATCTTTCCTATTGTGTGAAGTTTGTGTTGATCAAGGTGAGGACTGTTAATGGCTGAGAACAGAAGTCAATCCAACTTAACACTAGGAATGAACCCCTGGGCAAGGTACCTACCATGATGGACCAATGCAGCACCATCATCTGCACCACGGAAGCTGCCTGCCCCTTGGACACCTAGTCACCGGTACATGACAGGGACCCTGACCATCAATGAAACCTCCTTAGCTCCACATTGCCGGTGATTAATCTCAAATGGCTAATAATCTCTGAAACACTCACAGAGCAGGTATAACACAATAAACTGTGATATAAATTTCCTTTTAATTTTCTGCAACAACATGCTGCAACCCCAATCTCAGAAGAGTACTTCCAACTGTGTCATTTTTCAATTTCCCACGCTGTTGTGCTTAATGCCTTGGAAATATGCAAAAATGATACACTCCAAATTATATCCTTGCGCGGGAGTTTTATTCAATGCTTTAAAATATCTGCTGTCTCATGCTTACCTCCTCAGCTTAATTTTTTTCTAAGTGACCACACCCAGGCTTAACTAATCACACACAGGGAGCAATCAACAGTTAGCAAACACGCGTAATCAAACACCGAATAATTGAACAATTGAAGATGACACACGCCAACCATCCTATGGCCCAATTATCTGAGATTGTTAATTTAGGGTTTTATTGTGTGAAATGTGATGAACTGGATTGGCTCTGCCCAGCATCATTTCACGTGGGATCCTCGAAGGCAATAGATGGAGGATATTTTCACCTGGTCAGGTAGGGTTGGACTTGAACCTAGATCCCAGAGGTGCAAGGACATTGTGTGATCCACTACAGCAGCAAACCCTGATGGATGGATTTTCAGGTTCGTGGTCGCTTGCTCAATAGTACCGTTACTTTCATAAAAGAAGAATTCTATAATTGTGTGAATATTTTTTGATAAACATCAGCTGTTCATCTAATCCATTAGACTGTAGCTCATTGCACTCAACCTCTTATCAGTAACCACAGAAAAAAACATACAAACTTATCTAAAGGCTTTGGTAGTGATTAGTTATCTTGGATTGTAAACAGTTTGTCAAGGTTTTCATTGTTTGATAATATACTGTACAGAATTTTGAACCTTTAACCTGCTTTCCCACTTTCATCCTCTGAAGGTTATAGTACAGTTCCATGGGCATTGGTAGCGCTCCTGTATCTTATCCAACAAAGTGGCAATTCTCCATGCCGGAGTTTAGTTTCCAAAAAGGATCACTGTGTTGTGATTAAGAGTACGAGACTAGCTAATAAATCTTCTGGTTTGTATGTCTTATTGCTTTGCCAGGAAGTGCTTTTATACCCAGCTATTGCATGTCAGGCTGAGTGTTTTCATTGCTTTATCCCTCCCTTTGTATCAGCAGGGCACTCCACATTATAGATGCACATCCAGTATTATATACTCTTTCAACTCCAGCAGGACTTTCTCCCTTGATCAGCGTAAATGGTGTGCTGAGCTAACCTGACAAGGAGTGTATTTCTTCAACATAGAACTGATCTGCCAGCATTTCCTCCCTTCACAATTGCCATGAACAATCAACACATTTATGGACAAACCTAGATGCTGGTCAAAACCAACAAGCAATGGCCACACAGGGGAAATGTTAGCCACAATTAAGATCGAGAGTGAGACTGCAGTGTTTGCAGTTGTGAAGGGGGAGCAGGATGCCCTCCATAGGAACTAATAAGCCATTCTTATTGAGATGTTCTAGCTGGAAATTGTGAGAGTTGCAGGTGTGCCACTACCACTAGCAGAATAGATGTTGTCTAAAGCTGGAATCTGGGAAAGGGAAGGATGTTGAAACATGGATCTATCCCAGGCCAGGGGTGTGGAACGGTGATCTGCTCCCAAATCTTTCCATAACCAACTGGTTGCACAATTAGAATGCTCTAGAAAGTCAGTTATCCCAGCAATTTTCCATCAATGCCTTCTTAAACTGCTGCAGTCCATATGGTGTAGATACATCCACAGTGCTGTTAGGAAGGGAGTTCCAGGATTTTGACCCAGTGACAGTGAAGGAACGGTGATATGTTTCCAAGTCAGGATGTTGTGTGATTTGGAGGGGAATATACAGGCAGTGGTGGTGGATTAGTTTTAGGTGGTGTTTACTGAGGAGGATCATTAGCCCAGGAGGCACTAAGAAACTCTCTTCAATATAGGTAGTGACATGGGAGACTTAATGTCCACTAAACAGGCAGACAGGACCTAGGTTTAATGTCCCATCCAAAGGACAGTGGCTCTAATATTGCAATGTTATCTCAGTGCTACAATGAAGTGCCAGTCTGTGTTATATTTATTGGTGCGAGGGTCGAACCAAAACCTTTTGACTTGAAAGCGAGAGTGCGACCTACTTGGCCAGGCAGAGAAAAGGCAGTCCTAGTGCTCATCCAATGTTTTAACAGCTTAATAACTATACCCAGCACTCAAAAGGTTACAAAGAAAATCTTTCTCACACAGGCACACAAACACATACAGCTCTCAATCCATGCAGCGTCTTATTTTAAATTCACACATTGTTCTCTAAGACATGCGAACAAGCATCTTGGTTGTTTTTCAGCAGTCACATATTTTCACTCAGGAATGTGCTGGCAAAATAATTAAAGATATTATCAAAGTACAGGCTGGAGGTGTTGAAAAGCGTATTGTCGGTCGACGGGGCAGAAAGATAAACTGACAGTGTGCATCTGAGTGCAAGCCAGCAGTCGTCACTGAACGGGGCACAGCGCAGCCAGTATCTGGAGATTAGACTGGACTCAAAGAGCTCAGCCTGCCGTTATTTATACACACAAACATGAACTGGGTTATCAATGCATTTCAAAAGGCCTTGTCTGCACTCCTGCTTGAAGTACAAGGGACGCTCAATTTGCAGCTGTCTCGAATCACAGTCATCAGTATATAAACTCCGTATGTCTGCCTCTGTTGACATTCGGTCAGGGAAAAGATTCCAGCTACCGTAGCTACAGTTTAAAGAGGTTTTCTTCTGTTCTGTTCTAGGGTGGGGTAGCAGGGGTGCAGTTTTGCATTCACATTTCTGTTGAAGCTACTTCTGATTCTCCCAGAATGTGATGGAGCATCCCAGTGATGATGCTAGCTCTTCCAATCCCTTGAGAGATTTTGACGATTCCTTTTCCTCCAATTTCTGTCCTCCCTTCCTGAAGGTGCTGACTCATGCCAGCGCAGTTCACTCCAGCCAGTTTTGCTACTTCTCCCTCGTAATCATTCTTCATGCATGAATGTAGACAGCTTGTAGGCCCTTCAACTCTTAGTACAACACAGCTGAGCTAATCCTGTCCCCACTTACGTAGGGGGGTAGGAACAGGCATAGACCATTCAGTCCGTGGAGCTTGCTTTACCATCCAATTAGATCATAGCTGAGCTAACACCTGAACTCCATTTACCTGCCTTACCTCCCTATCCTTTGATACCCTAAATTAAAATAAATCTATCAATCTCAATCTCGAAAACTCCAATTATGCCAACATTCCAGCCTTTTGGGGATCCAGGTTTCTATTAATCTGAAAAAGATGATTCAGATTATGGGTCCTTTTGAATGGGCATTTCAACAAAGATCCCAGAAAATTACGTGTGTCATCCAGTCCCCTTCAGTCCTGATTTTAATCCACAAATATGTTATAACTCCACTCTGTAGATTACCAGTCCCCAAAAAGTTGTAACGCCCAACAGAGGAAAAAGCTTCTCTGTTTTGGCTCTGTGGAATAGATTTATTTACAAGAGTTTTAAAATATCTCTGCAGTCGCAAAATGTTTGCACCATGCTCATCCCAGCTCTAGCAACTTGTAACAGCTTCTGTGGTGTTTGTTTGCTTTGCTCTGAGTCAACACCCAGGCTTAAGCAATCAAGCACCATGAGCATAGCTCAGTTACCAGGCTCACATAATCCAACACAAAACAATTGAACACTACAGGCAGCACTAAACCACAAACTCTTTCTTACTACATTTCTCTATATTACTTTAAGATAGTTGTCCATAGAACTAGGATTGGGAGAGGGGAGAAGGAGACTTTATTTTTACACAGTGAGTTGTTGTGACCTGAATGGGTGGTGGAAGCAGAATTGACAGCAGCTTTCAAAGGGGAATTAGATAAATATTTGAAAAGGAAAAAACATGCAGAGCTTTGGGTATAGAAGAAAAGGGGAGTGGGATGAATTCTACAGCTCTTTCAAAAGAGCCTTCATAAGAACAATTGGCTGAATGGCCTCCTTCTGTGCTGTATGATGTATGCTCCTGTGATTTTTCCACTCCACTCCTTTGGACCTGGGTATTCATCCAGGTTTCTGAATAAAAAGAAGAGCTGATATGGGCTTCCCCACTGTTTTTTCCTGAGGAGGACTGTGTAGCTAAGGGAAAGAAATAAAATAGAGAACAACTCTGATAAAAGCAGAGATTTGCTTTGTACAACTTTTTGAGGACTGTTAGTCTACAGAGTGGAGTTATAACATATTTGTGGATTAAAATCACGACTGAAGGGGACTGGATGACAGATGTAGTTTTCTGGGATCTTTGTTCAAATGCGCAAAGACAGATAGATGAAAGTCTCTTCTCTCTGACAGCTGTCATAGGTACTTAGTGAAATTAGTCGAGGCATTCTTAATTAAGATTCCAGTAGAATTTAGACTACAGCTCAAAATGACCCTCAAATTTGGCATTAGTGGCCACTAATCTTCCACATTGGATGAAGAGACAATAAGGCTGGAGTGTAGGAGATGAAAATATCATTTCGGCGCAGTATGGGGAGTCTACAGAGATATGTAATGAAGACCTTATGCATGTGGACCATTCTATATATGATCTGAAAGTGCTTGATACTGTCACAGGGTGCAATGAGAAGAATATTGTTTGGCAGTGCTCAACAACATCAACCTGCACCCTGATTAGCACATATAAAAGGAATTCAAAATATTGGACTGTGAAGAGCATGTTGCTAAATACACTGCCCATTGTGGAACTGAGCCACACAATAAGGTTTGATCCCCAGTCAGTACTAAACTTGGTGAACTCAGCCATCAAGGTAGCAAAGGTAATAGGACTGGCTCTGGCCAAGGACAGAGAAATCAGCCCAGATTCTCAGACTTGATAGCTGCCCAGCAACCCCTGCTGGAAGGTTTGATTGCATGTGTGTGGGTATATGTCTGTGCCTTCACACATATACATGTGAATGTTAGGGAGGATATATTGGCCGTGGAGGGAGTCCGGCATAGATTTACAACAATGATACCTGGACTCCAAGGGTTAAGTTAGGAGTGGTAGCACCTGTAATTTAGTAAGCTAAGAGGTATTTTGATTGAATTATTCAAGATAATAGGGGGCACAGATAGGGTAGATTTGGAGAAGCTATTTCTGCTAGCTGGGGAGTCTAGGAGTAGGGAACTTATTCTGTGAAATTAGGAAAAACTTCTTCACACAAAAGATTGGTAGAAGTTTGGAACTCTTTTCTGCAAATGGCATTTGATGCTAAATCAATTATTAATTTTAAATTTGGAATTGATAGAATTTTATTAACCACATATAACAAGGGATATATGTGGCAAAGATGGGTATATGGAATTAGGTCACAAGTCAGACATGATCTTATTGAATATTGTAACAGGCTCAAAGGGCTAAATGGACTATTCCTGTTCCTCCATGACACTGAGATAGACAAGGAATGGGTTTGAGTGTGATGTTCCCTATTGTCAGAGTCTGCCAGTGCTTTATAGCTTCACATAGAGAGAATGGCTACTGAACAAAATGCAGGAGGGTGGCTGGCTCCTGGAGCTCTGTAGCCCAGCATGAGCCTTCGGGAGTGGAAGGGAGGGAAAACTGATGTGAGCTGACTCGCTGTTAAATCGTTGCGCTCCTGTCAACAAGTCAGAAGGCCTTAGGGGTTGTGGGTAGTGTTAGCTGAAGTCGTCAGCTTTTTGTTTCAGGAAGGGAAGCACTGCACTCATTCGGTAGGTTTAAAGGATCCTGAAAATAAATAATGTCCTTATACATAATGGAGTGTTAGTGAAGAGAGAAAGCAGAACCAGCACACAATGAGCTGTCATTATCTCTTGTACTACAGTAAAGCATGTCCTCTCTTTGTTTACTTAGCTACTCCTCTAAATATTCCCATCAACGCCCCAGGCTCCTGCCCTAACAACAGCTGTAGCACGTGTGTAAAACCTGGAGAAATGCCATGACCTTACATTAAAATTAAAACAAAAGAAAGGAGTTTGGGAATGGTAAAGGGAATCTGTAACATTCAGTCACTGAGTTCCTCTAATTCATCACATCACAAAGTGGATAATTCACATGTACATCATGTGCTGAAGTGACTGACACTTTCATGAGAAAGTGGATTTGGATTGACAGCAAACTGTGTAAATTAGCCCAAATGAGGAAAGAATTATAACACAAATATATCCGAGGCTGTGCAGAGGGTAAATATCGTTATTCAGATTAACACAATAGTTGAGTATTGAGTGCAGATTTGCAACAGATGGTACAACTTCCCAACACTTTCGTGACAAGCCTTCTTAAATCAAATTCTTGGAAGCACTCAGGGACCGGGTGGTGCAGTGTGTTAGTAGGCCATCTTCTCACTCCTGGGACCTGGGTAAGAAACTAGCCCAGACAGATGGGATGGAGGCCTCCCTATGATGGTTGCTGTTAATCCTAAATCAAATATTTTTTACTTTTATTTTGGGCCAAACTTAATATAAAACATTTGTCCTTCCCTCTCCCAAAGATAAAATTACTCAAAGTTCAGTGTTCGTGTGACAGCATCTGTAGAGGTTATCTATCATGCCATTTCATAGCACTTCTCATAATTAATTATTTTTTAAAGTGCATCGATTGTTGTTATATAGGTAGCCATTTTGCACCAGCTACAACCAACAAACTATGAGTTAGATGGCCAGTTAGTCTGTTTAGGTTGAAGGAGAAATGTTGGCCAGGACAGTGGGGGGAGCCCCCTACCCTTCTTCAATGAGTATCATGGGATGTTTAAAAGGTAGACACAACTTGGGTTTAGTCTCTCATCTGTTAGACTGTAACGTATTCCAAAGTTGCAGTGCTCTCTCAATATTTCACGACAAAGCCTGGATTATGTACTCAAACCCCAATGTGCAGCTCACACCTTGACCTTCAGACTCAGGGGCAACTGTGCAGCAAGGGGAGATGTCATACCAACAAAGCAGAGTAATTGCCTTTATGAACTTGTGTGTTGCCTGGACGATGTGTGATGATCTTACGTAAAGTAGAAAGAAATACTTGCATTTATATAGTGCTGTTCATGACCTCATGACATCCCAAAGTGCTTTACAGCCAGTGAAATACTTTTAAAATGTTGTCACTATTGTCATTTGGGAAACACAGCAGCCAATTTGCACACAGCGAGCTCCAACAAACCGCACTGTGATAATGACTAGATAATCCTTTTTTAGTGATGTTGGTTGGGCAACACTAGAGAGAACTCTCCCCCTCTTCTTCAGCAGTGATTTATGCTGTGATTATAGATGTCAACAGTCTTCTGGCACCATTCTTTATGTGTGAGACTGAACAGTGCATTTCAGTAGGGTATTAAACAGTGCAAGGCATCATAGCCGAGGCCAATCATGCCTTTGCCCAAAACCCATATGCACACATCTGCCATGAAAGAGATCTAGTGTCGGAATCCTGCCTGATTCCACTTCCCACCTTCAGCTCCACTCATAACTCTCCTACAACCATGGCTTCAGAAACAGTTAACTCAGTAGAGACCAGCGTTTGACCCTTTCTGGCCTGTATGGCTGATATGGAATAAGTACCAAATGTTCATTTGGAGAGCACTCTACCAGTGTTTTATTTTAAATAGATTTTTAAATAATTTACAGAAGGTACATTAGACAATTCTCTCCTGTGAATGGTACATTATCTCAATCTGACTTCTTGACCTCAGATATTAAAAAATATCAGTGATGGACAACTCTTAGAGATAAAAGTTTCATTAGTAAGCCAAATAACTGCGCTGCCCAATCATTAATAAGGCTGGTGTGTTAATAACATTGGTCACAGGGGACAACAGTCATTGACAGTCACTTCTTCTTTCCTCCTTCTCACTATTTCTTCTTTCCCACCTCAGTTTTCCCCATTTCTCTTCAGTAACCTGTTTAAATGTAACATTCCCAAGGTCTTTTGATTTTTCATCCATGCCGTAGGGCATTCCAGCATTCATACCTACAATGAAACCCTTTAATAAAAACCATGGTTTCACTTGAGGTTTCATAGATTTGATAAGGGGGGGTGGGGTGGGGTGGAGGTGGGGTTTCACTGCTGCTGTGAATGACAGGATTAGTTCCATCTCCATGGTTCCTGTTGCTTTCTAGTGACAGAAAGTTAAGAGCAATGCTGGGAATGCTCTCATACATGGGGAGGGAACATGTTGCTCAGGTCTGAGGGTGGGAAATCACACCTTCATGTGAGAGCCCCCAAAGAATGTTGAAGTGTTGTCATGCCTGTGTTTTCAATCAACTGTTGTGCAAGAATTTCTTTGATTCTAAGTTTGCAGTTTGCTTCGTGTACAGATGGAAATCTTTCTCATTTGGAATGTGTGGGCTTTCACTTCCAGGAACTGGGCTTGAATCCAGTAAGGACAGAAGTGATTGGAATATCCATTTTGAAAGTTCCCTTGCTACTTTTGTCCATGTGTAATGGTCATCTGCTGTTCACATAACTTCTTTCCTTTTTTCTCAGTGACAAAGAGGTTGAAATATGGAGCCAGCGTCCAGGGTGTTGCCCATTATGCCACAGTCATACATTTAGGACTTATCAATTCCATCACATTTGATCATTCTAGTACTTCTCTATGGGTGCAATTTTCTGTGCCCGCTGGCATTGGGCATCATGGCAGGCGTGAGTGGACAATATAGGGAGAAGACCAAAAATCAGTTTCGGGATGTCATAAAACCAGTTTGCAATTGTCCGCTCCACCCATCAATGGTGGGCCACGTTTCCCACTGCTGCCCACCGGGAACTTCATTGTAATACATTTACATATCATTATAAGCCCAGCTTGCCAGAATCATCCCCCATGCTGGATCATCCGGGCACACCGATGTGTTTCACCACTGAACATAAGCGACGTGCACCTGGTGAGCTGCACTTCACTTGGGACTTTGAGGCTTGTTTGCCTACCTTGCTTTGGGTAGCACTCACAATCATCAGGGCCAGGCTTCACAGGCAGCACCACATCACTTTTAGGTGGCTCACGGGCAGGTCTCTACCAACCAGACCAGCTGTAAGGTGAGGGTGGCTTTTCAATAGCTGCAGGGCTATGGCTTGCTTGAGGAAAGGGGGAGAAGTGGCTGCAGGCAATGGAAGAGACTGCAGGGCTAGGGCATTACTGGGGAAAAAGAGTATCCCAGGGTGTGTGTCGTGACACATGTTGATCTGTGCAAGTGGCCTCAAGATGGTGAGGGCTGAGGAGGCAGTCTCCAGAGGAGATGAGGCCAGATGGAGATGTGAGAGTGTGTGTGAGAGAGTGAGTGGTGATGTCCCTTGAACTGGCAGTGAGTGAGATGCCAGTGAATGTGTGATGGCCTTGTAAGTGCGTGAGTTTAGAGTGTTGAGATGGTTTCCTTACCCTGGCTGCATGGATAAGATCATTCATCCTCTTTCTGCATTGGATGGCCGACCTCTTCTGCGCAGCATTGGCACTGACCACCTCTACCACCGCCTCCCAAGCCGGAGCGATGACACTGATGGGCCTCCTGTGGCTAGAGCGGGGTGGGGGGGTGTGGGTAGAGGACATTGCGGTGGGCTGCAGCTGTATCCAGAGGCACCCCAGGGATGCATCACTGAATCAGGCAGCTGTAGTCTTCTTGCCTTTTAGGGCCATGTCTTTTGTGCAGCAGTCCTGATCTGCGAGCGCAGAGAGGTGTGCATGCGGCTGCCCTTTACATATGGCAGCTGGTGTGAGGAAGAGGCGAAGTGACGTCATGGTGGGTGAATGAGAGCTGGCCCGCCGTCAAAACAGCGTGCTTCCTTGGAATGCATGATTAATGCGGCGGGATTGGGATGATACAGTGTGAAAAGCTGCCATTGCGGCCAGCAGGAAAACCTTCTTTTTCCCACCTGCTACCACACTTAGCGCAAAGCTGGAATGATCCTGCCTTATATCTTTCTCCTCAGGCTGAATTTTGTGATCCCCTGGGGAACATTGGAAGGTGAGGTGGGGGGCATGAAATTGGATGCCACACCATCAGCACTGTTCTCAGCAGCTACCCAACTGCGCCTGCTGCAACTTCACCAGCGATGGGGGAAGTATCAAGAGACCCATCCACCTGTCTGAAGCCCAAGCAAGAACCTTGAGAGCAAGTCATCACCTAAGGGCCTCTTACTGCCCCCGCTGAGATTTTATTGTATCCAAGTATCCAGCCTGCTGGGTTTTACTGGGCTGGCTGTTCAAGGTGGTGGTGAGGTTGCCCCCTTTACAGGCCCTTCTATCCTCATCGGATGCCCCACCCAAGTTCTTCACCTACGACCCCCACCCCCCGACCCATCCCGCATTTCTACTCTCCCCGTGCCCCGTCCACCCACTCTCCCACCCCCTTGGCCTGGCCTGCCAGCCTGGCCCAGATAAGACCCTGGACTTAACTTAAAGTCCAGCTCCACTGCAAATCGTGGCCCTCCGGGACTGTTGTAGTTCCAAGAGCGGCCACTGCTCCCAGTGGTGCTGCTGGGACCAGAGAGATGCCGGCCATTTGTTTGGCCAGCAGCTCTCAGAGACAAACTTTCTGCCCGTATGGGGACGGAAGGCCTGTCGCAAGCCAATTAACAGCCAAGTGCTGCAGGGAGGGGTGCTCTCCTCCCTAACATTATGATTCTGCAAATGGTTGGTGCTTTCCAAAGTTCTTTAAAGTTGCAAATGTCCGCAGGGAATGGTGTGGCAGATGCCGAAGGACTTTTGCTGACATAAAAACTTCTGCACAACCCAATTTCTCCCAGACATGGGTGCACTGGTAGACCACCTCCTTGGAATAGAGTGGGGCTGTGAGAATGATCAGAGGTCAGGCAAAGCAGGTCAAGCTGCTGGAAGAGGGAGGAGGAGAAGGGCTCGTATCAGGAGGCCATAGCCACCCAGAGTGTGCAGGGAGCAATTCTTCCACCTGAACCACATTGAGGAACAATGTGCAAAAAGTCTGAGCTATAATGAGGACGCCCTCACTGAAATCTGCAATCTGCCGCATATACAACCTCCACCCCAGAGCAGGGCAAGTTCTTTATTGCCAGTGATTGTGAGGGTAACAGTGGTGATGAACCTTTACTCGTCTGGCTCCTACCAGGCAAGAGCCCATGATATGTGTATCATCTTGCCGTTTGCCACCTACTGTTGTGAAAAGGAGATCACTGAAGCTCTTTATTCAAGGAGCGCTGACTGTATTTTCATTCTGTCTTGCCAGAGACCAGCAAGTGGAGCGAGTACATGGCTTCACTACAATTACAGCCTTCCCCATGGGTGCTATAAACTGAAGCCACATCACTTTTCAGACATCGGTCTCAACTCTGTCCTATTCTGAAACCGAAAGGGATTCCACTCCCTCAACATCCAGCTGGTGTGTGATAATAGGCAGCGTGTCATGCAGATTAGTGCCTGGTATCCTAGCAACAGTCATGATACCTTTATTCTGTGGCAGTCTGCTGTGCCAGCTGTATTTGAGCCCTCACGACAAAAGCAAATGGGGGCTGCTACACAATGAGAGCCTTCCATGGATGCCTCCACTCCCACACACATGTACAGCATACATACAATGAAATCCGTGCTGCCAACAAACTGTGACATAATGCTTCTGCTGCCTGGACCCTCCTGGTGGACCTAGCAGAGTGGGTGTCAGGATTTGTAGTGGCCTGCTGCATGATGCACAAACTGGGAAGGGGATAACACTTGCCACCACCTATAGAGTGAGAAGCTGAGGTGCAGGAACATAAGGAGGAGGAGAATGAATAGGAAGAGAGAAGACAACCTGGACAGCTAATTTCTGCCGGGTTGTCTGCAAAAAACTCATCCAAGCACAATACCAGTAACCACAACTCTAATTTTCTCTTCATCAAGAGTCCGACACCTTCCCCTCCTTCTACAACTGACCATCATGGTGCCTGCTTGTAGACTTCGCAAAAATTAAGGACACCACAAAATAAACATTCCATACCAAATTTATATATGAAATCATGCTGTATTACAGACAAAAGTCAACTAATCACCCTTGTGCAGTTCCTTAGAACTTGTCTTTTCTGTTCCTTTGCCTGGTCTAATGCTCCTACACAGTGCTACCCCAGTAGTTGCAGTATGGATGGTGGAAGGTTGTTGACTTTCAGTGGGAGAGACTGCAGGTGGCTTTGCAGAACGACCTTAGGCAGCTGTCGTTCTAGAAGGCCTGGCTGTGGATTGCATGATCCCGGCGTGGGCGACACAAGTCTGGGCTGGTTGGCTGACCGGGATCAGTACAGGCACTGGTGGAGTAGCAGGGGCAGGAGGATGAATGCTGTCACCCTGAAAGCGGATTCCTGCTCTGTGGAGCTACAGCCCTCCCATGGGCCATGCCTCAGTAATCCTAACAATCTGTTGAAGGACAGATTGCTGGCCTGCTGTGACACACTGCAAGTCTCTTTGAGCATTGTAATCCACAGCCATGAAGGCAGCAGCCTGAGCTTCCACTGCAGCACTCAGACATTGGGTGGCTACTGTTTGTTCTGCAATAGAAGTTGTGATATCGACCATCAGATGCTGCTTGTCTGTGAGGAGTAGATGGCAAAATGTTGTGGCCATTATGTTGGGTGATTCCAGTAGAACTGAATTTGGCTGTTGAGCAATTGGCTTGGAGATGCTTGGTTCTCCAGGATAGCTGAAGAAGTTGTCCTGTTTCCTTTTTGACTGTGGCTTTGTTGACTTGTGACTTGCCTCCAGCACAAAGAGAGAGACTTTTATGTCTAAGATGCAGGGATGTCTATTTGCTATTCTTCTGCTGTGACCTTTACAACACACACTAGTGCACCAGACCTAGAACACAATAGCACACAGATGAGGTTTGGAACTGGCTTTTTAACCCATTCCCTTGTGTATTCCTGCAATGGAAAAACAAACATGTCTTATGCCCAGAATCTGTTCTCTTTCAACTCAGATCATGTCCATATTCTGAGAGATAACTCAACAGGAGATGGTTTCTGCTGAGGTGGTAATCAGTCTCCATTGTCTCTGCAATCACAGGAGATTAGAGTTCAGCCTGTTGAATTGTATCTCTCCTTCCAAGTGTCTGTCTGAAGTGGGCCTTGATACCAGGGCCTCTCTGGACTAGTCAGTCAAGAATAATCCACATAGGAATTTTCCAGAAAATGGTTACTTAACAGTCTCGGCCAGCTTTTGCTTGTATGCCTTGTTTTAAAACAAACGTGTCTCCCTCAAAGAAGTTCAATATGCCTGTAAGTAATTTGGGCTGTGATCCACTGTCATGACACCGTGTCTTAGTTGTAGCAAGTCCCATTCCCCTATCACCCCTATGCTCACTGACCTACATTGGCTCTCAGTCAAGCAACGTCTTGACTTTAAAATTCTCATCCTTATTTTTAAATCTCTCCACGGCCGCATCCCTCCTGTCCTCTGTAATTTCCTCTAGCCCGACAATCCTCTGAGATATCTGCTCCCCCCTAATGTTGTTCTCTTGAGCATCCCTGATTTTAATCGCTGCACCATTGGTGGCTGTGCCTTCTGTTGCCTAGGCCCCAAGCCCTGGTATTCCCTCCCTGCACCTCCCCGCCTCGCTACCTCATTTCCTTTTTTAAGACATTCCTTAAGCCCTGCCTCGTTGTCCAAGCTTTTGGTCATCTGATCTAATATCCCTTTATGTGGCTCGGTCTCATATTTTGTTTTATAATTCTCCTGTGAAGCATCTTGGCATGTTTCATTATGTTAGAGGCGCTATACAAATATAACTCATTGCACTTGCTCCTTGGCATTGACCGCACCCTGTCAAACAGGTTTCCCAATGCACCAAGCATTTTGTCCTGCAATCTCACTAGCATTCTTCTGCAGGCTGCAACAACAAAGTTCTCCTCTGAGTCCCCTGCAGTGGAACCCATGGGCAGGATTTTCCGGATATCAGCATTTCCCTGCCAATGTTGACTGTCCACAGCCATTTAACACTCAGCAGAGCTTATAAGGGAGGGTGTCCTGCCTCTGAGATCTGCCGGCCAATCTGATTGGGGTGGGGTGGGGGGAGGTGGAGGTAGTAAGAGGTGCGTGCTTGTACCATCCGCAGCTTGTAAATTAGAAGACGGTGGGATGAGGAGAACATGGGATGTGGGGAGGAGGAGTATGTATGCAGATATACCTTTAATGTTTTCAGCCCCGCCCCTGGCCACAATCACAGCAACAGCCATTCCAATAAAGGCCATGACTGCCTCTTCCCTGGAGGTCAGGATGTACAGGTAGGCCTGTCCTAATCTCGTTTAGCTTCTGCCGCCTCCTTGTTTGCTACCTCGTCCTCCAAGATCATGTCAATCGAGCATCATCTCATATGCTTGCATGGTGAGATTGTCATGGTTGAATATCTGGCAGTTTGTGCAAGCTGTGGCTGTGAGGGAAGGAGAAAAATTAAAAAGTGGGCTACATTGAAGTTTTTCATGCAAAGTAACAAGGTGGGTAACTGAAAGTTTATGCCATGTTCCTCAGAAACCCCATTCTTTTCGTAATCTGGATAATGCTTCCCCATCAGCAACCCTCTCACAATTCTCTACAGGATATAAGAAAAGCCCAGTTGTCTGATGGATCCTTTCTCCTTACTGCTCGCCTCCAATGCCTCTCGCTTTGCTGCAACCTTTCTTCCCTTGGTACAGCAACACTGCTCTGAACTTTAGTCTCTTGTAACTTTACAGCTCCAAACAGATTCCTGTACATTTTCCTCTCCTGCTTTTCTTACCATATTGAAATCAAGATTCAAATATTTAGGGAAAGGATGACTGAGGAAGATAAGTACTTCTGAATGAAATTCAACTTGGCTGGGGATACAAAGCAGGCGGTATCACACCTGCCGCCTCTTATATGTAGTGCCCAATATTTGGTTCCCTTGACTTCAGTGAATATCCAGCATGCATAGTTTGGACAGCAGATGCAAATTGCCCATTTTGCGACCCCACTCAAATGGGATTTTACTCTCCTCGAGTTTTGAGACCCTGGGGAAGATTGGCCTCTTGTCTAACCTTCTGAAGGTCTTCAGTTGGCTAGGGAACTTTGTCATTGGGCAGTTTCCATATAGTTAAAAGATGAACTCCGCTGACAGAAAATTGGGTGTTTGTCAACTACCAGCCTTTAAAGCTACAGGAGTTATCTATGCACCGAATTACCGAGTGAAGGAGGAAATGAAAATATCCTGTTGCTAACTTAGGATTAACCCTGCAGTAGGTGGGGGATAATTCTGCCTGAAGAGTGTAGGGTATCCTAGAGAGAAGTGATCTAACATCTTATACCCTAGACAAGATCCGTCTCCATTTGTAAAGTGTAATTGCTCATCTTTGTTAAATTGAAATTTATTTGCATATTTAGAATGTATGTTGAGGATCTAAACATATATTGACTGGGGGTGGGGCATTGATGCTAAACTGGAAGATAATCTCACCACTGGTACTTCTAAGAACACTCAAAGTTTAACTCAAATGCAGCTGCCAGATTTGATTGACAGGCAGCATTGGAACTTGACCCTCAGGCTTGTGGCGCTGTCCTGCTAGGCACTGTACTTCACTCTTTTGAACCTGCTTCAGACTTCTTGCATTATAACGTACTTGTTACCCTCAGAACTCAACTCTTAAGTGACACACATCTCAGCTCATCCATTCAGAAATAACCGATTGTCCTCCCATGACAACACACAACTTCTCGCTAAAGGATTCCAGCCTCTGCGATGAAAGTCAAAGTCCACATTGTTGATTACTTCTTTGTTCGCTTGGCTCCGTGAAAGCACTGTTGCTTCTGACCCTAACATTTATAGATTCAAGCTTCAATCCAGAGCTTGAGCACAAAATCTAAACTTACACTTGGATGCATTGTGCAGTATTGAGGGAATTCTGTATTGTCAGAGATGCAGTCTTTCATATGAATGTTAAATTTAGGGACTATCTGCCTGATTAGGTGGACGTAAAAGATCCCATGGCACTTTTTTGAAGAAAGATAGGGAATTGCCCTGCTCTGCTAGTCAATATTTATCCCTTAATCAACTCTATCAAAACAGATTATTTTTTTTGTTTGTTCATTCATTAATTTGCTGTTTGTGGCTCTACCATTCAACATGATCATGGCTGACCTTGGGCTTCAACTCCAATTTCCCACCCATTCCCCATATCTCTTGATTCCCTGAGAGATCAAAAATCTGTCTATCCCAGCCTTAAATGTATTCAACGATAGTGCATCCACAGTCCTCTGGATTGAGAATTCAAAAGGTTCAGAACCCTTTGAGTGAAGTAACTTCTCCTCATCTCAGTAACATATGATCATCCCCTTATCCTGAGACTGTGACCCCCATGTTTTAGATTCCCTGAATTGGCTGCTGTGCCTGCCTACAAAACAACAATGATTACATTTTGAAAAGTCATTCATTGGCTGTAGGCTATTGGCTAAAGCATTATATAAATATAAGTTTTTTCTTTTGTAAGAAGAACTTTCTAACATCAGTCTTAAAGTGTGTTAGGACCAGATGAGAAAGTGTGAACTGGCTTCCCTCTATTCAACCTGCTCGGTTGGCCACAACAAAGGTTCAAGTTTCTTTTTTACAAGAATACGCCTTTTCCATATCAGAACGTATTTAACTATTTAAGCTCTGAGCAATAAGAAACCAATGAAGCAGGGTTTTCTTGAGTCAAGGAAAGAGCAAATTTATTAACCACTAGACCTGAGAAAAATAATGAAAATGCAATGTCAAGCATTTGGCCCCCATGCAGTCATTCAGGCCCATAAGTACACACACACACACACACACACACACACACACACACACACACACACACACACATACACGGGGAGCTAGAGTCCAATGAAGAAAAGGTAAAAGAATATATGGCTAAGTGTCCTTTGATTGTCCTTGTCCTTGAGGTGTACATTTTAAAGGCTGTGGCCGATTTGGGTTAGCTGGTTTCTTGGATGTGGTCAGATGCAGAAGATGTTGCAATTATTATGAAATCTCAGTTTGCTGGTAGATTTCTGGTAGAGCTGGCTTCTCGAACACTGGTGACATGTTTATTCCGAAAGAGGGAGAGGGAGAGAGAGCAGTCTTCAGCCTGTTTCCTCTGCTGAAGACTTTCTTGACACCTCCTGTGCCACTTGCAATCTCTCTCTAGTGGCTGGGAAGCTTTGCCTTGGAATACTTCACCCATTGTTTATTTCGAAGGGGTTTGGGTGTGCCTGTCTGTGGCAGCCATTGTTTCATTATCCAGCACTTTGCATTTTTAATGTCCTTTCCTTGGACAGTTGTGAGTTCTAATGAGTGTTTGTTTCGTCATCTTCACCTTGGAACATGGTCTTGCGTTTTTAAACAGTTTGCTCTATCTCAGTTCAAATTGCAAAATTTCCAGCAAGTCGTAAGTTGAAAAATCATATTTCACAAAATAAAGGAGCATAGCCTTGTGACAATGTCCCTCAAATCAGTTTGAACCTGCATCCCTTTGTACAACTGTCAGAATTTAATTTATCATTTCAATTCTCGTTTTTGTTGCTCATTTTTTGCCCCTCTCTTCCTCTTCAGAGAAGGTTCCATCAGCGGAATACACTAACCCCATTAGATGGGATGCAGAGGACCAGTGCCTTAAAAATGAAGGAGCGCTGCGCTGTAATACTCAGGGGAACCTTCCCAGGAAGATGGGGACCTGAGATGCTGAAAGGCAGGCTCGACAATCAAACAAGATGCAAAAAAACTCTGGGACAACTCTGTCCTCACACAGCAATGAACCGGCAACAACAGAGAAAGTGCAGCTGCTCTGGGGCCTTTTATCTCACCCGTGGATGAGGAAATGATCAAAACGTGATTTCCGTCACCCATTCTGCTCACACGATGAGCTAAAAATGATACAGGCAATATAAAATCGTGGTCAATAGACTTTTTAATGACCTTAATTGGCCCTTTAATCATCAGCGGGCGCTGCTCCAACTCCCATGCATGCCTGCCGACCTCAGTATTGCACATGCGTGTGATGACGTCGGGATGCACACCCAATGTCATTTCGCACAATTTTACGTGCGTTTGGGTCAGGCGCGCGCAAGATTCAGGCCCATTTTTTCTAAATGGTGAGAGATGACAGAGCTCTGAGATGCAGAGAGATCTGGGCGTCCTAGTGCATGAGTTGCAAAAGGTTAGTACGCAGCTACAGCAAGTAATTAGGAAAGCTAAGAGCATGTTATTGTTTATTGCGAGCGGAATTGAATATAAAGTAGGGAGGCTATGCTTCAGTTACACAGGGCATTGGTGAGACCACTCCTGGAGTACTGTGTACAGTATTGGTCTCCTTATTTAAGGAATTATGCAAATGCATTGGAAGCAGTTCAGAGAAGGTTTACTAGACCAATACCTTGTTTTTCATTCATGGGACATGGGTTTCGCTGGCTAGGCCAACATTTATTGCCCTTTCCTAGTTGCCCTTAAGAAGGTGGTGGTGAGCTGCCTTTTGTACCGCTGCAGTCCATGTGGTGTGGGTACACCCACAGTGCTGTTAGGAAGAAGTTCCACAGTTTTGACCCAGCGACCGTGAAGGAACGGCGATATATTTCCAAGTCAGGATGGTGAGTGACTTGGAGGGGAACCTCCAAGGTGGTGGTGTTCCCATGCATCTGCAGCCCTTGTCATTCTAGGTGTTAGTGGCAGTGGGTTTGCAAGTGTCTGCCTAAGGAGCCTTGGTGAATTCCTGCAGTGCATCTTGTAGATGGTACACACTGCTGCCACAGTGCGTCAGGCATCAAGCGGGCTGCTTTGTCTTGGATGGTATCTTCTTGAGTGTTGTGGGAGCTGCACTCATCCAGGCAAGTGTTAAGTATTCTATCACACTCCTAACTTGTGCCTTGTAGATGGTGGACAGGCTTTGGGGAGTCAGGAAGTGAGTTACTTGTTGCAGGATTCCTAGCCTCTGACCTGCTCTCATAGCCACGGTTTTTATTGGGCTAATCCAGTTCAGCTTCTGGTCAATGTCAACCCCCAGGGTGTTGATAGTGGGGTATTCAGTGATGGTAATGCCATTGAACATCAAGGGGCGATGGTTGGATTCTCTCTTATTGGAGATGGTCAGTGCCTGGCACTTGTGTGGCATGAATGTTACTTGCCATCTGTCAGCCAGCCCAAGCCTGGATATTGTCCAGGTCTTGCTGCATTTGGACATGGACTGTTTCAGTATCTGAGGAGTCGTGAATGATGCTGAACATTGTGCAATCATCAGAGAACATCCCCACTTCTGACCTTATGATGGAAGGAAGGTCATTGATGAAGCAGCTGAAGATGGTTATGCCAAGGACATTACCCTGAGAAACTCCTGCAGTAATGTCTTGGAGCTGAGATGACTGACCTCCAACAACCACAACCATTTTCCTTTATGCTAGGCATGACTCCAAACAGTGGAGAATTTTCCCCCTGATTCCCATTAACTCCAGTTTTGTTAGGGCTCCTTGATGCCACACTCAGTCAAATGCGGCTTAGATGTCAAGGGCAGTCACTCTCACCTCGCCTCGGGAGTTCAGCTCTTTAGTCCATGTTTGAACCATGGCTGCAATGAGGTCAGGAGCTGAACTGCCCTGGTGGAACCCAAACTGGGCGCCAGTGAGCAGGTTTTTGCTAGGCAAGTGCTGCTTGATAGCACCGTTGATGACCCCTTTCATTATTTTACTGATGATTGAGAGTAGACTGATGGGGCGGTAATTGGCCGGATTGGATTTGTCCTGCTTTTTGTGTACAGTACATACCTGGGCAATTTTCCACATAGCCGGGTAGATGCCAGTGTTGTAGCTGTACTGGAACAGCTTGGCTAGGGGCACAGCAAGTTCTGGAGCACAAGTCTTCAGCACTATTGCCAGAATATTGTCAGGGCCCATAGCCTTGCAATATCCAGTGCCTCCAACCATTTCTTGATATCACGTGGAGTGAATTAAATTAGCTGAAGACAGGCATCTGTGATGCTGGGGACCTCTGGAGGAAGCCGAGATGGATCATCCACTCAGCACTTCTGGCTGAAGATTATTACAAGTGCTTCATCCTTATCTTTTGCACTGATGTGCTGGCCTCCCCCATCATTGAGGATGGGAATATTTGTGGAGCCTCCTCCTCCAGTAAGTTGTTTAATTGTCCACCACCATTCACGACTGGATGTGGCAGGACTGCTGAGCTTAGATCTGATCCGTTGGTTGTGGGATGGTTTAGCTCTACCTATCACTTGGCACTTAGGCTCTTTGACATGCAAATAGTCCTGTGTTATAGCTTCACCAGGTTGACACCTCATTTTTAGGTATGCCTGATGCTGCTCCTGGCATGTCCTCCTGAACTCTTTATTGAACCAGGGTTGATCCCATGACTTGATGGTAATCGTAGAATGTGGGAAACGCCGGGCAATGAGGTTACAGATTGTGTTTGAGTACAATTCTGCTGCTGCTGATGGCCCACAGTGCCTCATGGTGCCTAGCCTTGAGGCCTGTTCGAAATCTACACCATTTAGCACGGTGGTAGTGCCACACAACACGATGGACGGTATTCTCAATGTAAAGGACTGTGCGGTGGTCACTCCTAATGATATTGTCATGGACAGATGCATCTGCGGCAGGCTATTTGGTGAGGATGAGGTCAAGTATCTTTTTCCCTCCTGTTGGTTCCCTCACCACCTGCTGCAGACCCAGTCTAGCAGCTATGTGCTTTAGTATTTGGCCAGCTCAGTCAGTAATGGTGCTACTGAGCCACTCTTGATGTTGGACATAAAAGTCCCCCACCCAGAGTTCATTCTGCACCCTTGCTACCCTCAGTGCTTCCTCCAAGTGGTGTTCAACATGGAGGAGTACTGATTCACCAGCTGAGGGAGGGTGGAATGTGGTAATCAGCAGGAGGTTTCCATGCCCATGTCTGACCTGATGCCAAGAGACTTCATGGGGTCCAGAGTTGATGCTGAGGACTCTCAGGGTAACTCCCTCCTGATTGTATACCACTGTACCACCAGCTCTGCTGGATCTGTCCTGCCGGGGGACAGATCATATCCAGGGATGGTGTCTGGGATATTATCTATATGATATGATTCCCTGAGGATGACTTTGTCAGGCTATTGCTTGACTAGTCTGTGAGATAGCTCTCCCAATTTTGGAACTAGCTTCTAGATATTAGTAAGGAGAACTTCGCAGGTTCGACAGGGCTGAGTTTAACATTGTTGTTTCCGGTGCCTAGGTCGATGCCTCTTAGCCTGTCCGGTTTCATTCCTTTTTTGAGACTTTGTAGTGGATTGATTCAACTGAGTGCCTTGCTAGGCTATTTCAGAGGGCATTTAAGAGTCACCCACATTGCTGTGGGTCTGGAGTCACATGTGAGCCAGACCAGGTAAGGATGGCAGACTTCCTTCCCTAAAGGATAACAATACCTGGAATGGGTAGCTTGTTTTATGAGGAAAGGTTGGACAGGCTAGGCTATCAACCACTGGAGTTTAGAAGAGTAAAGGGTGACTTGATTGAAATGTATAAGATCCTGAGGGGTCTTGACAGGATAGACGTGGAGAGGATGTTTCCTCTTGTGGGAGAATCTAGAACTAGGCGTCACTTTTAAAAATAAGGGGTTGCCCATTTAAGACAGAGATGAGGAAGAATTTTTTCTCTCAGAGAGTCGTGAGTCTTTGGAACTCTCTTCCACAAAAGGCGGTGGAAGCAGAGTCTTTGAATATTTTTAAGGCAGAGGTAGATAGATTCTTGATAAGCAAGGGGGTAGGCAAGAATGTGGAGCTGAGGTTAAAATGAGATCAGCCATGCTCTTATTGAATGGCAGATTAGGCTCGAGGGGCCGAGTGGCCTCCTCCTGCTCCTAATTTGTATGTTTGCATGTTTGTTACATATGTTTGTATTACCTCCCAGGTGTTTCGTTCAAGTGTGTGAAGCCTGAAGTTCTCAAATCCAGCACTGAACATAAGTTTAAGAGTAACCTAAATTAGTAAATTGTAAAAATGTCTAATCACTGTTGGCTATATTAAATATAATCCTTTTAACATAACAGTTATAAATATCCTAGCAAATTAGTCTTAATATTAAAAATCCTGGCAGAACAGAAAAAAAAGACAAATAAGGAGTTAAGAAAGATCTTTAATTAAAGGTACTATAGGCATATGGCTTAGATCAGTTAATTTAATAAATAATCTGTGCTCCAGGAGGCGGATAAATTCTAAAGAGATGATCAGTAGGCTTATACTTGCAATGGCGGTTGTAGAAGTGGGCATTGTTCTGGATTAGAGTGGTGATTATATTGATGGTGACTGACACAGGTTCCCTGCCTTTTTGTTGACCTGGTGATTCAATTTAGATTCAATTGTGGCTTTCAGAAGAGAATTAGATCTTTATCTGAAGAAGAAAACTTTGCAGGGCTAAGAAGTAAAGGTGGGAGAGTGGCATTAGGTGAATTTGCAGACAACTGGCACAGACACAAAGGGCTGAATGTTTCCCTTCTCTGCTGTATACATTCTATGAACCTATGGTGTCAGTTTGGCCCAGTTGGTAATACTCTTACCCTGAGACAGAAGGTTTGAGTTCAAGCATAACTCCATGATTTGAGCAAATAGTCTCAGCTGGCCTTTCAGCATGGCACCACACTGTGGAAGATGTTTTCTCTTGGATGAAATGTTAAACTAGCTACCTGAGACTCTAGATGTAAAAGATCTCATAGCTCTATTTGAAGAAATGCAGGGACTTCTGCTATGTTCAGACCACTATTCCATTCTGAACAAAAACAGATTAGTCTATTGATCTTGGCTGGTCTTTGTGGGACCATCCTCTGTGCAGATTGGCCATTGTGTTTACCCACATAATAACAGTGACTGTAATATATTTGGATGTGATGCACTTTTGGGATATCCTCAGGAACATACTACGAGTGCAACTTTTAAAAATTATGACTGAAAACCCATCTACTAATAGTAACACCAGTTGTGAAATAATTCATTTTTTATTAATTAAGAAAATGCCATTATAGAGCACAGGATTGCTTGTCTTTTCTAAAATCTGTAATTCGAGTATCTACCTTCTAACTATCTCTCTCTTAGTCGCTTGGCAGTATAGAACTTGAGTATTACTGAACAAAGAGTTATGTTGTCAAAGCTTTTCATCTTGTACTCATCAGGGCAGATTCACAACAGAACAACAATTGATACTGCTTGAGAAGAGGGTGCTGATTGGTTGACAGTTGAAGTCTGACTGGTAGAGGTGTTGCCATGGGGAATGCACCAGGGAACAGTTAACTGCCAAACCTTGTTTAAATTCAAACCAGCAAGTCGACTTTGATAGGTCAAGGCCTTGCCATAGGGGATGAATGAGCCAGGAAACGGCTTTTGTTTAGTTGAAAAAGGCACAATGCATGGACATGTTCTTTTTGTTTGCAAAGGACAGGGCCTCGTGTGTGAATATATGTAGCTTCTAGTATGTGTAGTTAAGCCACATTGCGAGCCTGACTGATAATCCTAAATTGGTTGTCAGTGTAATTCTTAGCGCAACCAGGATTGTTTAGCAAGTGTTGGACATTATGTCCTGAGTTTTGCAAGCACGGGCTGGTTGAACACAGTCGGTACTTTGCCTGTTGCGCACAGCCGAAGGGACAAGCTGTTTGATATGATCCACCAGTTGTTGGGAGGTACGGCCTACATACCTGGCATCACACCAGCATTGAAGTTCATATACCACATAACTCATTTGTGCAATTGGCAGAACATCTTTTTTGCTTGATGGCAGGGTCCAGTTAGTGGTGAATACCGCTCGTGTTGTGACTGCGTAGTAGTAGCATGAAGTGGTTAGCTTTGCCTGTTACCCAAATTTTTGAGACTCAAATTGCGCTCAAATTCACCTTTGAAATAGAGCAATCACATGAGCTCCCTTTCCTTGATGTGCTAGTTGAGAAATCTGCTACTGCTCTACTACTACTCTCTACTGCAAGCCTATCTTCACTGGTCAATATATGCATTGGGGTCCCTATAGTTTTACAAGCTATAAGATTGACCACATTGGCAACCTCATAAATAGGGCCTGAGTCATTTGCTTACTATACAAGCTTGATGCTGATGTACGGCGCATCAACGCTACCCAGCAGGATAATGGCTACCCCAATCAGACCATTGCTCGCTTTATATCACACAAACTCATGAATGGGCCTAGGGCCACCACTTTTGGTCCTGAAAAGTGCCCAGTCTACCTCAGATTACCCTGGCAGGGTAAGGTGTCTCAAAAAGGTGTCACGGTGGGTAAAGAGTAGTGGCAGAGAATTATATAGGGCAGTGTGTGTTGTGGGCACCAGGTGGGGGACTGGCAGCCTACAGCTACTCCCAGACAGTCTTTGACTTGCGAGTGCATTTCTATTAGCACCTGTTGAGGGAATAGATACATTAGCATTGCAGATGTAGTCCTTACGTCAAAACTTAGTTCTGAAGAAGGGTCTATATATAAATCCTAATTCAACAACAGTAGAAACCACCAGTATTTAAACAGTGTCATTTGCTAAGGAAAGGACATGGTTTGAAGTCATGTATCATTTAAAGCCTCCCACCATGTTATGACCCTTCTGTTAATGAGCTGTCACTACCCAGTACTGTGCTTGCTGGATCATTTTTTCAAATTTTCCTCTCAATGTCCCCAAGTCTAATAATGGACAATTGGCGTTAGCTATAATGTCAGATTGCCTCAGTTATTGGCACCCTCATCAATGAGTCAGATGGTCCCCATAACGAGGTTCGAGCACATAATTTGGATTGACACTTCTGTGAAGTACTGATGTAATGTTGTAGGGTTGAAGGTTTTGATCTGTATATATACGCATAAAGATGAGTAAACATAGACTGCCAGCCCCATTGATGCCCATTCTATTTACCAAACTGTGCATCCTTGTGTACCACTCTCCTTGGGGAAAGGGGAAAGTTCGGGGTTAAGAACAACAGAGGAAATAAACACTGTGGCCTTCATTCTTGGGAAATTCATATCTTGACTTTCCTAGCTAATCAATTAAGCTCCAAGAGGCCATGGTTATTCATGACACTCCAAATTCCTTTGAAACATAGAAATATACATGGCTGGAAATGATCATCTCTTTCCATTGGAACTGTCTCAAACGGCAAATTTCACACCCTGCTTTACCACTGATACCCTTGAGTAGCTCTTGATATGCTAAACTATAATCCTCATCCTGTCCTTCTGGCACAGATTAAAGATTTCAGACTTAATGGAGAGCTGGAAGTTCTCCTGGTTCCTGTCCCTCAATGAATGTCATTGGAGATCAGATTGATCACTTTTCTGATTACTGTTTCTAGGAGACAGAATGGATGTTGCATTTATCTTCATAATAATAGTGACTGCATTTGAAAAAATCTAATTCATTGCTCTGGGCACTTTGAAATGTTTCAGCATGTTATAATTATTATTGCTAATGAATACACAGCTGGGTCTGATTATAGAATTTCAGTGGACCAAGTATTTCATCTTGTACAGAATTACCAATATAGGTGTAATCATCATTTAATTATAAAATATTACTCAATTTATTGATAATAATGGCACTCCCAGCATAAGCTACCTGCAATCGTTGTAATGTTCATAATTTGCATTATAATTCTAAAAAATGGTTCCATTACAGAATAAGTAACTTAATTCTACAAATATCCTGATGCACCCATAATTTGTACTATCAAGCTATTAGCATTCAACTCTCGATACAAGTTTGAGTAGTGATCATTGGTTGTGAACACTGACCTTTTGCTTTAACACAAGGGCTTTCTGATCTTTTACTCTGACTTTAGTTCTTCCTTGATAGCTTTGACCTTTGGCATTCAAAGCAAACTCTTGGTTGGTCAGGAAACCCTTGCACTTCAGAATCTGTAAGAGATAAATTGGAAATAATTTGATTGGCTGTGACTGAGAGCACAGAGTTTGGAAGGAGCTCTATTGACCTGAAGTATCCCTCTTGTTCGTGTCTGTAAGCGATAAGAATGTAATCACTCTGTTTGCTCCAGTTAATTTTCATCAGTGCCTTATCTACTCAAACAATTTCACAAATGCTTTGATAGTTCCAACACACAGTGCAATGTCTTTAACTTGTTCAGTTGATATGGCCTCTCATATTATTAGTGTTGGTAAATGTGTTATTGCATTATGAATCTTCATTGGTTTGCATAGCATTCAGAGAAATAAAGACCAGTTAAAACAATAGATACATACCATACATCAGGCAATATATTCATTGAGAAAATCATCCTATTTGGTTCGCAGGTCTTAGATTGAAATCTTGTGTCCATTCTCCTTGCGGAATATTTTATCTCAATGTAATTTGCAGTACCAACATTTGAGAGTAAGTTTTCACAAGATATATATTTTATATTTAAAATTCTAAATGCTGTTAAGATTGTACCCTCTATTCTTGTAATTGTATCAATGATACTCCTCCATAATTCTACCAGGGAAATATACATTCTGAGATCAGATTGGGGGTGGAAAATTTGAAATTCCAAAGTATGGGAAGAAATGATTGATCATGGATTGAAATGCCTTTGGATGAGTTGCAAGAATGAGTTATACTTGGGTTAGTAGTAATTATCACTTCAGAGCTGCTGAACCTAAGATGGAAGGCAACAGGAGCAATTGGATGAACAAGACCCGGACTAGTTATGGCCAATGGAACATGCAGGGCAGAACTTTACTTCCCGTAGGCATGTGCCCAAACCAATTGGGCGTAAAATTGCGCGCAATGATGTCGGGCGAGCGTCCTGACATCACCGTGCACTCATGCAATATTTTGCTTGGCGGGCGCGCACGGGTGCTGGAGTGGCGCCCGCCATTAAGTAAGCGGTCACCTAAGGCCCTTAGCAATCCAATTGATTGTGACTTTTTTCTAGCCTATGCAATTTCCAGCTCTTCGCAAGGGCAAAACAGGTAGGCGGGCAGCCGACATTTTCACAAACCTCCTCCAAGGGCGGGGTAAAAAGGGTCAGCAGCGTTGCCAGTATTAGTGAGGAGTTTTGGAGATAGTTTGCTGCTGGTTGCTTTTTGGTACTTGGCAACTTATTCTGTGTTGGGGGCTTCATTCTTAGCATTTCCAGGCTTCATTTCAGGGCTCATTGGTGTCTGCAAGGCCTCGGAGGATTCAGATGGTATGGACCCTTCCAGGTATCAGGCAGCCTTCCCTTACCCTGGTAATGGGGATTGTGGTCTCCTCTGGAGGCACCTCCTCTGAGAAGGAAGAGAAGGGCAGAAGGGAGAGAAGGCCAGGTGTCCCAATAGCAACTTCCAGGGGAGGGACCTGTGGGAGGAGAGGTGCAGGCACAAGGGGCATAGGGCCAGCAGGTAGTCCAAGGTGGAAGGAGCTGCAGAAGATGCCATTATCCTGCTGCCAGGGTTTGCAGGCGGTGATGCAGCTACCTCAATATGTCTGACGTGCAATGCCGAAGGAGGCTCTGCCTCTCAAGGGAGGTGGTGACCTCCATTTGCCAGATGATTGGGCCTGAGATCATCTCCGATTCTGTGGGCGGACACCCCATGCCAGTGGCTCTGAAGGTCACAGTGGCCCTCAACTTCTATGCCTCTAGCTCTTTCCAGGGGTCAGTGAGGGATCTGTGTGTAGTCTCCCAATCAGCTGTCCACAGTTGCGTAAAGCTGTGACAGAAGCTCTGTTCAGGTGAGTATTGACCTTTACTCTTTACCGTACAGGGGAGGCCAGCCAGGCAGAGCGAGACAGAGGCTTGGCAGCGATTGCTGGGTTCACCCACATCCAGGGTGCCATTGACTGCACATATGTGGCCACCAAGGCGCCAGCAGATCAGCCGGGTGCCTTCGTCAAATGGAAGGGATTCCACTCCATGAATGTGCAGATGGTATGTGACCACAGGATGCAGATTCTGCAAGTCTGTGCAAGGTACCCAGGCAGCTCCCCTAACGTTTACAAACTGAGACGCTCCCAGGAGCTGAGGCTCTTCAGTGCTTCAGCCCGACTGGATGGATGGCTGCTGGGTGACAAGAGCTATTCATTGAAGAAGTGGTTCATGATGCCTCTCTGCCACCCAAGAACAGAGGCAAAGAAATGTTATAATAGGAGTCATGCCTCCACAAGGGCGGTGGTAGAGAGGACCATAGGTCTTCTCAAGATGCGCATCCGATGCCTGAGCAGTTCAGGGGGAGAACTACAATACCCCCCCGCCAGAGCGGGTGTCACTGATTATGGTTGCATGCCGTGCTCTCCATGATCTGGCACTGACAAGGTGGGGATTCACTGGAGGAAGAGGATCTTGACGCAGCTGCACAGGCCACAAAGGATCTCCACCAGATCCTCCCACGCCTCTAACTGGACATCCAGCATCTGCCGCCTAATGGACAACTTCAGAGGCTCATCATCGGCCTTCGACTGAGCATCATCCTGGCCCCTAGCAGTCCACCAACTGCCGGTGCCCTGGGCACTCTATGCCTTGTTTGCACCTCAAGTGATTGTGAAGTGCCCTCACCAATGTGCACCGAGATACTGGCCACTGCTCTAATGCCCACCGAGGTGTTGGTATTTCACTGGTGCCTGCTTCAGGGAGTGGGTGTGATGCATATGCAAATGACGCCTGGTGCCGCAAGGCACTCAGTTCAAGCAGCCAGGGCTCATCCCCTTGGCCAGCTCCGGAGTCACTGACAGTTGGCACTCAGACTCCAGCATCCTGAGGTCCATGATGGGGGGATGGCCAGCCAACACATCTGCACACTGCCATGCCAACATGGTAATCGCCCTTCCTGAGCACAGCAAGTCATTGAAGCACTTCCGGCACTGCATCCAGGAGCGCCGCACCACGTCACGGCTGCTGGCCAGCGCTGCCACCTCCTCCCATACCGCGTTGGTGAGGTGCGGTGGCCTCCTCCTCCCATCCCTGGGAACACCTGGCAGCCCCCTCCTCCAACAGGGTGGCGAGGCACAATTCAGAGAAGTGGGGGGGGGCCGAGTGCCCACCCGACCTGCCCTCCGGCCTGCCATGTCCAGCTGCACTTGGGTCCCTAGTGCCGGTTTGGGGGATGCCCTCCATGGCAGCCTTCCAGGGGCTGCCTGGGCCGCTTTTAAACCGGGCTGTAGGTTGCCATTGAACCCGGCAGCTGACAGGCCCCCACCCCCACTCGGCGCCTCCCGTCCAGTGCAGAGTGTGTTTCACGTTGGGTGGGCCTTAATTGGCCCACCATGAAATCACGGTCAGAGCCCAATCGCGGGCGGAGGCCCATTTCGTGGCTGCTCCTGGGTCTGCCTGCCGACGACCGGAAAATCCTGCCTGCAAATTTGAAAAGCTACCAATTGAAGCTGAAAATTAAAAAGGGAGAATATAACTCAGGAGCATGAGTGGGATTTGAAAATAGACCATCAAAATGACTTAATGCAGAACATAATAAGATGTTTTTAATTTTAATTGGACTTGAAGACAGGATAGGCTGAAAATTGGATTTTGCGTTTAAACAGGGTGTCAGTGAAACTTTAGTACCGTAAGTTGCTACTGATGGATTCTGTGACTGAAACAAACTGATGATGGAAAATAAGTTAGAAAATGGATCACCAATTGAGCCTCACACTGCAAAATGGCTGAATTTAGATTTAATTGCGGCTCCCCTTTATTACTATTAAGCATATTAATTCAACTCATTCATATTGTAGAATTGGATAGATTCTATCATGTCTACCAATAATTCAGTAACTCACTTAATAAAAGAATCTATACATTAAAATGGTACGCTTGCACATACTTCCTTTCCATCATGCTCCATTTTCTGTCTGTCACTGTCCCACTTCAATGTTCATCACACTTCATGTCACACTGTGCCCTATCAGTGTAACACTTAAGATTCATTCACTCACTGAAAAATTATGGGCAATCATAAACCAATAATGCACACAATTCAAGAGCTTTTCAACTTATCTATGAAAGTTAGAATTAAAATAGCCAATTAAAATTTACAAAACATTTTACCCAAAATCAAGTCAAAAATTACATATCCAAAGTCTGCTCAAACAGAGCAGTGGCCCAATCAAATCACTCAAACCACTCTTTGAAAAATCTTTCGGAGCCATTCACCTCAGTCAGACAACTAAAAGATCAAAATGAGGTTTGTAGAATAAAGAAGTACATATTTTACATGATTAAACTCATACAAAATTGCCTTTAGTGTGCTTAATGTGCTTACTTGAAGATCTTAGCCTCTTTGAAAAGTCTGGGCTTTCATTTGGCGTAGAATTTTACCCCGGTGTGGCAGGGGAGGGGCTGGAAAAGGTGGTGAGCCATTCAAAACTCCATTGACTTCGGTGGGCACAGAAGATCCCACTGGCAGGAGGGGCCGTAAAATTTCACCCATAGTATCCCCAAGGAAATCATTCCATCAATTAACGGGAGATGCCACAGACCATTCACCAGCATGTCTCAGTATTATCCTCAGTGAAGCGCAAGTATGTTTTCCCTTATAGTGCAAACAGATGTCTGTGTTTCCTTTCCAGTTTGCCCCAATGATGGGTAAACAATAATTTTTTTGAGTAAATCATTACATTTGTTCTCGACTTCTTAAAGAGAAGCTTAGTAGGCTAACTAGTCAGACATCAAAAATACTTTGAATTTATAGATATATTGGGAGTTTGAAAACAATGGAGTAGGCTTTTCTGTGCTGCAGACTTTAAAAAGACAATGAATACATATTTTTATAGCATATCTGATGGTCTCAGGACATTTCAAACACTTAATAACCAATTATTTTTTAAGGGTAATCACTGTGGTAATGTGGGGAAATGTGCATACAGCAAGTTACCACAAACAGTAATGGGATAATGACTCAATAATCTGTCTTTGGAATGTCTGATGGATGAATATTGGGCAGGACATTTGGGAGAACTCTCCTGCTCTTTTTCAAATAGTGCCATGTAAATCTTTTATGTCCAACTAAAAGCCCAGGCTTCCTCAGATCCCTGGAGAGGGAATTGAACCCAAAACCTTCTGGCTGGGATATTTGGGCCCCCTCATGGCTAAACCCATCGCGGGAGATTCGGCAGCCCAGCCAAAAGTCCATTGACTTTTGGCGGGACCAGACGATCCTGACGGCAGGCGGAGGTGGAAAAACCCTTGGCTTTGAATGAGCCTGCTGGTGCCCAATTGTTCTGGTGGAAGGCGGGTCCATGCTGAGTGCAGGGCACCATTAGCATTCAGTCAGCAGGTTGCAGGTGGCAATGAGCAATCCTGGACCTCCATCAGTTCCAGGTAACCCTGGGCAGCCTGTCAGCCTTTGATCCAGAAGAGGACACTCTGTGGAAGGATATGTCCATCTCGCCATGTGGGGGATGAGGCAGATGACTCTCTGACAGTGATGGTCCTGGCTGGTTTTATATAGCACTCCTGTTCCTACCAACCCCATTAAAATACTGTAGAACTTACCCTTGGGCTCATCTTTGGTTGGACTGACCTCTGTCTGGTTACTTTACATTTGAAATAACAAATGGCACCCTATGTACATGATAGGGCCCTAATTTACATCTTAAAAGGGCCTACTAACAGACTTAGAGAGATGCTCTGAAGCACAGTGGTAGGCCGAGGAAAGAATTATGACAGCCATAGCAACGTTAGGTATTAGGTATTTCCACCAGGTGAAAGGCCTCAGAATTCCTGCCAATAAACTTCAACAGAATATTTTAACTAACAGAATATTTTATTTTTCTGCGTCTTTGCTTATGCTATTTCTCAGCCTATTTATTTTTCCCAAATGGAAAGCCAACTTCCGTTGATCTCTGAAATCTTTTCAGATGAGTATTTCGGAAAGCCTGGCAACTATTTTTTTCAATACTTTCAGCTTGCAAATTTTATAATTAATTTAGCAAGCTGTGTAAGGCAGAATCTCATGCCCTTGTTGGTGGCGGTCTTGGGAGGCTGCGTACTTAGGTGGGATGGCTGTGTACCCGAACCCTGCTGCTTTCCCGCCTCCACCCGAATTAAGTTCTGGGCGAGAAGGCCCATGGTTGAACTTCCTGCCCCGCTGCCAATGGACGCCATCAAGTGACCAATTAATGACCACTTAAGGGCCTCATCCTGCTGCCACTGGTATTAACCCAGCTGCAGGTGGGTCTGTCGTCATGCGTGTGCATTACAGATAAAACTGTACCTGGTCAACTCTGGGGGAGTGGGAGGTGAGAGGAAAGGGGTCCCTCGATCAAAAGCACTCAGTGTCTGATTGAGGGACTGGACATTGGGAAGGGGGGGTGTCTGCTGGGGGCCACCTCCCTGCCTTTGCTGCCAACCTTCGGTACCCCTCTCCCTGCAAAACCCCTCCCTACGAACTGACCCTTCTTCAAAGCTGAGACAACAAAGTTCTGAAGAAGAGTTAAATTGCACTTGAAACGTTAACTCTGTTTCTCTCTCCACAGCTGCTGCCAGACCTGCTGAATTTTCCAAACCTGCTGAGTTTTCCAGCATTTTCTGTTTTTATTATAGGAAGAATTTAGAACCTGTACATACAGGTGACACTACAGAACCTTTTCCACTGGGGTTTGGAATAGCACATTCTCACCAATTATCTCATTCACCTACCACAGGAAGTGGCTGATCAACACACCAAAAGAATAATGATGCAACCATAAGATGATCCCTAAACAAGATAGAGGGATTCCTGTGCACCCTGCCTGATAAACTAAACCTATCCCTGCTCCTCCATGAACACCTTAATCCTGAAGAGCGTAACCCTATTAAGCTGGCCTGCATAAGTAGGTTGAGAGACTCGATTGTATCAATGTTTGCCCCTGTTCATACCAAATTAAAATGTGTAAAAAAAAGCAGCAAAGCAATGTTCAATTAAAAAACTCATCGAGTAAGTGGGCTTTATGAGAATCCAGTGGGCAAATTCTGTTCTTTTGCAGGAATTGGTTAAGCACTCATGAATACAAATTGATGAAGCCATGCCCTCAGGGTGACAGGCGGAGCGGCCAAAACGGATAATGCGTCAAAATGGCAGGAGTGTCAATCTGACATGCTTTGGTGTTAATTATTCACCTACATGACATAAATCTTCTCTAATCCCATCATTCCATTCCCCTTCTCCCCAGCAGTGTTGAGCAGTGAAAAACTTCCTTCAGTCAATTGTTCACCTTGAACGGTCTGTGAGGTTCATGTTTCTTGCTATTCACTTTGTTGTCTCGGAGATTTATTTTTTGATATATCAGCAGGACGCAGCTGTAAGATTGGGCAGGTGTCTCTGGGCACTGAACTTTCAGAAAGATATATTGGCCTTGGAGGGGCCACGGAGCAGATTCACCAGAATGTTACCAGGTCGTAAAGGGTTAAATTGTGAGGATCACTGGAAGCTGCTGAAGTAAAGGTATGTTTCCCTTTTTTTTTATCTATTTACCCGAATATGAAGCCAGGAGGAACAGAAGTGCTCCTTTAAACATCTAGACCTCTTCTCGTTCATTCTGTTTCCCCACAACCACCCCCCTGCAAAACCAAAAGCAGAAGTAAAGGACACCTGTCAGCTCACCCTCTGCCCCCTGCAGTTTGTCCTGCCTCCCTCCACTACCTGAGGGCCGTTGCTAACAGTGAGGCTTGGCCAACGGGCAAATTGCATCAGGGTGTCCAATGGGGGTCCGCAACTTGCCAGTTAACAGATGAGGCCCAGTGCCTGACCTGGCACAGCCCTTGCGCCAGTTGCGTGGACTGGCAAGCAGAGCAGTCGCCTCACTGGCTGTTTCAGGTACAAGTCCCATTCCTAGCCCCTGGTTCCTGAGTCTTGTATGTAACAATGCTGAAGACATTTTATTTTCCGGAGTTGTACTTAGGCCGTGGGCGTGTAATGTGATTTACTTCAAAAGTCTGAGGTCCCAGGCTTTCTCAATTCATCAGAGTTGTATTCAAATATCACAGGTTAATCTGTAGCCCTTCAGGCTTTTCTGAAATGACTGAGAAGGGATACACAGGTATCTGTGTCTGTGAAATTGTGCAACATAAATTTACCCTGATACAAAGTAATTTTATACTGAGTAAAGATTGTCATCCCAGGCTTCAGCTGTAGGTCTTTACTCTAGAATTTGATCTTCCCATTCTCTTCTCATCTGCTTTTCTTTGTTCCAGTTTTTTCCCCTCCTCCTTTGAAGCCACGACTATTATTTGGTGATGGTTCCATCATTGCCAATAGCAAGTATGATACCTCACCCAACTGGATCACACAACTTAGTGTAATAAACTTCCACACAGAACAGGAAGACCCCAAACACAATCACCCATCAAGTTAGCTGATCTCACTTGGGACAACTCCTGGGCCACGGTAGTTTTTAAAAATAGATTCATTCAAATGATACTAGCATCGCTGGATATACCAGCATTTATTTCACATCCCTAGTTGCTCTTGAGAATGGGGTGGTGGGCCTTGCCTTTGAACCACTGCAGTCTGTATGGTGAAGCTTCTCCCACCATTAGGTTGGGAGTTCCAGGAATTTGACCCTGCAATAATGAAGGAATGGTGATATATTTAGGTGGGGTAGTGAGCCTCAATGTTCCTGAGCTATTTACTGAGAAGCCAGTCAATGCTGATTGCTGCCCCATGACTCCTGCCACAGGGATATATGTATGTGCATATTTTGGGTGAGAAAGGAAGGAGTGTAATACCTTATAATGGAATACCACACACACACACGCACACACACACACACACACACACACACACACGCATACACACAGACACACACACACACACATGCATACACACACACATACACACACACACACACACAAACACACACACACACACACACACACACACACACACACACAGTGAATTGCCATGTGGGAAGGTAATAGAGGGCTGGGGCAATCTCAGTATAAGTCAGAAGAGGACCAGAAAAAGCTGGGGAGGTGGGTTTGGGGGTGGTGAGGGGAGGGGGAGGATGATGGCTGGGGTGGAGGGTGAAATAAACCAAAATAACCTCACTGGCTAGGCACACTTTGAAATGCACATTCAGAGTATCTAAAACCAGACAAATTGATTATACAGTTTTGCAAACTCCGTGTCTAATCCTATCAGGCAACCCAGAGTTCAGAATCACCTGCTGTCTCCACGCTGTGACCCCAGAGAGAAAGGAGAAAAATGTGAACCTGCTTGTGCTCGCACTAAAAAATCCTCACAATAGAAAAGTATGACCTTGTGCTCCCCTGCAAATCCTGAATTAATTAATCAGGGAAACCCTCATCTCCCGAGAATAAACAGATTTACTGTTTTGCAGAGAAACTGAAGGATTAGCAGAATCAGTAACTTCAGGACACTACAAGACAGTTTCATTTTTCACCTTCTGATGCACTCACTGATTAACTCTCAAAGGCATATTGCAGAGGTTTTAGCATAGATCGCAATAGGCTGCAGAACTTAACCCAGCGAGTTTTCCGTTTGTACCCACTCCCTGGAAAAACACCCATTCGCTTTTCACCTACATTTCGCCTGTAAAAATTTTGCCTTTTCAAAATAAAACGCACTTTTTTTAACCTTTCCAGTTTTCCTAGTTCTCCTACAGTTGCTTGTTTGTGTTGGATGTTTGGCTCCCTGGACTCCAGCTCCCCTGTGTACCGCCGACAGGTGATCCTTCTCGTGGGCACATTGACTGAGAATGCTTTCCCACATGAGCCATTGGATAGCGATCAGGAGTGCGCACCTTGAATAGTGTTGCCTTCTGCAGCTGATGGACAAGTGGTCAACTCCATATCTCCCTCGCCACAGAATAGACTGAGCCTTTCCAGTGTTGTTACCTAAGTTGGGAGGTAGCTGTAGAAAGTAGTTCATTCTAAATGCAGTACCTATCCAGTATTAATATCACAATCAGTCCAGTGGGCATATGGCTGCCACGCTAACTCGTTTGTATTGTGGCACTGTGCAGCAACATCATAGTGTTTATGTTTGGAGTTGTCCTAATTATTGGTGAATATGTTAACAAGTTCACAGGATGTGTACTGTACAACTACTGAACTATCATCTAGGAATTATCATTGCTAATATTATTGAACAATCCATGAAAAGCTGACTGAAGTTTTGTTTGGAAGGTCAGTCCCAAGAATCTCAGTACAATGGAAGAGTTCAGAATGCACAAGCCATTGAGCAGTTAGAGCCACATCAGCCTCACCTGCTCGACATTGAAGGCACATATTGAAGGCCTATTTGCTGGAGTGCAACATGGCCAGCGTATTCCAAATTCCTGCACATGAAGCTGGAATAAATCCAAGAAGTGAAAATGTGCAGGTGTGAATCACAAAATTGGAAGATATTTACTAGCAGCATAGCAACATAGGAATGCGTGTAGCATTCATAACAAAGTAAACAAATTGATAGTGCACAGTGAAGTAAATAAATATGATCTGATAGCCATTATGGAGACATGGTTTAGATGACAAGGATTGGGTCCTGAATGTTGAGGGGTATATGACATTCAAGAAGAAGAGGAAGCTAGGTAAAGGCGGAGGGGTAGCACTGTTAATCAAGGATGACATTTGTACAATAGTTAGAGATGACGTTGGTTCAGGGGATCAGGATGTAGAATCGGTTTGGGTGGAGATGAGAAATAGTAAGGGAAAGAAATCACAAATGGGAGTGATCTATTGGCTCCCCATCAGTAACCACAATGTAGGACAAAGCAAACAAGAAGAAATATTTGGTGCTTGTGATAAAGGGATGGCAAGGATCATGAGTGTCTTTAATCTACATATAAACTGGGAAAAACAGATTGGCAGTAGTAGCCTGCATGTGGAGTTCATACAATGCTTTAAAGATAGTTTCTTAGAGTGGCACATCCTGGAGCCAACCAAAGAGCAGGTTATATTAGACTTTTGTGTAACATGACAGGATTAATTAATGACCTCAGGCTAAAGGCACCCCTAGGTCATAGTGACCATAATATGATTGAATTTTACATTCTGTTTGAAAGGGAGAAGAATGGGTCTAAGACTACTATCTTAAAATTAAATAAGGGTAGCTATGTGGGCATGAAACCTGAGCTAGCTGGAGTTAACTGGAATACTAGGCTAGGGGATAGATCAATTGAGAAGCAGTGGCAGACATTTAAAGGGATATTTCAGAATACTCAGAATATGTATATTCCTACCATAAAGAAATATTCTAAAGGGAGGACCCATCATCTGCGATTAACTAAAGAAGTTAGGGAAAGCATCAAACTTAAGAAAAAAGCATATAACTGAGCAAAGATTAGTGGCAAGTCAGACAATTGGTCAGAATATAAAGAGTGGCAGAGAAAGCCTAAAAGGTTAATCAGGAGACAGAAACTCGAATATGAGAGGAAATTGGCTAGATATGTAAAAATGGATAGCAAGAGTTTCTACAGATATTCAAAAAGGAAAAGAGTAAGTAAAGTGAGTGTTGGTCCTCTAGAGAGTGAGAATGGGGAGTTAATAGTAGATAATAACGAAATAGTGGATGAAATGAGCAAATATTTTGCTTCTCTCTCCACTATAGAGGATATAAAAACATTCCAGTATAGCTGTAAATCAGGAGGTGGAGGGGAGAGAGGAACTTGGTGAAATTACAATCACTAGGGAAGTGGTACTGAGCAAACTGATGGAACTGCAGGCTGACAAGTCTCTGGGTCCAGATGGACTTCATCCTAGGGCCTTAAAAGAGGTGGCTAATGAGGTAGTAGATGTGTTGGTGTTAATTTTCCAAAATTCTCTGATTCTGATTTCCACCATCAGACCTGGAAAGTAGCAAATAAAACCCCTTAATCCAAGAAGGGAGGGAGGCAGAAAGCAGACAAACATAGGCCAGTTTGCTTGACATCTGTCATGGGGAAGGTGTTAGAGTTGATCAATAAAGAGGTAATGGCTGGGCGCTCAGAAAAACACAAGGTAATCAGGAAGAGTCAGCATAGTTTTATGAAAGGGAAATCCTGTTTAACCAATTTATTAGAGTTATTAGAAGGAGTAACATGCACTGTGTATAAAGGGGAACCTGGAGACATACTGTACTTGGACCTCCAGAAGGCATTTGATAAGTTGCCACATCAAAGGCAATTGCAGAAAATAAAAGCTCATGGTGTAGGGGCTAACATATTAGCCTGGATAGGCTGGCTGGCAGAAAACAGAGAGTATGCATAAATGGGTCTTTGTCTGATTGGTTGGATGCGACTAGTGGAGTCCTGCAAGGGTCTGTGCTGGGGACTAAGCTTATTACAATTTACATCAATGACTTAAATGATGGGAGTGAAGGCATGGTAGCTAAATTTGCAGATGACACAAAGAAAGGTAGGAGTGTACATTGTGAAGAAGACATGAGGAGTTTGCCAACAGATATACATAGGCTGAGTGAATGGGCAAAAACCTGGCAGATGGAGTATAATGTGGGAAGCTGTAAAGTTGTTCATTTTGGCAGGAAGAATAAAAAAGCAGAGCATTACTTAAACGGAGAACAACTGCAGAATTTAGAGGTAAGAGGGATCTTGGTGTTCTTGTGTATGAGTCACAACAAGTTAGCATGCACATACAGTATGTAATCAAGAAGGCCAATGGAATGCTATCCTTTATGATGAGAGGAATTGAACATAAAAGTAAAGATGTAATGCTTCAGTTGTACAGGGCATTGGTGAGACCACATCTCGAATACTGTCTGCTGTTTTGGTCTCTTCATTTAAGGAAGGATGTTAAATGCATTGGAGGCAATTTAGAGGAGGTTTTCTAGATTGATACCTGGAATGAGAGGGTTGTCTTATGAGGATAGGTTGGACAGGCTGGGCTTGTTTCCATGAGAACACCTAGATCCCTCTGTAACTCTGAATTCTGTAGTCATTCTCCATTTAAGTAATACTCTGCTTTTTTATTCTTCCTGCCAAAGTGAACAGCTTCACATTTTCCCACATTATACTCCATCTGCCAGATTAGAAGAGTGAGGGATGACTTGAATTGAGTATATAAGATCCTGAATGGTCTTGACAAGGTGGACATGGAAAGGATGTTTGCTCTTGTAGGTGAGTCAAGAACTAGGGGACTCTGTTTTAAAATTAGGGACTATCCTTATCAGACAGAGATGAAGAGAAATATTTTCTCAGAGGGTTGTGCAACTTTGAAGGCAGTGGAAGAAGGGTCATTGAATATATTTAAAGCGGAGGTGGATAGATTCTTGTTAGGCAAGGGAATCAGAGGCTAACGGGTGTAGATGGGAATGTTGAACTTGAAATAGAAACAGATCAGCCATGATCTTATTGAATGGCGGAGCAATCTCCAGGGGCCAAATGGCCTACTCTCTCCTATTTCAAATGTTCGTAACATGAAAACATTAGGAACCAGAGTTGGCTAGTTAGCGCCTCTAACCTACTGTGCCATTCAATTAGATCATGGTTGACCTGCACTCCAACCCCATTTACCCTCCTGTGCTTCATAGTCCTAGGTACCCTTATCAATAGAAAAATCTCAAAGCTTCAATTGTCCCAGCATCCCCAGTTTTTTGAGGACGAGCTTTCCAGGTGTGTACTACCCTTTGTGCCAAGAAATGCCTCCTGATTTTCCTTCTGAATGGATTAACTCTAATTATAAGATTATGTCTCCTTGTCATTGATATCTCCTCCAGAGGAAACAGATTTTACATATCTACGCTAGCATTGTAAATACCTCAATCAGATCACCCCTCAATTTCTTACACACAAGGGGATACAAGGCACATATGCAACAGTCCTCATCGCAGTGTTCAGAAGTTTGCTTTTCCATTTCATGAGACTCATGGGCAAACTGAATAGGTTGGCAACCTAAATCCCCGAGAGTCCTAAGTGAGATGGGGTTTGGGAGTATTGATGCAACTCCTCAGGGGTAGGGGCCTGCAATACAAGCTGCCCCTAACTGCTCACTAATTGACATTAAATGAACAATCTCAATCATAGAAACCACAGCATAGATTGGGTAGGAAATGAGGAAATATAAGAAATACACTGCCTTCTTGTTTTTTCTACCAAAGTGAATAGTTTCACACTTATTCACATTATATTCCACCTGCCATGTTCTAGCCCAATCACTTAGTGTATCCAAGTCCTTACATTCTTCTCACAACTTATGTTCCCACCCAGTTTAGTGGGAGTCATCAGCAAAATTGGAAATATTACAATTGGTCCCCACATCCAAATCATTTATATAGATTGTGAATAGCTGTGGACCTAGCACTGATCCTTGCAGTACCCCATTAGGAACAGCCTGCCAACCTGGGAATGATGCATTTATTCTTACTCTCTACTTTCTGTCTGATAACCAATTCTTGATCCATACTAGTATAGTTCCTCCAATCCCATGTGGTCTAATTTTATTTACTAATTTTGTTTACCTCCTGGGTGGGATCTTATCAAAATTCTTCTGAAAATCCAAATGCACCACATCCACTGGTTCTCCTTTATTTATGCTACAAATAAGGTCCTCAAAAACTCCAACAAGTTTGTCAAACTATGCCACCACTTATAAAGGGAGAAATCAAGAAGCAAAAACACCTTTCTGTTTATGGATAGGTCGTGAAAGGAGAAATCAGGGCTGTTCAAATTAATCCCCTCCTCTCCATAACACCATGTTGACCCTGCCCAATTTTACCATTCTTTTCTAAATGTCCAGTTATCACATGCTTTATAATAGATTCTAACATTTTCCCTACTACTGGCATCAGACTAACAGGTCTGTAGTTCTCCATTCTCCCTCTTCCCCCTTTCTTAACATTTGCTGCTTTCCAGTCCACAGGAACCTTTTCTAGAAACAATAGAATTTTGAAAGATAGCCACCAATGGGTCCACTATCTCTCTAGCCACCTCTTCCAACACTTTGGGATGAAGCTCATCTGGTCTTGGGGATTTATCAGCCTTCAATCCAGTTAACTTTGCGAGTACCACCTCTTTACTAATACTAATTTCTTTTAGTTCCTGTTTCACAAGTCCCTTGATTGCCTGTATTTCTGGGAGATTTTTTGTATCTTCTTCCGTGAAGTCAGATGCAGAGTAACTGTTTAGTTTCTCTGCTGTTTTCCTGTTCCCCATAATAAATTCTCCTGTCCTCACCTGTAATGGGCCCACATTTGTCCTAGCTAATTTTTTCCTTTTCACCTTCCTAAAGAAGCTTTTACAGTCTGCCTTAATGTCCCTTGCTAGTTTGCATTCATATACTCTTTTCCCTTTCTTAATCAGTTTCTTGGTTCTCCTTTGCTGGGTCTTAAATTCCTCCCAATCCTCAGGCTTACCACTTTTTCAGGCACCCTTATAAGCCATATCCTTTGATTTCATGCAATCTCTAACTTCTTTCATTAACCACGGTTGATTTACCTTTCCCTTTGTGTGCTTGTGCCTTAGAGAAATGAATGTCTATTGTAGACCACATAGTATTTCTTTAAATACTATCCATTGTCTGTCTACTGTCAAATCTTTTAGTGTATTATCCCAACCCACCATAACCAACTTGCCCCTCATACTTTCATAATTTCCTTTCTTCAGATTTAAGACCTTAGTTTCAGAATGATCTATATCACATTCAAACTTAATGCAAAATTATAATATATTATGGTCACTATTTATCAAAGGCTCCTTTACAGCAAAATTATTAATTAGCCTTTTCTCATTACACAAAACTAACTCCAAAATAGCCTGATCCCTAGTTTGTCTCTCAATGTACTGCTTCAGAAACCCATCTATACACCCCAGGAATTCATCCTCCATAGCTGCTGATTTGGTTAACCCAGTCTACTTGTCAACTGAAGTCACCCATTATTACTGTATTTCCCACATTACATGCATCTTTAATTTCCTAATTTATACCGTGCCCAACATTACCACTACACTTTGATGGCCTGTAAACAACTCCCACCAATGTCTGCTGACCCTTGCTGTTTCTTAGCTCCACTCAAACTGATTTTACATCTTAATCCTTCGATCTAAGATCTTCTCTTACCAATATACTGATCTCGTGCCCTATTAAGAGTGCTACGGCACCTCCTTTTCCTTTTTGCCTATCCCACCTAAATGCCACGGAGCAAAATGGCAATTAAATCAAACCCATTTGCCTCAACCTGTGCATTCAAATCATCAACTTTTTTGTGAATGCTATCAGATAGAGTGCCTTTAACTCTGCTTTTTAAACTTTATTCTCTATTCTGATTCTATTTGATGTTTGCCTATACTTCGTCTGTCTTCTATTTCTGCTTTCTAATTTTCTACTTCCCTCTCAGATTCCCACTCACCTGCCAATGTGGGTTAAGCCTTCCCCAACAGCACCAGCAAATTTCTTTGTGTGGCTGTTAGTCCCGGTCCTGTTTAGGTGCAACCCATTCATCTTGTACAGATTCCACTTGCCCCAGAACTGGTCCAATGCCTCAGGTGCCCACCCTACCTCCTACACCAGTGCTCAAGCCATGTATTCAATCAATCAATCCTCCTATTCTATGCTCATTGGCACATGAGACTGGGGGTAATCCTGAGATTACTACATTAGGGGTCCTGCTTTTCAATGTCCTTCCAAGCTCCCTGAAATCTGCTTTCAGGACCTTATCACCTTTCCTACCTAAGTCATTGGTACCGACGTGGACCATGGCCTCTGGCTGTTCACCCTCCTCCAGAAGAATGTCCTACAGCCGCTCCGTGACATCCTTGACTCTGGCACCAGGGAGGCAACATACCACTCTGGAGCCACGTCTACAGCCACAGAAATGCCTGACTGTTCCTCTGACTAACAAATGCCTATCACTATTGCTCTTCTTCCTCCCCTCCTGCACAGATAAGCTACTCGTGCTGTCACAAACTTGGCTCTGACTGCACTCCTTCGAGGAACCAACACCCCTTCTAGTAAATGTAGGTTCCCGGAACAACACCATCCAATATGCAGGCTGAGCAAGTAAGTGTGCTTTACAACCCAGCATTATTCATTACAGGAGTTGGTTCAGTATTGGAGACGGCAAAAGTTCTTGTAAATAATGTTCTTGCTTGGGAATGCGGATTATTATTTATGACTGATGTCATAAAGAATTGGTGAGCTAAAACTGGGCCTCAGGATGGGCACAGAGGAAATAAGATGCAAAATTGCAAGTCACAGCTGAAGCAAATTTTAAAAATCATGTTATTTTTTAGGATTGAAAATTATACTCTTTATTTCCCAATTAAGGCTAATTTCTTAATACTCAATAGTTCAGTACTTAGCACCTTGTGATAGGTGGAGTGAGAATACCTAAAAAGGTAAAGGTTAGATGCAGGCAGCACAAAAGCTAAGAACCCAGGCAAAGGACTTACTATTTTTCTGGAAACATAAGGAACAACTGCATTTGTACACAGAGCATGAAAAGATTGATGGTGATGAAAAAAAAAGTTGATACTTTTAGTCAAGACTGTATACCTAATAGGCACTCAGTAGAATTATACAGTACAGCTATGGAACTGCATCAAGGCACCTCACAGAAGTGAAGTGAGCATTTATAGTTCAAGGTAAATGACCTAGTTGTGATAGAAATTCTGCTCGTAACCAAGAAGAAGGGCGAGAAACTGGAGAAGTATGTCACCAAGGTGAAAATGTTAGCAGCCACCTGCAATTTTAGGGAATTGCGCAAATCTTTGATCAACAGATAGGGTCATGCATGAAATTAGAGCTTCAGACCTCGAGGGACACCTTAAACAAAACAGACATGGACTTAACAAAATGAGTACAGCACAAACAGAACTTTCTAAAGGAGACTTTAAGAGCAACAGAAGATGTGGGCAATAAAGCAAAAGATGAGAGAGCAGATTGACACTGTGAGTATCTATGAAGTTAGTTCAGAAACCGCCTGTATCGGTACAAATGTAAGCAGAAATAAGGATGATGGAAAAGTAGAATATTTAACATTCAGTCAAAGTATCAAAGTATCATGGAGGATGTAATAATTTTTCCTTACAGTGTCCATACTTCACGATAATCTTGGGAGATGTGAATCTTTGTCAACCCCAAAGATCTATGGAGCAATACAGGAAAGTCACTATTTCTGGTCTACCAATGGGACATGTTGAAATGAGGAAAGATTAAAGTTGTGTACAATGATTCATGGATTTGGATTTAAAGATTCATAATAGTTTTTAATGAGACTTCAGCTGGACACATTATTTACCAGTCAGGAAAATAGATGCAGCTTTTGATTTGTTCGGTAGAGCATGTTTGTCTTATGGATCCTATGGAACTGCACAGGAAGAGTCGGACTCAGTTAATAGAAGACTTGCCTGTTGCAGAAGTCACCACTATGAGAAATTGAGTTACATAATGCAAGAGGTGAAACCTTCAGATATTCAAAAAAAGAACATAATTTAAAGGTCATTGATCAGCTTCAGTCATTTCATTTTGTAGAGATGAACTCAATATCAAAAATAATGTCTTGCTCAGGGAAGAGCGAGCAACCTCCTGATATAGACTGAAAAATGCATGATGCATCATATCCATTCATCCTACAGATGGTCGCTTGGGAAGAGCATGCATTCCATTGGCCAGGGAAGAATCCAGAACTGAAAAATGATATTGAAAAATACGATGCTTCGAGAATAGTATAATTCTATTATACTAGAATTATCTGTAATTCTAGATAATTACAGATAATTAATCTAGAATGAGATGCAGATAGTTCATAAAGTATCTGTCCCCTCATGGTCAATTGTTAAAACTAACACTTGCTTTCGATAGTAGACTAGACCTTTACCTATTGGTTATTATGAACATCTGTTCCTATGTGAAATGAGCTTGGGTAGTCTCCATGCAGTTTAGCATTCCCATCTGGGTACAAGTCAAAGTTTCTTTGGAATGGAATCTATATTTCACCTCCAATCTTCCTCCCTCCATTGTAAATTTCTTTGACTTTCTCTGTTTTCATAATGCAATTATTGTCGTTGCTGTGGGACACTTCTCCCTTAAGCTTTAAATACGCCATCCTACATGGATATTCCTCCTTTCTAGTTCCTCACTGTTTTGAAATCATGACTCGCTGCAACATCTCCCACTCATTCATTCTCAAGACCTGTAAAATGTGGAATTCCTTCTGTCACACACTTACTTTCCTCCTACAACCCCAAGGCATTTAAAACCTAAGCCTGGCATCACCTAACCACTCTTCACACAATACCTTGTTCCTTATTGCCTATTTGCATTGTGCTCATGTCTGGCACTATGGGCCTTAACTTGCTCAGGTGTCTCCTCATTTGGAGATAATGACAAGAAAATATATATTTCTAGAATACAGTCATGGGATAAATATAACATGATCAAAATATCTGAATCTGATAGTATAAGAAGGCCTTTGGTTTTCACATGAAGGAGGGTTGTGCTCTTCAACTCACATCAGAATCCAAATTGGCTCAATCTGGGCTTATTCACCTGTTCCCAAGTTCATCGCTGTTGGGTCAGTGAGTAAATGCACTGTGGGGCTTTTTGGTACTTGGCTAGGTAGTATTTATTGTCCATTCCTGGTTACCTGGAGGGCATTAAAAATCAACCACACAGTGTACAACTGGAGTTCAAAGTAGACCAAATTGATAGGATCCCTTTGCCGAAGAACTTCAGTGAACCAGTTTGATTTTTACCACAATCAAGTAGTTTTCATGGATATTCCCTGCTGTCGGCCCATAATTTACCAGATTTATTGAGGTCCATTTTGCACCATGCTATGGTAGGATTTGAACCGATCACCTGTGGTGCGCTAGTCTAATATCGCGAGGCTACTGTAAAATACAGACACACCCAGCCCAAGACAATCCCAAGTTTATTCCCTCCTCATCTCTGTGAATGTACTACCACATATCATTGCATTGCTAACAAAGGGAGAGGAAATGTTGGCCAGGATTCCTATTCCAAATCACTGACTAGTGACCCTTGCTCATGCGTGCACAAAATTGTCAAATGAAAACAGGATAAGGCTCAATTCTGATAACCCTCTCTCATTCTCATAGTCAAATAACCCCGCTGACATTCAGTCACCAGACTCACAAAGAAACTGGCAAGCTTGAACAAGGTAACAAATGTCTGTTGGCACGCATGGAACTGAAGAAACTGTGTGGGAAAAAAAATCCAACTTTAACTTCTCTTAGCTCGCTTAGCACAGGTGCAAATTCTGCCAGTAAGTCTAGTGTCGGAGACAACTGACACGGTGTTAAAGTTCCATATCCTCCATTACCCTCCAAAATGAATATTAATCATTAAAAAGGAAACTCCAGGGAAAACAGCTGAAAAAGCAGATTACTAAAGCTTACCTGCTACTCTGAATGCTCAATAAAAGCCCAGCAATGTTTTTAATTCCACTCTCGTAGCCAACCCCTTGATGTACGTTGGAGGTGGCCATTTTGTGCGTAATTAGCCTGGCGTTTCATTAACAATGACATCACAGAACTGGATCAAACAGGAATCTCCCTCACCTCCCCCTTTTCACACACTAAAAGCAGCAGGCTAGCTCAGTCAAGCTATCAGTATGCCAGGCATTCTGGGCAATCAAAACATGACAAAAATAGTCCACTCTGAATGTTTCTACAATTATGATTTTTTCCTTTTTTCACTTCACGGTTGTTATATTGGGAGTTGCACTGAGTTGTTCCATCAGTGGGTTTGAGAGACAGTCAGCCACGGTGAAGATTCTATTGCAGAGGGAGCCTTCAGGCTGGGGAGGGGAGAATATCCTGACTGTTGTGCTCATTTCATTCCAAAATAGCCAACTCCTTAGGGGTGGTTCAGTTTTCACACTTCTGCTCAGTAAAATACTATCCTGGAAAGCGTGATATCCCTGGAGAAAGACTACTTAATGTTTCTAATCCTGCAAAGGATTTCTCTGCTGATCTCTTCTGTACTCTGTGTGTGTGTTAGTATGTGTGTGGGAGAACATGTGACACATAGACTAGAGAAACAGAGACTATGGAGCCGAAGTGGACAGCACTCGTATTGCACTTAGAGCAAGTGCTCAAGCTGCAATCAACTATCATTACCGCCTCGAGTTTGATGATGGGTGACCCTCTCCTTCACATAGGTCACAATTCCAGGGAGACTTGTCCATCAAGGGTTCCATCACAATTGGTGTATCAGACCAGCTTCATAAATCGAATTTATGAAAAATAGGTCACCCCTTTAAGGGCAGCCGGCAGCCCTTTAACAGCTGCTGGCATTAGATAACCAGCTCCTACCATCTCATTGCTCCCCCAGTCTATCACACGCTTGGAGCACCATCTTTTTTTTTAGGTTAGCTGATGTTGTATTATGGGACAAGGTGAGGTAAATCAGCGTGTCCAAACTAGAGCCCTTGGGCAATAGAGCCCACAAGACCTAGGCAACTTAGGTCTAAGGTGCAGTTTTACAAATTAGTTCTCCAAGCACAGAAGGGCATCATGGGAATTTTTGCACCGAGATCAGGACATTTTGCAAAGTTTACTGTCCATTAAAATTAATGGGAACATTGTTTAAATTTTATATATGGCCTGCTGAATGTCTGATATAATTACATGGTGGCCACACAGGCTAATAGCTTTGGCTCCTAGAATATATTTTTGACTGAAAGGGAATTTCAGATTCCTGGCTCATTGAGTAATGACAGTTTGTGTGTCAGAACCTGCAGTGTTAAAGCAAAGACTAATATTATAGAAAGAGAACAATTGTCTTATTAGGAGTAAACTTTATATATTGCTGAAAGAAATATCTTAAAATAATTTAAAATGTTTTCCATAGAATAAAAGGCTCTCTCTCCATCCAATTTCCCTCCCATTTTTCACTCATCTCCATTCTCTTTCTTTCTACTGTTTTGATTGTGGATTTATCTGTAAATGTTTTGGTTTAGATTTTCAATTACAGTCTACTGATAATTGACTTGTTATTTGCACTAAAAATTAATTATCTGATTATTTGAATTCTAAAACTTAATTGTAAATTCATTCCAAAAATGAATTGTCTGATGATTTGACCTAAGAAATTTTGAATTAAGAGCAGGAGACTTTAAGCATTAAATTTACTTGGCAGACCCTCCAATCATTCTGAAAGTGGAATGCACAGCATCCAGAACTGTCTTCTAATTGGCTGAGAGAACCGACCTTTGGTGCTGAACTTTAAATGTAAATGAACTTCTCAACAATTCTTAACACACTGTAAAACCCACGTTCAGCAAGGCTTGAATATTGTGCACATTTCTTGGAGGATTTCTATCACCTCACAATATTCCTGGGTAGAGGTATGGACCATGCAATTGGAAAATTTACTTTGCGATTTATATCATTTGAATTGGATGCTCTAATAACATACAAGTGATGAAGCTGTAAAATAATTAGATTCACACCATGAGTGGGGTGTTTATGAAGAGCAATGAAGAAACCAGAGAATCAAAATTAGCCACTGATATTCCACAAATCAACATACCTATTACAAACTCTACCCCATGCAGTAGACAAGGCGCATTCGATCATAAATGCTCCTCAACCCCCAAAGATATACAAGCAAAACTTCATAATTTCCATAGTTCATCACACTTCAACTATTCTACCCTGGGATGTTACTCCCTACAGGCAGCCATCTTTCTGGCAAACCAGCTTCAGCAGCAGAGGAACCAATCGAATTTCTGTGAAGTGTTTGATCATCCCCAACCCTATTGCTCCCAAGAGATTTCTGTCCCATTACCTTCCAGACACTTATCCAACTCCTCTTTTGAAGGAATTAGCCAATATAGCATCAGTTGCTTTTGTTGGGAATCTGTTCAGTAATTCTGTGGGAAACTGAATTTTCTAACCTCCCATCTCACTCAAGGCTTAAATTTTAAACCCATGCCTTCATAGAATAAAAAAGAAATGCAATAGGTCGAGTCAAAATCAGTTAATCTACCAAGACACTGTGGAAATAATGACTAACGGGCAGCAAAGCTTAGGTTTTACTCGTAAAATGAACAGCAATTCTGAGAACAAAGTGGGAAAGATAAAAGCAGAAGGTAAGAGAATTAAACCATTGCTATGAGGAAAAGTGGCAACTGGGTGAAGCCGAATGATTGATTGACATCGACAGACTGGAGAATAAAATGTATTCTAAGGTCAGTGTTTGATCTTCCTTCAACCTCGGCCAATTTACAGCAGTGTTTAAAAGAGGAAGACTAGTCCGCACAGTGTGGAAAATGAGCCAATTTTGAACATATATTATCCATTTGTAACACAGTCGTCAGCCAAGGATGCTATTGTTACACCGTGATGTGGGACTGAGTGAACTTGTGGGAATATGGAATCAAAAGGAATAGGAAAACCATTAGAATCAATAGAATAGAATGTTATACATAAACATTGTCACTGAGGGAGCTAAAACAAAGGCAAAGGTCACCAGTAATCTAAGAAAGTATTCAAATGAGAGCTACAGATGAGAAGTTGATGGTACTTACAGCACTTTTGATTACATCATTTGCAAATATATGACACTTTTAACATTGGCTGGGAGCATTACATTAATGCTCCATTGAGATTGTTGTATTCCTGAGGAGTAGGATTGAGTAACTTGTAGATGTTCATCAACTATAAGAACCAATCATTGTATTTGGTTCAGTGAGTTGAGGACAGATAGATTGACCCTGAATAAGAATGCAGTAGTCTGCCTCTCTCACATTTGCACATGGGGACATTATTAATGGCATGCAAGAAAAACAGTATATGAATGGTAGCAATTCAATAATTGCCAGTTACGAAACTAGGTCTTGTGATGCAGTGGGTAGCATCCCTGCCTCTGAGTCAGAAGCTCTGGGCTCGAGTTCCACCCCAGGACTTGATGGCCAGGCAAATAAGTGCATTCATAATGTGGTCAAACAGGTTGAGTATCAATCTGTATATCCTTCCAACAGATGCCATTGGCAGGCAGTAAGAGAGGGAGAGATTCCTGGTCAGACATTTGATGGAAAGAACATTAGAACCTTTACCACCATTTTCCATGACTCCTGACTACAAAATGCATGTAAAAGTGCATGTTGTCACTGCGACTTGGACTGAGTGATCCGTAACATATACTCTTCTTCACAGGTACTACCATTAAACAAAGGTGAAAGTACAATTATAAAATAATAGATGGACTGAGGACTGTACTAAGATTGATAATTGTGATCAAACATATGCGACAGGATGGAAAAAGAGCAGCTGGTCTATCGAGATTTTCTGGTCCTGGCACAATATAACTTATATAGCTTATCACATCTACCCCCTACCACCACTGATGCTGCCATATAATCTCATGTGAGAGAAAAGAATATAAGGAGAAACCTCTGCCTTCTTAGGGAAAAGTTCTAGGAATTCTTCTCCAATACCCGAAGGTGTTCGAGTTCCAGGAAACCACAGTGCTTGGGAGTCACAATGCCCAAAGGCCCTCCCACCAGTTATATTCCATTTTTGCCACTCTTGGAATCTTACGTGGTTGAGTTATGGAAAACAAACATTTCTCCCAGTGCACAATTGTACAGTATAAATTGCTAGTGTTGTTTAGGTCCAATAACGTAGCATCCAACTCTGTGCTGGGCACCCAAGCTTGAATCTCAGCATTATTGCCATTCAATGTGCCAAAAAGGTTTTACTGGTTCTTGACCAAACCACTAGATGGAAGCCTTGAGGTGACACACAGTGCTACCTCTTGAGGGGAGGCCAATTGAAGGAACACATTCTGACCCTTAAAGCTTGTTTCTTGCCTCAATACGAGAGGGAATGACAGATGTTGTGGAGCAGATAACAATCTGTGCTATATCTTTTTCTTCTTCCCTTTTCACTCGTTCTCCCTTGACCACACCTGATGCTTACACTCACACGCTTTATCTCACTTCTCCAGCACTTTCCTCCCACCCGTCTCTTTGTCCCTCTGTTTATCACTCTGCCTATTACTTCTCCCAGTTTCTCATTCACACTCTGCCTCTGTCTGTTATTCCTCTCTGTTACTCCTCCCTATCACACACTTTATAGCTCCCAATCTCTATATTTGTTTACATTTCTCTCTGTCCCTATCATGCTCTTTCTTGCATATCCCTTCCCCTTTTGTCTGTCCATCTCTTCTACCCACCTCTTGGCATCTTAGGAATTAAAAGGGAGGTGTTAGACATGAGAGCTAAATAAAACCAGAGTGTGGCAAGAACAGTCTGTTGGAAACTTTTGATGAGGCATTGATTTGAGTGTAGTACTGGGTTATGGAGGGCTCAAACAGTGTACTCATGACATAAGCTGAAAATTAATTGTTCTTTATGAGTTGAGATGCCTTATCAGTTCAGCGCTGTCCCATTTTATATCATTTTTCACTTTTCCAAAGCTTTGGTGCTATTCAAGGTGAGCAACATTCCTGCTGGGGAACAAAGCAGCTTTGCATTTTTGGCAGTCATTATTAGCAACAAGCAGCCCAGGGTCTAGAAAATAAATGATGAGCATGTGGCTTTATACATGACTAACAAGGTGCCTTAACCCTAGCCACAGGAGAGTATCATTAAAAATTTCTAATTTCATAAGCCAGTAAGATTCCCAATGAACAAATCCTAAAGATCCTTTAGAGAACATTGATGACTGGGAAGTAATCAGTGGTGGACAGCAAAAGATGAAAGAAAACTGCTCTAAAGTGACTCTGCAATAGTGCAAAATAGATGTCCGTAAGTGGATACAACTCCTTCAGGATAGGAAGGTAATAAACCATCCATCCAGGCACCTCCTTCTCTGAGGCCCATGACATTGCGGATTCTGAATGTAAAAGCATGCTGAGAAAGCCTCGCCTGATAGATCAAGATCCCAACCTGCTGTATCGGGATCCACTTTTCAATCTGCAAACGGTCTTTCCCAGCAGGAGTATGTTTCAATTGATTACATGAGGAAAAAACAAGGTGATCTTCCGGCTCTCTTCTTTATTATCGAAGGATGGAAGAACTGCACTTCCAGTGTGCTACCGATTAATGAGGAATAATGTGCAACGATCTGGCGTCCTCTGGAATTGAGACAGGCTTAATTCATTTCAAACATCTGAATGTAAACCCTGATGAAAGGGAGAGGATAGTGTTTTAACTGACTCCCTATTCCAATCCTCTGTGACTTCAATTCTAAAGAATCTGCCGAGTATTTTTGAGCCCACTAATTATGAGGAGCAGCACATTAATTATTGTCATTACTATAATCTTATGGTTTGAAGGTAAAAAGGCTTAGTTATGGTTAGATATTCAAAAATATATTATGAATCAGCAGATGTTTGTTATATGCTTCAGCAATGACTTGAGCACATAGTCCAGGCTGACATTTCAGTGTGTTACTGTGGGTTGGCTGCTGCACAGATGGTAGTTTTCAGATGAGATATTAAACCAAGGCCCCAGTCTGCACTTTCAGGTGAATGTAAGAGATCCCTTTAAGGTGCTACTTTGAAGAACACCAGTGCAGTGCCTCCTGGCATCCTAGCCAATATTTGTCCTTCAGTCAAGATCTGTAAAAGAGATTGTTTGGCCATTATCACATTGCTGTTGGTGGGATCTTGCTATGCACAAGCTTTTTGCCTTATTTCTGACGTTATAACAGAGACTACACTTCAAAAATTCAAGCACTTTGGGATGTTTTGAAATTATGAAAGGCAAATGCAAGTCTTTTTAGTTTATATTGTCTTTCTTGCATTCTTCCTACAAAAAAAATCACCACTTTTCTCTGTATTAAATTTCTTCTGCCGCTTGCCCTCCCATTCCACCAACCTGTCTATGTCCTTTTCAAGTTCAACGCTATCCTTCTCATGGTTCACAATATTTCCAAGTTTCGTATCATCCATAAGTGTTCAAATTGTGCCCTGCACACCAAGGCCTAGGAAATTAATAAATGCCAGAAAGAGCAAGGGTCCTAACACCAATCCCTGGGAAACTCCACTATAGACCTTCCTCCAGTCAGAGAAACAACCATTCACCACTATTCTTTGTTTCCTGTCACTCAGCCAATTGCATATCCATGTTGCCGCTGTCCCTTTGAGCTCTAACTTTGCTCGCAAGTCTGTAGTGCGGCACTTTCTTAAATGCCTTTTGGAAGTCCACATCAGCAGCATTTCCATCCTTAACTTTCTCTACTACCTTGCCCTTATCAAATCTGTGCTGGCTTTCATTAATTAACTTGCATTTGCCCAACTGACTATTAATTTTGTTCTGAATTACCATTTCTAAAAGCTTCCCCGCTGAGGTTGAACTGACTGGCCTGTAGTGTTCGGCCCTATCTGAACACTGGAGATCTGGAACTTTTGGCCTATTTGGTTCAGTATCGCATCTGGCAATGCAGTCACCCAATGAGGCCATCAGGACAGCCTGGAACTCTTGACTAGATCTGTAATTGTCCACTAATCCTGCACTCCAACTGAGAAGGTAGTGCCGCCTTTAAATGGCTGGCTGCCAGGGATGAGGGGCATAAGCCGGTAGTGAGGGAGAGCCAACACTGACAGCTTAGCAGTTCTGCATCCAGACTCGGGCCCAGGTTTTATGTACCAGGGCCACAGATAGATGTCTGCATGGATCTTTTGTTCTGTGGGAATTTGGTCCATATGCCACAAAGCTTCTGTCATCAGGATTTGCTGAGGAAAGATTCCCAACTATGCACAGAATGTGCTCGCTGGTGGTGATGGGATTCAGTAAGGGTGACTTCAGCATTTGAATTTGATGCATGAATAGAGTGTCAATCAAAGCGACTGTGCACTGACAGCACCTGCTGTGAAATGGTCGCTCGTATGCATATTGACAATAAAACCAGATCATAATAATTATCTATAATAATAAATACATAATTCTATTCATAAATAAACAGCAAAGGACAGAGGGACCAGTGTCATCTGCTAAGACTTCAGAAATAAATCTGTTATCTTACTGGCTCCTGGGCTTTATTTTTGCTGATTCAGTTATTTATAAGGGATTTATTTTACTACTTCATGTAGACTTGCAATCAGCTTGAATTCTGCTTGTCATGCCACAGCTTTTAGTTATTTTACTATATCAGCACTTGTGGATAGATGCATTTTTTTCCTTCCTTCAAAATTTCCTCTCCCTCACCAAAAACCCTGTTGAGTTATGGATCCAAAGTTGTGAGAAGCCCATCACCTCACCCACGTGGTTCTTCTCAATATATGAAAGCAGGCAATAATACTTGGTGAGCTATTCAACTGCTGAGGAAGCACCTTGTGACAAAACAACTCTTTTTCATGCCTGTTGCTATCTGCACAAATGCACTGCCCAGTGCAGGGGGTGGGGAGGGGTCACTAAATCACGATCAGGAGTAGGAACTGTGGCTGATTCTTTCCTCTGAAGCTTGAGGACATTGAGTCCAACTGCAGCATCCTAACTGTTGCCCTGGGGAGAGATGAACTAGCTCAGGAACTGGGACCATTTGGTCTGTATGGCTGATATTTACATTGTTATTACCTAATATTGCCCCAGGAAATAATAATTATTAATAAAATAATAATGAAGTCCAGTGAATCTATCCATGAAGCTGACTGCACATCCCTCTTAAGTTCAATGTCTGAGAGTTACCTGGTCAGTGCGCAAAGGCAGTGCTATCTACAAGAAAACTTTGATGTACAACAAACATCAGTATTAAAGGATTATATCCAATTTACACATCCAACTTCTCCAACGGTTCTGCGTGACTGGGAGGTGTCAGTTTTATTTACAGATATGAGGATCACTCCCACCCATTTTGGACAGTGGATTAGATTGCCACATGGACCTTGCAGTTCTCTCAGAACTGGCTCCATTCAAGGAGCAGAAATCCACTGTATTGCACAGGTTAGTACAATTGGTTCTTCCAGAGATCAAATGCATCCTCTTGCTGAAGGCGAATGCTGTGACTCTATATGCAATATTCAGCATCCATCCATGTCTGGGAAAATGGCAGACAGTCTGGCACTGTGTAAAAAAAGCCTGATGGCATTATTTCAATGAAGAGCGGGGCACCTCCCCTAATTTATTCCGCAACTAACATCACCAGAACAGATTATTTGGTCATTCTAATATTGCTGTTTGAGAGAGCTTGCTGGCTGAAGGTTGCTTTTCATGATTGCAACAGTGACTACATTTTAAAAGAACTTCATTGGCTATAAAGCACCTTGGGGTGTCCTAAGCTTGTGGAAGTTGCTATATAAATGCAAGCTCTTTCTTTCCTTGACTGCTGGACAACAACCCTTCTTCACAAATACAATATCAGGAGGAAGGAATTGACTGAGCTCAAAGACAAGATGGGAATATCAAGCCCCCCACCTCCTCCTCCCATTGCAAGTGATAAAAGGAGGGCGTCCCATCTCAATGTGACCTGAGGAAAAGAGGCCCAGCCACTGCTATATAAACATTGATCATCAAGTATGGAACGCTACTATATTACACAATAAGACTCAATATATAAAATCATACAAATATTATGTGAGCTTAACATTTCAGCAACGTGTAAACCAGCGTAATATTGTAAATTTATAATTAACATCCTTCTGCTAACTGAAACAGTTCAAAATGGGTATATTGAGCCAATTGTTCTTATGTCCTAATTCTTGCTGGAACATGTGCCATTGATTATATTTTATCCTGCATTATTCAGCTGAAATATAATTTGTGGTATAACTTGTTGAAAGTGCAAGTTGATAATGTTGTAGCGAATGAAACAGAGCATCCAGGACCTTTGTGAATTTTTTATCCCCTCAATCAATGTGATTTCAGGGTTGAGAAAGAATTGGAGTCAAGTCAGGTACTGAAAGAGAAAAAAAGAGTATGAAAGATGGATTGAAAACTTGATTTTTTTTTTAAACTCTAAGAAGAATTTCCTACCTGAAGGACTGAGACTCAACAGCCAGATAGGTGGATTGTCATTGCCTTTATCAATGTCATTAAAAGGCTATTAATGCTATTAATAATGTGTTCTAATTTTCCATTGTGAGTTTAATGGGAAACTAAAATGCAAACACAGAAAGCTCTTAAAAATAATGAGGAAGTTAACAGTGAGATGTTTATCAAATGTTGGCGTGACACAAATCGACCAGCAAGTTCTGGAGATTCGCAACTCACGGTGTTCTCTTCTTCCTCAGAATTTGCAAGCTGATTAGTGCATGAATAACAACGTGCTTTGTTAACACACTATTATTTTTCTAATAAGTTTTGGCCCATTGTATCTGTCATAGCTTACTTGATCAGAATTCACAAGCTCCGCTGAACCAGGTTAAATGTATGGCATATGCCATTAATGATACACTGTTAGTATGCTGCATGTCCAGACACACCTCAGTGTTATGTCATAGAAGGAAAAATTTGTTACTTTTTCAAGTTTCAATTCTAATATTTTTATTGAACTTTTAAATTTGGGATGCATGTGTGTTCACCAAGGTGGGATATGTTGATACTGGCGAATTAGACACTTTTTCATTTCCGACATCCAGTGTTAGCATCAGCGACTTTCAAATCAGCTCTGGCAGAGTTAGATGCCGAGTAAAACTCCCTCTGCTCCACCTCATCAACGCTCTTAGAAGAATTCTCCCCGTTGCACCAATGTGATATCATCCATTTACCATACCGGTCACCCTCTGACCTCCCCAAGTGAGACTGCCAAGAGGCTGAAGTACAGTTTGAATTTCTTAATAAGAAAAATATTCACAAATGACAGAATAAAGTGAAATGGCACAGTGACACATGATCAGGACTTTAACCATTATAAATGGGGCTTGATCAGTTTAATATGGGACCAAGTCAGATAGGGTTTCAGATGAACCTTTTATTGCCTATTAGCCATATCAAGTACGTTATTTTATGAGAAAGCAGTTAAAAAATGAGGTGAATTTTAGTACTCAAGGTCAAATTGTGTGTTAGCTGGAATATAGAGTAAAGCTCCATCCACTCTACCCTAATCGTGTGCTTCAGCTCAAACCAGAGAAGAGCAAGGCCTCCACCACCAGCCTGACAATGTTCCAATTACCCCCAACAGCCAAAGCTTTAGCCTCTATGTGAGATTTCCAATTTAACAAGGCAAGTGTTTGAGTATGGATTCAAGACGTCCAAAAGTGCTGCACATCCAATAAGTTACATTTGGAGTATAGTCATGGTTATAGAGACAAGCGCAGCAGCCTAACTTTGCACACAGCAAGATTCCACAAACTGAAAAATACCAATTTATTTGTTTTTTTTTTGGTGATGGTGATTAACGAATGACTGTTAATCAGGCTATGTGAAGAACTTCAAATAGTGCCGTGGTGTCTCTATGTCCCATGATCATGCAATTGGAGCCTTGATCCAAAAGATAGCACCTCTGACACTGCAGTGCTCCCTTTGGACTGGTGGCCTGGATTTATATGATCATGTCCTGGGCACACCAATTATATTTTACAAACAAAATCTTGTTGCATTCTGATGGCAACTGTAAGCTGCCTAAGGTTTATTTTTGTGGAGCAGGGTGTCAACTATACCCCTCATCCCTGGGTATCTGTGTAGCTGGGTCATTTGTTACAGCTCACTACACAACCCATACTGTGATGTTTTACTCTGACTTATTAATAATAATTAAAATAAACTAAAAGTAATTTGGAAGGTATGGATATGTAAACACCATTCTATTGAAAAGGATGCCATATTTTACCACATAGTTACTTGAAGAAAGTTTGAAAGAAATAAATATTTCCACATTTTAAATCTGCTGTGGGTGTAACATGGACACCACAACTGTGGACTCATTAGGAACGAATGACTCATGTACAAACTGTGCTGGGCCAATTCTTTTTTGTAATTGAAAATTATACAAATTACTGATTTCATTAATATTTGGAGCAAAGTTCTGTCAGTGTAACGAGGCTATGACAGTAAACAAGCAGTCCGAAATTGCACTGGCAGTGCAGTGTCAACACTGATCATTTGCTATTTAGTAATTAACATACTGACACTGTTAGTGAGTTAGGCAGTCTCTGCAACTGCAAAAGAACCCCACAATCCAATATCCCCAACACAATTTGAGCTCTGAAGAAGAGTCATACAGACTCGAAACATTAACTCTGTTTCTCCCTCCACTGATGCTGCCGGACCTGCTGCGTTTTCCCAGCATTTTCTGTTTTTATTTCAGATTTACAGCATCCGCAGTATTTTGCTTTCTTTACAATGATTTCAGCTCTGAGTGCTGCAAAAAAAGCTGAAACCAGGTTCAGCACCTTTATTGAGTACAGCCTCCAAAACGATTCAAGGGTCCTTCAAAGTGGTGGCCTGTTTAAATGGGCAGTGCAAGGCTTTGGGCCATTTGACTCATTATTTGCAGTGTTTCGGGGCATATCGAGCAAATTGAATTGTGGTCTGGTCATTGAACAATGCTTGCCCTGAAGACAATTCCATCAGTCAACTAACTCCTTGCACTTCAATGCTGCTGGTTTGCACTTCAGGAAGTGTGTGAGAATGATTTTTTTAAAAGGGCAAAATATTAGCTTGACAACCATTGCATGCCATGGGTGCGATGCTTAGCAATCAATGTCATTGTGATGGGACTGCACACTCAGGTGTGTGTGTGTGTGTGTGTGTGTGTGTGTCTGTGTGTGTCTGGAGAGGTGGTGTGTGTGTGTGGGTGCATGTGTGTGTGGCGTCTGTGTTTATGGCCAGAATTTTTCACTCGCCGGGCGGGCACATGCCCGACCTGAACGAGCATTAAATGACACGTGATAACATCAGGCGAGCGTCCCGACGCATTGTGCACTTGCGTGATATTTTGGTCGGCACGAGCGCATGGAAGTCAGCAGTGCACCCGCCGAGAATTAACAGGCCTACAAAGGACATTAAACCACCAATTAAATGAAATTCTTCACTGCCCGTCCAACTTTACGGTTGGCGGGCAGGCAAAAAGGCCAAGCGGCCTTCACATTTTTTAGGAAACCTCATCTATGGGTGGGATGAGGTTTCCAACAGCAATTAAAAATAAAATAAAAATTTTAACATTTCATTAATAACATGTCTCTGCTTATGGAGGGGAAATGTTTTTTAACATGTTAAAATTCTTTATTTTTAAGTTTTCAAAAATTTTCACCTCCCTGAGGCATTTCACACTGGATGGGCCTTAACCGACCTTCCAGTATGAAATCGCGATCACAGCCCAATCACGGGCAGCGGTCAGCTTCCCGACTGCTCCCGCTCCTGCTTGTCCCCACCGGGCCCGCCCAATGAGGGCAAAATCCTGGCCTGTGTATGTGTGTGTGTGTGTGTGTGTGTGTGTGTGGGTGGGCTGTATGTATGTGTTTGTTTGCTGTGTGTGTTTTTGCGTATGAGTGGCCAGAATTTTGTGCCTCGCAGCTGGGTGCCACTGGACCTGGTTGGACATAAAGTAGTGCGAGGAGACATCGGGTGAGAGTCCCAGTGTCATCCCCCATGCGTGCAATGTTCAGTTCAGGGGACATGCACGGGAGTCAGAAACATGCCCATCATCAATTAAGAGGCCACTTAAAGCCATTACAAACCCAATCGAAGCAGATTTTATGTTGCCTGGGCGATTTCACGCTCATCGCATGGGCAAAACGGGAGGCAGGCTGCCCACATTCTTCAAAACCTCATCCAAGGGCAGGATGAAAAGGGTCATCAGCATTGCCATTGTGAGGAGTGAGGAGCTCAGGAGATAGTTTGCTGCTGGTTGCTTATTTGAACTCGACAATTTCATCTCTGTTCTGAGCTTCATTCTTAGCATTTCTAGGTTTCATTTCAGGACTCATTGGTGGCTCCGTGGCCCCCGGAGGATTCAGACCATGTGGAACCTTCCAGGTATCAGATAGTCTTCCGTTATCCTGGTAATGGGCTCTCTGTTGGAGGCACCTCCTCTGAGGAGGAAGAGAGGGGCAGAAGGGAGAGGAGGCCAGGTGTCCCAATGTGGATTGCAGGGGAGGGACCTGTGGGAGGAGAGGTGCAGGCACAAGGGGAGCAGGGCCAGCAGGTAGTCTAAGGCGTAAGGGGCTGCAGAAGACACCACTATTCTGCTGCCAGAGTTTACAGGCAGCGATGCAGCTACCTCAATATGTCTGAGGTGCAATGTCGAAGGAGGCTCTGCTCTCCAGGGAGACTGTGACCTCCATTTGTCAGAGGATCGGGCCTGAGATCAGCTCTGATTGTGTGGGTGGACACCCCATGCCAGTGGCACTGAAGGTCACAGTGGCCCTCAACTTCAATGCCTCCGGCTCTTTCCAGGGTTCAGTGGGGGATCTTTGTGGAATCTCCCATTCAGCTGTCCAGAGTTGTGTCAAGCTGGTGACAGGAGCTCTGTTCAGGCGGGTAATGACATTTATTCATTTCCACATAGACGAGGCCAGCCAGGCAGAGCGAGCCAGAGGCTTCATGGCCATTGCTGGCTTCCCCCGCGTCCAGGGTGCAATAGACTGTACACATGTGACCATCAAAGTACCAGCAGCTGAGCCCGGTGCCTTCATCAACAGGAAGGGCTTCCACTCTATGAACGTGTGGATAGTGTGTGACCATAGGATGCTGATTCTGCAGCTCTGTACAAGGTACCCAGGCAGCTCCCATGACGCTTATATCCTCAGACACTCCCAGGTGCCAAAACTATTCAGTGCTCCAGCCTGTCTGGATGGGTGGCTGCTGGGTGACAAGGGCTATCCGCTGAAGACGTGGCTCATGATGCCTCTCCACCACCCACGAACAGAGCAGTGTTACAATAGGAGTCATGCTTCCATAAGGGCAGTGATAGAGAGGACCATAGGTCTTTTCAAGATGCACTTTTCATGCCTGGACCGCCTGGGAGGTGCACTACAATAACTCCCAGAGCGCATGCCACTGATAGCGGCTGCGCTCTCCACAATCTGTCACTGGCAAGGGGGAACCAACTGGAAGAAGAGGATCTTGACGCAGCTCCACAGGCCACAAAGGATGGATCCGGTAGAGAGTCAGAAGAGGAGCACAGTGAGGAGAGCACTGAGTGATGGAGACAGACCTCTGTATCCTTCAGGGAGCAGGGATACCAGGGATGCCTTGATCCAATGCTCCTTCAGCTAGGCTGCTAAATATCTGCTTCCACCTCATGCCAGGGCTGTCGCCACCATCCCCGATGTTTGAAATGACCCTTTCATTTGAACCTAAAGTCAACTCAATGCCTGTGCAATGAAGTTCAGAGCCACTCACATCCAACATTACATACTGGCATACCCTGCACCAAAAAATACAAAGGTGAAGCTTACTCAGGCCATTAGGACAAAAACAAAATTTATCTGATTTTGACAATCCAAAAAAAATTAACATCACCTTCTCTGGTCTTAATTCCAGGATCAGAAAACATAAACAAAACATTACACAACAGAAGATCACCCGTGACTTGCCCCTCTTGTGCTCATGATGCTTTAAACTTACGTTTACAAGTGCTACATCTTGGTGCCCCCCCACCACCCCCTCGCTGGCAGTGGCATTGGAGACAGCCTGCTGACTCTGCTATCTTGTTGGCCTTGATAACCTTGGCAGTCGCCCTCTGGCCAGTGGAGCCTGTGCTGGCCCCGCCTGGGAAGGTGTGGCCAGTGCCATGGCTGGCATCTCCCCAGTCATCACAGAGTCATCAGAAGCCATGGTGACTGGCAGAGGGGCGGAAGAGCTGCTGCCATCATCCAGATTGCCCTGAGGGGAGCCCGCAGAGATGACAAGCAGCTCGTGTGCTGACGTGAGGTCACTCTGGACCTCCCTTGCCATTGATGTATGGGCAACCAGCTGAGATACTGGGTGCCCCATCCATCTCCCACACTGACACTGACCACCTGAGTGCCTGTGTGAGGGCTTGCAGGTCTGAGCGCATCCCAAGGAACCCCTGATTCTGACCCTAGAGCAGCTTCTCCATGAGATTCGCCACTCTCTCAATGGAAGAGGTAACATGCTCGGCTATTTGGGTCAAAGCAGTGCTGATGCTCCCCATGGACTCCTCCATAATGGAGACCATGGCACGCATACCCTCATGGACCTCCACCAGATCTTCCTGCACATCCCACTGGACATCAGCATCTGCTGCTTAATGGATGACTCTGCCTTCGACTCAGCATCGTTCTGGTCTCCAGCAGTCCTCTGACTGCCGGCGCCCTGGGCACTCTCTGCCTCTGCTTGCTCCTCAAACAAGTGTGAAATGCCTTCACTGCAGTGCACCAACATTCTAAGATCTAACGCTGACCGAGGTACAGGTACCTCTGCTGGTGCCTGGTTCAGAGGTTGGGTGTGACGCAGGTGCATGTGAAGCCTGGCGGTCCTTTGGTATTATGTTCCTTCTGTCGGGTAGCTTTGCTCAGCGAACACAGTTGCACACCTATCTACTGGTGAATGAGTTGGTAAACAAGATACTGCAGACACTGAGACCAATGTAAGATGAAGTACATGCTGTTTATTAACATAAGCCACAGAGCACCAACACGTGTGCTTCTCAAACCGGACCCTATTCTAAACTACTGATTATAGCCTGCTCTACACAGCAATTGGGTAATACAGTCACCTGATCAATCTGTCCACGTTCTCTTAAAGGTGTATTGCATCTCAGATTACCAAATCTGGCGGCAGGGGTGGCTCTTTGGGGTCCTGCATTCGAGTGCGTGTTGGTGAATCTAAGGGAGAGCAACAACATGTCATTAGTTTAAGTCATCACACTGTCACTGTGCATGCCAGGCACCCTGGTGAGACAATGGAGATCTGCATCATGGTGCTGTTAATTATTACCACCACAACAAGATGTGATATGGTCGTCCCATGACTTGTATTCAGTCTACGGTAGCTGATGATAGTAGTCAGTCATGTAGATTTAGCCTCCTAGTTAACATTATTTGTATATAGTCTTATCTTCAACTAAAGAACCCAGATGATTGTTGTACCAACCCTTGTCATATGATTGGTATGCTTATGGCGAATAGAAGAACATTACATGGTGGCAATATGGTTCTTGAGGGTTTGATTGAGAAGTATACAAGCTTCAACCATTCAATATCCAGAAAAGAACAGATATGGAACCAAACAACTATTCAAGAACTCACCATGTGCAAGTGATTCTGCAGATCTGTATGGATCCTACACACTGTAACTTCATCCTGGGTCATTTTCGCTCCTTGCTCTGCAACCAGCAGGCCCAGTAAGATTGTTTGAATTTTGGAGACCTTAAATGGAAAAAGTCTACCTCCTGTGAAGTTTTTGCAGGAACAGATATTAAACAGTAGATTCTAGGTGGTCTATCTTCAAGCAGAATTCCACAGCCAGGAGGGAATCCATTCCTGCTACTTACTGTCCTTACAAGTCAGGGGAAGTTAAAAACTGCAGGCTGGCTGGGAAGAAAAAGTCCATCCAGAACAGTTCCCCACAGCAGTCAACAGCCAGAACAAGCCTGAAAAAAGTCTTTTTTCACTGTTTGATTTCATCTTTGAAGCCTGCAGTGCATTTCCGAACCTGAATTAATGTTGTGTAGGCAGAGCTTCCATTAGCCCAGGGAAGAAGGAACAGAGCTTAACAGCAGTTAAGCAGTCGCCTATCACCAGCTAAGGCAGTGGCCACTTAAGATATTGCAACTCAGGGAGCCACAAAGCCTGAATAACTGTCAAAAGTTTCAGATAGCATTAAAAATCCTGCAAAAAGTCACATAATGACCACAAAATTTCCAAAATGCAGCTGGAAGGCATCAGACCTTGTATCTGAGTTTGTTTTGTTCTGACAATGCATAGAGCTATGTTTGCTGGACCCCGATATTTTCGAACCAGATAAACAACACATTAAAATTAAAATTGCTATTGGCAATGAAAGCCTCCGTAGTCTTAACATGTCAGCTCTGTCCGAAGACCATCTTAAAAATCCAGATAAAATATGGTTGACACTCAAAGATCAATTATGAGTAAAGTTCACCTTCCGAATACGCCATCTGGAATTCATGTCTATTAGGCAACATCCGACAGACCATTAATCAATTCATAATGTGCTGTCAAGGGACGTGATTGTGACTTTACAGCAGCTGAGCTAGCCAACAAAATAATCAGTAGCACCCACCCCAATGGAACCATAGCAAAGTGGCCTCTTGGACCAACTTAAAGGTTATAGCATGGAAGCTCTACTGCAAAGTGGACACAAGTATGATGAAGGACTAATGGATGGACAGAGGATACAGACTATATATAATTCATCCACCATTGACACAATAGCCAATGCAGGCAAGCCTAGTAAGCAATGTGGACAGTGCAGCCTCATTTATGCACCCAGAAAATGCTCAGTTTTTAATGTTGTTTGAAAGTCATGTGACACCAGAGGACACTGGAAGCACTAAAGCAGAAAGCAAAGGCCAAAACAAATGGTTTGACATCATGAGAATCCACTACCAGAGGCCAGATAGATACAGCATTCTAACCAACCAAGAGTGCATACCAAACAGCCTAAAGGCAAGATCCATGAAATGTCTAGCCAGGCTATATGGTCAGCTGATGAGGATGACCTGACCATTGATACACAAAGTGAGCTGACATTCAGCACAGCGAACATAAAGGAATGTGTAAGCAAGTGGTACCAACAGAAGCTTTTGCCACCATCTTGATTATATACCCACAGATGAAAGGGCTGCATAACCCATATGCAAAACGGGATACTGTACAGATGTAAACATCCTTCCATTTTGTACACTGAAATGTATGTACCCACAGAAGTGGCAAGTGTTAGTTCAATGAAGCGATGCCAAACTCATCATGTACAATGGCTCAGAGATTCCATCCCTGAGATCCATTACCCACTAGTGTTGTTACAAACACTCACCCTGGCCACCCCAGATATTTTATATTGCGGATGCCACGGGTCCAGTGATAGCAGGCCAACTGGCGTGCAGGGACCTGTCTTTGGTTACCATTGATGGTATTAATCAAGACAATAGCAAAGGCCACAGACCACAAAGAGTGCCATTGGAAAGCCTGTGCTTACAATGGGAGAAGATCACCTAACTCTGCAACCCAGATCATCAGCCAATAGGCTGAGCAGCACAATTTGAACCAAATGTGTATACCCATTCTGAACATGTGCACTGTATCGTACTGCAGAACCAACGCAGACAAGTGTGGACAATACACCCCAGCCATCACTTGGCGATACTCCCAGGTGTACAAGATGCCTTCCCTGAGAAACAGGGGAAGATGAAAGATACCCACTACCGGCATGTGGTAATGAATTACCCAATCTGAACATTGGACAGAAAGTTTGAGCATAACAGGCAACTGATGGCACATGGAATTCAGCAGAAATAATCAGCATATGTCCAGAACCAAGGTCATATCAAATGCAAACAAATGGCACGACAGTGTGATGAAACATATCAAATCAGAACAATGCCACATGCAGAAACACCAAGTGATTCTATTGCAAACAGAACACAGTCTAAGAAGCAACACAAACAAAACACCCCCAACTAACATTCTGAAAACGTACGGTAGGCTGCAGCCAAGATTGGCGTAACCAAGTCTGGATGGATAAGCGAGTGAGACTCGTAAATTTATTGCTTTGTATAACGGTTTATTCAGACACAATGTTATTTTCTTTTGCTACCATGTAAGTAGCTTGATTCTTTAAGGTTAAACCTTTAGTTTAGAAAAAAGGAGATGTTGTGATATGATGTGCATGTACCTTTAAGTGAACATATCTTAAACTGTTGTCAATCATTATCACCGAGACAGGATGCGATATGGTTGTCCCGTGACTTGTATTCTGTCTACAGCAGCAGATGGTAGGAGTCAGATATGAATACTTTGCCTCGTGGTTAACATTATTTGTATTTAGTCTTATCTTCAAATAAAAAACCCAGATTATTGTTTTACCAATCCTTGTCATATGGTTAGTATGTTTACATTAAATAAAAGAATGTAACAGTATTCATGCATCATAGGGATTTACCTTGTTGGCCATAAAGAATTCACACTATACCAGCTCAAAAACATTGTAAGGCATAAGTTCATTGATGTGTGAGTGCTGAAGGGGGACAAAATGAAAGTGTTGGGTGCTGCAGGTAGAATCTTAGGTGATATTGAAAATTCCAGGATTTGCGTGTCCTTTTGGACAGAGCAGTGGATGATACGTGGCACCATTTAATAGTAACATGGCTGCATTGTTTACAATATACTTATAGCAGTAACATTGAAACTATCATATGCGGTATAAATTTATAAGATCCTATATGATAGAAGGCCGGGTGAAGTGACAGAAAGTAATCTCAGAATGGAGTACCATTACATGAGAGTGCCATTACACTGTTGTCAGAAGTCATTCCTCATGCCCATCTCCCCAAAGACAAATTGAAATTAGGTGCTTGAAAATCATTTGAACAATTTCCCGAGCACTGGAATGCAGTGCTTGACAATCAGTTACGAGAGTTACCATGGAAATAGAACAGAATCTGCTTACAAGTGCATATTTCTGAGATCATTTGAGTGTATGGGTAGAGACCATTTTTAACTGTGAGCATTTTTGGATCATCATTGGGAATTGCAGCTTTATATTAACTCCACCCTTCTCACCAATGAGCTTACTTTCCACAAGTGGTACTTGCCACATGCATAGATTGAGGACCACTTGTGACCCACTTTCTCTTTCATTTGTGTGTTTCAGCAGAGTTACTACTCCATGTGCCCCTGAAGCATGGCTTGGTTGTGAATTGACACTTGATTTGGTGTTCAGCAGTGTTCCTTCTCCCCTGTTAAAAATCAATGTTGGGGAGAACTTCTTTATTCAAAGATGCATTAATGCAGGAAACAAGTTGCTAGACAGTGTGGTAGAGCTTAAAACATTAGAAATATTCAAACTACAGTTTGGGTTCCATGGTGAGAGAGCTGGGTACAAGAGGAATGAGCCTTGGTGGGCTGAATGGTCTTTTCTCAGCTTCAACATTCATGTTAAGTGTCAGATAGCAAAGAAATGCTGCTTAGAAATTAAGTTAAAACTCCTCTATAAAAATAATAGCATCTTTGATAGAATCTGTGATCCTGTATTTGTGTTTTCCATCTTCCACCATTTTCTGTGAGGGGAGAACTGGTCTGCAATAAGTGATTGCCCAGACTGATGTAGTTTGAATAACGGGATCACCTTCTTGAGGGTTGCCAGCATAAACCCATGCAATATGGACAGGGGACTCTGAGAGAAGCCTGGGGCATGACACTGTTTGGGTTTACACACACTAACAAAACATTGACTTAAAAAAACCTTTTAAAGGATATGTAGGTGTACCCCATTTGGTGAAGTGTGCAGTCGGCTGGAATTAATTGTCTCTACCAGCTGCTAATAGCTACATTATTTTATGCATTCTTGGGGTGTGACATTGCTGATAGGTCCAGCATTTATTGCCCATCCCTAATTGTGCTTGAGAGGGCGGTGGTGAGCAGCCTTTCTGAACCATTACTGCACATGTGGTGCAGGTACAAGCAATGTGCCTTTTTCTGTAGCAGTTTGATACAACTGAGTGGCTAGCTACACCGCTTTGGAGGGCTTGAGGTAAGAGTCAACCAGATGGCTGTGGATCTGGAATCATGTGTAGCCCAGATCAGGTGAGGAAGGCAGATTTCTCTCCTAAAGGATATTAATGGAGCAAATGGACTTTCACAACATTCTAGTGGTTTCATGATAATTATTGATGAGGCTAGCATTTTATTGCAGGTTCATTAATTGAACGGAATTTAAAAGGTGGGAATTGAACTTTTGGAGCATTCTGGATTTCTAGTGCAGGAACATTACCATATGCTAACATCCCCCTGCATTGCAAATTGATAGATTCCATGTCGGATTAGATGTCAGGCAACTGGTCAAAGCATAGTGCAATAGGAAGTGCTGGACTTTAATTAACTTGACTTTGCTTGTTCTAAAATGGAATCTGTGCATTTGCATAGCGGGACTCGATTGTTTCTGCTTTTCAAAATGAAATTAAGCTGTTAACTTTCTAGAAATTAGTGGTTGTTGATCAGACATACATTTTTCCCCCATCTCTTCTGAAAAGAAATAGGCCAGGATTTTATGGCCCCTCCTGCCCAGTGGGATATTACGGTCTCGCCGAACTGAATAGAGATTTAAATGGCTCACTGTATCCACCGGGTGGGGGGGAGGCACACCACGGAGGGGCCGTATAATCCTGGCCATACTCTTACTGGGCATAGGCAGCATCTGCCAACCACCAGCATCCTGCAAGTGTGAACCTTTACAGCAAATATCAGGAGGTCCTGTGGTCCTGGAAGCCAAACTCGTCCTCACTTGATATCTGAACCTTTCAGCAGGGAAGGGCAAGGACAGGAACCCTGGCTCATTTTTGCCTTCAGTAGCCCGGGTATTTTGTAGCTCATTATAGCTCCTCAACTGCCCTGGGTAACTAAATCCGCAGAGATTGGGGATTAATCAGGGGATCTTCATGGTCCTTGTGGTTCATTTCCTCCTCTCAATTGAACCATCAGGGGAGCTAAACTGAGTGTTTGAAGCATGGAATTTGTCTGCTTGTACAGAGGTGGTGGAGGCTTAAATCTGAGAAAACTAATTTTGACCCTTGAAGGTTTGAACATAGACCCGCCTTCCAGTCAATGCGGAGCAGCACACATGCTAACGTAAGAAGGGAGAAAGGCTTGCACTTACATAGCACCTTGTATGTCCCAAAGAAGTTCACAGCCAAGGAAGTAGTTTTAAAGTGTAATGTCGGAAGCACAGCAGTCAACTGCACACAGCAAGCTCCCACAAACAGCAATGAGATAATGAGCAGACAGTCTTGTTTATTTTAATTGTGTTGGTTGAGGGATAAATATTGGCTGGAATAGTGGCGAGAAATCCACTGGTATTCTTTGAAATCGTGACATGGGATCTTTTCTGTATACCTAAATGGGCAGTGTAATAAGCTTGGAATGCAGAAATAGTTTCTTGTAAGAAACAGTAAACTTTACTTACGACTGCAAATGAGGCTACATGCTTGTTCCAAGGCCAAGGTTAAAAAGCTCCACCCCTAAGGTTCCCTGTGCTTAGGGCTGATTCGTCTATACAGTCACATGATCCCCATTACAGTAAGAAATGGTTTAACTTACAATTGTTAAATTCCGCCTCCTTTAATTTTGTTTTACCCTCTTATTTACAAAAACATCTTAAACCATATTATATACAACTGTAAACAATTCATGCCATTATAAGTTTAGCCTTTGAGGAGGTTTCGGATTCGGGTAGAGTGATGCAACTCTACAACTGAAGGTTCTTCCATTGCATCAACTTGACCAGGAACTGCAGCATCAGGGCCATCCTTAGACAATGGCAGTTCAGAATTATTTATTTCAACAGAGACATCCGGCATGTCTGTTCTTTGTTGATCTGGCACCTCAGGTGTTGTAGTTTCGACTTCGATTTCAGGTGGATTAACTGGCTGTTGGAGGGTTTCTCGACTTCTGAGCTGATCCACCTGTTTCCGAACAATCCTGTTTTCCTCTTCTACTTGATAAGATAAAGGTCCTGTTTCAGAGACAATTGTACCAGGAACCCATCTCAGTCCAGTCGCAAAATTTCATATAAAAATTATCTCTCCCATAGTAAACTCTCACCTTTTACTGTGAACACCATGATTCAGTTTATGACTACCCTGGTTTCTCTCGACCTTACCCTCTAAATTAGGGAATACTAGACTCAATCTTTCGTGGAGTCAGTGCTTCATTTACAATTCTAAAGGTGTTAAACCAGTAGTCGCATGAGGATTTGTGCGATAGCTGAACAGGAATATTGAAATTCTTGTTTCTAGCATTCCCCCTGATAGTTTCTTCATGCCTGTTTTAAAGGTTTGTACTGCTAACCTGTTGGACGAGGGATGATACTGTGCTGTTCTGCTATGTTTAACCCCATTAAGGTTCATGAACCTTTGGAATTCAGTGCTAGTGAAAGCAGTACCATTATCTGACACAATAACTTCAGGTAAACCATGAACAGTGAATCTCTGGTGCCGTTTTTCAATGAGTGCAGATGTTGTTAGGCGATCCTACTTCAAATGCCTCCATCCACTTTGAATGTGCGCGGATAATCACCAGAAACATGGCACCTAGAAATGGGCCAATGTAGTCTATATGTAGTCTAAACCAGGGTCGACTAGGCCACTCCCAGATTCAGTGGAGCTGAAATGGGCAACTTCTGCTGATGCTGGCACTGGAGACGATGTTTAATCATTTTTTCTACATCGCTGTTTATACCTGGCCACTAGATATAACTTTGTGCGAGCATCTTCATTTTCGAAATACCAGGACGTGCTCTAAACTTGAAATGCGTAATAGACTTGGAATGCAGGACTAGTTTATTGTAAGAAACTATTATTTACAGACCCATGATAGGCTACGTGCTTGTTCCAAGGCCAAGGCTAAAAAGTTCTACCCCTAAGTTTCCCCGCGCTTAGGGCTGATTCACCTACACTGTCACATGACAGTAAGAAATGGTTTAACTTACAATAATAACAGGCAGAGGGAGCTTTGGTTTATGGCATCTCAAACTAGTGGGTCCCTTTTTAAAAATGAGGGGCAGAATTTTACCCTTGGCGTGTGGGCTTGGTGGGGGCAGTCGACAAGCCAATTAAGGCCTGCCCAGCGTGAGATGTGGTTTTTAAATGAGCCTGAAGGGGCAGGCAGGGGGGTGGGGCTTAATGTCCGCCACGTCCAATGGTGACCTGGCGGCCAATTTAAATGTGGGCTTGGCGGCTCCTGGAAGGCTGTCACTGAAGGACGCGAAAGTTGTGTGCATGGATGCCACAGCGGGTGGACAAGGCAGGTAGGTGGGCAGGTCAGCCATTTCTCGGCCTGCATTTCTTGGATGAGTGCCTCGCAGGCCTCATGGAGGAAGTGGCTGTGAGGAGAGAAACCCTTGACCCAGGGACGGGAGGAGGAGGTCCCACCACCTCACCAAAAAGGCCTGGGAGGAGGTGGCATCCAGGGTCAGCAGCCACAACGTGGTGAGGTGCATATAGATCCAATGCCGGGAGCGTTTTAACGATCTCCTGTGATCGGGAAGGGTGAGCACCATGTTGGCATGGGTCACTTTGCAGAACAGCTAAGTGTTTCCCATCCCCCCGTGGACCTCAGCCATTTTCCTGAGTGAAAAATGTCAATGATGCAGGATCTGACCCGGGGGAGAGCCCTGGCTGCTTGGACTGAGTGCTTTGTGGCTCCAGGGTCATGAATGTGCTGAGCCCTGCGAGGTGTTCCTCAGGTGGGGTTGGCCAGGCTGCAATAGCGCTGCAAGTAGAAAGTGGACTAATCAATGCTTCTCTATCCTTTCAGGAGAAAACATCCCATAACAATGCAGAGAGGTCATGGACTGGCAGGGGACCCCCACATCCCCTCATCCTTAGTAGATATGAGCAGGAGGTCCTGGAGCTGGAGAGGCACCATGCAGCCTGGTCAAGTGGCTGCGGTGAGGTTGGGGTGCCAGAGGGAGGTAAGAATGCAGTGCACTGAGGCGAGAATGTGGCTTTTTGCAACCATTGCAGTGTAGTCTCCATACTGATGTGAGCCTTGAACCTGGAATCCCCATTGATAATGGGGACAATATGGCCTGATCACTAGTGATATTTGTTTTTCCCATTTTCTGTTTTTTTACAGTATGATGTAAAACACCAGTGAATATTATTTTCTGTATGTTTGTCACTCAGAAGTAAATGAGATTATTTTTTGCAACTGGCCTCTGGATGCTTCATTTGCTCTGTAAGTGCGGGGTAAGCCATGATGTTATGATCAACATGTGACTCCTTAAACTTTATTGCAGTGGCATATAGTGTACGTTGTTGATCAAGGAACAGGTCCTGTCAGGGATCAAATATGGAGCCTGCAGCCCCGGCATGTGGTGGTGGTTCTTATTTGGTAAGCTAGCTGAACGAGCGTTAGGTTAAAGCTTCCTGGGAGACCCTGCCTCCCTGGAGGTTACCCAGGTTTGCATCCATGCCCTCAGTGTTCTCCTGAGTGTGCTCATCCTCAGACTCAGTACTGGACTCATCGTCTGTGGGCTGTGCATCTGTGTAAAGATCTTATTCCTCCACAGCGTCCCCCCTTTCCAGCATCCGATTGTGGAGAGTGCAGCATGCAACCACTATCAGTAACACAGTGAGAGGGACTGCAGTGTGCCCCCTGAACGGTCCAGGCATCGGAAGCGCATTTTGAGAAGACGATGGTCCTCTCTACCACAGCCCTTGTGGAGGCGTGGCTCCTGTTGTACCGCTGCTCGGCCTCTGTTCTTGGGTGGCAGAGAGGTGTCATGAGCCACCTTTTCAACAGAAAGCCCTTCTCACCCAGCAGCCATCCATCCAGCCGGGCTGGAGCACTGGAGAGCCCCAGCACCTGGGAGTGTCTCAGGATGTAAATGTCATGGGAACTGCCTGGGTACCTTGCAGAACCTGCATCCTGTGGTCACACACTATCTGCACGTTCATCGAGTGAAATCCCTCCCTGTTGATGAAGGCTCCCGGCTGACACGCTGGTGCATTGATGGCTACGTGTGCAGTCTATTGCACCTTGGACGCGGGGGAACTGAGGAGTCGCTGCAAAGCCTCTGGCTCACTGTCTTCGTCCATGAGGTACTGAATTAAAGTCAATGCACGCCTGAACATAGCTTCTGTCACCAGCTTAACACAACCGTGGACAGCTGATTGGGAGACTCCACAAAATTCCCCACTGACCCCTGGCATTGAGGGCCACTGTGACCTTCTACATCACTGGCATGGTGTGTCCACCCACACCGTCAGAGCTAATCTCAGGGTCGATCACATGACAGATAGAGGTCACAGTCTCCCTTGAGAGACGGAGCCTCCTTCGTCATTGCACCTCAGACATACTGAGGTAGCTGCATCATCGCCTGTAAACACTGGCAGCAAGAGAGTGGCATCTTCTGCGCCCCCTTCAGCCTTGGCCTTCCAGTTGGCCCTGCGCCCCTTGCGCCTGTGCCTCTCCTCCCGCAGGCCACTCACCTGGAAGATGAATAGGGACACCTGGCCTCCTCTCCCTTCTGCCCCTCTCTTCCTCCTCAGAAGAGGTGCCTCCAAAGGAGACCACAATCCCCATTACCAGGGTAAGGGAAGGCTGTCTGATCCTGGAAGGCCCCACGTGGTGTGAATCCTCCGGGAGTCTGGAAGACAACACTGAGTCCTGAACTGAAGCCTCTAAACCCTCTGAAAGCAGCTCTGAAGTGAAATGAAGCCGTACTGTTCACAGAAGCAAGCAGCAGCAAGTGATATCCTAAACTACTCACTATTCGCTTTGTGAAGCCCACTGACCCCTCTTATCCCGCGTGTGGATGAGGTTTTGCAAATTGTGACCTGCCCGTTTTGCCCATGCGACGGCCTGAAAATCACACGGCCTATGTAAACTTGGAGCCATTTGGTCTCGCAAGAGCCTTAATTGGTCATGTAATTAATGGCGGGTGCGCCTCCGTCTTCATCGCGCGGCCACCTAGCGAAATATTGCAAGAGTACACGTTGATGTCAGCCGCTCGTCTGACATCACCGTGCTTTATTTCATGCACGGGCATGTCGGGCGTGCACCCGCATGCCAAGGGTAAAATTCTATTTAAACAGAGAAAAGGAATTTTTTTTTCTCTCAGGGGATTGTGAGACTTTGGAATTCTCTTCCTCGAAATGTGGATGAGGCAGAGTTTTTGAATATCTTTGAGGCAGGGGTAGGTGGATTCTTAATAAGTAGGAGTGAAAATTATTGGGGGTAGGCAGGAATGTGAAGTTGAGGTTAAAATTAAATCAGCCATGATCTTATTGAATGGCAGAACAGGCTCGAGGGGCTGAGTGGCCTACTCCTGCTGCTGATTTGTATGTTAGTATGTGTCATCTGAAAGACCATACTGCATTGCAGGAATGGAGGTTAAGTCAATCAGAATGGCTATTTCTTAAAAAAGCTTTGGGCAGAATCTTCAGCTTAACGAGTGGGGGCAGAGCTCACTCGCCAAGGTGTAAAATGATGTGGGGTGATGTTGGGCAAGCGCCCCGACGTCACTGCACGTCATTTAGATTTCAAACCTTTCAAAGGCCTATTAAGGCCTGTTAAAAAAGCAATTAAAGCAATCAGCTGAACTACCTGTCCAATCTTAAGGTTGGCAGGCAGGTGAAGAGCCAGGCGGCCTTCATAATTTTCATGGAACCTCATCCATGAGCAAGATGAGGTTTCATGAATGATTTAAAATTTTCAGAAAAATTTTAATTAAAATGAATACGCCTGTCCCAGCTCATGTGACAGTTTCACATGAAGGGACACGTGATAAACTTTTTAATGTATTTTATTGAACTGTTTAACCTAAAAACTAATCTCCCTGAGGCACCTCTGTGCCTCAGGGAGGTTTCTACACTCTTTCATGCGCATTTCTCCTTTTCATGCTATTATAATACAGCTACAGGTTGATTTAGTGAGTGGTTGGTTAGGAACATGCGTTACACCATCCGATGTGAATTCATAAACAGATATAACTGTAAGTTCAGTGCCAATATGTAATCAAATTACGCTTATCTATTAAAGCATAAACCAGATCTTTATTACACTCTTGCTTGAAAAACTGTCTCGCCTGTGGCATTACACCAAAGAAAGCACACTGCCACATACAACAGGCATTGCCAGTGCCAAAACAGAGAAGCGTGGTTTTGATTGCAAATGGTACAAAAACTAATCTGTGCAGGCACCAAAAGTACAATTTGTCACGCCCCTTTACATAGGGTCTCCCTATGAGAAATGCTTCCAGTTAATAGATGATGCCTGGTTGATGCCCTATTTCTTTAGCGAACCTGTGACCTTCATATTTGGTTGAAAGGACTCATGCTAGCCTTTCACATCAGGGACCTGAGTTTAATTCTTCCTTGGATGCTTGGGATGAAAGCCTCGCCTTTATGTTAGCGATCTGTGATGGGCTCAGGCAGTCTCTGCCCAATTCTTAGCTCACAGCCTATGAACAATGATACTACATTGGCAATTTCAGTCGGAGGTAATGGTATTGGAAAGTTAAACATATCACACAGGTGCAGTAGAGTCCATCTAAGTGTAAGGCTGAGGCAAATTGATGAGAGAGAAAGCAGAGTGAGATTTGCTCCGCCCTAATGCTATGATTTGCTGGGGCTATTGGGCAGGCATTTTGTCAGCTGCATGCCATTCCCAACGTCATAATCAGAACTGTGCCCCACTTACAATCTCTCTCTTTTCCTGTTTACAATTAAAATTCTAAGGGCAGAATTTTACTGCCCCGTTTCGGTGGGGACGGGGCTGTAAAATGCGGCGAGATATTATAAACCCCATTGACTTCAGCGGGAATGTAAAATCCCGCTGTCGTAAAATTCTGCCCTAAGTGATTAGGATTAAAATTACAATTTAAATTCCAAGTGCCGGCAGCGTGCATGGAAAACACATACGATTCCACAGCAGAGGAAGATTTCATTGGTGAACCCCAGCTCCAGCTAACAATGCAGTAGATATGGGTGGGCTATAAAAGAGTCTCTTTGTCAAACAGGGAGGATCTGCATCACAGCTACAACTTTCCTGCCTAACTTCACTGCCATTAACCTAAGACTTACTGAGAGCATAAAGATGGCATAGTTGTTTTTCAACTTTAAATTTCACTTGTAAGTATTTCACATTACATTAGTTTCACTTTATTCATGTGCGCATCATCATTATTTGTTCAGGCTAGTTTAGAGAGCTAAATGTACTGGCATATCTACACATGGTAGGTACGCATTGAAGGAAACATTGTTTTTTTTTCATTCACTCTTTATTGAATGTTCATGTTAGTGTCCAGCATAGTACTCGCCACTCTGTGGGACATGGCTGAACTTGTAGGCTTGACTAGCCTTCGCTTCAATGCATTGTGAAGGAAATTGTGTGAGCTCACTCTCAATGGGGGGTAATTGAAATGTTGAAGGTGAACTCAAAGCCCTGTAAGGACTCTGCAAACCAACACCCTGAGATGGACCCACATGTGGACAGTACTGACAGCACCCTTTAGACCTCTCGTTTACTTGCCTTGGCTGACTGTCTGCGCCACCCCCACCCCTATCACGTCTAGGATGCCAGGCTCTTCCCCACTTTACTCCTCCATGCCTTCGACCTCACTCTCTGTCCTCACCTGGATCCCTCTCCACTGCTCCACGTCCCCGGCCCCACCCTACAACCCCCCTCACCTCTGACACACCCTTGCCAATTCCAAGCCTCCATGCAAGCTGCCATTCTCCTGCTCCTTTCCCTGGTGCTGTAGAATTCAACAAGGAAAACCCCCCCACTGACATTACACACAGCTGCACAAAGCTGACTGATGTAGGCCACCTTTAAACAAAAGCGAACCGTGTGCTGTGAGATTCCCATGTGTCGTGAGATTCCCGTGTGCCGTGAGATACCGTATGCCGTGAGATTCCTATGTGCCGTGAGATTCCCGTGTGCCGTGAGATTCCGTATGCCGTGAGATTCCCGTGTGCTGTGAGATTCCATATGCCGTGAGATTCCTGTATGCCGCTGCCTTTATCCCGAGGGTAGGACTTTATTAAAAACTGTTTCATGCTAATGCATATTCATGGCATGCAAATGCATTAGAAGTACAAACATGGCAGACGCCAGCATAATACTCGATACACCACAAACACGCCGTTGACTTTATTTCTGTATCACAACCTGCTGTCAGGAAATCAAAATTTCAAGTCCCACCTAATTAACTCACCGCACATTTCCCACTCTTGCAGGCTCCATAAAATCTCCTCTTTTTAAATGATGAGAGCAGTTCCCCAAAATTGAGGTTACTAATTTGCGAACTCCAGGATTCCGCACCCAGTGAGCACAAATTGCACAAGCATAGATGTGCATACATGCATACTATTTCTTACATATACACATGTACACTGAACAAAATTACCTCATATTTTTCTTGAGGTCCTTATTGTGCTATTCAACTTCCAGTACAGCACTGAGCTGAAACTTGACAATGACTTCAAAATGGCAGCTGAACAACACAAACGCTAGCTGTGCTGAATAACATTACCTGCTCCAGATTTTTGTAATAAAATCAGGCAAAAAATTCACACTAGACTGTTATAAATGCTGAATTAAAAACCATTTGCTGCTCCGTATTGAAGTGAGGACAAGTTATTCAACCTCCTTGCAGAGAAAGTGAAGGATTACAAACTGTGTAGAGACTCGCATTCTGTTTTGCCACCTTGACAATACCCACATGGGGGTTTGGTACTGCACCCCAAGCCCCTATTTCGGACTCTTTGCTGACATGGTGAGAAATTGACCTTCTCAGCGGCTGAAGGGTTGTCCTGTCTACATCTGGTATGGCCACATAATGTTTGTCATCTTCTCCATCAACATGACAACCTATCTATCTTCGATCAAGTTAGGCCCATTGGAAAACTAAAATCCTCACAGGGGCAATAATGGATTTTCATTGGAAATCCCCCAAATGGCTCCAATGTGCGTCTTCAACTCTGTCCGGTGAACAGAGTTACAGGGCTATTTGGTATGTGGCTGCATGCTAGCAAGAGGGGAGGGTGTGGAGGGAGGGTAATAAAGGGATGTTTAAATGGCAGCAAGATTTGCATAGATTCATAGGCTTGGCATATCTTTTTTTACTAAATGCCATTGGCTACGTATATATACGCTATGCTTAAAAATTTGCAAGAGACATTTTCTTCACTCATAGGCCCCAGCTGTATTTCAGCTTTCTAAAGAGTTATTGGAAAGTGCCTCCATTGGGTATGTTACTGACTACAATGTGCTCCAGGGGCACTGCACCAATTAAGCTGTCAGGTCTAATTATAGTAAAAATCCCTATGAAAAAGGAAGCAATTAAAATGACCCTGGGGACCATGCTGTGGAAAGATTATTTAATGTACAATGTACCTTATTAATTGCAATATAAATCATTTTAAGCTATTCCACCTCGGAGTCAGGGTCCATATGAACTTGCTTGCTTTTTATTTGTTCTTAAAATATCGTGAACTTACATGAGACACAGGAGTGAAATTACACAGAAACCGCAAGCACACATGGTTGGGTACAAATGAATGAACTCATACCAGGTTTCCAATTACTCCATCACTGAGGAACCTTCATGCTGAATGACACCAATGGGAGTAATATTCTAGAGGTGGTGGTCATGACTTAACCAGGAGAAAGGGGATTGAAGACAAACAGTATTACTAGCCCAGTTTGGTTCTTGTAATGGAAACCAGCTCTTGTTCCTCCCAAGTTGCAAATATACCGTCCTATGCACTCTTCACCCTCTCTGCATCATTCTGTTAAAATAAAAAGTCACTGTGCGATCTCTTCCCCTGACCCATTCTTTTCCAGAACTATGGAACTCCACACCTCCCTCAGTCTTTGCTCCTTCCTAACATGTCAGCCATCTAAAAGCCAAACTTGCAGTCTCTCAATGACTACTTCCCAATTTGTCTCTTTTCATTTGGGCCCGCACTCTAGACCTTCACCTTGCTTTGTCAGAGACAAAAGAGAGGGAGAAGGTTTGGTCCAATATCCAAGAGTTGGGATAGGAGAGAAAGAAATTGAAACATCCACATGTCTTATCAATGAGGCTGACTTTCCATCGGAAATTTGGAGATTTCTTGCTTAGGGGGGCCCAACTAGATCATGTGGTGTGACAATTATCAACTTTTATGCCTTTATTTGACCATTGGCTTCCAATCAAAACACAGAAAACAGCAGAGGTTTTACAGGGAATGAATAGTCCTTTTCAAACGTGAAGAAAGTGAGTTAGTAAAAGTTTGCATGAGCAGGAAACGTGATCCTTCTTCCACAGTAATCAGGCTGCATGGTTTTAGCCCCAATGCTGACCATGCGTACCCCACAATGGAATAGGAAATGTTCAGCATCAATCCAATTCTGATTCTTCTCATTGCATATTTGCCCTCCCCCACCACAATAGTGTTCCTCCTTTTCCTGGATCCTTTCAATCTACACAGGTTGATCACCCATCTAAATGTGAACCAAGGAATCCTTTTTATTCAATCACAGGAGGTTGGCATTGCTGGCAAGGCCACCATTTATTGTTCACCTTAATTGAGTGGGTAGTAGTGAGTCGCCTTATTGAACCACCATAGTTCGTGTGGTGAAGGTGCTCCCACTGCGCAGTTAGGGAGGGAGTTCCAGGATTTTAGTCTGGTGATGATGAAGAAATGGTGATATATTTCCAGGTTAGGATAATGTGTGACATGGAGGGGAACGTGGAAATGGTGGTGTTCCCATGTGCTTGCTGCCCTTGTCCTTCTAGGTGGTAGAGGTTGCGGGTTTGGAAAGTGCTATTGAAGGAGCCTTGGTGAGATGCTGAAGTGCATCTTGAGAATGGTACACATTGCTGCCACTGTATGCTGGTGGTAAAGGGAGTAAAGGTTTAAGGTGGTGGATGGGGGCTGAAAAACAGGCTCCTTTGTCCTTGATGGTGTTGAGCTTCTTGAGTGAGTTTCCTGAGATCAGCTGCACTCATTGAAGCAATTGGAGCGCATTCCATCACACTACTGATTTTTGCCTTTTAGATGATGAAAGGGTTTTGGGGAGGCAGGAGGAGATTCAATTACTGCGCAATACCCAGTGTCTGACCTGCTGTTGTAGACATAATATTTACTGTGGCTGGTTGAGTTGAGTTTCTGGTAACCTCCAGAATGTTCATAGTGGAGGATTCAGTGACTATAATGCCATTGAATATTAAGGAGATGGTAAGATTCTCTTTATTGAAATGGTCATTGCTTGCCATTCATGTGGTGCAAATGTTACTTTCCACTTACAAGCCCAAACCTGAATGTTGTACAGGCCTTACTACATGTATCTGCAGAGTTTTGAATGGAACTGAGTACTGTGTGATCATCAGTGAATTTCCACACATCTGATATTATGATGCAGGGAAAGCCATTGATGAAGCAGCTGAAGGTGGATGGGCCTAGGACACTGCCCAAAGGCCCTTCTGCAGTGATATCCTGGGTCTGAAATCATTGGCCCCTAACAACCACAACCATCTTCCTTTGTGCAAGGCATGATTCCAACCCATGAAGATTTTTCCCCCGATCCAATTTTGCTAGGGCCCTTTGGTGCCACACTTGGTCAAATGCTGCCTTGATGTCAAGGGCAGTCACTCTCACCTTACTTCTGAATTTCAGCTCCCCTGTCCATGTTTGGGCCAAAGCTGTAACTCTTTTGAGTACAAACACATGTCCATCTGTTGCTATTCAGATGAAATTACATTGTTTCATAATTTGCCATGGTGAGATTTGAACTCTTGATACTCTTTCAAGTACAAACCTGTTTCCATCTGTTTCAGATGAAGTCACATTGTTCCATAGTTTGCCATTGTGAGATTTGAACTCTTGATACTCTTTTTGAGTAAACCTGTTTCCATCTGTTTCAGATGAAGTTATATTGTTTCATAGTTTGCCATTGTGAGATTTGAACTCTTGAGTCTTGGGGTTACAAACCCAGTACCATAACCACTTGGCTATTTAGGCCAAGCAAAAGGAGATCAAGGTCCATGTAACTCTTTCGAGTACAAACACGTTTCCATCTGTTCCTATTCAGGTGAAGTTACATTGTTTCATAGCTTGCTATTGTGAGATTTGAACTCTTGATACTCTTTTGAGTAAACCTGTTTCCATCTGTTTCAGATGAAGTTACATTGTTTCATAGTTTGCCATTGTGAGATTTGAACTCTTGATACTCTTTTTGAGTAAACCTGTTTCCATCTGTTTCAGATGAAGTTACATTGTTTCATAGTTTGCCATTGTGAGATTTGAACTCTTGATCTTGGGGTTACAAACCCAGTACCATAACCACTTGGCTATTTAGGCCAAGCTCATAAGAGTAACTCTTTTGAGTACAAACACATTTCCATCTATTTCAGATGAAGTTACATTGTTTCATAGTTTGTCATTGTGAGATTTGAACTCTTGATAATCTTTTAAATGTCTGAAGTTCTAACTCTTTCGAGTACAAACCCATTTCCATCTGTTTCAGATGAAGTTACATTGTTTCATAGTTTGCCATTGTGAGATTTGAACTCTTGATCTTGGGGTTACAAACCCAGTACCATAACCACTTGGCTATTTAGGCCAAGTTTGTTTCATAGCTTGCTATTGTGAGATTTGAACTCTTGATACTCTTTTGAGTAAACCTGTTTCCATCTGTTTCAGATGAAGTTACATTGTTTCATAGTTTGCCATTGTGAGATTTGAACTCTTGATACTCTTTTTGAGTAAACCTGTTTCCATCTGTTTCAGATGAAGTTACATTGTTTCATAGTTTGCCATTGTGAGATTTGAACTCTTGATCTTGGGGTTACAAACCCAGTACCATAACCACTTGGCTATTTAGGCCAAGCTAAAATTTGGAACATTGGCTTTGTAACTCTTTCGAGTACAAACCCGTTTCCATCTGTTATTTCTGATGAAGTTACATTGTTTCATAGTTTGCCATTGTGAGATTTGAACTCTTGATAATCTTTTAAATTTAAGTTACATTGTTTCATAGTTTGCCATTGTGAGATTTGAACTCTTGATACACTTTTTGAGTAAACCTGTTTCCATCTGTTTCAGATGAAGTTACATTGTTTCATAGTTTGCCATTGTGAGATTTGAACTCTTGATCTTGGGGTTACAAACCCAGTACCATAACCACTTGGCTATTTAGGCCAAGCTAAAATTTGGAACATTGGCTTTGTAACTCTTTCGAGTACAAACCCGTTTCCATCTGTTATTTCTGATGAAGTTACATTGTTTCATAGTTTGCCATTGTGAGATTTGAACTCTTGATCTTGGGGTTACAAACCCAGTACCATAACCACTTGGCTATTTAGGCCAAGCTAAAATTTGGAACATTGGCTTTGTAACTCTTTCGAGTACAAACCCATTTCCATCTGTTATTTCTGATGAAGTTACATTGTTTCATAGTTTGCCATTGTGAGATTTGAACTCTTGATCTTGGGGTTACAAACCCAGTACCATAACCACTTGGCCATTTAGGCCAAGCTAAATACAACTTCATCTGAAACAGATGGAAAGTTACATTGTTTCATAGTTTTGCCATTGTGAGATTTGAACTCTTGAGCTTGGGGTTACAAACCCAGTACCATAACCACTTGGCTATTTAAGCCAAGCTGGGCCAAAGCTGTAATGAGATCAGGAACTAAATGGTCCCAATGGAAGTCAATCTGAGTTTCAACGAGCAGTTTATTGCTAAGTAACTGTTTCTTGGTAGGGCTGTCAAAGACCCCTCCCATCACTTTGCTGATGATTGTGAGTAAATTGATGGGGTGGTTAATAGGCTGGATCATATTTGTCATGCTTCTTGTGTACAGGACATGCCTGGACAGTTTTCCTCTTAAGCGATTAGATGCCAGTATTGTAACCGTAGACACGGCTAGTTCTGGAGTTCAAGTCCTTAGCATGATGTTGAGATATGTCAGGGTCCATGGCCTTTGCTCTGTTTAGTGCATGTAGCCTTTTCTTGATATCATGTGGGGTGAATCAAATTGCCTGAAGACTGGCACTTGTGATACTGGGGTCCTCAGGAGGAGGCCGAGATGGATCATCCACTCGGCACCTCTGGGTGAAGATGATTGCAAATGCTTCAATGTTGACTTTTTCACTTGTGCTGGTCTCCGCTGTCATTGAGGATGGGGATATTTGTGGAGCCCTTGCCTTCAGTTAGTTGTTTAATTGTCCACCATGTTTCATGACTGGATGTGGCAGGGCAGCAGATCTGTGACCTGTTCTGTTGATTGTAGAATTGTTAGCTCTGTCTATCACATGCTACTTCCACTGTTTGGAATACACCTAGTCCTCATTGAACCTGGGTTGATCCCCATCCGGCTTGATGATAATGGTGCTTGGCCTAAATAGCTAAGTGGTTATGGTACTGGGTTTGTAACCCCAAGATCAAGAGTTCAAATCTCACAATGGCAAACTATGAAACAATGTAACTTCATCTGAAACAGATGGAAACGGGTTTGTACTCAAAAGAGTTGATGATAATGGTAGAGTGAGGGATATGCCGGCTTTGAGGTTACAGATTGTGGTTTAATATGATTCTGCTGATGCTGATGGCTTGTAGCACCTCATGGGTGCCAAGTATGCCTGCTAGATCTGTTCTGAAACTATGTCATTTCACATGGCAGTAATACTACAGGACATGATGGAGGGTGTCCATAGTGTGAAGCCTGGACTTCATCCCCAGAAGGAAAGTGCAGTGCTTACTCCTGCCAATGCTGTCATGGGCAGATATATCTGTGACAGGTACATTGGTGAGGATGAGATCAAGTAAGTTTCTCCATCATGTTGTTTCTGTCACCACCTGCCACAGGCCCAGTATGGCAGCTGCATCCTTTAGGATTTGGCCAGCTCAGTCAGTAGTGGTGAAACTGAGCCACTTTTAGTGATGGGCATTGAAGTCCCCTATCCTGAGTACATTCTGTGCCTTTGTTACCCTCAGTGCTTCTTCCAAGCGCTGTTCAATATGGAGGAACACTGATTCATCAGCTGAGGAATGGCAATAGCTGGATCACCAACCCACACAAAATCAACTAGCTTAGCAAAAGTCAGGAACCTTCCTGATCTTTGTGCCTCAGTATTACAGTCAACAGGGAGCTGGCCAGAGTATCAAATGTAATGATCACTGATAGTTGAATATTCAACATGATGAATGTGATTGAAAAATTTAATCCACTTTGGTGAATGTTCAATTACCAGGAGTTGCATGTTACAATGAAAAGGTTAGGAGTAGGAAGGTACAAAGAAGATACTAGATATGAAACAAGAAAGGTCACACAGAAGAGATGTGATCACCATCTCCATCAAGAGAGAGTGTAACCACCTCCCCTTGACATTCAACAGTATTACCATCCCTAAGTCCCCCACCATCAACATCTGGAGGCATTGGGGGGAAGGTCACCATTGATAGGGGGAGATGGTGGTGTGGTGGTAATGTCGGGGGCCTAGGCTAATGCTTTGGGGCATGGATTCAAATCCCACCACCAGCAGCTAGTGGAATTTAATTCAATTAATAAAATCTGGAATTAAAACCTAATTATCGATTGTCATAAAAACCCATCAAATTTACAAATGCCTTTTAGGGAAGGAAATCTGCTATCCTTACCCGATCTGGCTTACATTTGACTCCCTCTTAACTGACCTCTAAAATGGCTGAGCAAGCCACCCAGTTCAAGGGCAATTAGGGATGGGCAACAAATGCTGGCCTTGCCAGTGGTATCCACATCCCATGAAAGAATAAATAAAAAAAAAATCTTGACCCTGCAAAACCTTTCCATTAATTACAAGGCACAAGTCAGGAGTGTGGTGGAATATTCTCCAGTTGCCTAGATGAGTGCAGCTCCAACAACACTTGAGGAATTTGATATCATCCAGGACAAAGCAGCTTGCTTGATTGGCACCCCGTCCACCACCTTAAATGCTCACTCCATCCACCACTGTTGCACAGGGGCTGCAGAGTGTCCCACATACAAGATGCACTGCAGCAACTCATTATGGCTCCTTCTCAGCACTTTCCAAATTGATGACCTCTGCCACCTAGAAGACCAAAGGCAGCAGGCTCAAGGGCGTCACCACCACCTCCAGTTTCCCCTTAAAATCATATACCATCCTGATTTGGAACTATATCCCTGTTCTTTCACTGTCGCTGGGTCAAAATCCTGGAGCTCCCTTCCTAACAGCACTGTGGGTGTTCCTACACCAAATAGACCGCAGCAGTTCAAGAAGGCAGCTCACCAAAACCTTCTCAAGAGCAATTAGGGATGGGCAATAATTACAAGACTTGGCAATGATTCTCAAATCCTATGAACAAGTAATAAAAAAATACAAAATAAGTATAGAGGCAAGTTAGTTGTGATACTGAAGAGAGAGTTGATTGAAGGGTTTGGTGAGGAGGTGGATAGGCTGGGTCGAGATCTATCAGAAAGTGAAGTTTTTAGGCCATTACTTGTTCCTGAAGGTTTTCAATGTTCTTTTAAGTGTTCTCTGATTAATACATATTCCAATGCGTGTGCAAATTTATATTTCGGAATTGTTTCCAGTCATGATCCGGTTCCCCAGCTTCCAAATCTGCTCCATTTATCTTGAGGAACTGGAGGTTGACACAACTTTGGAACAAGCGCTTGAGTGTGACTGCAACTGGTGTTGGGCGAAGGTTCACAAAGGCAAGCGAGCAGCAAATCACAGTAGCATGGCCAAAATAAAATGGCAACCTTGATAGCCCTAGCCATTTGCCTTAGTGGGTGGCAGTGCGATGTCTCTGGAGGTAAGGAACAAAACTAACGGGCGAAGTGAAGTGTTTACCATTGACTTTGTAGTTAACTTCTGTTGGCTCACTGCCTTCACAGGTGGGTCTGACATTGGAGGTGAATTTGAAATTGAGCTCACTTGTACGTATTAAATAGTTTACTTTGTCCACTTTTTAACATATTCAGACTGAAAGCAGGCTGTCAATTTTAATAATAAATTCGTCTTTATCTCATATTCTTTTATCTGCTATTTTAACAAAGGACATTAACAATGCCAGCAATAGTTTGCATTTAGATAACACATTTAACATAACGAAATGTCCCAAGGTCCTTCACAAATAGATGGTAGGAAAACAGACAACCAGACAGGAAAAGAGAGAGACTGGGGGATGGGGGCTTAAACTTAGTCAAAGTGATGTACTGTGTAAAGGTTTCCAAAGCTGGAGAAGAACTCAAGGGGTTTAGGGAGGGAGTTACAGCGAGTGGATCCAAGACATCTGAAGTCTTTATAACCTATGATGGAAAGGAGATGAGATGCAAAAGAGGCTGGATTTCGAGTGAAAAACATAAATAAATGGGTTATTATCTTTGTTAAAGTTGCAGTCAATGGAATTTCATACAATCGCATCAAGAGGCTCATTATTAATATCACACAGCATGGTCTCAATGCCAGGAAGCACTCTTGCGTTAGCTCCATGAATTCACCTACTTTTCAGGCAATCGGCCACCCTCACCACTTCAATTCATGGTAACAAATCACCTATAATTAGAGCCTTCCCTTTCCCCAGTGTACGTTCCTTTTACTGAAATGATTCCTCACTAATTTCCTTCTCTTATTCTGGTGGTCTATAGCAATTCCTGCTCATTAATTTCCTTCCCTTTTGTGTCAGAGGCTTCCACCCAAGTTTATTCGGACCTCCATTCATCTGACATTTAATTAATTCTTTCAAAAACTGTCAGGCTTGTCGCTCAGTTGTAACACTACCCCTTCTTTTGGTGTGTCAGTGCTGTGTTCCTTCTGATCATTTTAAATCCTGCTGCATGAAATCTGAATCCAGCATCCTCCTTTCTGGTTTGCTATAGACTCTTGACAATCTGAAAGCCAGTTACACACCCAAGTTAAGAGTATTAATGGTACATTATTTCTCAAAGCATGCTTAGCAAACATATATATTGCTTGTTTCCTAGATGCTTGATACAGCTTGAGTCTCAATGAGATAGTTTGGTTTCAGTGGTGATCACTTGGGCATTTTAATAAACAAAAATCTGACATGAGAAGCCCGATATTTCAATTGCACCACTTTCTTTTGAAAGTGTGAAGTATACTCGTGCTTCATGTTCACACATCCGCAAACACGATCAATGTCCTGGTCATGTTTGCAGATCTATTTGCCATTCGTTCATAAATAATTGGAACTTCCCTCTTTCCTACATCTTCCTTGAAGCAAGAGCTGGACCTGTATCTGGTTAGGGTGGAGATCACTTTGTACAAAAGGTGGATACAGCACAACATTAATCAGATCCAGAGTGGTCTCCTGAATGAATTCCGATCACCCAAGGATGTTAGAAAGAAACTTTTGCCTCTGGTCCTCATCTCCCATGAGAATACTTGGTTTCTGGGTAGAGGTGCAGCGCGTAGATATATTGTGACATATTGTAGATATATTATTATTGTAGCTATAGTATGATATATTGTGATATTGTAGATATATTATGATATATTGTAGATATATTGTAATATTATAGATATATTGTGACATTGTAGATATATTGTGATATATTATAGATATATTATGATATATTGTAGATATATTGTGATATTATAGACATATTGTGATATATTTTAGATACATTGTGATACACAGCGCATCACAGTTATATGGGAAAGGCTGGGTAGACCTGAAGATCTTTTCCTGTTAATCATTGTTTGTATATTTTCCTTTCTGCGCACTGCCCTATTTTGCACAATTCACCAATCCTGCACTTCCAACAGTGAGCCACACTCAAAACAGGGATCAGAGAATCAACCCAAGTTCAGTCCTTTGCCTGCCCTAAGTTGACTGATCTAAGCCAGGATTCCAGTGGAACTGCTATGAATTTTGTTCCTGGGCTAACCAGAGGGGGAAAAGAAAATCAGTCAGAATTGCTACTTCTGAACACAATGCGGTAGTTCCTGCTGGAGACTGTGGTAATTTGGTTGGATTTCACTGTGATGACCCTCCATGATTCAAAAGATTGCTGACATTCACTGTTTGGGCCTCAATATAAAGTATAGGTGAGGTAAGGGAGGGTATTTAATGTCCATGGAACTATACTCCAGCATAAAGTTGCACCTTCAGAAGAAGGTGTACTATAAAGGTCTGGCATAGAAAGGGTAAATGTGGGACTGGGGACTGTACCACCCACAGTGTGATGTAAAGGAACACATGAACTGAGTCTAGAGGGCAGCCTGGTACTGGATAGAGACGTGTGTAGAGGCAAGTATGGAGACAGCTCCTAGCTTAGACCTTACACTATATATATGTACAGAGATATGAGTAGTTATTAAACACTTACTGTTAAACTATACAAGAGGCAGAACCTCTTCATGAGACGTACCAAACCACACATAATACCTTAAAACAGGAGGGAAACTGGAAAAGTGGCAACAGGGTTTTTTTTAGGGAACTGCAAAGTTACAGACTTAATGTGCTTACTTGAGAAACTTGTCAATGTATTAACTTGCGGTTGCTCTGTCAAGAATCTGGTCAGTCCATATAGTTGAAAATGTGCAAGGCCCACTCTATTATAAAGGGTAATTTTGTCCATTCTGCAAATTAGCATTAATTGAACTTGTCTTCAATGGCATAAATTATGGTGAAATGCAGTTGGAGAATATACGGGTCAGAGGGAGAATAAAATTTTGATTTATGATGAACTGACATCGCAATTATGTTACAACTGTAAAGATCCCCCTGCATTTGTGGTTCGGATGTCTACCTGCTTCGAGTGAGAGTCGAATTAGGTTTTCATGATGCATGTTGGACCCCAAGGCAATTTTGAGGTATGATTTGGGCATCACCACAACATAAACTCCACCCATTGGTACCAGGCGTTGAGCAGGCTAACGAGTAGTCCTTATGGGGATTGCTGCAGGCCACTCCAAAGACAGGTAATTTTCCATTCTTTTAAAAGATTTGTGTGGGGCAATTAAAAGCATGTGTGCTCCTTTGGGTCCCACAAAACTCAGGAGACCCAGTATCGAGATGCCCATTGTCCCCGAGATTGCCTTCCTCCCCACAGTTCAAATCTCTGGGTCAGCTTGGTGGTCAAGCTGGATTTCTTGCTCATCCCAACGGGTGAGATGTCCCTCAGCACTGGCTCAACCAGCATTTGCAGCTTGCCAATCAAGAGTTAAAGGAGGCCCAGCCCATAAAGTGGCTCCACCCTTGTGCGTTGAGGAAAATGAGCATGGATTTGATGGTCCAAGTGGCCTCCTTCTGTGCTGTAATGACACTATGACTCTGAAGTATGTGGTAAAGCTCTATTCTTTTCTCCTGTCTATTCCTCAGTTGCATGCTGCACCTCATCACTGCGCATACCAATGACAGCCAGCTGCACACAGAGAGCGAACCTGCATGAGAAGTGCAGTGGCAGAGATAGATAATAACCAACGGCAAAGAGGGAGGCCCAGCACACGGAGAGTGGATCTGCATGAGAAGGGCAGCGGTGGAGAGAGATAAAAACCGATGGCAGAGAACCCCTTCAACCTGTTTCTACCTGTCAGAGCCAAAGTGTGAAGTCAAAGGAAAACAGGTAGGTGTGATTGGTGGGTATCTCTTCTGTGTCTCTTTTGATTGGCCAAGTGATTTAAATCAGATGTTATTACAGCTGAAGAGCACAGTTAAGAAGTTCACTTTTAAAATATTTAACACCCAAATTAATTAGTTAAATAGAATAGTGGTGGCTGGGCAGGTGATGTGTTGCAGCTGTAGTGTGTGGGAACTGGTGGATGCCGGTGCGATGCATGGTGACCACATCTGCAGCAAGTCGGCTCAGAGTCGATAAGCTGGTGCCTGAACTGCAGACACTGCAACACATTAGGGAAGGGGAGAGTTACCTGGACACTGTGTTTCAGGAGACAATCACATCCCTTAGATTAATTACTTCAAATTTGGAATGTAGTCAGGGACAGGAGGGTGTGATTGTGAGTGAAATGGGTATGGGGATCCAAAATTTAACTTTGGAGGAGTCTCAGCCAGTGCCCTTGCCCAACAGGTACAAGGTTCTTGCTCCGGTTGTGGATGAGGGCACAGACTGCAGGGAGAATGAGTGAACTGACCACAGCACCGTGGTACAAAGCGCCATTCAAATGGAGGGAGAAAAGAGAAATGTAGCAGTAATAGGGGATAGCATAGTTAGGGGAATAGATACTGTTCTCTGCAGCAAAGACAGAGAATCTGGAAGGCTGTGTTGCCTACCTGGTGCCAAGGTTAAGGACATCTCTTCTGGGTTGGAGAGGAACTTGAAGTGGGAGGGGAAGGATCCAGTTGGAATAGTCCACGTAGGTACCGACGACATAGGTAGGACTAGCAAAGAGGTTCTGCTGAGGAACTACGAGCAGCTTGGGGCTCAATGAAAAAGTAAAACCACAGAAGTAATCTCTGGATTACTATTTGAACCACATGCAAATTGGTGCAGGATAAATAAGATTGGAGAGGTAAATGTGTGGCTTAAAGATTGGTGGGGGAGAAATGGATTTCAATTCATGGGGGACTGGCACCAGTATTTGGGAAGGAGAGAGCTGTTCCACTGGGATGGGCTTCAATTGAACCATGCTGGGACCAGTGCCCTGGAGAATCATATAACTAGGATTGTAGATAGGGCTTTAAACTAATCAGTGGGGGGACGGTTCAATTGAAGGGAACTTTAAAAAATCAAAAAGAAACGAGAGAGCAGTGTGGTAAAGAAGCGAATGATAATCAAAGTGTGACAGGAAGGGGCAGAAAATATAAGCAGAAGAGTGCAGCAGAATTTAGAACCAGAATAAGTAAGAATGGTAAAAAGTCAAAGCTTAAGCTTCTTTATCTGAATGCACACAGCCTTTGCAACAAGAGAGATGAGTTGACAGCACAAATAGAAATAAATGAGTGTGACTTGATAGCTATGGTTGCAGGGTGACCAAGACTGGGAGCTCAATATTCAAGGGTATTCGACGTTCTGGAAAAGTAGGCAAAAAAGAAAAGGAGGTGGGGTAGCTTGTTAATAAAGGAAGGTATCAATGCGGTGGTGAGTAGTGATATAGATTCAATAGATCTTGACGTGGAATCAGTTTGGGTGGAAATAAGGAATAGCAAGGGGAAGAAGCCATGGGTGGGAGTCGTCTATAGGCCCCCGAAGAGTTGCCTTACTGTAGGACAAAGTATAAATCGGGAAATAATGGAGGCATCTAAGAAGTGCACTACAATTGTCATGGGTTATTATAATCTGCATATTGACTGGACAAATCAGATTGGCAGGGGTAACTTGGAAGACGAATTTGTAGAGTGCATCAGGATTGTTTCTTAGAGCAATACATTGCAGAACCTACCTGGGAACAGGCTATTTTAGATCTATAATGTGTAATGAGGTGGGATGAATAAGAGATACTGTAATTAAGCATCCTGTAGGGGATAACGATCACAACATGGTAGAATTTCAAATTCAGTTTGAGGGCAAGCAACTTGGGTCTCAAACCAGTATCCTCAACTTAAATAACGGCAATTACAGAGGTATGAAGAAAGAGTTGTCTAAAGCGGCTGGGAAGATAGACTAAGGGGAAGGTCAGTGGATGAGTAATGGCAGACATTTACGCAGATATTTCATAACACTCAGCATAAATTTATCCCGTTCAAAAAGAAGGACTCGATGAGAAGGATGAACTACCCGTGGTTAACAAAAGCGGTCAAGGAGACTATCCAATCCAAAACCAAGGCATCCAAAGTGGCAAAAACTAGTGGTAGACCAGAGAATTGGGAATTTTTTAGGAACCAGCAGCAGATGACTAAAAAGCTAATAAAAAGGGGGAAAATTGATTATGAAAGTAAATTGGCAAGAAATATAAAAACAAACAGCAAGAACCCCTACGAGTATATAAAAAGAAAGAGAGTAGCTAAAGAGACCATGAGACCCTTGGAGGACAATTGATAACGGGGAACAGGGAAATAGCAGATAATTTAAACCAATATTTTGCATCAGTGGAGGACACTGTAAACATCCCAAAGATATCAAATAAGCAATGAGTTAATCTATCATGAGGGACAAAGTAATTGACAAACTAATGGGACTAAGGGCAGACAAGTTGCCAGGACCTGATGGCCTGCATCCAAGGGTTTTAAAGGAAGTGGCTGCAGAGATAGTGGAGGCATTGGTCGAAATATTCCAGAGTTCACTGGAGGGTCCCAGTGGATTGGAAAACCGCTAATGTGATGTCCCTGTTCAAGAAAGGAGGGAGACAAAAAGCAGGAAACTAAAGGCCAGTCAGTCTAACATCTGTCATTGGGAAAATGCTAGAGTCCATTATTAAGGGAGAAATAGCAGGATATTTAGAAAAGATTAACGCAATCAAACAAAGTCAACATGGTTTTGTGAAAGGAAATCGTGTTTGACAAACTTGCTAGAGTTCTTTGAGGATATAACAAGCGGAGTTGATAAAGGGGAATCGGTAGATGTAGTGTATTTGGATTTCCAGAAGCCATTCGATAAGGTGTCACATGAAAGGTTATTGTACAAAATAGGAGCTCACAGTATTGGGTATAATGTGTTAGCATGGATTGAGAATTGGTCAACACACAGATGACAGAAAGTCGGGATTAATGGGTCTTTTTCAAGTTGGAAAGACGTAACTAGTAGAGTGCCACAAGGATCAGTTTTAGGGCCTTAATTATTTACCATCTATATTAATGACTTGGAGGAGGGGCAGAGTGTAATGTATCCAAATTTGCTGACAATACAAAAATAGGTGGGAGGGCATGTTGTGATGAGGACATGAGGGATCTGCAAGGGGATATAGATAGGTCGAGTGAGTGGGCAAAAACTTGGCAGATGGAGTTTAAAGTAGGAAAGTGTGAGGTCATGAACTTTGGTAGGAAGAATCAAAAGGCAGACTATTATTTAAATGGAGAGAGCCTCCAAAAAAGTGCAGTACAGAAGGATCTGGGTGTCCTCGTGCATGAAACACAAAAAGTTAGCATGCAGATGCAGCAAGTAATTAAGAAGGCAAATAGAATTTTGGCCTGTATTGCTAGTTTTAAAATAGGAAGTCTTGTTACAACTGCACAGGGTGTTGGTGAGGCTGCACCTGGAATACTGTGTATTTATCCCCATATTTATGAAAGGATATACTGGCATTGGAGGCAGTTCAAAAGAGATTCACTAGGCTGATTCCTGGGATGAAGGGGTTGACTTATCAAGGACGGCTAAACAGGTTAGGCCTTTATTCATTAGAGTTTAGAAGAATGAGGGGTGATCTTACTGAAATGTACAAGATTCTGAGGGGGCTTGACAGGAGTTGATGTTGAGAAGATGTTTCCACTAGTGGGGGAATCTTGAACTAGGGGACGTAGTTACAGAATAAAGGGACACTCATTTAAAACTGAGATGCGAAGGAATTTCTTCTGTCAGAGGGCAGCGAATGTCTAGAATTCTCTACCCAGGAGAGTTGTGGAGGCTAGATCGCTGAAAGTATTTAAAAAAGTGGTAGATAGATTTTTGAAATATCAGGAAGTTGAGGCCTGGGGCAGATCAGCCATGATCTTATTGAATGATGGGGCAGGCTTGAGGAGCCAAATGGCCTACTCCTGCTTCTATTTCTTATGTTCTGATCTCTCCATGATCACCATCTTCAACTCATTGACAATTGCCATGCTGTTCAATTACTTGTCGTGAGGCCTCCTTTATCTCAGCACTGAAAGGATGAAAAGCATGCTGTTTGTCGACCTGCTGTAAATTTGTGGTTCATTTTTATTGTTCTTCCTGGCTGAACATTCAGAGCACAACCTTAAGTTCAAACTGAAATACGTGTGTGACCCAGCACCTTGAGAACTTGCTTCTCCCTCTGCAAAATGACATGTCTGTTTTGAGACCTCAACCCTCCACCCGCACTCACTGAAACCCTCATCTACACCTTCTTTCATTTTGGATTGGTCTATGCGTGATTTTTTTTTAACATGGGGTTGCTTGCTGCATGCCAATTATCACACAGTCTTGGCAGAGAGGGGTCTTGGGTCCAATAGCAAAGGCATTGCAAGACACTTGGAGACCAGGCCCTGCTGTGAGACATTAGCATGTTCTTTGCATGACCATACTCAGATGTACAGACTCCCAGCAAGATGGCTCCAGTGCAGTCAGCTCCTTACAGAGAGCTCCTCACTATCCTCATCCATCCGTGACCCTCTGCTGACATCCATTGCTATTTTCCCCCCAAATCCTCACTTCTGCTGATTAAGTTCCCCTGATTCTAACTGTGGGTGCATTTTAACCCAATCCCCACCTTCAACCAATTCTCAGCACATTTCTCCATTAAAGTACAACTCATTGAAAACACAGCTGCTCAGCTGCTCATAGGGCGGAATCAGCCCAGATTTGCACCAAGTGCGGTAGCGGGCAGGAAATAAGACGTTTTACCCGCCGGTCGCAATGGCAGCTTTTCACACCGTATTGTCCCAAACCCGCCGCATTAACAATACATTCCTGGGATACACGCTGTTTTGATGGTGGGCTCTGATTCTCCTGACACGCTGTCACCTCACTGCTTCATCGCACCAGGCACCACATTTAAAGTACAGCCACGCTCAGTGGTTCCAGCCCAGAGCTGCAGCAAAAAAGACATGGCCCCAAAAGGCAAAAAGACTGCAGCCCTCGAGTGCCTTTTAGACACCGTGGAGGCCTACTGTGATGTCTTCTACCCCCACTCTGGCCACAGGAGGGGCAGCTACATTATCACTTGGCTTGGCAGGCAATGGCAGTGGTGATCAGTGCCAATGATGCACAGAAGAGGTTGGCCATCCAATGCAGAAAGAGGATGAATGATCTCATCCGTGCAGCCAGGGTAAGGCAACCATCTCATCACTCTAAACTCACACACTCAAGCCCATCACACATTCACTGGCATCTCACTCACTGCCAGATTAAGGGACATAACCACCCATTCTCACACACGTACCCTCACATCTCCATCTGGCCTCATCTCCTCTAGAGGCTGCCTTTTCAGTCCTCATCATCTTGAGGCCACTTGCACATATCTATATGTGCCCCACACACACCTTGGGATACCCTCCTTCCTCAGTAGAACCCTCATCCTGTAGCCTCTCCCCTTGCCTGAGGCCACTTCTCACCTTTCCGCAAGCAAGCCCTAGCCCTGCAGCCATTGAAAAACCATCCACATGTGGCTGGTCTGGTTGGTAGAGACCTGCCCATGAGCCCCCCTAAAAGTGATGTGGTGCTGTCTGTGAAGCCTGGCGCTGATGACTGCGAGTGCTGCCCGAAGCAAGGTAGGCAAACAAACCTTGAAGCCCCGAGCAAAGTGCAGTTCACCAAATGCATGCCTTATATATGCTTTGTGAAACATGTTAGTGTGTTTTCCTGCCAACATGGGCAGATGATCCAGCCGGGGTGGGGGGAGGGGAATGAGTCCAGTGGGCTGGCCTTACAGTGATTTGCTGATGTATTACAATGAGGTTCCTGACATCTGATGGCAGGGAATGCAGCCCGCCATCGACAGGCTGAGTGGATGATCGCAAACTGATTTCACTCCATCGTAAAACCTGTTTTTGGCCTTCTCGCCATATTGTCCGCTCTTGCCGCTGAACACGCCCGACACCAACGAGCACAGAAAATCCCGGCATCTACACTGCACCCACACTCTCTTATTACCCATGTCCTCAGTGAGCTGTAGCTCTTTATAGCATAGAACAATTAATCTATTGATTGTATTTGGTATCCATTCTGACACTAAAAGGGGAACTCTTTAACAGTGTAGGAATATTTTATAATTCAATAGGGCAGCGAGATTTGATGGGAAATGGTGAATATGTTGTATAGTTGGCCAATATCAATATACACTATCAATATTCAATTGTCCACTTTACTCAGTGTGACTTAAGACTTTCTTACATTTGGAAGTACTCAGTGGTACTAATCAGGAAGGAGAGCTATGTGCTCTACACGAGAATTATACACTTCTCTCTTTAATGTGAATGAGCATGCTATGAGCCCAGAAGCAAATCTTGCTTGATGGTGCCAACCATTCTGTCTGTGACTTGGCAAATGCACTTCCATCAGTTATTTATGTTGGCAGGAAAGGAGTGTCAATATTCAACCCATAGCAGTGAGGGGATGAATCTGCCAAGGGCCTTTGCATTAGTTATGTTTGCTGAAGACTAGTAGAGAAATGTTTCAAGCTGAACACTGCACTTGTTGTGTTTCTAAAGAGGAAGCTGGGTGCTTGAATGGAGGAAGCTGGGTCCTTGAATGTGAAAAAGAGGAAATGGGCCTCAGTAATGCTCATTGACAACAAGATGTTTTTGAACTGAAATCAATGGCTGGCTTATTAGGAAATGGTTGACCGATTCAATTTAACTGTTTTGTTCAAAAATGTAACTCCAACTTTATTTTTGGAATTTGTGCAGAGATATTTGCTCTACAATCCAAACAGAAAATTCCAACAATTTAAAGAGAACATTCATGGTACTTACTAAACCTGATTATAGTGCTTTTATTATTTGGTGAATATGTGTTGGGTTGCAATAAATAAGATATTGATTTCTTGAGCAGACGAACTCACAATGTCACATTTTTTTTTGTCAAGTCAGCTCAACTAATAGGAGGAGGGTACAGTGTAATAAAGGCCCCAGGTTCGATTCCTAGGCTGTGCTGAATTAGCTGATCACAATCTAGGCTTCTATTGGGGAGAGGGTGGGGACGGGGGTATGGGGATGGTGGTGGTGGGGAGTTACAACTGGGCTTAGCAAAAATTGGAGGTGGGGGGCATCTGAAAGAAGAAGGCAGGTTAATGCTGTAGATCCATCCCAGTTTAAAAATTCTCACCCTTCCTTTCAAATCCCCTCATGATTTCATTCCTTGCTATTGCTGTAACCTCCTCCAGCCCCACAACTTTCCAGGATATCTGCAATTCTCCAATTTTGGTCTTTTCCACATCCCCAATTTTCATTGCACAACTGTTGATTGCCATGCCTTCAGCTGCCTACAATTCAGCTGTCTGCAATTCTCTTCCTAAACCTTTCCACCTCTCTACCTCAATCTTGGCCTTCAAGATATTCCTTCAAAGCTATCTCTTCAGCCAAGGTCAAGGTCTTGAACCCCTGTCTTAATACTCCATGTGTCTTGATCCAATAAACTTGGCATGATCTGCCATCTTAACAATGCAAGTTGCTGTCGTACAAGGTTCAAAATTGTTTTAGGTAAAGAGAGAAAGACTGCAAATGCTGGTCAGGTCAGTCAGCATCTGAAAGAGGAAATGGATAAAGGCCCCTCCATAAAGTCCTTCAAATGATGTCAAGGCTTTCCCACCCTCAGAGATAAACCAGTTCTGAATGAAGCTTCAAGTGATTAACAGCTTGTAAAGACATGGGGAAAGCTTGAAGTCAAATATGTCAGTATTAAACACAGAATTAGTCATACCTCACTCACTTGGTATACAATTTCATCAAACAGTTTAGAAAAGAATAGAAAGTGATATAACAAATGGCAAGCTGGTATGTCAGTTCCCTAAGACATAACTGACTCAATGGTGAAACTATGATTAACTACTCGAGACTCAATTAATCAAAGCTTACCCAGCTCATTATGAGCAGCCACAACCCTTGGGGCACGATTCACTTGTACTAATGGAAAGAAAAGACCTGCTTGCCAGTTCAGCACAGCTGGCTTTAGCTCGATGATGCCTATTACAGAAGAGATTTGACTAAAACATATTTGACATACTTGACTAAAAATGAGGGGAAGAAAAGCAATTATTTCACATATTTTGCCCATAATTACTGGCATTATTGATAGATTTGACAATGTAAGGTTGGCTAACAGTATCCAGAATAAAAACACAAGAAATAAAGAATTGAATTTAATTATATAGCAGTTTTCGCGACCTCAGAAATCCCGTGGTGTTTTACAACCAATGAAGTGCTTCTGAAGTGTAGTCACTGTTGTAATGTATGAAAAACAGCAGCCTATTTGCACACAGGAAGCTTGCTGAAACAGCAACATGATAATAAAAATAGGAAATAATGGAAAAACTCAGCAGGTCTGGCAGCATCGGTGGGGTTAGAAACAGAGTTAACATTTCGAGTCAAATAGAAGAGTCATGTTGGACTCAACGTTAATTCTGTTGCTCTGAGTTTTTCCAGCATTTCCTATTTTTTATTTCAGATTTCCAACATCTGCAGTATTTTGCTTTGATAGTAATGTGATAATGAACAGATAACCTGTTTTTCCAGTAATCTTGGTTAAGGAATAAATATTGATTATTGAATGAGGAGAATGCTACTCTTCACTAAACAGTGCCATGGGATCTTTTACATCCACTTCAGAGGGCAGAGAGTTTAACATCTCACCTGAAAGACAGCACCTCCAACAGTGCTGCATTCCCTCACTGGAGTGCAGTGTGACCCTCAATTATGTGCTCAAGAGTGGGGCTTGAATCCACAGTTTCCTGCCTTGTGAGCAAGAGAGATATTAACTGAGACATGGCTGACAAGACTGAATTCAAGCTCCGTAGAGGTTTCCTGCTGTTGGTTACTTGGTATGGTTTGCTTGCTGTCGTCTCAAATATAGGAGCAACTTGTATTCTTTGTTTCTCTCTGATGTTTCGGTTGGAGAAATGATTAAAATTAAGGGTCAGAAAATCCCACCCAATGCGCATTTGAATTAGAAGCATAGTCAGAAAACTGCCCATCCAAACAGTTACCTTCTCCAAACTCCTCATGGAGAATATCCACTTCCAGATTTCTCAGTTTGTTTATAAAGGGAGGAATGAAGACTCAGTGATAAGATTATCTTTTCCAAGCTGATGGGGCTCACCCTCTCCAAAAGTTAAGGTTTCCACAGTGCATCTTCTTCCAGCGGTTATTGACACTGATCACTGAGTGGCCAACTAACATTGAGAATCAGTAGGTTACATGGGAGTGGGTGCCATCGATGACAGCCTGACTGTGTGCCCATCCAACATTAATACTGCTTCCTCTGGCATGTGCATTGTTAACCAGGGATCAACATTTAAAGCCACATTTAGCAAAAGAACTAGAGAGGATATGAGGAGAACATTTTTCACACAGAGGGTTGCTAAGGCCTGGAATGCATTACCTAAGGTCCTTGAGGGACTTTCAAAAGGCAGTTGGACTTGACTTGAAGAGGACTAATTTGTAAGGTTACAGGGGAAACTCTGGGTTGTGGGGTGTAATTCGACAGCTCTTTCAAACAGCCGGAGCAGTCACAACGGACGGAATGATGTCCATCTACGCTGTAAGATTCTATGGCCGGGAATCTTCCAGCTCTTTCATGGCGGGACTTGGCACTGGAGATTCGACGGCCCAGCCACAATTCCATTGACTTTCAGCAGGACCAGGCTATCCCAGCGGCGGATGGGGCCGGAAAATCCCGCCCTATGACTCGATGCATGTTGGGATCACAAGACAGCTACTGGGAAAGGAAATCTTGGCTGATCTTCCCCTCACTAGTTCAGGGGCACGGAATACTACACTAGCTGAGATCAACAAGCTCAGCAAGATCAGGGATTGAGTATGAGGCCTCTGGGGTGTATGGGTGAATAGAATACTAGGAAGTCCAACCACCCAAAAAGTCACCAGAAGAGCTGACCTAAATCTTATAGCAAATCATAACTTTTGAAGCCCTTTTCGCACCTTAGTTTCACAACCTCGTAGTTCATGGCAATATACAAACATTCACAAAAATCTCATTCAGAAATTCAAGAGCATATAAAGTCTCTGAGTTGGATGTTGCCCATCAAAGTCTGGTTGTTCTAACTATTTTAGCCTTTTTCTTTTTCTGAAATTGGAAGTAAGCACTATTTTTTTTTCACTAAGCAAAGGTTACCTGTGGTAATTCTTACACATTTTTGTCAGATCTCAGGAGAAAACCATTTTTAGAAAATACATATCACTTCCTGTTTTTCATAAAAAGGTATAAAAAGTGAGCCAAAAGTGTTTAAAGGCTCATTCTTCACTTTTAAACAGATGGTAATCTGTTGATTATTGTAACTATAATATTCTCCCCTCCAATTTTCTTTTCCCCCTTGTTGAAAGCGCGGATTCTCACATGCAGCCCTTTAGTGCCTTGCCCATGTGACCATATGTGAACCAAGACAGCGAGTTCACAAGGCTGTTCAAACATGGAAGACATCAATAGCAAGCCTGGCACAGGCGTCACCTTACTCCAAGTACACCACTTCAGTGAAAGTAACTGGGTAGCAAACAAGAACTCCCGTGTTTGACACAGCAACAATCACGGTTCATATTTCCCTCTCACTACCCAAGAGGCGCTGTGGCCAATTTTGTTGCTCTCATGACTGGCTAATACCAGGTACCTCAGCACAAACTGAGGTTAAACCTGGCACCTTCCTGCTTCACAGAGCTCAAACTGAGCCCTTGTCAGTGCAATGGTCAAATTAAGTGGAAGGGCAGAGAGTTTAATGATTCAGTTTGATACAACTATGCCCACTCTTCCCTGAGATCAAGGATCTCTTCTACACCTCTGAGTTGAAGTATATATATACTTTTTTCATTTTTGGGATGTGAGTGTCACTGGCAATGCCAGTGTTTTTGCTCACCCCAAATTGCCCTTCAGAATCCCTGCAATCCATGCAGTGTAGGTACAACTACATTGCTGTTAGGAAGACAAAAACAAAAACAGAATTACCTGGAAAAACTCAGCAGGTCTGGCAGCATCGGCGGAGAAGAAAAGAGTTGACGTTTCGAGTCCTCATGACCCTTCGACAGAACTTGAGTTCGAGTCCAAGAAAGAGTTGAAATATAAGCTGGTTTAAGGTGTGTGTGTGGGGGGCGGAGAGAGAGAGAGAGAGAAGTGGAGTGGGGGTGTGGTTGTAGGGACAAACAAGCAGTGATAGAAGCAGATCATCAAAAGATGTCACCAACAATAGTACAAAAGAACACATAGGTGTTATAGTTAAAGTTGGTGATATTATCTAAACGAATGTGCTAATTAAGAATGGATGGTAGGGCACTCAAGGTATAGCTCTAGTGGGGGTGGGGAGTGCATAAAAGATTTTTAAAAATTTTTAAAAAAAAATAATGGAAATGGGTGGGAAAAGGAAAATCTTTATAATTTATTGGAAAAAAAAAGGAAGGGGGAAACAGAAAGGGGGTGGGGATGGGGGAGGGAGCTCACGACCTAAAGTTGTTGAATTCAATATTCAGTCCGGAAGGCTGTAAAGTGCCTAGTCGGAAGATGAGGTGTTGTTCCTCCAGTTTGCATTGGGCTTCACTGGAACAATGCAACAAGCCAAGGACAGACATGTGGGCAAGAGAGCAGGGTGGAGTGTTAAAATGGCAAGCAACAGGGAGGTTTGGGTCATTCTTGCAGACAGACTGCAGGTGTTCTGCAAAGCGGTCGCCCAGTTTACGTCTGGTCTCTCCAATGTAGCGGAGACCACATTGGGAGCAACGAATGCAGTAGACTAAGTTGGGGGAAATGCAAGTGAAATGCTGCTTCACTTGAAAGGAGTGTTTGGGTCCTTGGACGGTGAGGAGAGAGGAAGTGAAGGGGCAGGTGTTGCATCTTTTGCGTGGGCATGGGGTGGTGCCATAGGAGGGGGTTGAGGAGTAGGGGGTGATGGAGGAGTGGACCAAGGTATCCCGGAGGGAGTGATCCCTATGGAATGCCAATAGTGGGGGTGAAGGGAAGATGTGTTTGGTGGTGGCATCATGCTGGAGTTGGCGGAAATGGCGGAGGATGATCCTTTGAATGCGGAGGCTGGTGGGGTGATAAGTGAGGACAAGGGGGACCCTATCATGTTTCTGGGAGGGAGGAGAAGGCGTGAGGGTGGATGCGCGGGAGATGGGCCGGACACGGTTGAGGGCCCTGTCAACGACTGTGGGTGGAAAACCTCGGTTAAGGAAGAAGGAGGACATGTCAGAGGAACTGTTTTTGAAGGTAGCATCATCGGAACAGATGCGACGGAGGCGAAGGAACTGAGAGAATGGGTTGGAGTCCTTACAGGAAGCGGGGTGTGAGGAGCTGTAGTCGAGATAGCTGTGGGAGTCGGTGGGTTTGTAATGGATATTGGTGGACAGTCTATCACCAGAGATTGAGACAGAGAGGTCAAGGAAGGGAAGGGAAGTGTCAGAGATGGACCACGTGAAAATGATGGAGGGGTGGAGATTGGAAGCAAAATTAATAAATTTTTCCAAGTCCCGACGAGAGCATGAAGCGGCACCAAAGTAATCATCGATGTACCGGAGAAAGAGTTGTGGAAGGGGGCCGGAGTAGGACTGGAACAAGGAATGTTCCACATACCCCATAAAGAGACAGGCATAGCTGGGGCCCATGTGGGTACCCATAGCCACACCTTTTATTTGGAGGAAGTGAGAGGAGTTGAAGGAGAAATTGTTCAGCATGAGAACAAGTTCAGCCAGACGGAGGAGACTAGTGGTGGATGGGGATTGTTTGGGCCTCTGTTCGAGGAAGAAGCTAAGGGCCCTCAGACCATCCTGGTGGGGGATGGAGGTGTAGAGGGATTGGACGTCCATGGTGAAGAGGAAGCGGTTGGGGCCAGGGAACTGGAAATTGTTGGTGTGACGTAAGGTGTCAGAGGAATCACGGATGTAGGTGGGAAGGGACTGGACAAGGGGAGAGAGAAGGGAGTCAAGATAATGAGAAATGAGTTCTGTGGGGCAGGAGCAAGCTGAGACGATCGGTCTACCGGGGCAGTTCTGTTTGTGGATTTTGGGTAGGAGATAGAAGAGGGCCGTCCGAGGTTGGGTGACTATCAGGTTGGAAGCTGTGGGAGGGAGATCCCCAGAGGAGATGAGGTCAGTGACAGTCCTGGAAACAATGGCTTGATGTTCAGTGGTGGGGTCATGGTCCAGGGAGAGGTAGGAGGAAGTGTCTGCGAGTTGACGCTCAGCCTCCGCGAGGTAGAGGTCAGTTTTTATTGCTGTTAGGAAGGGTGTTCTTCAACTTTTCTGTAGTAGTTTGATAGAGTGGAATGGCTTGCTGGACTTTTCAGAGGGCAGTTAAGAGTTAACCACATTCTCTTGGGTCTGGAGTCACTTGTAGGCCTTACCGGGTAAGAATGGCAGATTCCCTCCCCTGAAGGGCACTTGTGACCCAGGCGGCTTTTTGCAACAATCTTGTCTCATTATTAATGAGACTAGATTCTCATTCCAGAGTTATTAATTAATTGAATTTAAATTCCCCCAACTGCTGTGGTGGGATTTTAGCTCATGTCTCCAAAGTATTATTCCAACTAGGCCTTTGGATTACTAGCCCAGTAACAATACCATCCCCCAGAAGTCATTTCCTGTAATGTAGTGAGTGAACTTTACAGTGTAGAATACTTCTTTTAGTGCACCTCACTTTGCTATGTTTGTTAGTCCCTGGAACTGAGCAATGTGACCCTTCTCTAACAAAGCAGTACAGAGTCAGGACTTCCTTTGTCAGGATAGTTGGTCAGCAGAACACATGCTGATGTACTTCTGAAGGTGTCCTGTCCAGCATTTTTGTAACTGCCTGAAAGAAACAATGTCAACTTGTCTAAGTTGCCAAGCCAATGCCATGGAGTTTTATGTAGCGATGTGAATTGTGCACTCAAGTTCTCCTGAGGTAAACCATGGCAGGGTGTGTATGTTGACTGATTGCAACTGAGATAGTTATTGGTGTAATCCAGTTGGCTGCAGGGGGAGGGTTGTGATTTGGTAGATTGTGATTATCCAAAGTTCCTGCTCCTGTCACCTGATGATGCTTGTTCAAAAATGTTCATACGTGTCTTGTAGATGCCAGAGACAACAAGCTCGGCTTTAATCAAGAGTTTGCTAGCCCTTCCTATCTGGGCTTGTATATGTAGAATGGCTACTTGGATCTTGAAGAGATGGTGCATGTAGATTTATAGGGCAAATTGGAAGATTCTACATCCCTCAACTTGTGATTTTCTATCTATATTGGGTTGTACCATTTCCTGCTGTGTGCTTCTGACATGGGACCCAATGGTGGAAAGCTCCATCTTATGTGCCAGCAAAGGCCAAAGGAGGAGAATTTTGACTTTGGGTCATCTCTCGTGATTTCCATTGACTTTGATCTATAAATTGCAGCTGAATCAATATCATTATTGGTTAAAAATCAAAATTACTTCCCATGCTTTTGGGAGACAAGGGGAAAAACTAAATTCACATTGATGTCTCTCTTTCTCAATATATTCTTTCTGAAAGTGGAATCTGAAGAGCATGTTACTTGCCAATTTATTTTGATTGAGTAGTTTATAGGGAAGTCAGGAGAAACCTTTATACATAGAACCTCCGGTCAAGAGATCCAACTGGGTGGAGTAGAAATTGCATTGTGTGCTTTGGTGTGTTACAGGGAGTGTTTGTTCATCCATGTAAGTGTTGAGAATATGGAAAAATATGGAGATAGTGTTTAAAAAAATAGTGCCACTTATTCAGCTCTGCATTTAAAATGTCAGGCTTATTGTTACGAGCTCAAAAACTACAGTCTTTCTGGTATGATGTTTTTATTCAACTAAATGTAAGATGGCTGCTGACAGGGAGTCTCTCATGGCAGAGGTCACATGACTGTGGTAAATCAGAAAGGACATGCAGTAATGATTGCACAGATGACTACAGCATGCCAGATAGGACATGTAATAATGTTTGCACACAGGACTACAGCAAACCAGATGGGACACGTAGTTATGATTGCACATGTGACAATGGCAAGTCAGATAGGACATGTAGTAACAATTGCATTTCAAAACCCACTTATTGGAGAAATGATTGTAAAATCAAATGCTTGTACTGCGGTTGTTCTTTGATCTACACCTAATCCATGCAGCCTTTCCTTGCATTGCACCTATTTTGATATTGTTCCTGTGGGATGTTTGCTATAGTTTCCAAACTGGAGAATTACGAATTAGCAGAATCCTCCAAACTAATACGCGTTGGTACCACATTTTCATTGGTTGCAGTGGTGACCAGGCATAAATGTACACAAAGGTTTCTGTGTATCCACTTAAAAGGATCTTCATAAATCCATCAGAACATTTCTCTGGCTGTATATCTCTACCCAACACCTCTGCCAAAGGAAGTGCCTCTGATTCCTGATTCAGTGAAAGCTCATGTTGCTCCGTTCTTCTTTTTGGAAACCACAGATTGGCATAGTAAAGGAATTGAGATGAAGTGCACAAAGGAAAGCTTTCTTGCCACATGATTTATTGGCTGTAAGGAAAACTCCCAAGAATATTCTTCATTCCTGTTTCTAAGAAGACCAGGCACGGCCCTGGGAAATACCTTTTCTCCTTCTTGAACTTGAGAAGTTTGTCAGTTGTCCCAGCAACAGCCTACTACGTCAGGTGCTGACGTGTTTAGAATCGAAAAAGCAGGTGTCTTTGTGGTTGTCGGTACAATTCTCTTTTTTGGCAGTGGGAGTCATAACCACACAATGGAAGCTTGCATGGCTACTAATGGCTTTAAACCATGGAGAGGGCAGAGATATATTTTACTGTCAATCCTAAAGGATTTTATTTGACATTCCACAGCATCAAATGGTCATTAACACTCTGTACTTTCCTCTTTTGTTCTTTCTAAATTGTAAATATATCTTCCTATGGGTTCTTCCTGTTCCATACATTCTGGTTGTATTGTTACCAAAGCTGGCTCATTTTGGCTTCTGATTCAATTCATTCTTTAAAGATCTCAAACCTGTGGAACTCCTTCCCCCCCCAACTAATTATTTTCTTACTCCTACAGCCTACATGTTTAAAACACAAGCTTGCCCTTGCCTATGTACTATTTCCTGGTCCATTTTGTCTTCTCACACTTTCCTTCAGTCCTTGTGTTGATGTGCGCTATTGAATTAAATTCCAACCACACTTACACTTCAGTGATTCCCATGGGGAAGAATGTCAACAATCATGGAACTGTAAACAGCTTGTGGCTGTTGAAGGAATAAAGAATCCTTATCATCATTCACATTTTTGGCTGGGGCCTTGTCCTTCACTAAATTTTGAAGTGGATGGAGGGCTGTGTAAACTAGAAATCAAGCAAAAAAAAATTGTGGATTAACCTGAGGCAGAGGCAAGAACGCTTCTTGAATGCAAAATATCATGGAGGGAATAGATATAAACTAGGAAGAGGTGGTGGCATAGTGTCAATGGACTTTTAGTCCAGAGACTCAAGGCAAATGCTCTGGGTACAATTTTTTTATTCATTGAATGGTGGCATCACTGGCTAGGCCAGCATTTATCATCTTGAGAGTCAACCACATTACTGTGGGTCTGGAGCCACATGTAGGCCAGACCAAGTAAGGGACAGCAGATTTCCTTCCCTAAAGGACATTAGTGAGGCAGGTGGGTTTTTACAACAATCATTTCATGATCATCGTTAATTCCAGATTTTTTCATTGAAATCAAATTTCATCATCTGCTGTGGTGGGATTTGAATCCAAGTCCCCAGAGCATTACCATGGGTTCCTGAGTTACAAGTCCAGTGACAATGCCATTACATCATTACCTCCCCACAGCAGCTAGTAGAATTCAAATTCAGTTAATAAAGTAACTCAGTAATAGTGACCGTGAAACTATCATATTTTATTATTTAAAAACCTATCTGATGAAAATCTGCCACCTCTACCTGGTCTGGCCTACATGTGACTCAAAAACCAGAATGATGTGGTTGCCCCTTAACTGCCCTCTGGAATGGCTGAGCAAGCCAATCAGCTCAAGGGCAATTAGAGATGAGCAACAAATGCCAGCATCACCCATATCTCATGAAAGAATGAAAAAAACAGGAAGACACACATCATGCCCAGAGCACCCAACAAAAGGTTTTCTCATGTTAGACAATAAAGATTCTTGGCAGTGATATTAAAAATAGACTGGAAAATCAGGGACTGTGTGACTTTGCCTGCTGGGAATTTTGGGCTTGCCAGTTCCAAATGCAATGAAGAATATGACGGTACGCAGCAGGGGTTTACCACCATGGACACCTCCAGAGGTCAAGGCCACAGGTGCTACGCTGTGGGCATTGATACAATCTGATTGGCTTGGGTATCCTAGATAAGGATGGTCTGGGTCTACAGTGTTGTCTAGCTTTTGATGGTACACAGACGAATGAGTGGGACATGTTGGCAAAAAGCATACTATAACATGGCATTAAAAAACTTCCAAAAACCCTCTACCTTTGTCTATTGTTGCTGGTAAGCCAGACAACTGACAGATGACCTACCCCCATCTCACCCACCACCTTTGTTTTTGTCTCTGTGGAATTAATCTCCTGATTGTTCTGTTCATAAATACTGTTATTTAACCTGAAACTGAACTGGAATAGCCATATAAATACTATGGCTACAAGAGCAGGTAAGTGGCTTTGAATCCTGCGGCGAGTAGCTCACCTCTTGACTCCCCAAAGCTCGTCTGCCATCTACAAGGCGCAAGTCAGGAGTGTGATGGAATACTCTCCACTTGCCTGGATGAGTACAGCTCCAACAATACTCAAGAAGCTGGTCACCATCCAGGACAAAGCAGCCCTCTTGATTGGCACCCCATCCACAAACATTCATTCCTTTCACCGCCAACGCACAGTAGCAGCAGTGTGTACCATCTACAAGATGCACTGCAGGAATTCACCAAGGCTCCTTAGACAGCACCTTTCAAACCCACAACCACTACCATCTCGAAGGGCAAGGGCAGCAGACACATGGGAACACCACCACCTGTAAGTTCCCCTCCAAGCCACTCACCATCCTGGCTTGGAAATATATTGCCATTCCTTCACTGTTGCTGGGTTATTGCTATGTTAAAATCCTGGAACTCCCTCCCTAATGGCACTGTGGGTGTACCTATACCACATGGACCGCTCTGGTTCAAGAAGACAGCTCACGACCTTCTCCAAGGCAATTAGGGCTGGGCAATAAATGCTGGACTAGCCAGTGATGCCCACATCCCATGAATGAATTTTAAAAACATTCCCTTCATCCCTGATAACCTTTCTCCATCTGCATTTAATGTTCTACCCTCTTAGTCATTAACAATCCTTGTAAAATCTCAGAACATGTTTATAGCCTATTGAGAAAATAACTAACATTATCTTACACCCCACTTTATACACTATCTCTAATAGTTTCCTGATGTGGGTCGGTCGGTCACTTAATAAAATTGCTTAATTAATATACGATAATGAATCCCAATGTGTGATTACAAGGCAATGATCAAATCAATGGCTTAGAATGATACTATAATTGAAGCTCAAATACTTTACAAAAGCTATTTGAGTACCCAATATTAGATTACATCTTGAAATTAGTCTCTCCAATCTCTGTCTTTGAATTCATTTATCTAGGTGCTATCAGGCGACAGGAGTTGCTGCTGAAGGTGCTTGCAAGCAGGAGGTCTTGATTCATAAAAATCATAAAAAACTTGGGAGGGCTTATATATTCTGGCTTAATGATTGCCTTGAAAATTGCTCAACAAGCTGGTGTTCAGCCAGCGGAAACCCCTTCTAAAGAAAAATTGCTCCCATCTTCAAAATGGACAGTGGGAGAAGAAAGAAAGAACAGGGGAAATGGTTTGGGGTGAGAGAAATCAGACAGGATTCCTGATCACGAGCAAATGGTCACTGCTGAACAGCGTGTTTGCAGTGGTGGTATTAAAATCGAGCTCAGTTGTGATGCCTGGTGTTTTAGTGCAATGCTGAGGCTCACTTCCTGGGCTGATTTCCGAAACGGTTACTGACCAAGATTCCAGAATGCTGCCCCGTGGAAGCAGAGCTAAAAGTTTGCACCTTCAAAAGAGGAAGGGGGAAATTGAAAATCAAAAATAAGAGGTTCAGACTTCAAGCACCTCATCAAGCTGGTATCTGCACGTGTCCCCTTGGCTGACAATTTTGTTAGTGTATGGTTGGACATTTCTAGCATTCAGCCAGGCACAGAATCACAATCAAAAGGAAATAAAATCCCTTGATGGCAGAAGCCAGTTTCTGAATCTGCCTGTAGTCAGCTAGGCTGAAAGCCAAGCCTGGGGCTATCCAAGCCTGTATGACTTAATACCACACTTGATAGTGAACATACTAAATTAGTTAAAGGGAGCTCTCAATCTCCAATTGCAAGGCAGTTCTGGCTTTTCCTTGAATCATCTAAATGGAACCAATGGTTGACGAGATTCACCACTGAAAATTCAGCAACAACTTGCATTTATTACAAAGAAAACCATTGCAAGGTTCCTCAGGGAAAAAAATGGATGCTAATTCAAAGAAACAGTTTATGAGGGAAGAGTTTCGAAGTAAAATATGAAACAATGTTTAACTATTGGAAAGCAGCTTTGTTTCTATTTTATCATCTGGGGGCAATGTTTTTTCTCTCAACCACATTTCCATTGAGCCCTTGAAAAAGTTACAGAGCAGTTTGTTCAGACTTAACAACCTCCTCACTGATAATACAAGAAAAACTGCTGGCAGCGTAAATTTTACCAGAATTATTAACATGAATTATTCTTTTCAGGATATAATTACCTGAGGAGAAATGAATCAACACAGAAAGTAATGCTGATGCTCTGGCAACAATCATTATTTTACAGGGGCTTTCCCAGTTCGGTGGCCAGAGCAATCGTCTGCTCGTAAATCAGGTTCCTGTAACGTGTATGCCCTGGTGCTAAGCGACCTCACCAAGGGGTCTTTAAAGGGTTATATTTTTGTGGAGCAAGCAGGAACAGTCTGCACCAATACGGAGAGATGCGTGTGCAAGGCAACCCCACACTCTGCACTTACTTCCACAACCCTACCCAGACCTAGCTGTGGACCAATCCCCAAGTCTTCCAGTATTACTCCCTTTCAGGAGATACAGTTTGCTGGCGCCATGGAAACAAGGCCCAGTCCTTTAAATGACTGAGGCCTCTCGCTGGCAGGAACAGGTAAGCAGCTAGAATGTCCCCTGGTCCCCATCACAAATTCTGCTCCCTAGCCATGCACTGACTCCATCCCTTTCTCTGGCAACTGTTTGAGGCTGAAACAGATTGTTTGCAACCTTGGTGTCATACTGCACCCTGAGATGAATGTTCAACCACCCCACCACTAAGACCACACCACCACTAAGACCACCCATGTCTAGCTCAATAATATTGCCTAACTCTGCCCATTGCAGCCCACCTGCTGCTGAAGCCTTCACCAATGCCTTTTTTACCTCTAGGCTTGACTATTCCAATGCACTTCTCTCCAGCCAGCCACATTCTACCCTCTATAAACTTGAAGACATCCAAAAATCATCTCCTACCTCACAGCACATTCCCCTATCACCCCCTGAGTTTGCTAATCTATATTGGTTCCCATTGAAACAACATCTCAATTTAAAATTCTCATCTTTGTTTTCAAATTCCTGTGGCCTCATCACTCCCTATCTTTGTAATCTCCTCCAGCCTATCCAAGATCTCTGTGTTCCTCTAATTCTGGGCTCTTAATCATTCCATCATTGATGTGCCTATAGCTGCCTAGGCCCTAAACTCTGGAATTCCCTCCCTAAACCTCTGTCTCTCTCCATCTTGCTTTTCTCCTTTGAGGTGTTCCTTAAAACCTATCTCTTTGACCAAGGCAAAAGCTCTTTATGTGGCCTGGTGTCAAATTTTGCTTTTAAGCATTCCTGTGAAATACTTTGGGCTGGTTTATTACATTAAAGATGCTATATAAATACAAGTTGTTGTTGTGGTCCTGACTTTGGATTCTGCATTTGCATGACAAAAGGTCAATTATGTTCTAGAGAAGAGTCTCCAGAAATTTAGCCTGTTTATTGCCATAGAGTGGATACTCCTCCACACTTCAAGATGAATTAAAAGGAGTGATTGTGAACCACAGTACAAATACCCTATAGGCCAAAGGGTTTGAACTGCCCAGCAGTTATATGAGGAACTGCGCAAGAGAAAATGAGTTAAAGAGTAGGGATAGCAGTTGCGAGCAGGGTAGACTATGTACTCTAACAAACACAGTGCTTATCAAGGGTTTTGACTGGATTTCCAGACAAGGTAACTGTGGTCTGAATGCTCACAACTGTATGTACGCTATTAAAGAGATTGCTAATCAGGCCGCTCTCCTGCTGGTTTAACATCCCAGCCATTCCAAGGGCAACCTCTTTTTAAAAGACATTCAGTTGGAATGCAGAATGATATGGTTAAGGTGTCAGCCATGGCTCAGTTGGGAGCACTCTCGACTGAGTCCAATGTCAATGGCTTCAAGTCCTACACCAGATACTCGAGCACAAAATCTAGGCTGATACACCCGTGCAGTACTGATGTGCAATCTTGTGGATGTAATGTTAAAATAGGCCCTTGTTTGCCTTCTCAGGTTTTGAAGGAGTGTCCTGGCTAATATTCGTTGTTCAGTAACCATGTAAAGTGAATTACTAATTATTGACTCATTGCTGTTCATGCTGCCTGGCTGTGCATAAATTGGTTTCTACCTTTATTACAATGGTGACTGCACTTCAAAAAGTATTTGATTGGTTGTAAAGTGCTTTGGGACAAGAAAAGAGTCTGAGCCTTCCACCTCCCCTGCCTCAGATGAATAGATGCCTCCCGGCAAGACAGAGTGCCGAATATGGGAACACCAGCGTGCAGGGATGCCCAGCATGCTTGCTCTCTTGAGTCAGCAGTGACTCCATTGGCTGGGTCATGTGAGCTGAATGGATGATAATTGGATCCCCAAAGACATGCTCTATGGTGAGCTTGCTATCGGCACAAGACCAACAGGCCACCCACATCTGTGATACAGGGATGTCTGCAGTTGAGGCCTCAAGTTGATCAGGATTGGAGTCGATGCACAGGAAATCCTCGCTGCTGACCGGAGGGTCAGGAAGCAGTCAGGAAGGATGGGGAAAAAACTGAGGATAAAAGAAATGACCAGATGGTGGAAAAGAGAGCCCACCAGAAGGAGAAAAACACCAGTCGATCTCGGGCCAACACCATTCAATGGTGCCAGCTGTGCAAGGGACTGCCACTCGCGAATCGGCCTCGACAGACACAACAGACGATGTTCAATACAGAAGTGAAATACACCCCTGGCGCAGTCCATCATCTCCCAAGATGGACAGTTTCCATCTGTGCTTAACTGGGACATCCCGAGGTTATGAAAAGTATGAAATAAATACAAATCGATATTTTTAAGAAAGTACAATGTTGTATCAAAGGGGAGGCTAAATATATGCATAGCTTGCAGGTCCCAGTTTTGATCACTGGCTTGTTTTATACATTTTCTCAGCTGGGGTGAAGCTTCAAGGGTGCTAATTGGCCTAAGCCTCCCTGAATTCAGGATAGGGAAACTGGCAAATGCTCCTGCTCCTGATCACATCCATATGGATAACAGTGTTTGCAAATTTCATGTGGAAATGTGTTTCAGTGTAACTCCCTGAGAATTTGATAAATAACCAGAATGTAACATTTCTTGCACTCACAGTAAGAATCGAATATGCTAGAAAATGGAATATTGTTTTATTTTTATGGGATCCAGGATCCAGGAGTCCCTATGCAGCTACAGCATAGGCTAAATGTACAGTAAGTTGCCCTAAGCTGTAACCCAATTTTGTTTCTTCAATCCCAACCTCAGAATGGGAAAGGGTGGGCACTTTAGGAGTAGAATTCACATTTTTCCTCTAGGAAGAAATGAAAGAGCTTGTATTTATACAACACCTTCAATTACCTCAGGACATCGCAAAGCACGTTACATCCAGTGAATTAGTTTTGGTGTGCAGTCTCTATTGTAATGTAGAAAATGTTGCAGCCAAACTGCACAAAGCAAGCTCCCACAAATAGCAGTTTTAAATGACCAGAAATTTTGTCTAGTTGGTTGAGAGATAAATATTGGCCTGGACACCACAGATAACACCCCTGCTTCCAAATAGTGGTATGGAACATTATACAGGTACCTGAGAGGGCAGATGGGGCCTCAGCTGAATGAAGAAGAGTCATATGGACTCAAAACGTTAGCTCTGTTTTGCTCTCCACAGATGCTGCCAGACCCGCTGAGTTATTCTAGCATTTTCTGTTTTTATTACCTCAGTTTAGTCCCTCATCCAAAAGAAAGTGCCTCCAAAAATGCAGCGCCCCCAAGCTGAAGTGTCAGCTTAGATTTTGTGCTCATGTCTCTGGAGTGGGTCTTAAACTATTGCAATATAGGACCAACTGGGGAAGATAGCCTCTGAATCATTTACCTACACCACATGGACTGCAGTGGTTCAAAAAGGCAACTCATCACTGCCTTCTCAAGAGTAATTGAGAATGGGCAATAAATGCTGGCCGAACCAACAATGCCCACATCCCGCGAAAATTTTTTTTAAAAATTAGGAGTCAAAAAGGCTGATGCTTTAGATGGGTGTTTTCAGCACTATTCAGGGTATTGCTAGCCTACATCCCTGATTGTGAATCCATTAAAATAAATTAGACAGAGAACCTGAAGACATGAGATCATAGCATCCTGATTGACACTCCCTGTGACTGCTGCTCCTAGCTAATTGAAGCCAATCAGAGGGTCAGCCCTTATAGCTGATCCTGTCTTGATCCTTCAATTCCACTAATGAAGGTGTCAGGATACATCACATTGGAGAAAGTGCCAATATTCATCCAAAAGTTGCAACAAGGAGAAATATGTTGTAGAGCAGGTACAACTCTAAAGACCCACAATGTGGTCGCCAAAATCCAAATGACATAATGCTGTTTACGTTTGTACTTATTAATTTGTCCTGTTTGAATGGACTTGATGGACCGAATGGCCTCCTTCTGCGCCATAAATCTCTATGAATCTTGTGGGCTTGGAGGTTTGGAAAGATGTGCTCTTATTGCTGTTGCCTCACAGATGGGAAGATCTTAAGTCAGTAAACCAAGTGCTGTCTTATCAGCAACTTGAGAGAAATGCAGATGAGGAACAGGAATTTATACTTTCTACATGCTCTGTGAGTCTCCATTGTATCCAAGTGTGTGGCTCAGGAAGTTATGGACTGTGCCTCATCCCTTGGAATAATACATCTTTTTGTGGTCACTTGAACAATGAGAATGTTAGTTTGACCTCTTTGGTCGCTGTATCTGCTTCAGGCACAGTCAGCAGAAGGTTGCATCATTTGAGCTTGTTACTGATGATCTGTACTGGGTGGAAATTGGAATTCAGCATAAGACAAGCTGGGACAATACATATTAAATGGTAGCTGTAAGCCAGTAAAAATGTAATATATATCAATTATTTAATTTTCTTTTCTTATCTTTTCTCGAGATGTGGACATCGCTGGCCAGGTCAGCATTTATTGTCTATCTCTAATTGCCCTTGAGAAGGCAGAGGTGAGCCGCCTTCTTGAACCGCTGTAGTCCATGTGGTGTGGGTACACCCACAGTGCTGTTAAGGATGGAGTTCCAAGGTTTTGACTCAGTGACAGTGAAGGAACAGTGATATAGTTCCAAGTCAGGATGATATGTGGCTTAGAGGGAAACTTACATTGGTGGTGTTCCCATGCTCCTGCTGCCCTTATCCATCTAGGTTGTAGAGGTCAGGAGTTTGGAAGGTGCTGTCAAAGAATCCTTGGTGAGTTGCTGCAGTGCATTTTGTCGATTATACGTATTGTGTGTTGGTGGTGGGGGAAGTGAATGTTTAAGGTGGTGGATGGGATTCCAGTCAAGTGGGTTGCTTTGTCTGGATGGTGTTGAGCTTCTTGAATGTTGTTGGAGCTGCACTCATCCAGGCAAGTGGGGAGTATTCCATCATACTCCTGACTTGTGCCTTGTAGATGGTGGGCAGGCTTTGGGGAGTCAGGAGGTGAGTTACTCACTACAGAATTTCCAGCCTCTGACCTGATCTTGTAGCCATAGTATTTATATGGCTGATCCAGTTCGGTTTCTGGTCAATGGTAACCCCCAGAATGTTGGTAATGGGGGATTCAGTGATGGTAATGCTATTAAATGTCATGGGGAGATGGTTAGATTCTCTCTTGTTGGAGATGGTCACTGCCTGGTACTTGTGCGGCAGGAATGTTACTTGGGCTGTTTATCAGCCCAAGTCTGGATATTGTCCAGGTCTTGCTGCACATGGACACAGACTGCTTCAGTATCTGAGGAGTCGTGATTGGTGCTGAACATTATGCTACCATCAGTGAACATCCCCACTTCTGACCTTATGAAGGAGGGAAGGTCATTGATGAAGCAACTGAAGATGGTTGGGTCTAGGACATTACCCTGAGGAACTCCTGCATTGATATCCTGGAACTGAGATGATTGACCTCTAACAACCACAACCATCTTCCTTTGTGTTAGGTATGACTCCAACCAGTGGAGAGTTTTCCCCCTGATTCCAATTGACCCCAGTTTTGCTAGGGCTCCTTGATGCCACACCTCGGTCAAATGCTACCTTGATGTCAAGGGGACTCAATTTTACCTCACCTCTGGAGTTCAGCTGTTTTGTCCATGTTTGGACCAAGACTGTAACAAGGCAGGAACTGTGCGGTCCTGGTGGAACCCAAACTGAGCATCGATGAACAGGTTATTTCTGAGTAAGTGCTGCTTGATAGCACTGTCGATGACCCCTTCTGTTACTTTGCTGATGATTGAGAATAGATTAATGTTGTGGTAATTGGCCAAGTTGGATTTGTCCTGCTTTTTGTATACAGGACATACCCAGGCAATTTTCCACATTGCCAGGTAGATGCCAGTGTTGTAGCTGTACTGGAACAGCTTGTCTAGAGGCGTGGCTAATTCTGGAGTACAAGCCTTCAGTACAATTGCTGGATTGTTGTCAGAGCCCATAGCCTTTGCAATATTCAATGCTTTCAGCTGTTCCTTGATAGCATATAGAATGAATTGAATCAGCTGGAAACTGACATCTGTGATGCTGGGGGCCTCAGGAGGAGGCTGAGATGGATCATCCACTCGGCACTTCTGGCTGAAAATGGCTGTAAATTCTTCAGCCTTACCCTTTGCTCTGATGTGCTGGGCTCCCCCATCATTAAGGATGGGGGTTTTTGTGGAGCCTCCTCCTCCAGTGAGTTGTTTAATTGTCCACCACCATTCACGACTGGATGTGGCAGGACTGCAGAGCTTAGATCTGATCTGTTGGTTGTGGGATCGCTTTGCTCTGTCTATCACTTGCTGCTTTCGCTGTTTGGCATGCAAGTAGTCCTCTTTTGTAGCTTCACCAGGTTGACACCTTATTTTTAGGTATGCCTGGTGCTGCATCTGTCATGCCCTCCTGCACTCCCCATTGAACCAATGTTGATCCCCTGGCTTGATAAAATGATAGAGTAAAGGATAAGATGGGCCATGAGGTTACAGATTGTGTTCAAGTACAATTCTGCTGCTGCTGATGGCCCACAGCGCCTCATGGATGCCCAGTTTTCAGTTGCCAGATCTGTTCGAAATCTATCCCATTTATCATGGTACTCGTTCCACACATGCTGGAAGGTGGCCTCAATGTAAAGACTGGACTTTGTCTCCACCAGGACTGTGCAGTGGTCACTCCTACCAATACTGTTATAGGCAGATGAATCTGCGACAGGTTAGTGAGGTCAAGTATGTTTTTCCTTCGTGTTGGCTCCTTCACCACCTGCCACAGACGCAGTCTAGCAGTTATGCCCTTTAGGACTCAGCCAGCTTGGTCAATGGTGGTGCTACCGAGCCACCCTTGGTGATGGACATTGAAGTCCCCCACCCAGAGTACCCAGTGCCATCCTCAGCAAATAATTAGAAAGGCAAATGGAATGTTGGCATTTATTGCAAGGGGAATGGATTATAAAAGTAGTGACGTTTCACTTCAGCTGTACAGGACATTGGTGAGGCCACATCTGGAATACTGTGTACAGTTTGTCTCCTTATTTGAAAAAATATATAGTTGCATTAGAGAAGGTTCACCCAACTTTTCCTTGGATGAGGGAGTTTAACTTATGAAGAAAGGTTGAACAGGCTGGGCCTATACCCACTGGAGTTCAAAAGAATGAAAGGTGATCTTATTGAAACGTATAAAATCCTGGGGGGATTTGATAGGGGAGACACCTGGACGATGTTTCCACTTGTGGGAGAGACTAGAACTAGGGGATGCAATTTAAAAATAAGAGGTCTACCCATTTAAGACAGAGATGAGGAGACATTTTTTTCTCTCAAACGGTCATTAGTATGTGGAATTCTCTTCCCCAGAAAGCAGTGGAGGTTGCGTCATTGAATTTATTCAAGACTGAGTTAGACAGAGTTTTGATAAACAGGGGAATTGTGTTATGGGGGGCAAACAGCAAAGTGGAGTTGAGACCACAACCACTCCAGCCATGATTTTATTGAATGGCGGAGCATGCTCATGGGGCTGAATAGCCTATTCCTAAGCCCTATGTTCCAAGTGGTGTTCAACATGGAGGAGTACTGATTTATCAGCTGAGCGGGGTGGGTGGGGTGGCAGGGGGGTAAAGGGGCAGATGGCTCGGTAGGTGGTAACCAGCAGGAGGTTTCCTTGCCCATGTTTGACCTAATGCCATGAGACTTCATGGGATATGAAGTCAATGTTGATGACTCCCAGGGCTACTTCCTCCCAACCCTACACCACTATGCCACCACCTCTGTTGGTGGTGGGACAGGATATATCTAGGGATGGTGATGAAGGTGTCTGGGACATTGTAAGGTATGATTTTGTGACTATATCAGGCTGTTGCTGGGACAGCTCTCCTTATTTTGGCATAAGCCCCAGCTGTTCGTAAGGATGACCTTGTAGGGTCGACAGGGCTGGGTGTGCCATGCTTGTTTTTGATGCCTAGGTCGATGCTAGGTGGTCCATCTGGTTTCATTCCTTTTGGACTTCATAGTGATTTGATACAACTGTGAGGCTTGCTAGGCCATTTCAGAGGGTGCTTTAAGAGTCAACCACATTGCTGTGTGTCTGGAGTCACATGTAGGCCAGATCAGCTAAGGATGGCAGATTTCCTTCCCTTAAAACATCTTAGCCATGGATACATCCATTTTTCAGTCTCACCACTTTAAAAATACCACATCAACTCTTGAATTCAAAGTGCCTCTCATACACGTAACCTTAAGAATCACCAACTCCAAACCAATCAAGGAATTTCAAATATATCCCAGGTGAACCCCCTATTTGTTATGACATGGCAGATGATATATGCCAGTTGGATCAAATACACAAGGGGAACTTGATCACGTGGTCACAACTGTTTTGCAATTTGTATTTTATTTTGAGGTGTGTGCCTTGAATTCAGAAGTAATAAGATTACCGCGACTTTAGAAAACCAAATTAAACATTTATTAACAAAAGAAAAGATTTCAACCACATACATAAGTCTACAAATTACTACCATAATAACTCCTACAATCCCTAATTAATATGGCTCCCAGTTACACCTCTGTTAAGGCAACAGTAAAAACAAATAGATTTCAACAGATGCAGGCAAAGCGACACAATACCTTGGACAATGATATTCAAAATAAGTATTCTCAGCTTCGGTTCCTGTAGTTAGCAACCTGATGCACAGAGGCTGGAGGCTTTTCTCACTTGTGTTAGATCTTAGAATGCCTTCTCCTCTTACGTATAGCCTCAACTCCTTTATACATGTTTCTCCCTTTTTAATGCAAATTCCACTGTTCCAATATGTCTTTGGAACTTTACCTTTCTCATAATATAAATCTTTACATAGTGGTTATTTTATCAGTAACCTTTGGAAAAAATAAACACACTGTTTGGCTTAGCTTCTCCTGGCTAGGTGTAACATCTTACCATCTCTTTGAAATTCAAACTAAAATAATTTATCTAAAAATGCAAATGTTCCTTACACCTCGCATTCTAAAACTTCAGCCATATTTATGTATTTAGCATTTCAAATCTAGCTTTTTGTTGAACTCAAAACCTCCAGGCCAGATGTCTCCAATTCAACTAAATCCCCCACACACCCACATACACACAGAGAAACTAATCCCAACCTCCCTATTAACCCACTTTTACAATAAATCACAATAATATTATGAAAATTATTTTTTTTCATGACATGTGTCACATCCTGGAACTGCCTTCTGAACAGCACTGTGGATGTATCTACACCACATGGACTGCAACGGTTCACAAAGGAAGCTCACCACCACTTTGTCTAGAGCAATTAGGGATGGGCAATAGAGGCTGGCCCAACCAGCAGTACCCACATCTGGTGAACTAATAAATTTAAAAAATGCTTAAAACTAACCTGCACTCTGGAAGGGGAGGTGCCTTGGGTTGGAGTAGTTGCTGGAGTTCATGGCTGAAGGGAATCCAGCCTGAGAAAGAGTGAGGAATGGCACAACAAGGGAGGGAGGGGGGCTTAAAGGTTTTCAGGTTTTTCACTGGAGATTTTGGCGGTGGAAGTGGAAAGGAGGAGCGATGTCTTGTATCCATAAGGGGGAAAGATGCCCTCTGGACAGGGCAGCAGGCAAGAAAAGTTAGGGTGCCAGCTTGCTGGAGGGCAATGTTGCACATCGGCTCCCCTGTGGAGGACTCAGATGAGCACTTTGATGGCACAGCCTACAGAAGAATGCTCATGCTTGGTGCATTGGGATGTCTGCCAGAAAGCCTGTGTACAATAACAAGAAGCATGGAGGAGTTCAGTACCAACTTGGCACAGCTAGGCTCATTGTGCAGATCTTGGAATCTATCCTTTCCTGTGTGGAAATGATGGGCACTTCCATTGGCACTTGTGGGCCAAACAATGATAGAGCACCTGATGGCTGTCACAGTTTCCATTGCAGCACAAACAACAGCCACCCAATGTCTGAGTGCTGCAGTGCAAGCTCAGACTGAAGTCATGCAATGTCGGCTTGCTGCCGAACAAGTTCAGGCCGCATGACAACATGACTGTGTGCAAAGGGGTTGCAGGGTCTCACAACAGTCCAGCAATCTGTGCTCCAACAGATCACCAGGATTGCTGAGGCACTGCCCCAGACAAGTGGAGTATGAACCTGCTGCTCACTCTCAGGAAGACAGCATTCGCCCTCCCATCGATGCCATTCTGCCAGAGCCCTTGCTGTTGCCTGTCAGCCAGCCAGCCCACACTGCAGTCCATGCTGAGATAGAGCAGTCCAGAATCAGGCTTTCTAAGCCTAGCCTAGATCTTGGCTTGAGGTCTTATTTCAAGGCCCTCTGCAGTCTTTCAAAGTTAGCAGCATTCCACCAGCCATGCTCCATCCTCTGGAGTGTCAATGTGTAGGGCACTAATGATCTTCTCTTTCACATTTTGTGTAACAATGTGGCTGTGCTCATGTGTAAGTTGTTCACCAGTCATCAGCCATGTCATCAGCAGATTGACCTTGGTGCCCAGTAGCCACCCTTTACTTTACTGTGGTGGTGAGTGCATTGGACAATCACAGAATAAAGGCATCATTATTGCTGCTGAAATACCAGGCACTGACCTGTATGATTCACACACCAGCTGGACATTGAGGAATCCCTTTCTGTCCCAGTATAAGGTAGAGTTTACATGTAGTGTCCAGAAAGTGATGTCTCTGTGCAGTCCCTGCACCATAAGAAAGTCTGCAATCTGAACAAAGCCACATGCTCACTCATCCTGCTTGTCTCTGGCAAGAGAGAATAAAAGGTAGTTAGCTCGCTTTAGCCTCAGCAGTCTAATTATGTCCAAATCAATGTCTTGCATAAGTTTATCAATTCTTTACTCTTGACCTCTGTGCTCCTCTTTATAAAATGCAAAATGCTGTTAGCCCTTTTATAACTCTTTCAATCTGTACTCACATTTTCAGTGAATTGTGTGTCTGAACCGTAAGCTCTGTTTTTATCATCACCCTGCTGCATCTTTCCATTGAATGTGTACTCCCATTCCTCTCAGAAATATTATCCCATATTAAATTCTAACTGCCACTTGTCTTCCCATTTGAATAAACTGCCTGTGCCTTCAGAATTTTTTTTACAATCCTCCTTGCTGCTTGACAAATCCCTGACTATGTATCATCAACAGATTCTGAGATTTTGCTCCTATGTTTAAATTTAAATCATCAGTAGATATCAAGGTCAAAGGTGGACCCAGCACTGACCCCTGTGGTACAGCACTTTCAACTAAGGCTTCCAGCGTCACATCCTTGAACTTGGGAGCCCTCTTTCTGCCTTGATGTTCCATTTCCCTTCTTCAGACTTGCGACAATGACATGCACCAGCAGCCTCCTGTGACTCAGTGCAGCTTCCCTTTAGGAGGGACAGACTAACTTTAAGAGGAACAGGCTGGCTGCCTCACATATTATCAGTACTCAGTGCTTGACCCCCTGTTGAGAACTCAGGCAACTAGCAGCTAGACCTCACTCGGACCAGGCTTCCAATCAGGGAAATAGGCAGGCAGCACCAAATTTTCAAGCTCCCTACCTCCGGGGCAACATGTAGGACAGATTGTGAATCATGCATTCCATGCCCAAGCACGGATGCAGAGCATTTTGGATAGTTGTATATATTTTACAGATAATAGCATACTACATGTACAAACAAAAGAAAACAGCAGAGCTTGAAACAATGACAGGATTATAGAAGGGCAGCACTGAGATCTAAGTATTTAATCATTCAAGTGGTTGTGATGATATATGAATTACAAGAGTAAAGATCAGTCAGAGTATTAAAGCCAACAACATACCATTAAACACACTCTTGAACTCTACTATCTCCTTCTTATTCATATCTTTACAATTTCTCCCACAAGCCTTTGCAGAAAATGCCGACCCTTCCTAGAATTTCTTCAATCCCCTTGGTGCCTCACCCAAGTGACTACTGTTTAATGATTGACAGTGAAAATCAGAGGAGAATTCACTATGAAGGGCAGTTGAGCTGAACCCAACTTCATTCTCATGATCGTCTTCATACAAACATTTTCCAGCAGATTCATTGGATCAGTGATCCAGAGCTGACTTCTGTTCCCCTCCTTGTCTCAGGTGCACTGAGGTAGGTTGTAGCTTCCCAGTGCAGACTGATTTTTTGTGCCTCTTTGTATGACTAAGTAATGCACAGGTTGGTATACTTGTCCATTGCGGCACTCACATCTCGCAAATGGCAAACAGGATGAATAATCAGTTAATCTGATGTTTTGGCGGAGTTTGTTATGGGGTGGACACAGAGAATAGTTTTACAGGATCTGTGACTGGAGCAGGCAGACAGGTCCTCAGTTTAGTGTCTCACACAAAGGGCTGCATTGCTAACAGTGTAGCACTCCCTTCTTGGCAATCCCTAATCTTCTGACTCATGGCAAGGGTACCAAATAAGTCAAGCCGACACTTCAGTAGAGTATACAGCAAGTTAGCATGAGTTGGATAGAGGTGTATAGCATGATAGGACAGATGTAGAATTGTAAGTGTTGACAGGACAATAAACTGATCTGTTAGATCTGATGGATGTCTGTCTGTGACAGTGCAAGTCTTGCCTACAGCAAAGAGTTTTTGAATAGTCCAAGGACAGTTGTGCTCAGTTTGGCATGCTAATGGTTAATCTGATGCATTTGGAGTATCTCCACAACTCAAAACAAGGATGTCAACCGGGCAAGTTATAGCATTGAAATTTGCCTAGCAGGGACAGGTCTACTGAATGGAATTCAAGCCTAATTTTGCTCCTCGTTGAAATATAGGTAATTCAATCTGTAAAGTAGCACAATATCCCAGGGGTACAGCTCAGAGTAGATTAGGGCCCCACCATACAGAAGCAAAAAAAACACCCTAGTGTTTGCTGTCTCCTGCAAGTCCTAGCCTGCAAGGTGTGGTGTACAGTGTCAGCTAATTTCGTGTGGTGCTGACAGGCAGATAGGGAAGCTGACTCCTCCAAGTCAGGTTCCCAAGGAAGACGGTACTGTAATTTCACGTTGAGTAGCCGTCTTCCTGTATACGCCATGCTTAGCGTCTGAATGCTTTAAAGTCATAGCAACAAATAAAAATACTCCTGTGTTTCCTGCATGCCTTTGTAACCAGTGGGTTAGTGAATTTAACCAGAGCTGGGAGCAATGTATGCAGGTGTGAAATGCATCTGCATTGAAAAAGAGATTTCTACAACACTGCTTCTTCTGTTAGCGAGTGCAGTACTGACCTTCGAAAGATTATACACACTTGGCACATCTGAATTATTTCTCACCAAATTTGACCTTGGAACAAATTTGCAAATCATTAAAAGAACAAATTCACTTGTACTGAACTGAACACTTAGCTAATATATTTAAGGCAGATTGCTGTCAATGCATCAAGAATGATTCTTCATTCACTTCCAGCTGCCAATCTCATGCTATCTCAATTTAATCTTTTTATTTCTCATTTTTATTGGCACTACTAAAGTCTGAACTCCTTTGCCCAGTTTCCCCTAATATGCAGCCCCGCATGAGCTGTGTCCTGTCTATGTCAAAGTCAAGACTCATGTACTGACTGTATCTCATTGTTTCCCACAAAATTAAAATTGAAGAACTGCTTACTTTCCTGAGTCTTCTCTTCTTCTTGCAATCTGCAGGCTTTTGACCAATCTATGCTCATATCTCACCTTTGCTTCCACTCCTTTCTCTTTCAGCCTTGGTAATGCCCAAACCATTTTGGGCCACTTGGCACCTGTATTTATCACAAAAAGGCAGACTTGTTCAATTTTACTTTCTGTAATCCAGACAAACTTGAAGTTTCAGAAGGCTCAGCAAGCTTACCTGGTGAGTAGGCTAAGTAGACCGCAAGAGTCCCAAGTTCAATTCCATCTTCATGAACCCATCTAAGCCAGGACCGAGATTGGAGACAACAACTGGTCTCAACACCCTAAGTTAGGGAAGGGAAAATCAATTAGAGTTACCATTCATGTTTGCAGTCGAGTGATGCTGTTGACTGTACATCTGAATGGACATTGGGTTATTTGTGACCGGTAGTCAAAAGTCCACCCAATATGTATTGCTTAGGTTTCTATATAAATAACAGCAACTGCAATAAGGAACCAGATAAACATCTGGGCTGGGATTTTGTCAGGGGCGCACTGTTCCTGAAGGCGGAACAGGAAGTGTGCGCCACTTCTGCTCTCTTGCTTTTTCCTGTTTCCCATTGTGATTAAAATTAATATTTAAAGTGCCAGTGGCTTGCACAGCAGAGGGGGAAGCTTTTCAGTGGTGAAGCCCAGCTTCAGCTGACAATGCTGAAATTGCGGGCGGATTATAAATGGGCCTCCTGGTCAAACAGGGAAGCTCTGCATCATGGCCAAAACTTTCCTGCTCAACTCCATTGCCAATAAGACTTATTGACTGAACAAAGGAGGCCCAACACACCACAAACATGCCACTGACTTTATCTCTGCATCCCAACCCACCATCGGCAAATCGAAATTTCGCATCCTGCCTAATTCATTCGCCCTGCACACCACATTCCCTGCTCTTGCCAGCTCCATAAAATGCTCTCTCCCCCCGCCCACCCAGTTTCTGTTGAACCATAATCCAATAAAGGAGTATTTTTTAAAAAAATATTCATTTACAAGACGTGGGCCAGGATTTTATGGCCCCTCCTGCCCGACGGGATATTACAGTCCCGCCGAGCTGAATGGAGATTTAAATGGCTTGCCGCGTCCACCAGGGGGAGACATGCTGTGGCGAGGCCAAAAATCCTGGCCCCATGGACAGTTTAGCATGGGCAGCATTTATTCCTCATCTCTAATTTCCCATAACCAAGTGGCTTCTTAAGCCTTTTCAGAAGGCGGTTAAAAGTCAACCACACTGTAGTGAGTCTGTCAGTCAGCAGAATTCCCTGATTCCTAAAGGGCATTACTGTGATCAAATAATATTTTGATATGACAGTCTCGTAAATGTATGGCTGTGGATGCTGATACTAGCTTTTTAATCCAGATGTACTGAATTAAGCAAATTTAAATTCACCAGCTGCCATGGTGAGATGTGAATTCATGTCATCACATCATTAGTCCAAGACCAATAGCATAACCACTATGCCATTGTTCCTCATGATCTATTGGATTATCCATTACCTTAGCACAAAGGAGTGCAAAAGGAGGAAGGGTCTCTGCCACTTTTTGTTGCCCTAGGCTTTCCAGGAAGGGTGGGATAGATTTGACTTTTTGCTTCCAATCGGAGCACATCCATTTCAGGTGAACTCTGCGAGGCACACATTCTAACCCTCCTGCCTTATTTGCCTGGAGGAATACTTGCTGGACATGCCACTCCAGGTGTATTCAGTACAACATCCATTTTGGCCTGTCACCAGACCATAGCCCCCATTGAAAGGAAGGTCCGCAGGCTTACCTGGGGTTCGTCAAATAAATGAAAATAAGCTTACCTTCTAATTTACTACATCCTCCCAGGAGGCTTTCAAGAACTCAGAGCCTTCTACAAGATGCATTGTAGGAATTCACCAAGGCTCCTTCGACAGCACCTTCCAAACCCACAACCATTAACATCTAGAAGGACAAGATCAGCAGATATATGGGAACACCACTACCTGGAAGTTCCCCTCCAAGCCACACACCATCCTGTCTTGGAAATATATTGCCGTTCCTTCACTGTCGCTGGGTCAAAATCCTGGAACTCCCTCCCTAGCACCACTGTTGGTGTACACACAACACATGGACTGCAGCGGTTCAAAAAGGCAGCTCACCACCAGCTTCTCAAGGGCAATTAGGGATGGGCAATAAATTCTGGCCCAGCCAGTGAAGCCCACATCCCATGAATGAATTTAAAAAAAGAGTCCACAAGGCACTGATCTCAGACATTCAACAGGAAGTTGCAGGCCTGCAAAGACTATAGTTGCTCTTAAATATGATGCCCCTGCTCCAAGTGGCAGGCCTTGCTAGGAGACAGACCTGCAGTGGGGCATGTTAGTGACCCAGGACCAGAAATAACTTCTAGGTCAGAACAGGAAAGGTATACTTTAGAGGCAGGGAGCAGAAGGTGGGGTAGGAGAAAGAAAATTGGTGCATAATAAATATAATAAAAGAATGCCAGGCCCAGTTCCATCATGATTGCTATTGCTGTTTAAACTAAATTAAACCCAGATGCTAACAATAACACAGTAAAAGCTGATGTCCTAAAGGTAACTAGTTAATTCTCTCCCTCAGAGCTTTTAGATCCTTGCTTGACACTAAATCCATATTCCTCCACTACGACAGACTTATTACCAATTCATTAACGGAAGACTCCTTACACAGTTAGATCACATATAGGAGTTTTGCTTGTGGCAGGGAGTAACTTTGCCCAGGTGCTGAAATGCTTTGGGTCGAGTCTATGATGGAATGAATGGCACATGGTCTGCAATAAGAAATTGCTGTGTGCAATTTTCATTCCCTTTTTCATTCCGTACTTTTGTTCTGGATATCAACTTCTTGAGATCCCAGGCTTCAGTGCTGGCCACTCTAAAGAGGGCTCCCTCACAATTGCCAAATACTCCTCACTCAATGTTCTTTCCTTACTCCCATAGGTTCTTGGCTTACATTTACTTATATGACAGGAATTTGTTTTTTACACTGATTGCTGGTACTTTCCTTGACCTTGGCCTTTAAAGACCCATTACCACTGGTCTCTTTTACCTTTCCGAATCCAGGTCATCATGAGGATGCCTGGGTGAGTGACGCCTGGTAGACCTATCCAGATGTTAGTGTTGTTTCCTCTCTGGTAGATGTGACAAAACTGCATGTTGTGCTCTTTAACATGAATGCTGTCTTTAGGACCAATTTGAAATTGTAAAGGGCCTGTTTGTATCATAAAAGAATGGTAGCTGCTGTTACAGATACCTCCAGCCATGTAAGCCTCTCCTTAGGCAAGCATCGATTGTACCAATTTAATAAGAACAAGGACTGCTGAATGGTGGTCCTTGAGGCCTAGTAATTATGGCTACAAGGAAGAGCAGTGAGATACAAAAGCAAAATACCATGGATGCTGGTAAATAAAACATAAAATGCTAGAAATACTTAGCAGATCAGGCAGCTTCTGCAGAGAGAGTGAAACACTTATGAAAGGACATCAACCTGATAGGTTAACTCAGCATGAAGTAGTTGGATAGCTCTCCCTCCAAATGCTGCTGAGTCTCTAACTATCCTAGGCATAAAATTAACAACAGAAGCACCTGAAGCCTGTATAGCAATCACATAGGACTATCCATTATCAGAGTCTACGTGTATTTTATTGTCACTACATGTATTTTGCTTAGAGGAGGAGGTGGATGTTGTCAGTGAATTGCCAGATAGTAATTCATCCAAACACTGGTGATGCCATAAACCGCAAATGTGAAGCTCCAGTGGTTAGTGATCATCAGAAACTTTGGTTTGAATCACTGCCATAAATCCACTCCCAGATTTTTGTTAGACTTCAGAGTGGGCTAAATTTTACATGTTGTGCCTTCAAACATTCAGTCAAATAAAAAGGTATAAAGACACACACACCAGTCTTAGAATCATTACATTTCCTTGATTGTTAAGAAAAAAATGGTTTTAAAGCCTCCAATTTATGTACAGCGTACACATGGCTAATTTAAAAAAATCTTTTTATAATTTAAAAATGGCCTTTTCTTGGAATAAGTAATCTAGAATTCAGTAAGTTTGAAATCTGTAGATGTCTGTTAATTTTATCAATCCTACATTTGACAAACACATACTGGTGTGGCTCATTGTAACAAATCCCAACCAAAGTTAATGGAAAGTGAAATCTGATGGGATGCAAAACTGGAGGCCAATCTGATCCTATACGTTTTGTCCCCACTATGCGAATTGTATAATGAATTAATAGAGGGCTAGATTAACCGTAACAGTGCCAGAGAAAATGAACCACTGCATTGACATTCGGCATTAAGCCATGGGAAAGCAATCATAGATGGTCAGTCCAGGTCCAGGCTTATTGCTTGCATCATGGTTTTAATCAGTAGGAAAAGCCACTTTGCTGGATCATCCTCCTAACATCCCCATAAGCAACAGACAATGATGTATTTCCTGCCATCACTGACTTCCCCAATAGGGAAGTGATTCAAGAAGTGGGGTCCGCACCACCTTCTCAAGGGCAATTAGGGATGGGCAATAAATGCTGGGCTAGACAGCTATGCCCACAACCTGTGAAATAATTTTAAAAAATCACTTTGGGATCCATTACCCCTACTCACCTCTGCCTCTAGGGACAATGTGCCTATTTGACTTCCATTCTTTTAGTCTGTAGCTGGTGTGCAATGTTGGAAACTGATGTGTACCAATTGCCCTGGCATGCCCTTTAATTGATTTCTCATTTCAATGAACTTTATGGAAAGAGAATTCATTAGATTGTTCATGAATAGATAGGACCTTACCCTCATGATCTTGGCATCAGTGTTGTTTTTCCTTCTGCCTTTGGCCAGCTAACTGAGGCTGTGATTCAGGGCTCTATATCACACCCTCAAAGTAATACAATAAAATGGCACTTACGCAAGGTAAATGTAAGTTGAAATGAAATACTTTTAGAAACCAATATTTCCTGTGGTTCTTTAAGGGCAGCAATACAACCAGCAGCTTTTCTCTCTTGGTGTAGATGTACTGACCTCTCTATTGACCCACCCAGGGAATATCCATGACCAGGAAACAAAAGCTAGCAACTGAGATTTTAAGCAACAGGATGTTCCCTCTCCAACTTCCTGGATAAAATACTTCTGTTGAGAAGTTGCTTTGCTAGGTATAGGTCTCCCCTATTCATCACCAGCTCAAATGGAACAACAGGTTCTGCAACTTTGCCACAATGTGAACACACAAGAACACAAAGAATAGGAGCAGGAGTAGGCCACATGGCCTGTCAAGCTTGCTTAGCTATTCAATATGATCATGGCTGATCCTGGGCTTCAGCCTCACTTTCCTGCCCCTCCCCATATCTATTGATTCACTTAGAGACCAAAAACCTAGTATATCCATTCTTAAACATGGAGACCAAAATTGCACATAGTTCTCTAGGGTTGGAATTTCCTGCCCCCGGTTAGGTCAGGCATCATGGTGGATGTGAGCAAACAATATGGCGCGAAGGCCAAAAATCAGTTTTGCATCATTGTGAGACCAGTTTGCGATCATCCACTCCACCCGTTAATGGAGGGCTGCCTTTCCCACCATCTAACGTCGGGAACCTAATTTCAATATATTGGGGTCTCAACAAATTGCCTGCCAGACGGAATCACACCCCCCACCACGCTGGATCACCTGGGTGCGTCAGCACGATTGCACACTAAGGTGTTTCACAACAGCATTTAAAAAGTATGCACCTAGCAAGCTGAACTCTGAGGGGAACTCGGAGGTGAGTGCACACTAACGTTGGGCAGTGCTCGTGTGGGTCACTTGTTCGAATTCAAGGAAGAGGTGCCGCAAATTTAGGTGAGGGCACAGGCAAGTCGCTTGACATTGTCGTTGACATTGCTGTGCCAGGGCACTGTGGTTGGGGCGAGGCGGTGGGGGCAAGGCAGCACGGTCTGAAGGTCGTGCACAAGCACATGGGTTTGTGGGGGGGAGGGAAGTGGCCACGCATTGGGGAAACCTTGTATAAAGTGAGCATTCTTCCGCAGCTGAGACAGTTCAGGCACTGCTACATTGACATGCTTGGAGTCAGGCCTCTAGCTTATCTGCCCACTCAAGCAACACAGTGGCATGAAAGTGTCACCAAATGCTCCTGAACTTTTCACCTCTAGGGTGCAGACCACAAATGAATGATTATTTTAGGAGACTGCAGAACAATTGGACAACTGGGCAAATTGTACAACCTCCTTATGAAAGCTGGACATGGGGCAGTCACTGTGTGAGGCACTCTAAGCTCCTTGCAATGGCTTCATTCACGTTTGGACCAGTCTCCCTCATTGTTCAAGCTAACAGTGTGGGTTAGGAGAATGCCTGCGCCTGAGCTGAGAGCACAGCATGCAGTCCAGTGTGCAAAGCTGCTGCCAACTGGTCAGGTGGAGTGGGGTGGAGGTTGTGGCATTTCGGGCAGCCATGTTGTGCACGAAACTCTGGCCATCCAAGTAATGGCCAGCACTCTCTGGGATGCAATAAGGGGCCTTCAGACTTAACCAAGAGAGATTCTTAGTACACCCATGCTAACCCACGCATCTCTCTCATTCATCCTGCAGGAGGAGAACATCAGGAGCATGAAGTCTGGTGTCCTAGCTGTATGCCTCATGGCTTACAGAGACTGGAGCTGAAGGAGAAGAGAGCGATGGAAGCAGCTAGCTGGACAGAGGGACGAGCAGCACCCTCAGGAAGAAGGGGCGGCTGGGACTGCTGTGCATGCCTATGAAGAGCCACAATGACCCAGGGTCTATAGATAGCACTTGTCATTCCTGCTGCCCAGATGACCGAGAACCAGTGTCACCAAAGTCCATATGCCATGTGCTGCAGGATTTAACGCCATGGGGACTTTGAAGGCATCCACTCCAGAGGCTTTTTAAGTGACTGCAGTGCTCAATTTTTACACCAGTGGCTCCTTCCAGGAACCACAGGTGACCTGTATGGGATCTCACAAATCTCCACACACAAATGCATCCAGGAGGTCACGGACGCCATATTCGTGAAGGCACACAACTTTGTGCATTTCACCTGGGATCAGGAAAGCCAGGAATCAAGAGCACTGGGATTTGTGCAGGTGTCTGGTTTCCCACAGGTGCAGAATGCCATTGACTGCACCCACTTGGCACTTAGATCTTCAGGGCAACAAGCAGTCAACTAAGTCAACCACAAGAGCTTCCACTCACTGAATGTTTAGCTGGTCTGTGACCATCACAAACACATCCTACATGTTTGTGCTGGTTCCTAGGGAATGTCCACGATTCCTACAATCTCAGCAGGTCTCAGATCCCTGACGTCTTCCAGGGTCCACAGAGGCAGCAGGGCTGGCTCCTTGAAGACAAGGGCTACCCACAGAGGATTTGGCTGATGAAGCCTGTGTGGCGGCCTCAGACTGCAGGAGAGAGAAGGTATAACGAGGCTCATGCTGCAACTCACACTTTGGTGGAGCAAACCATTGGGATATTGAAGATGAGGTTCCAGTGCCTGGGCCCATTAAGTGGAGCCCTGCCACACAGCCCACAGAGAGTTTCAAGCATTGTTGTTGCCTGCTATGCCCTTCACAACCTGGCGATGCAACAGGGGTAGGAACTGGCTGAGGAAGAGGTGGAGGAGCTGCACATCTCCTCCTTTGAGGAGGATGTTGATGGGGATGAAGCTGAGGGGGTCCTCAAAGGTCAGATGAGGCAGGCACACTCAGGAGGCCCTCATAGCTGCCAGATTCATGGAGGATGATGACAGCATGCAGCGAGGACACTCCATAGATCCTCACAAAGCTTATGTGAATGTCTGACTCCTGTTTGGCTGATGGCAGATCGCTTGTGCTCTGTGAACAGGGTCATATCATGGAGATGTAGCGGGGAAACATTAGCTTCTCCTGATCCTATGGCATCCTTCGTGAGCTGAACCCTTCAGGACCACACTGTCACTGGACACAGATGCTGATGAGATGGGGGACCCAGCCTCATCTCAAAGGTACAGAGAGAATGATGGAACTCTCTGCCACCAACCCAGGACATTCTGGCAGCAATGATCAGCTCCACTGAGGTGCAGGCATGACTGATGTGTCCAGAGACTGTGAAGGTGCACCATCAGTGTGCTGGAAAGGCTGTACAAAGCACAGGGAGCAGGTCCTGGACTGAGACACCTGCCTTTATCTTGTGCAGGAACCAAACTTTCACTTCAGACTGACACGAACACTGATCATCAGAACAAGGAGCTGTAGACAGGGTGACATTGTTAGGAGTTTATTTACAATAGTCAATATTATGTACATGTAATTAACGCCTGTGCCATGAGGTGAAACTACATTTACTTAACCTTCCTTATCCTGCTGCATGGCATTGGTGCTCCCCCAACATCCACAGTGGAGTTGGAGGCAGCCTGCTGACCGCTACACCCTGTCTTGACAGGTGTCCTCTGGAGCGCCAAGACCTGGAGGGTCCCGGCCTGCTTTTGGGGTCCTGCTGTGTGGCAGTGGCACCCTCCTCGGCCTGTGGAGCTGGATCTGCTGGGGTCACATGAAGAAGGAATTTGGATGGGTTGGACACTCTAAGAGTAACTTGGATAGATGATCCTGGGGTGTGCACCTGCTGGTCCTCCTCCCTATGGGTGCCCAAGGGCCCCTGGTTGACTCCTTGAGGAGAAGGGGTAGCTGGAGTGAGATCAAGCTGCCCTGCACCCCTCTCACATTGAAATTGTTGGAGGCTAACTATGGCATCAGTGATGGAGTTCAGCTCGTGCAGCAGTGCAGGACCAATGCCCTGGACCAAGGTCTCCATGACGGCCCCCACCCTACCAGTATTGACCTTGGTGCATTGGCATGCTGATGCTATCACCTCAGACTGAGGGTGGACGAACTCTTCCATTGTGACTTGCAATCTGAGGAGTGCAGCGGGCGTCCCTTCTTGATGTTCCTGAGCTTGCCTTTGCAGCTCCAGCAACTGAGGTGTGACCGAGTCCAGAGGCTCGTCTCCTGACTCGGACTCAGCAAATTTCTAGCCTCCAGCAGTACTCCGAGAGCCAGACACCTGGGCAGTCCCTGCCCCTGCCTGCTGTGGATCAGACAGTGTGATGTGCTCACCAGATTGTCATCCTCAGGTTACTCTAAAGCTAGGTCCCACCAAGGTGTGTGTCTCTGTGCTGGTGGAGGGTATGGGTGAGCGCTGTGACGGGACGTCAATTAGGGTAGCATCAGATTCTTCTTCCGAGGTGTCTTCGGGGCTTGAGTCAAGGACCTGGCTCATGGACTCCCTTGGCTGTTTCCCAGCTGTGCCTGCGAAAGCAAGAAGAGATAATTAGTGCATGGCAGGGGACTGCGGAACAGGGGAACTCACTCACAACATGGTTGTCTGATGGATGTTGCACTGCTGGATCCTCACTTGGTTGAGCACTGCCGACCTCACCATCAGCACAGGAACTGTCCAGATTGTCGCTGGCCAACTGGATGACTCTGTTTTCAAAGTCTGTGAGATCCTTGATGACAGGCATTCTTTCATCTGTCTGCGACCCCTGCCTTTAATTGTGTGCTAACTTGTCCTACATGAAGACAGATGAAGAGAGTGTAAGCAGGATGCCTGCCAGGCTAGATGAGAAGGATGCCTGGCATGTGTGGGTGGTGAGTGATGCCATGGACGGGATGAGGACATGATCCACAGGACATATAAAGGTATGTGTGAGACAGTGAATGGTGCTGCCCCTTGAGTGAGAGAGTGAGATCTCTGTGGATGTGTGATGGGCTTGTGAGTGTGTGAGTTGAGAGTGATGAGAAGAGTGACTTAGCCTGGCAGAATGGAGGAGACCATTCATCCTGTTTTGGCATTAGGTGACTGTCCTCCTTTACGGAGCATTCGCACTGACCGCCGCTGCCACCACCTCCCATGCTGGATTGGTGACAATGCTTGCTGGTCTTTACCCAGACCGGCAGTAGCAGGCTTTGTGGTGGGCCTCCACTGCGTCCAGTAGGTGTTCAAGGGAAGTGTCACTAAATTTGAGGCAGCATGCATCCTCTTTTTGGCAGCAATCAGTTCCCAGCAGCTTCCGATCCCTTGAAGAGTGCTGGCTGTGTGCAGGGGCGGCCTTTAAATATGGCCTGGTTTGCTGAATGCCTGAGGTGAAGGCGGGGCAGATGAATTAGAGGCCCGTACCCCCGACCAGCAACCCAGCGTGTTTCCTTGGAATGCATAATTTATAAGGCATGGGAAGGGGATAATACAATGCGAAAAGCCACCTTTGTGGCCCACGGGTAAAACATCCTTTTTCCCATCCGCTACCACACTTAGAACAAATCTGGGATGATTCTGCCTAGATGTGGTCTCACCAAAACCCTGTACAATTGTAGCAAGACTTCTTTATTCCTGTACTCTAATCCCCTTCCAATAAAAGCCAACATGCCATTTACCTTCCTAATTGAATATTGATCTATTGACTTGGCAGAGAGGCCATTATCTCTGAACTGCCCAACTCAAGTGCTAAACCAACTTTGGTTTCAGGAGGCTTACTGAAACATGCCAAGAAATTCGAGATCTACTTCATTTTCTCTGAAACGGTAGTCAATGAGGGATTCCAACTATTGACTGCCTAACCTGACCTAACCTTACAAGATTTCATAAGACTCGTTTTGGACTGGATCCGTTTTTGAGTAGGCATTATGAGTTGAAAATATTGGTCTGGCCGTCTAAAATAAAAATGTTCTATGTCTCAGAATTAATGTCCTTCACAAAATTCACAGCAAAAAGATATTTATCACTTGGCTGCTGCATTGATCCCAAGGTGAAAAACTCCTCTTGAAAGTGACAGTGCTGGCCCATCACTTTACAGTCCATCTGCGGCTCTGAATAGACCGGCTAATTGAGCTGGCCAACTCTCAACGAGCTCATCAGAGTGAGATGACATGAAAGGGATAGGCAGTGGAAGTGAATGTGATGGAACAATCACTGGTAGCGTGTTATAATGATGCCTTTGTCAGGAAGCATCAAGATCTATTCAAACCTTACCACCATTGGATAATATCGTTCAATATTACCAGCCCTGCTCTGACTCCCAATCAGAATGTTAGAAGAAACCACACATTAGCAAATATGAGCCTCATCATAAATTAAGAAATAATCAACAGTGCACTTATATGTTTTTTGTAGCTTTCAAAAATAAGGTGGGTAAATACTCTTAAATTGGCAATTGAACCCTCTTTTCCAAGACTATTTGTTCTCCTAAAGGTAGAGGATGACAGGAGTTTGAAAATGAAGCATTGTTTACTGTTCACACCTGTACAGTAAAGGAACTAACAGTTTCTCCTTCGGTTCTCTCCCCCAACATTAACACACACACTTCCATAGCAATATAGAACCACCCCAGTTCAGGCAGTCATCAGTGATTTTTTTCCTGATTTCTCAAGCAGTGTTGCAACCATATTATGGACCATATACACACCAGGTACACTTAATGGCCATGTTAATTAATTAATTAATTCAGAACTCAATCAATCACCACAATGCCCAGGATCTACTGCAGAAGTGCTGTCCTTGGATCAAAGAGGCATTGTTTCTTGTTGGCTTATCTTTCATTGTTTTGGTCACAGATATTTCAGCGAATCACCCTGTTATATATCGCAAAAGAGCTTGCACAAGTTGTGTCACAAGACTTTTCTCTCTTGCCAAACAAAAAAAATTGAAGGCAATAACCTTTAATGAAGTATGCCTCAGCAAAGCATGACTTTGCTCCCTGAGGAAAGTATTAGTGCGATTAAATTATTTCCACATTTATTGGACGTCTTTTTAACTTTGCTTTCAATAACATTGAGATAGACTTGGAGCATCTGATCATCTGAGAATCCCACTCTATGCAGTTAGTTATTACAATGGTGAATCAGTGTGAATATCAAAATTCATGGTTGTTTCCTTAACAGCAATGAATGTTAATGTTTTTATTTGAATATGAGGGTGTACAAATAAGTCCCTGAAGATTCAATTGGCTTCACAGTACTTATTTTGAATGATGGATGTTCTAAGCACAGACTGAGCTTCCAAATCAAATGTTTTCTGCTCTAATAAATCTAGTTATTCCTTTCGTATTTGACAATGGGTTATTAGGAACCATTGAAACGGTGTCAGAAGTGCTGAATGAAAAGACGTGAAAGTGAAGAAGCATAATAACTGTAAAGGGAACTTTATGAAGTAAAATAAAAGAGACATTAAAATGAATGAATTCCAATTGTTACTGAATCCTCATGTGACTATCACTTGCGCAATTAAACGAAAAAGGCTTAATTTGAAGTATATTTGGTAGTGATTGGAAAAAATGAAAAACACAAAGATGAAAACTTATAATAATAATTTTAACTTTCTGGAAGGAGAGAATCACTGAGCATATTAGACCCAGCATTAAAAGCACAACATGAATTTGGTGAAAGGACAGAATTACTAATTTACTGAATAATGTACCGAATCCCAAATAATTCTGAGAGGGAAGTTGCTGAGAGAACAAGACTTGATCTTACAAGTACAGATAGGTTGCTAGCAATAGAAACAACAAAAGAAAAGGATAAACTGGAATTCATCCAAAACTCTGCTCTCTGGCCCCTAACTCGTACCATCACTCCTGTGCTTGCTGGCTAACATTGGCTGCTGGTCTGGCAACACCTTAATTTTAAAATTGTCATGCTTGTTTCCAAATCCAGTCCTACAACCTCTCAAGCTCCCTGTGCTTCTCCAAAAAGCTAGTTAGAAGTCGATCCCATAATCTCTGAGTTGCTACTCCAGTACCACTATCACTACCTTACTGTGTCATAGATGCTTTAACTTGAAGAAGCTGCAGAAGAATATCAAAAAAACCTTTCTATATAGTAGATGATCGTGCCAACATGGATGACATATACTCCTAATAGCCTTGCCTAATAATATTGTCTAAGTGTGTTCAGCAGGTTTTTGTGATGCGTCTAGTTTGTGGGTGAAGAGAGTTAATAATGCTTTTAGCATTTGTGTGCAAGTTTGCTTCTCATTTTCAGCCCACACCGCTGGTTGGCAGCAATGTGAGAAAAAGAGCTAAATGTGTCAGTCCTTCCATGTCAGTACACAGCCTCTCCATCGGCAAGTCCTCAGCTGTGCTTCCTCGTGGTGACATGTGGAAACTGCGTCCCTCGTCGCCCCAGGCTAAAGCTTCAGAGGAACACAAGGGAGGTTTGGTACCCAGACACGCAGTGTGCAGGCACACTGGCATGTGGACACACCCTGATACACATAAAGTAAACTCCGTGCTATGGGCGAATAGCTTCACTATCTCACTTGTGGATGGAATGGGAGAAAGGCTAAGGGAGGATACCCTGACAAAAAAATCTGGAGTAGAGCCCAAAGGTGGACTGATGTCTAAATATGTCATCTTTCCGGCAATCCCTGTAACCAAGCTGGAGCCAAACTTAATGCTGCGCATTCCTTTGGACTCAACTGGGGAGGTCGAGAAGGGGACCCTGACGTTTGGGCAGCCCAGTTCTCCAAACCTTTTGCCTTGACTTGCGCCCTGGAGAGGACACTTCAGTTTTGCTGTACAGCGCATGTGATCCACACGGCACAAACCACCATCTTACGGGACAGAAAGCTGCCACTATAGAAGTTTTAGGAATAGATGGGATGGGGTTTAAAGATACATCTCTCCATGGCAAACAGCCATACCCACGGAATCATAGAATCACAGAATTCTAATGGCACAGAAGGAGGCCATTTGGCCCATCGTGTCTGCACCGGCTCTCCAAATGAGCATTCTGGCCTGGTGCCATTGCCCTGCCTTTTCCCCAGACCCCTGCACATTGTTTCTTTTCAAATAATCATCTAATGCCCTCTTGAATGCCTCATTTAAACCTGCCTTGGCAACACTCCCAGGCAGTGTATTCCAGACCCGAACCGCTCGTTGTGTGAAAATGTTTTTTCTCACATCAAGGGTGATTTGGTTTTACCAACAGTTGGTCCTGATGACTTTGACAGCTCTCATGAGTGACTCCAAGTGCCGTATCCCAAGACCTTGTCTTGGTTGGCATGTTAAACCTAATGAGAGTAGTCAAGGAGTAATGGTCAAACAATTGGTGAATTCTAATCAGAAGCCTGCACTGTGTGGGAAACAGTCACTCATGATTTTCCCCAGGGTAGCCAATTAATGGCCAGAGGGTGAGCTCACTGACCAATTAAAGATGGTAGGCGGAGTCTCAAAGTTGGAGGGCCAACCAGAGGTCTTACAGCTTGAAAGCAGCAGCAGAATGCTATACAGCGAGTAAATGTCAGAGAGGACGCTTCAAAATGGAGGTGCCCGCTCTCCAACTTTTCCAACCGTTAAGTGAAAAATGGGCCTTTGCATTCAGACCACCACTTTTGCAGGTAGGGTGGGTGGGGGGAAGGCCCCCCCACCCTTTCCATAGGGCAGCCTGTGGCTGCTGCCACACCCAGGGAGGCAGTGAGGGCCTCTTAGCCTGCCTGGAATACTAGGCTCCATGCCTGCTGCTGTGGAGCCATCTCCAGGCAGCTAAATTTGTCCCCCACCACTTCTAGGAACCTGGAGTCTGAGTGGAAATTGTTAACAAGCCTTAACAGGCCTTTAATTGGATCAGTTGGCTCCCTGACACTTGCAAGCGGTAGCCCTGCTCCTGCCCACATCCCATCCCAGGGAAAGTATCTGGGGGACAGAATGGAGCTGGGGAACTGGCACGCAGGCCGGTGGCATGAAATTGCATGCCCACCCACCTCCATTCCCATTCTCGGAAGGGCTGAAAATCCAGCCCTGGGCTTCAAAATGGGAGCCATTACATTGCTGAGGCCCGCAATGGCAAAGGCAGGTCATAAACTAAGCTTTTGGGCGTTTTATTGAGAAATAGACCCAGCAGTATAGGTAAGCATAGGTTCAACACACGCAACACTAACTGACAGAGATTATTTACACCACTCACTCAAAGCAATGTAATTGATCACTTACAATGACATGGGGAGTAACATTAGAAGGAAGCATTAATCCTCTGGAACTGCTTGTAAACCAGCAGCGTGGGAGCTACTGAGGAAACCAGCCATGCATGGAAATCTTTCTCTGATGTGGTTTCTCTTCCTGCTGTGTTTTGATTTTTGCCAAACCTGAAGTCCTTCTGCCTTTTATTAAAGTGTTACTACCTTATAGAGCATGTGTTAATGAAATTTTCCTTCTGTTCTGATGAATGTGGATATTTTATCAGGTGTTCTAAATTGCTGCGACCAGCAGGTACAATCCTGGAAGCTGCCTGGCCTCACACAGCAGACATACAATTGCCACAGTTGTGCAGAGACCTAATCTCTCCATCGACACGGCTTCTGGACAACATTACTAAAAATTGTTAACTTACAAAACAATTCCCTCAGCTTGCTCCTCTGCTCATGAAGGCATTAGCCTATCTTGATGACCAGTCCACTTTTCCAATACTTTATACAAGCTGCCATTCCTCGTGTATCAACTTAAGCAGCAAGTGGTGGTGTCAGCCGTGGCTCTAGGGCCACTCTTGCCCCTGCGTCAGAAAGTTGTGGATTGAAATCCCACTTCAGAGGCTTGTGCTCGAAACCGAGGTTGGCGCTCCCCAGCAGTACTGGGAGTGATGCACTGTTGAGGGTGACCTGTTTCAAAGCCCTGTTAGCCCTCTCTGATGATGCTAGGCCCAAGGCATTATTTCAATAAGAGCAGGGGAGTTCTCTCAGTATCCAAGACAATATTTATCCCTCAACTAACATAAAAAAACAGATTGCCTGGTCATGGTCACTTTGCTGTTTTTGGGGCCTTGCTCTGTATAAATTGGTTGCCATGTTTTCTATGTTCCAACAGTAACTCTATTTTGATAATACTTAATAGGCTGTAAAGTACTTTGGGATGTCCTCAAGGGTGTGAGGGGTGCTGTATATTGGTGGTCTTTCTTAAATATTGGCAGGTCATTTGGCAGTGGAGGACCTCACAGCCAAGCTCAGTGCTGTCCTCATTCAGCAATCACGAATGGAGAGTTACTGGATGGTGATCAGAGCCCTCAGTCCTGGGAATAACTATAGTGCCCATGCCGCTGTAAGATAGCAATGGCTGAGGTTGCAACATGGGACCTTTCTGCACTGGAAGCTGCACTTTCCAGCCCAGCAAGCAGGGGAAATAAATGATTAGGCACCTTCAACAATTGTTCATTTATTTTCCTATCGATTTCTGTTATAGTTTATTTGAAGGGACATTGTTACGTGGTATTTCATCAAATTTATGATGATAAATGTACAATGACACAACTGTTAATGTGATGAAGTTATTATAAAATTAATCATTAGGGGTCACTTTCGGTGATGGTGTCTAATGTCTAATGACCTTGTCTCTATAATCTATGAACATGCAAGAACTCCCTATATTGCAATCTCCGTTTCCAAATTCCTACATGAGCCCCGCATTGATGCCATGTAATGTGTCACACAGATAGTCAAAGAGCCATTCATTTTTCTTTTCACTGGAGCATCTGATGAGATTGATTTGGCAAGCGTCACTCACTCCTCATTCACACATCACTCATACCTCCTCCTGGAGGAGACAGCCACCTCCTCATCATGCCAAAACACTAATAGCAGGTGCACTGGGGGTTATCTATTCTCCCAAGTTTCCTCTCCATTAAAGTCAAGAAAGAAAAAACTAAGTGGGATGTGTAATGGGGGTGACTAATTCAATAAAATTTACACTGTCACCCAAAGTTTAAATAACCTAGTGAGGCTGCTAAGAATAGTATAGATTAATAATGGGGAATGTCTTAATGTGAACTCAACACACTTTAACAAAAGGATAAAGAATAAAGATAAAGATTACAAAGTGGTGATGGAAGCTGATTCATCTTCTCCTTCGCTTAGTTCTTGATTGGAGCTGCATCCAGAGTGTTGGCATGATGAGCAGGTGGCTGTCTCCTCCAGGAGGAGGTATGAGCGATGTGTGAATGAGGAGTGAGTGACGCTTGCCAAATCAATCTCATCAGATGCTCCAATGAAAAGAAAAATGAATGGCTCTTTGACTATCTGTGTGACACATTACATGGCATCAATGCGGGGCTTATGTAGGAATTTGGAAACGGAGATTGCAATATAGGGAGTTCTTGCATGTTCATAGATTATAGAGACAAGGTCATAGATGGATTCAAGGTTGGCAATTTACCCAAGGGATCCGCCTAGATTAAACTTTGTCCTGAAAGAATCTTATATCAACGAATTTGGGCACACTCAACTTCATTCTAGTTCCATTGGCTGTAACCCAACACGATATTGGCATTAAACTAACAACTGTACTCAGATAGAAATGAAAAATTATTAAATGAGTCTATAAGGAGTGCTCTTCTGAACTGGATAGAACCACATTGTTGGTGCAGTGTTATGGGACCTTTACTTTGTAATTTCCTGTACTGACTAGCACCTGTAAGTATTTGAAACAGAGAGTGACCCATTTCCCAGCATATTTTTGACATCCTAACAAAGCTATTTAACAAAATGAAAGGGAATAAGAGTATTCACTATCAGGCTCCTACTATTATTGAGTGTTGCAACGTATGATTGTTAAGTATATCAGAGTAGAAATTGGTTGCATTGGCAATTCGCCCCAGATCAGCCAAATCAGTGCAAGTGACTAAGACACTTAAAAATAAGTTACGTTCCGTACAAACTGAGTTTCTGCAATCTTTTGTGCTAGTTTAAAAAAAGCATTCTGCTAGAAAAGTGAGGTTGCCACAAAACTGGCTATGGCCCAGTTCAAACGGTTCCCCATGGCAAGTTTACTATAATTATGCCCATTTGCCATTCTTCAACAAATCTCTTAATATTAACCTCTCTTTTTAGAAGCATGGGCATCACTCAGACTTAGTTTCTCCAGTCCCGCACAGAAGAATGGGTGGCAAGATTCTGCCACCAGCCCAGGTCCATCACAATTTCTTTCCCTCCAGCCCAGCTGATGCCCCGCTCTTGAAGGCCCTCCTTAAATGTACCTTAGCAGGTCTTCTTTTATCAATCCCATCTTTTTCTTCCATATTGTGGTGCCCATTCTTCTGCCACCCTGGTGGGACTTACGTCCAAGGGGCGAAATACGTGTCCTGCCAGTCTCAGTCATCTTTCCATCACAATGTTCTGCAGACGCTTCTGACCAATCCTCTATAGTACTTCTTTATTGGTGATGTTGTCTCTCCACGTGATGCCTGGGATCTTACATAGGCAGAACAAAAACAAAAATACTTGGAAAAGCTCAGCAGGTCTGGCAGCATATGTAGAGAGGAACACAGTTACCGTTTCGAGTCCGAATGACCCTTCAACAGAACTAAGTAAAAATAGAAAAGAGGTGAAATATAAGCTGGTTTAAGGGAGGGTGGGACAAATAGAGCTGGATAAATGGCCAGTGATACGTGGAGATAACCAAAAGATGTCACAGACAAAAGGACAAAGAGGTGTTGAAGTGGTGATATTATCTAAGGAATGTGCTAATTAAGGGTAGAAAGCAGGACAAGCAAGCTACAGATAGCCCTAGTGGGGGTGGGGTGGGGTGAAGGATTTGAAAAAGGCTAAAAGGTAGAGATAAAACAATGGATGGAAATACACTTAAAAATAATGGAAATAGGTGGGAAAAGAAAAATATATATAAATTATTGGAAAAAAAGGGGGGAAATCGGAAAGAGGGTGGGGATTGAGGAGAGAGTTCATGATCTAAAATTGTTGAACTCAATATTCAGTCCGGAAGGCTGTAAAGTGCCTAGTCGGAAGAGGAGGTGCTGTCCCTCCAGTTTGCGTTGAGCTTCACTGGAACAATGCAGCAGGCCAAGGATGGACATGTGGGCATGAGAGCAGGGTGAAGTGTTGAAATGGCAAGCGACAGGGAGGTCTAGGTAATGCTTGCGGACAGACCAAAGGTGTTCTGCAAAGGGGTCACCCAGTCTGCGTTTGGTCTCTCCAATGTAGAGGAAACCGCATTGGGAGCAACGAATGCAGTAGACTAAATTGAGGGAAGTGCAAGTGAAATGCTGCTTCACTTGAAAGGAGTGTTTGGGCCCTTGGACGGTGAGAAGAGGGGAAGTGAAGGGGCAGGTGTTACACCTTCTGCGGTTGCATGGGAAGGTGCCGTGGGAGGGGGTTGAGGTGTTGGGGGTGATGGAGGAGTGGACCAGGGTGTCCTGGAGGGAACGGTCCCTGCGGAATGCCGCCAGGGGTGTGATGGGAAGATGTGTTTGGTGGTGGCATCATGCTGGAGTTGGTGGAAATGGCAGAGTATGATCCTTTGAATTCGGAGGCTGGTGGGGTGATAAGTGAGGACAAGGGGGACCCTATCATGCTTCTGGGAGGGAGAAGAAGGTGTGAGGGCGGATGTGCGGGAGATGAGCCGGACACGGTTGAGGGCCCTGTCAACCACCGTGGGTGGAAAACCTCAGTTAAGGAAGAAGGAGGACATGTCAGAGGAACTGTTTTTGAAAGTGGCATCATCAGAACAGATGCAACGGAGGTGAAGGAACTGAGAGAATGGGATGGAGTCCTTACAGGAAGCGGGGTGTGAGGAGCTGTAGTCAAGGTAGCTGTGGGAGTCAGTAGGCTTGTGATGGATATTGGTGGACAGTCTATCACCAGAAATTGACCAGCTTACATTTCACCTCTTTTCTATTTTTACTTAGTTCTGTTGAGGGTCATTCGGACTCGAAATGTTAACTGTGCTCCTCTCTGCAGATGCTGCCAGACCTGCTGAGTTTTTCCAGGTATTTTTGTTCTTGTTTTGGATTTCCAGCATCTGCAGTTTTTTGCTTTTATCTTACAGAGGCAGCGCTGGTGAAAGATGTTCAACTTGCATGACACCTTTGCTGTTCTCTTCCATGTCTCGCTGGCGTAGATTGCAGTTGATACTACTGTGGACATGTAGAACCATTGCATCAGGGCTGTGCTATTGGGGCTCGATGCCCAGGCCGTGTGGAGCCACAGGAAGACTGATGCTGCTTTTTTGATTCTTATGTGGATGTCAATCTCTACATCATCCTCGTTGGAGATGTTGCTTCCTGGTCGGGGGATGATTGGCCCTCGATTTTCTGTTGCCCAATGGTGATGGGAGGGCTTTGTTGCTGCCTGGTCATCACTGTCTTGGTCTTCTTATAGCTAATGCATAGGTCAACATTGGCACTGCTATTCGAAAGACTTGTGATTATGTCTTGGAATGCGCATGATTCTCCGGCCAGCAAGGTGATGTTATCTGCAAATTCCAGGACTGTCAACCAGTGGGTGTTGCCACAGGATATCAGAGTCTGCTGCCACCATCACTTTCCTCATGACAAAATCAATAACCAAGAGGAAAAGGAATGGGGAGAGTGTGCAGCCTTACCATACTCCTATGATGATGTTAAAGGAATCAATGGGAGACACCCATGCTGGTCTTGATGCAGCAGCTGGAGTCACGGTATAAAGCTTTGAAGATGCTACTATATCACAACGGAATCCCATATTGTTTTGTGATGACCCAGAATGACTGCCAATGGACGCTATCAAAAACCTTCATGAAATCACTGAAGTAAATAACAAGTGGCTTCCGTTACTCCAGTCTCTGCTCTATGATGCTCCTGAGTGCAAAGGTCTGCTCGTTGCATGATCTGCCATCCTGAAAACCTGCCTTTCACAAAGGGTACAGTTTATTTTTGCTTTCAATCTGTTGAGGAGCCCTGTGCTGAGAACTTTCTAGGCACGGACAGCAGTGTTTGATTCATATACTGGCAGCCTGGTGTATCTTATCTAGAGAGACTGTAGCCTGGCTCAAGTTATTACCTCAAACTGGTTTATTTATACTATGTACAGTATATACAATGTGGACTACTGAGGAGGCATATTTCTCCTGAGTGCTGCCTGTTCTATCTGCTGTACAGAGTCCTTAGCACATGACTGATGATGTCACTGTTACACCATGGCCGACATCACTCATTACTATACCTATTCTATTGAACCATTACACCACCATGTTATGCTCTTCCAGTTGTTGCTGTCACTGATGTTCCCTTTCTTTGGCAGCTTGTATGAGTACCCCTCGCCTCCAATCATCTGGGATATCCTCTGCAGTCCAAATCTTGTTGGACAGGTCCGTGAGCTCTGGTGTGATGGTGCTCTTGCCATGTTTCATTAGCTCTGTTGATATCTTGTTAATCCCAGATGCCTTGTTGTTCTTCAGGCTCTTTTTATCTCTGATTTGGCAATTTCTCCCAGGTTGACGTTCAACTGCTGAGGTGTGGTATTGTCATCAAACTTGAACATGGAGCTTAGGTTGGGCTGGTTGAGGATCTCCCGAAAGTGTTCTACCAGCATCACCTCATGCTTCTTGGTAGTCATTAGTGACCACTGACCTTGATTGGTACAGTTGGTGTCACTTCTTGCACTAGTCAATTCCCATACAATCCTGTACAACATCTTGGAGTCATTCCGATTTGTTGCTTCTTGTGCCTCTCTGCCTTTTAACTCTATCCATCCTCATTTGTCTCTCCTGCAGCTCTTCTTCCAAAGGAGGCAACAATCACAAAGACACAAAGGCGATTTGCAATTGAGAAACTGAAGAACAAGGAGATATTGGACAGTTTCCAGCTGGCCCTCTACAGGTTCAAATTGCTAATGAAGTCAGGCAACATTGCGGTACAATGGGAAATCTTCAAAGGAGGGACAAAGGAGAGTGCAGAAGTCACCACCGAGCAGTGGAGAGGAACCAACAAAGAATGATGGATCACTGGCACAATGCGGATGTTGATTGAGGAAAGAAAGCTGGTGAAGAGCAAGAGGGACCAGGAGAAGAAGACTGAGCAAAGACGAGAAGATGATGAGAAGTACAGAAGACTGAAGAAAACCGTGAAGAAGAGCTGCAGCATAAAGCAAGGGTATTAATTGACACCATTTCAAAGCTTTTAAATATTAAACAATATTTAACTTACTAAGAAACTGACTTCTGTATACCAATGAAATTAGAGGATGGCTCTGTATATTTTTTTTATCAAAGTCATTTCCAGTTATTTGATATTGGGCAGTGGACTCAATGCTCTGATTAAAAATGCTTATTTTTTTGCAATAAATTCAGTTTCAGCTGTATTAATAAAACGGAGCCAGGTTACCACTCTTAAATAGATCAAAAAATATTTTTTAATGAAAGAAAAAATTATGTTCTATTCCACTGAGCGGAAGAATTTACAGTTGTTATTAGGCAAATTAGTTTGTGCAGAGCATGAAACTGATTTGGAAAACTAACTCAATTTTGAGTGCAATTTGCACCCAGGCTGTCAATTGCACAAAGTAGAAACTCTAATGGTTAGAGTTTCCCCTTACACACACACACTCTTCTCTCTCACCCACACACACACACACAAGTTATGTCCAATGCAACTCTGGGTGTCTGGCAAGCTTGGTAGCTGTAGTGGATGACAGGGTGTTTCACTGCTTTTGCCCTTTGCTGCAGGTTACTAATCATGGTTTATGCCATGATATCACTATGGGGCAAGGTGAGGAGGTAGGCCCCAAGAGCCAACTTAGCCTCTATGGGGATTGAGCCCATACTGTTGGCATTATTCTGCACCACACTCTTAGTCAACTGAGCTAACTGGGCCCTCGGGAGGAAGTTAATACAATATGTTGTTTGATCAATTGTATCTTCTGTTGACCTTTTCCTCTCCTCTTCCCAACTCCACATATCAGCCAGTTCAGCCAGGGCAGCAGGCAAGAACCCTGCTCGCCTAATGTCACTTGGCACTGGGCAGCAGATGCTTCCACATATTGGAGTTGTCTTTGATCATTTTCTTCCCTCTGTCAATGTAGGACGCTATATATTCCAGTTACATGTGATAGACTGAGAGAGGCAAGGAATTTGGTCCTGTATTTGAGAGGAATTGCAGCCTAGGAGTTGAACTCATATCGGGTTTCACACATCAAAGCCGTCCCTAAGAATAACAGATGATTTAGCTGTACAATTTACAGTACGCCCTGGCAGCTATTTATACTATAATGAAATAAATGTTGCGTCAACCTTCTGAGTCCTTTTCTTTCCTCGATTACACAGCTTCCAAAATTAGCTCAGCCTCATCAAACACTGCGCGCAAGAGGCTCAAGAGGTTCTGTGTGTGATAACAGGACCAGTGGCTTATGTTGAGCCCGGTCACCTTGTGTTGGCTTGCACCCTGTTCGTGGACTCAGTAGATGGGGAGTGCAGGATACCTGAGAGTGAGGAATAAGACTGTAACCTAATCAAGGGTGAGAGGTCCGGATGTTTTATCGAATAAAGGGAACTTGAGAGGTTGGAATCTTATCAAGGGGTTCAGATGGCTTATGTGTAGAACAACTGGCACCCAGGAATGAGGTAGCAATCTTATGCAAAGGCTTAGGATGGTTTATTTATACAAATTTAGAAACCTGGAAGTGTGATACAGACTGGAATCAAGAGGTTTCAAGATGTGCGTGTTATCTGTACAGAGCAATCTAAATAGTCATGGTAAACCAGAAACTGTTTCATAATAACGAAAGTTTGATACCATGTAATGCATAATGTATTATTGTATAAAATAGGTGCTTCCATCTGAATATCCTTTTTGCAATACTTGCAAACTGTCTCCTGCTGCTAAGTTGTGGTTTGTTTCTTTTTTTATGATTCTGATAGAGCCAATCAGGTGTAAATGTGACACATTCACATATCATGATATGCTCAATGTAAAATGTTAGATATGTTGATCTGATCACTACACTGTAGGAAAGATGTGGTAGAGGGTACAAGGGAGATTTAGGAGGATGTGCCTGGACTCGGTGGGGGGGGGGCGGGTGGGGCAGGATTTAGGGTAAGGGATAGGAGGTTTAGAGGGGATTTGAGAGGTGGGATTTGGAACTCGCTGTCTGAAAGGGTGTTAGAGGCAGAAATCCTCGTAACATTTAAAAAGTACGTGGATATGCATTTGGAGTACCATAACTTACAAGGCTATAGGCTAAGAGCTGAAAAAGTGGGATTAGGCTGGTTGACTACATGTCAGCCAGCACTGACACAATGGGCCAAATGGCCTCCTTCCATGCTGCAAATACCTATGATTCTATGTGATCCTATCTCCTGTGGAATTGCACACAGGAAACTATATGTAGCCTTTAAGCTACAGAATATGGGGGACATAAAATTTAGTGTGCAGGAAGTCAAATTATACAGAGGAAATGTATGTAGAATTCATAGACAGAGAGAGGAAGAGAGAGAGAGAATGAGAGAGAGATTGCTTAAGCCTAGACATTATTGTTGCTGATTTTGGCAGATGGACACTTAATACGTTAATCTGACATTCTTTTTTCTACTATTTTGGCAAGGGTGTTAACTCACTTACAATAAACAAGATAACACCTGCGTAAAAATAGCAAAGCAATGCCACAACAAATTGTGAAGTATCTGTTTTATATTCATTCATGGGGTGTGGACGTCACTGGCTAGGCCAGCATTTATTGCCCATCCCTAATTGCCCTTGAGAAGGTGGTGGTGAGCTGCCTTCTTGAACCGCTGCAGTCTGACCACTAATAGGGTCCACTGTGAGTTCCATGCTAAAAACAGAAGTCTAGGTCTGCCCAATTTGGATGAACTGGAGTGGGTCTTCTCCCTGTGAAAGTCATTGGCAGGATCAGGCACACATTTATTCAGAGATGACTGCAGTTAACTCCTTGTAAGAAAATATGGAAATATTCAACGTAATTTTATTCTAAATAATAATGGCTCTTTTTAATGTTCTGTGTCATGCTTCAGATTCAGCAATTGGTATACAGAATCTGAATAGTTCTTTAATTCTTGGCATTTAAATAGGGTAACCATATATAATATATAACTTACTTAGAATTTCAGCAATTATATCATAGAATTTTGGATGGTTACAGTACAGAAGGGTGTCATTTAGCCTAGCTTTTCTGTGCATTATCTCTCACAGGCAACTCAAGTAGTCACACTTTCCAACCCTTTCCATGTAAACCTGCCAATTTTTACTTTTCAGCAAATTATCCAATTCCCTTTTGAAAGCCCTGATTCCACCACACTCTGAATCTGCCTGCACCACACTCTAAGGCAGTGCACTCCAGATCCTAAATACCTGCTTCATAAAAACATTTTTCCTCATATTGCCTTTGGTTGTTTTGCCATTCACCTTAAATTGGTGTCCTCTGGTTTTCGACTCTTCCGCCAATGGGAACATTTCCCTTTATCCACTCTGTCTAGACCCCTCAGGGTTTTGAACACTTCTGTCAGATCTCCTCTCAACCTTCTATTCTTGAGGGAGAGCAGCCCCTGCTTCTCCAGTCTACCCATGTAACAGAAATCCCTCATCCTTGGAACAATTCTCGTAAATCTTTTCTGCATCCTCTTTAATGCCTTCACATCCTTCCTAAAGATATAGTTCAGTTACGAGAGTAGATCTATTTCCTGAGTCTAGAGCAAGATAGAATAACTTTAAAATTAGACTGAGGTCATTCAAGGATGATGGCGGGAAGCACATTTTCACACAAAGGGTAGTGGAATTGAAAAAATACTTGTAAAGGAGAAATTTGCATGTCTATGGGGAAAGCGCAGTGGGGATTGGAAATAATTGGATAGCTCTTTCAAAGAGCTAGCACAGACATGGTGTGCCAAATAGCCTCCTTCTATGCTGTATCATTCTATAATTTATGAATCTATGATTTATGGAAATTTAGAACTCTATCCCCCAAAAAGCTGTTGAGGCAAGGGTGTGTGAGAAATGGGATGGAGTGATCAATGAAGATTTCAAGACAGTGATTGACTCGTTTTTCTTAGGTAAGGGTATGAATGGATATGGAACCAATGGAACTAAAATACAAAACAGCTGTGATTTCATAGAATGGTGGAACAAGCTTGAGGGGCTGAACGGCCTATTTCTGTTCCAATCACCTTATGCACCATTATTTTTATTCCTACTTCTCCTCACTCAGTTTTCCCTTTCTCCTCCTGAAGCCACTGAACTGTGCTGGGATGCAGTTTCACAGGAGCTGACAGTCCAATGATGCTTCACCCAACATGCCATTTTTATCAGTGTGTGGCCCCTAGCTAGTCAACCATGGGAAATGGCCCAGGCAACCTCAATCTCACCCTTATTTAATCTTCCACGCAAGTGCACTTTCCAGGAGTCATTGAACATTAATCAGGAGAAGGAGTAGTGACTACTAATGCTACCTAGCAAAGGGTATTAAGGACAGTTGTGGCACTCTTGGTCTATGTGACTCAGTTCCTTAGCAGTTCATTTACCTACAGCCACCTAGCTGACAGAACTGTCTTCTATTGCTAACTCTCTCTTTTCTCTATAATCTAATGTTGGGTAATGTCCACGTAGCCAGCTCTGCCTTATCTCTGGCTCAGTTAAAAAAGTGGCCAGAGTTCACTCCCATAGGAACGGGAGTAGGCCCTGGATTATGATGTCACACAAATTCCATTTGATTGCTCCCCTTATAAACACCCCTGGGCAGCACTTGATCCAGGCCTGTGTACAAGAGCCTACCGAACAGCTAACAGTTAATCAAGACGCAATGGACAGGCTCACTCTAATGAAGATAAAGGGGTTTATTCCCAATGGTCAGTCATTAGTTGACGTTATGTAAACTTCCTTTGTGCCCTATTTTAACATTGTCATTAACTCACTTCAAGTAAACAGGTTAACGACTGCATCAAAATAGCTCATAAAAGAATGTTATGCCATCTTGTTAAGCAGCGCACTATCAGAGGAAATAAAACTTCCTTGATGTTCTGACACTTTAGTTTGTTGTTTCTTTTTGATGATTAGGCTATTTGCACACTCTAAGATTTGCATTCTGCAACTCTGGGCCGGAATGGCTAATGGCTTGGATATACCAGTAGACACAAATGTGAAAGGCCATCTGTGATCGCTGGGGTGCACCACATCTGAAAACAATTTAATTTGGGGGATAGGGTTCCAATTCTGCTCTTTCGCCTCAAGAAACTCTTATAGGAGACTGAGTGGCACATATACGCTCACATACTGAGCTTGAGCCCAATCTAGGCGGATGGAATTAAAGTCATGTGGCTCTGGCGATTATATTGGTCTTAAGTGAAATAAGCTTGGTCATTTTCCCTCAGTTCCCCAGTGGACTCAAGTCCACTGCCTGGCATTAGTCCTGGTTCAGCATTCGGTTTTACCAAGAGGCTGTAAGCATGGCACTTGCAAAAAACAAAACTGTCACACCAAAGACAGAATGGAATGGGATGGGATGCATTCCTCTGGTCGCTATGTTTTAGAAAAATGATGAATATGTTTGTAAGGAATGTTGTCTGTGGTATTTTGTTTGAAATCATGAACATACTAAAAGAATGCTGTAATGGTGAACAACAATCATGAACACATCTTTTGGGACAGTGTGGAAGCAGAGTGGGAGACCGTACTATGTCATAAGTTTTCAAACCTATTCTCAACAGCATCTAGTGCCTGTCTGTCACTTCTTTTTTTGACTCACGAGCACACTGCTTCGGTCATGTTGTGAAAACCATGTTGTGCTATACTTAACCTAGCAATGTTTGTTGGTGACATTTGCAAGGAGTTGCTGGGGTGGGTGGCATCGTGGGGGGTGGTGGGTGCAAGACCTGATATAAGTATCCCTTATCACTGACATCTCTCACATGACAAGCACCAAATAACAACCAATGTTTCAATAGTTCAAAGCTGAAACAATTCCACTACAATTGCACGATTTGCACTTGAGGCAGTGTGACATTAGCACCTTTAATTATTTTGCATGCTCTCTGTTTCTCTGCCTGGCACTTGTGGAAAAGGAAAGTGGAAAAAATGAGTAGAAATAATATTAAGTTTGGTCCAGCCTGTGCACTATTCAGTATTTGGCAAGGCAGCATGTGTATTTTTATCACAGAACTTGCTGTAAATGAGAGCAATCATCGCCACGAGCTGATGGATATGTATTGCTTCTGAGAGACTGTTCAATGGATAAGGAGCCTTTTAATGTATCCCAAAAGGGAGGCAACTCTCCTTAATCTTAGGAGAGGACTAAGGCTTAATCCACCCTGAAACAAAATCAGAGTAAAGGCAGGGAACTAAAGATGGAATGGCCTACTGAAACCTGAGACTGAGCTATCACAAGATGAAAAACTTGAGGCTTTCAGGCCGATATAAGATGGCCTAGTCTCTGTGATAGCAAGATTGCTTGAGCCAGAATGTTGTATGCCATGTCCTGCTCCGAAGATTGAGCCCATAATCTAAGATGACACCACAGTGCAACACTGATAATCTGTTTATTTACTGATGGCAGTTGAGGCGCACACACCAAGAAAGCTTCCCTATAAAGCCATAGGATATTCCCATGAGTGAAGATCAGTCTTACTCTGACATCCCATTTGAGAGACAGCACTTCTGACACCATGGCACTCTTTTAGTGCTAGGCTGAAGCATCAGGTTCAATTGTGTGCACAGCTCTCAGGGTCAAGAGTACTACCACCAAACCAAACTCCTAACCACCTCACCTAGAATGAGAGTGAGACTGCTGAAGAGAAACTGCAGCCAAGATTGCAAATTTTTGCAAGAAATCTTGGAACAAGACAGAAAATCTGTAAAAAAAAAAATCAGGGAATGAGTGAAGGTGATGAGTGTAATGCTGTTAGCCAGAAACTAGACTAAGAGAGCCCTCAATATTGTGAGACAGCCCAACTAAATTAGGAAAATTTCACATACTGTGCAGAACAATAATGCTTTGAGAAACAATTAATGTAGGGTAAAACCTAATACAGAGATCAAAATCATTCCCAGTTCAAATGCATCAACGTATTAAAGAAAGAACTTGCATTTATACAGAATCTAACCATACTTTCAGGTGATCTCAAAGGTCCTTCTAATCCCTGGACTATTTTTTGAGATGAGTCATTATCACAAGCATGATGAAAGAAAGACCTGCATTCATGTAGCACATTTCATGACCTCAAGATATCTCAAAATGCTTTACAACCAATGAAATACTTTTAGAGTGCAATCACTGTCATAATGTAGTAATGCAGAAAGCATGGCAGCCAACTTGTGCACAACAAGACCACTCAAATGGTCAATGAAATGATCACCAGACAATCTGATTTCTGGTGATGTTAGTTATTGGAGGGATATTGGCTACGAACTGGGAAATATGCTGCTCTTCTTTAATAATGTAATGAGGACCTGAACACCCATCTAAACTAGAGAAGGAAAGAAAGAATTATAAAATTATGGAAATTTACAGCCCAGAAGGAGGCTATCTGGTCATCGTAGATGTGCTGGCTCTTTGAAAGTGATGTTGTACATCGTTCCATATCCTTGTTTTTTGCCCATAAGTGGTAAATTCCTCATCCTCAATTACCCGTCCAATTTCCTTTAATTTATGGAATCAGCTTCCACCAACTTTTTTTTATATTCATTCATGGGTTGTGGGCTTTGCTGGCCGGGCCAGCATTTATTGCCCATCCTTTGTTGCCCTTGAGAAAGTGGTTGTAGTGAGCTGCCTTCTTGAACCACTGCAGTCCACGTGGTGTAGGTACCCCCACCAGTGCTGTTAGGAAGGGAGTTCCAGGATTTTGACCCTGCAACAGTGAAGGATACAGCATTTCAGATCTTGACGACTCTCTGAGTAAAAACTCCTCACCTCTCCTCTTCATTTTTAAACAATGATTTTAAATCTATGACCTCTAGTTATTGATCCACTCGCCAGAGGGAATACTTTTTCTCTCTTTAGCAGTACTTCTCATCATCTCGAAAACTTCTATTTGTTCACCTTTCATGCTCCAAGGAGAATAGTGCTAACTTGTCCAGCCTCTCCTCACAGCTAAAATCCCCCACATAGCACCCCATTAACACTCCTCTGCAGCCTTTCTAATGCCTTTACACCTCCCTTAAAACATGGTGCCCGGAGCTGTTCACAGGCTGAGGCCCCTAAAGCTCTAGCATGATCTCTTTGCTTTTATATTCTATTCCTCTATTTATTAGCACAAGTAATCCATGTGGTTTTTAACCACCTTATGAATTTGTCAAGGTAGATAAGGCCTCAGTTTATCATCTCATTGCAAAGGGCAATGACACTGACAATGCAGCACTGCACTGAAATATTAACCAATATTAACTGCTTAAGTGGTAGAGTGAGGCTTAAACTCACAATCTGTTGACTCTAAAATATGAGTGTTACCAACTAAGCCAAGATGACATTTGCAATATCAACACATTAAGCACAGCATGTAATCAAACAAGATCATCAAAGCATATGAATTGGATGCCTATAGTTTGCAGATCAGTTTTAGGGTTGATTTATGTTAAGATTAGGCACACAAGTGTTTTACCTGCAGTTATTGGAAGATCTTAAGGAGTTCAAGGGGCTATAGCAAAGGGTAGCACTAGGTATGCGATTGGGCAGCATTGTGTCTGTGAAGGGGTAAAAGCTGGTCATACAATTTGTAGCAGAATATTTGAAAGAAACTAGAAACGAGTAAGCAGTGGCTGATATTCCAAGGTATTGCAGGTCTTTTTTTTGTCCAAGGCTCCAAGTGAGAAGTGTCCAAGGCTCCTTCGCCAGCGCCTTCCAAATCCACGACCTCTACCACCGAGAAGGACGAGGGCAACAGATACACAGGGATACCACCACCTGGAAGTTTCCCTCCAAGTCACACGCCATCCTGACATGGAAATATATTGCTATTCCTTCACTGTCACTGGGTCCAAAATCCTGGAACTCCCTTCCTAACAGCACTGTGGTGTACCAACATTGCATAGACTGCAGCGGTTCAAGGGGGCAGCTCACCACCACCTTCTCAAGGGCAACCAGGGATGGGCAGTAAATGATGGCCTAGCCAGCGATGCCTATATCCCATGAACAAATTTAAAAAAAGATTTAAAAGAGGGTAGAAGCAGGTATGTGAGGTGGATTAACTGTAATGAGTTGGACTGGTTGTAATGAGGTATATAGATTATGATGGTGGCTTTGGCAAACAAAACAATAGTGCTGGTGAAGAGAGTAATGACTTAGGGAGAGGAGCAATAGTCCTGGAAAGGGTGAAATGAGAGTTCAAAGGTGTTGGGCAGTGTGTACCTGTGGAAAGATAACTGTGGTAGGCAAGTGCTGGATAGGAGGCATGAAGTTATCTGGTTCAACAGAGATCAGTTATTGTCCACATTTGTGACACATTAGTGCAGCTACCTTTGCTCCTAAAAAAGATAGTTCCATTAATATGGTGCACTGCCATAGCACTGTGCTGAAGTGTAATGAAGCATTTCACACAATGAACTTTTTGAGTATTGCTGAAAAGAGAGACTTGTCGAAGCTTTTTGTCTTGCACTGATCAGGGCACTAATCAAGAATACCAATATAAGGGGAACAACAAGTTATACTGTACGTGAAGAGAATGCTAATAGTTAATTGTCAGTCACCATCATTATTGCATTCTCCATGGCAATGTGTCTACCAATCAGAGTCCCCTTGCCAACCAATCAGCACTCTCCTCACATGCAGTATAAATTATTATTTTCCCCTTATATTGATATTCTTACCAAGTGTCCTGATGAGTGCAAGGTGAAAAGCTTCAACATGTCTCTTTTTTCAGCAATATTCAAGTTCTGTAATACCAAACAACTAATGTTTTTTTTTTAACTGGAATGATTGTTGCTACAAAAACACATACAAGTTCTTAAGGCTCGATGGTGGTGCACTTCAGGTACTATAATCCCCCTTCTGCTTCCCAATTTAATTCCCTTTGCTCCATCCCAGCCATGTCCTCTCTCAGCTGTGCAGTCTGCCCTGAGCCTCTTTAAATTGAAAAGCAGCAGGAAAGGTGAGAGCTCTCTGCCAAAGTTATCTTCCCTGAAATGAGTGTTGGTCAATACAGTCAGCCACACATAGCTAACTGGAAATCTGGATCTGGCGAGTTATATTTCTCATTAGTAAATATAAAATAAATAATCAATATAACCATTGAGCATTTAACCTCAGTGCTTTTCCCACCAATGCAGATGATCAGCACCCTGGCTTCAGGCAACCATTCTCCCTGAGCAGCAATTTACATTTACCTCATGTAATAATGGTGGTTAACAATGAGAGAGAGAGGAAACCAGTTAGGAAAAGAAGAGATGAAGGATGTGGGATGATGCATGATCGAAGAAAAGATTTGTTAATATTGAAAGATGTGGTGAGATGTAAAGTTTTAAGGAAAGAGTTCTGGAGTGCAGAGAATAGTAATCTAAAGATCAGTGACTGATTTGTGGAGCAGGAGGTGAAGGAACAACGAAGAAACCAAAGTCAAAGAAGCAAAGGTTATATGCTCATTGTTGGAGTAAATCACTAGGGTAGGGAGAGGAAAAGTTTTGGAGAGATTCAAAGATCAAGACAAGAGCTCTGAAATTGATACATTAATGAAGATCAAAACATTAGATTTCAACAAAGTCAAGGAAAATGAGAGTGTACAATCTGTTGTATGAGAAGATATGGGTTGCAAAATTTCTGCTTCATTGAAGTTAATTTGAAAAAGATTAAGGAAGGGGAGCTGATAAGGAAAGTATTTGAGAGGGTGGATCTTATGATGAAAGCTTTAAGGCTTTGCCAATTAAAGGAGAGAGAAACTACAAACATCAGTAGGTAACATTCATCTGGTGGAAGAAAAGCATCTCAGTGATTCCATTCATCTCTTTCCCTGACAGCATGGCTGAAATCAGGCGTTTCCCACATGGGTGACAAAAGCACAGTCATACAGGTTACCGTTTTGTATCATAGTCTGTTGTGAGAGGTGGCTGAGTTGGTACTCCCAAAATTTCTTCATTTGTCTGCTTCTTAGAAAATTCTGCACCTTTCGCTTCCAAAGTGTCTTTGGCTTCTTGTAGCTGATTCTTCAGCTCTTCCATCTCTTTTTTGTATTTGTTTGTTGCCTCCTTGAAAATTAAACATTGTTGTGTCTTCTCTGCCTGATCATTCTTCAGTTTGTTCAGAGAAGTGCTGAACTCTTTCTGTTTCTCTTTGTACTTTTCCAGAGGTACAGACTTAGACCTGAGGGAAGCTTGTAGTGTGTGAAGGTCTTTCAGCAAGCTTTCTTTTTTCTTTCAGAGGTTGCTCACCTCGTCTTGAACTCTGTCATCAAGCAGGGTCTCTTTGAGTTTCTTCAGCTGTTCTACCAGGTTTTGGCTTAAGACAGCCTACATTTCTTCAGGTTGTTGAGTCTTTACACATTCTTTTTCCAAAACAGAAACACTTCTGGCTCCCTTTTGCAATCTCAGTGGCCACTCAAGGCTGATTTTCCTTAGCCAATTTCACCCTAGGAAGCTTGTTCCTCTGCATCTCAATGTCAACACTGGTACCTTTGCCGATTGGCTTCCATAATGGACAATTACTCTGCTTATGCCTCTGACTTGAATGTCTTTGCCTGAGTCTGCTTTTAATTGGGCAGTTGTATCTTCTAAGTTTAATTGATGTTCCCCATTATTTAGATATATGAAGGTATGTTCCCCAGTTACTGTAGTGGAAGCTCTTGTGTCCACTTCCATTCTAACAGGTCTGCCATTTACTTTCACTGTTACAAGTATTGGTTCTATCTTTCCAACTTTTAGATTAAACAATGAATAAATATCTGAACTTGTTGTTTCAGGCTCTTCTATATTGTAGATCTCACTGGGTTTTTTCTTTTGTTTAAAAGCCTGCTTGAATCTTTCCTTGCACTGCCTCATTATTTTCCAATTCTGTGACAATAATAACATTCGATTTTTTTTAACTGCCATTCGCTAAAAGTCTGTTTGGTCCCACCTCTATTAAAATTATTCTTTGGTTTCGCTATTAAGTCATTTTTTCTCATTTCCCCAGCTAGCAGGGGCTGTTTCTCGCTTCTCGGCAGAGTCCTGCACCTTCGCACTCTTTTAGGCTGGGGTTTCCCACCTGATATGGAGGACAGTGTCATTTTGTGCACCCTGCATAGCTTTTGAATCTCTTACTGAGCTTTCCTAGGCCAGTGCTATATCTAGCGCCTTCTTGAAATCCAAATTCACTTTGGACAGGAATCTCTTCTGAATTGTGTCCTCATTCACACACTAAACAATCTCTGAGCATGTTGTTTAGAGATGAACCAAACTCACAATGTTCCTTTAACTGCTTCAAACTTGCCACAAAGCAGGCAACTGTCTCCTTCGGGGCTCTATTTCTTGTGTTAAATTTGAACCTTTGCATCATTACTGAGGGCTTTGGTTGATAATGACCCTTCACAAGGTCCACTAATTCATCAAAATTTTTCGAATTTGGGGCACTAGGTGCCGTCAAATTTTGAATCAAGCCATAGGTTATATTCCCACTTGTACTTAAGAGGACTGCTTGCCTCTTCTCTTCCGCCGTAATCTTGTTTGCTTGGAAAACGTAATGAGACCAATCATCTGTGGCTGGATCGAAAGGATCAATTATACCAAATTGTGGCATTCTAAGAGCGAATTACTTCTTTGGTTTGGACGGAACTTCTATTTACAATTACTGGGGGAGGTACAGTGCCAATTTTGTTTCGCTTGATTTCTGCTGTTAAACTTGTTTATCCTCGTGACCAGTTTATTATGAGAGTTGGCTGAGTTGGTTCTATGGATAGAGTTGATCAGCAGACACTTCTTAGGTGGAAACTTTTAGTTTATTTACAAAGGTACACAGCAGCAATTACACGTGTGCTTCCAACTCAAACTCTATCTCTACACTACTAGCTACTAACTACAGAGGTAGCCCACACTATTCTATTGGGTAAGACCATAACACCATAAGATGTAAGAGCAGAAGTAGTACATTTGGACCATCGAGTCTGCTCTGCCTCTCAATGAGATCATGGCTGATCTGATCATCCTCAACTCCACTTTCCTACCTTTTCCCTACAACCCTTGATTCCCTTACTGATTAAAAATTTGTTTACCTCAGCCTTGAATGTACTTAACTACCCAGCCTCTACAGCCCTCTGTAGTAAAGAATTCCACAGATTAACAACCCTCTGAGAGAAGAAATTCCTCCTCATCTCAATCTTAAATGAGCAACCCCTCACTCTGAGATTATGCCCTCTGGCCCTAGACTCACCTACAAGGGGAAAAAACCTCTCAGTATCTATCATGTCAGGCCCCCTAAGAGTCTTATATGTTTCAATAAGATCGCCTCTCATTCTTCTAAACGCCAGTGAGCATAGACCCAACCTATTCAACCTGTCCTCACAGAAAATCCCTCCATACCCGGGATCAACCTAGTGAACCTTCTCTGGACTGCCTCCAGTGCCAGTATATCTTTCCTTAGATAAGGGGACCAAAACTGTTCAAAGTATTCTAGGAGCAGGATTTTCCCACCATCGGGGAGGAAGTTGAAGTGCGGGCGGGTGGAGGCACACCTCCAATCGGCCCCCCCCAATTGGGGGTGCGCTGCCATTTTACGTGGATGGGCCAATTAAGGCCTGCCCTGTGTGACATCTGCATGGAAGCCCTATGCACTCCCTGTGCGGGCGGGGGGGAAACCTTAAACCTGAGAGTGCGTTCTTTCGTGCATGCGCATGAAAGAGCGCCCTCATCTCCCTGAGGCTAAGTGAGAGATTGTCTCTACTGTGCAAACTATTTAAAATAGTGAAAAAAAAATCCCTGACACGTCCCTTCATGCGACACTGTCCATAACTTTTCAAAAAACTTTAATTTGAATTTTAAAAATTTACATAAAACCTCATCCTGCCCATGGATGAGATTTCATGCTTCTTCTAATGCCCGACAGGGCTCCTGGCCTGCCCCCCAACCTTAAAGTTGGACAGGCAGGCCCATTAATTACTTACATGACTCTGTCAATGGCCTCCATTAGCCATTGACAGGTCGGCGGGCGCACAGCTGACTTTGCTGAGCCCCCGCCTACCTGAAAATTTAAATGGGGAGCAGTGATGTCAGGAGTTCCATCCGACATCATTGAGCATCATTTTACGTGTCGGTGAGCGGGCCCTGCCCCCTGCTCGCTGACAGGAAAATCCTGCCCTAGGTGTGGTCTAACAAGTGCCTTGTATAGCTTTAGCAAGACTTCCCTATTTTTATACTCCATCCACTTTGAAATAAAGGCCAAGATTCCATTTGTCTTAGAGTTGAATAAATACTTTGCATCATTCTTCACAGTAGGAGACACTAATACCATTCCAAAAATGTTAAATAATTAAGGGGCAAAAGTGAGGGAGGAAATAAGTACCATAACTATCACTAGAGACAAAGTACTAGGGAATCTAATGGGGCTAAAGGCCAATAAGTCCCTATTACCTGCTGAACATTAGATTTTTGCGATTCATGCACGAAGACCCCCAAATCCCTCTCTGTTGCTGCTTTCTTCAGTTTTTTTTCCATTTAAGTAATATTCAGCTCCTCTATTCTTCCTGCCAAAGTGCATAACCTCACATTTTCTCACAATATACTCCATCTGCCATGTTTTTGCCCACTCACTTAATCTGTTTATATCCCTCTGTAGACTCTTTGTGTTATCCTCACCACTTGCATTCCCACCTATTTTTGTGTCATCAGCAAACTTGACAATAGTACATTCATTTCCCTCATCCAAGCCATGAATATATATTGTAAATAATTGTGACCTCAGCACTGATCCCTGTGGCACTCCACTAGTTACAGGTTGCCATCCTGAAAATTCCACCCCCTCCCCCACTCCCCTGTATCCCGACTCTCTTTGAACGCCTTTTGGGAATCCAAATATATTACATCTAGTAAGTTCCTTTTTGTCTATCCTGCTTGTTACCTCCTCAAAGAATTCTAATAAATTTGTCAGGCATGATTTCCCCTTCATGAAGCCATGCTGACTCTGCTTGATTAGATTATGCATTTCTAAATGCTCTGTTATTACATCCTTTATAAAAGACTCTAACATTTTCCCAATGGCAGATGTTAAGCTAACGGGCCTATAGTTACTGTTTTTTTTCTCCCTCCCTTTTTGAATAACGATGTTATATTGGCAGTTTTCCAATCCTCTGGGACTTTTCCAGAATCTAAGGATTCTTGGAAGATTATTACCAGTGCATCCACTATCTCTGCAACTATTTCCTTTAATATCCTAGGATGCAACCCATCAGGTCCAAGGGACTTATTGGCCTTTAGCCCCATTAGATTCCCTAGTACTTCGTCTCTAGTGATAGTTATGGTACTTATTTCCTCCCCTACTTTTGCCGCTTAATTATTTAACATTTTTGGAATGCTATTAGTGTCTCCTACTGTGAAGAATGATGCAAAGTATTTATTCAACTCTTCTGCCATTTCCTGGTTCCCCATTATTATTTCCCCAGCCTCATTCTCTAAGGGACCTATATTGACTTTGGCCTCTCTCTTCCTTTTTATATATTTAAAGAAGCTCTTACTGTCCATTTTTATATTACATGCTAGTTTATTCTCAAAATTTATTTTCTCTCTCTTTATTATTTTTTTGGTCATCTTCTGTTGGGGTAGAATTTTCTTCCTGCCGGGCCTGACCCAATCTCTGGCAGGCGGGGAGCAATCCCTGCCGGAGAAACAGGCCCCGCTGCCATTTTACGTGGGCGGGCCAACTAAGGCCTGCCCAGCGTGACGTCCGCCAGGAAGCATTATGTGCTTCCTGTGTGGGCGGGGGGGAGGAGTATTCCCTAAAAGCGAGAGCGCACGAAAGAGCGCACATCTCCCTGAGGCTAAGTGCTGCTTCAGGGAGATCGCTGACAGTTCTAAAAACATTAAAAATAGAAAAAAAAAATCCTTAACATGTCCCCCTCATGTGACAATGGGATGGGACATGTTCATAAATTACACTAAAACTTTATTAAACGTTTTAAATCCCTCCTTGCAACCGCATCCCGCCGGTGGATGAGGTTTCATGTTTTTTCTAATTCCCGCCATGGCTCCTGGCCTGCCCACCAACATGTCCTATAATTGTTTCAATGATCCTGTCAGCAGCCTTAATTGGCCATTGACAGGTCGGCGGGCGCACAGCTGATTTTGCTGCGGACCCGCCTTCCTGAAAATTTAAATGGGGCGGAATGACATCGGGGGTTCTCCCTGATGTCATCCTGCATCATTTTATGCATCGGCGCGCGGGCCCCGCCCCCTGCTCGCTGACAGCAAAATTAAGCCCTTGGTTTTTAAAACTTTCCCAATCCTCTGGCTTACCAATAATCTTTGTCACCTTGTATGTTTTTTCTTTCACTTTGACACTATCCTTAACTTCCCTGGTTAACCATGGTTGCCTTATCCCATTCCTAGAATCCTTCTGCCTCTCACTGGGATATATCTTTGTTGTGAGTCGTGAACTATTTTCTTAAATGTCTGCCATTGTTCATCAACCGTCTTTTCTGCTAAACTTCTTTCCCAGTCCACTCCAGCCAACTCTGCCCTTATTCCTTTGTAATTACCCTTACTTATGTTTGGCACAATTGTTTCTGAACTAGGTTTCTCACTCTCAAACTGAATGCTAAATTCTGCCATGTTATGGTCACTGTTTCCTGGATCTTTTACTCTGAGATCATTTATTAAACCTGCCTCATAACACATTACCAGATCCAAAATAGCCTGATCCCTGGTTGGATCCACAACATATTGTTCAGGAAACCTTCCCGAATACCCCCTATGAATTCTTGCTCATGGCTACCGCTGCCAATTTGATTTTAACATGCCCTCATTATCTCCTGATTTATTCTCTGTCCTACAGCATAGCTACTGTTAAGGGGCCTATAGATTACTCCCACCTGTGTCTTCTTCCCCTTATTATTTCTTGTCTTCACCCATATGGATTTCACAGCTTCAGATCCAAGATCATTTCTTGCTATTGTTCTTATTCCATCTCATACTAACAAAGCTACCCCACATCCCTTTCCTTCATGCTTGTCCTTTCAAAAAGTCATCTATCCCTGAATTCTTAGTTCCCAGCTTTTACCTTCTTGTAACCATGAGCTGAATTTTGCCCTTGATGGGCAGGCAGGCTTGACCGACTCAGCGGCAGGCAGGCAGCTGATCACCATCGCTGAAACCAGCCACGCCGCCATTTTAAGTGGGCGGGCTAATTAAGGCCCGCCCAGCGTGATGTCCGCCGGGAAGTGCTATGCACTTCCTGTGTGGGCGGGGGGTATTCCCCAAATGCGAGAGTGCGCTCTTTCGTGCATGCGCGCAAAAGAGCGCAAGTCTCCCTGAGGCTAGGTGCTGCCTCGGGGAGATCGCTGAAAGGTTTTCAAACTTTAAAAATAAAAAAATAAAAAAATCATTAACATGTCCCCCTCATGTGACAATGTCACATGAGATGGGACATGGTAATAAAGTGCACAAAAACTTTATTAAACTTTTTAAATCCCTACATGAAACCTCAGCCCACCGGTGGATGAGGTTTCATGTTTTTTCTATTGCCCACCGGGGCTCCTGGCCTGCCCACCAACCTTAAGGCTGGACAGGCAGGTCCCTTAATTATTTTAATGATCTTGTCAATGGCCTCAATTGGCCATTGACAGGTCGGCGGGCGGACAGCTGATTGCGCTGTGCCCCCGCCTTCCTGAAGATTTAAATGGGGAGGGATAACATCGGAAGTTTCTCCCGACGTCATCCCGCATCATTTTCCATTGGCGAGTGGGCCCCACCCCCTTCTAGCCTACGGAAAAATTCAGCCCAATGTCTCCGTACTGGCTATAAGATCATACCCATTAACATCTATTTGTGCCGTTAATTCAGTTATTTTGTTCTGAATGTTTCGTGCATTTAAATAAAGAGCCATTAATTTTGCCTTTTTACCATTTTTCCCCCTTTGACCCTATTTGCTGCTGTTTTTTTAGCTTTGTACACTCTGTCCCTTCCTGTCACACTCTGGGTATCATTATCTAAGTAGCTGCCCTGCAATGCTCCCACGTCCTTTTGCTTGTAAGCCTCCTTATCCCCTCTCCAGAACAATCCCCCCCCCTCCCCTTTATTTAGTTTAAAGCACTCTCTACAGCTCTAGTTATTTGAATTGCCAGGACACTGGTCCCAGCATGGCTCAAGTGAAGCCCATCCTACCAGAACAGTTCCCTTCTATCCAGTACTGATGACAGTGCCCCATGAACTGAAACCCATTCCTCCCACACCAATCTTTGAGCCACGCCTTTAATTCCTTGACCTTATTTACCCTATGCCAGTTTGCCCATGGTTCAGGTAGTAATCCCAAGATTATTACCTTGGAGGTTCTGCTTTTTAATTTGGCTCCTAACTGTTCAAGTTCTTTCAGCAAAACCTCCTTTTCTAGACCTATCAATGTCATTGGTACCAATGTGGATGACGACAACTGGATCTCTCCCCTGCCACGCCAAGTTCCTCTCCAGCCCTGAGGGGATGTCTTTATCCAGGGCACCGGTTGTGTCTGCCTCACGCTCACGGCTGCAGAGAACAGTATCTATCCCCCTGATTATACTGTCCTCTGCCACTGCTATATTCCTATTTCCTCCCCCAACTTGAACGGCTCCCTGTACCACAGTGCCTTGGTCAATTTGCTCATCCTCTCTGCAGTTCCCGCTCTTGTCCACATAGCTTGCAAGAACCTCAGAACCATTGGACAATTGCAGGGGCTGAGGCTCCTTGAACGTTACCTCCTGGGTCCCCATGCCTGCCTCACCTGTAATCACACCTTCCTGTCACTGTTCAAAGGCCAAATTCGAATTTGTACTAAGTTCATATGATCTTCCTTAACAAGCATTACTCTTAAAGCTATATTACACATTAAATAAAACCATAAATACCACACAGTCCAACCTGAGTACCACATCTTTGAAGTTTACCCAAAATATTTAGGAGAAATCCAGTCACTTGTGCTGGCTCCCTTGATCACAAGTTTGATAGGGATGGTGGAGGTCATTCAGCCCATCTTAGCTTGTACAAGAAGTACCGGCAGCAACACAAACTAAGCATTTTTGTCTAAGGCTTAGTATGGTTTCGGTGTCTTTAATTCTGTCTACATAATAAGAGATTAAAAACAGCTTCACTCACAAAAATTTTAATCCATCTTAAATTTGTACAGCAACAATTAATATGTTTGCTAACCAATGGCCAAAGTCATTCAACTTAGATACAAATGTCTTTAGTAATTTGCTTAAATATGTGCTTGTCCAGCAGTTTTCTTTTGAATTTAACAGTTATTTAAATTCACTTGGTCCCAGCCACTTTCCTGATTTTTTTTTAACTCACAGAGTATTACAGTTAAACTGTGGTAAATATGAATTTTCTGTAATTGTTACTGTCTCACTGTAAAAACCCTTGAAAAAGTTACACCATATTCAATGAGGGGTAACTGTGTTTTCAATAGCATACGAAACTCATAATTACTGCAGAACATACTTGCTGGCTCTAAAAATCCAATTTGATATTTATGATTAAAAAAAAACTACACCTTTTTTAAATAATATTGATTAATGTTTGTTTAAAATATTTTAGTTTCTATCTTAATGCATAACTATAATCATTTATTTCACTATCTAAAAATTTAAATTAAAAGTGAAGGGTTTCAGTGCTTTTAACTTCCTGGTTTGCTGTCTGTGAGAATGCTTCAATGTGATTGGCTGCTTATCCTGCTAGATGACATCACTGCACCTGGGTGCCTGGACATCCCCGTGACTTGGCACAGATTCAGACAAGCTTCGGGAAAGTGGAAATTCATGCCACAGAGACTATTAGATCTATGTGGGCAGCTTTCTTCAAGGTTAGTGACAAACATCATTGCTTCGCTGCTGACCGCAAAACCTAGGCTTGTATCTTGATTTTTAGCATGTTAAATTAGTTGAATCAGGCCAGTGAATTATCCTAATATGAGTTCTTTTTATTTTTGTTCAACAACAGAGCAATGCATCTCAGAAATTCAGGAAAGTGCTTCCCATTGTTTTCCAATCAAAAAATAGTGGGATGTAGATGCTTGCATTTCTGATATGTAAATTTCTGGTTAGTCGTATTCCAAATCACAGGTCTAATATACCAAGAATACTACACACCTAAAGGTCAAATGATTCCACTTGTGACTGTTAAGCTCAGTAGTTAGCCCTTTCCTCACTTGGTGGGACTAAGTTACGCATTCTAGGCTAACACGGCCATCTATATCGGTGAGATGTTGGTTCAGGCCGAATCATTTTGGTCTCCTGACAGTCTATCAAACTTGCCTCTGACTTGTTGTGACAGATGTTGAAATTCTTCTTCAAGCTGAGGAGGTATGTATAATTTTACTAATAATTCCACACAAATTTTCATGACTGGAAATGGATTTTCAGGCTTCCCAGGAAATGTGTTTGGAAATCACAGGAGCTGGTTTTGGCCTAGAACCTTGACAAAAGTGGAAAGAAAAATGACTAAGGCTGTGAAAACTGTCTTTAACAAAATGATATACAGTCATGTGGAAGGCACCCAGTGTAAATACCGTTAGGCCATTAATCTACATTCTCACACTATTCACTGTGAGAATCAGCAGATCAGGCCTTTCCAATCCAGGATTTTACATCGCTTCCCTCTATAAACCTCCAGCAACAAAACAATAGCAAAGAGGACAGGGTCACGGGGGCATGACCTGTGTAACCACAGCAAGGACAGCCTCCTCCAACGTCTGAAGCTCACATATCATTCCACCATCCTCTGGCTGCTTCTCAGCCCCCTTGCCGTAGCCATAGTAACAGGCCAGTGTGGCAACAGAGGCGCAAAGTCGTAAACTTTACTTCCTGCTTTCAGAGTAGACAACCTTCAGTTAAAATTGTATCATTTAAAAGAAGACTTTTAATTGTCATTGAATGGATTCTGTAACAAAATGCTGGGAGCTGGATTTTAACCTTTCTGGTTAATGAGTTGCAAAGCCTTAACCCGTTGTATGTAAAATTTATGTCATGGCTTTCACATAGGGCCAGTGTTCACCAACACAAACTTTCAAAACTTGGGAAAAAGACTATATTCACAAATGTCACACACAGATGGGGAAAAAAGTAACAGAATCCTAATTGTCCAAACCACAGTGTCCCATGAATCTCCCTGTTGCCTGCATTATGTCCCCCTAAGTGACACTTGAGTTTCATTATGTACTTTCGACGGCTGCCTTCCTCTTTTCTTTCCCTCCACTGCCTGCTATATGCTGTCTGTTGCTTGCAATGAGTGATTGATAAGCTTTTGGAGCTTGGACACGCTACAATCCAGAAAACAGGACAGTTCTGCGGAAGCAGCTCCCCACGCTGTGATTTTTCACTATCAGCAATGTAGCATCAGGACAGGGAGCTATGCACGGAGTCACAGAAAATCAAGATAGTGGCCCCCAGGTCAAATCCAAAAAGCTCCCTGTGGCTGTTTACAGAGCAGTGGTGGCCCAGGGCCTTGGGCAAGCCCCCCATCTTACTTTTGTGCAAGAGAAGAATGGCTCTGTGGGTAAGTGATATGGAGTTGTGTCATTTGCAGCGGGAAGATCACCAAGTTCTTTCCCTAGTGCGTAGTTTGCTCATCTCAGCTGGGCTGGCTGTGTAGGGTAGTTAACATTGACCTCAGTATGGAGTTGGTTGCAGTCTTGACTTGAGTCAACTCGACTCAGGTTGTTGTGTGTGCAAGGAGAGAAATCCAACATGTGTAGGAGCAGAAAGGAAATTTATGTCATTTAAACTTTCATTTTCAACTTCACCACCTGGGTAGTATCTGGCAGAGGATGTTCACCTGCCCCTTGTAGAACCCTCCTGATTCTCATTCCAAATGAGGCAAGAGTCAAGCAGATTTTACAACAGTGGGGCAATTCACTCTACCAGCTTGCCACCCAATTGTTGAAGGTGAAAGTAGTCTCTAGAGGGCATCTGGAGGCAACTTTAACAAAGGTATCTGACAAAGTGGTGACTGTTAAGGAGAGGCTTGGAGACTGATGTCAGTACTTTCCACAGTCCAGAAAATGCTACAGTAACCCAGGAAGTAGTAGTTGTTCTGTATTTGAACTTTTACCAGCAAAGGTTAGAGCTTACAACACTGACTGCATAAAGGCTGATGAAGCAAATTGGAAGCCTTGACACCAGCATTGCCAGTTAACTAGCTACGTCCAAAAATGACTGAGGGCAGTTAGGAACAAGGCATAGGGTCTAATCACAGCTTAAGTTCCGCTGGTTGTTTGGCTAATGCTACTAAAATATCATTGTAAACCTTAAGAACCAATGTTCAGGCAACTTGAGACACAAAGGTAAATGCGGAAAAATTAGCTTTTGTTCAAGAATTACAGATTTTTCATATCTAGTTTACCTGTTTTAAAATGTTTGGACATTCCATTCAAAAAAATGGTTCAAAACTGGAATTTCATGAAATAGCTGACATTTAAAACTATGTTTTTTTTTACAGCTTTTGACAGAATGAAAAGACTTGTCTTATTCAAAAGATGTTGTCTAGTGATAACTCCAGAAAGGAGGCATCATTCCAAAGTTCCACATTTCAGCAATTACCTCGTCAAAAAACATCAACAAAGGAAAACTAAGAACGTGTTCATTAATACGGGATTTACTCAACTGGAAACAACAGAACTTTGGAAAGTTAAGATCTGGACAATAGAGCCATTCCAGCACAGAAAGAGGCCATTGGGCCCATTGAGTCAATGCTAGCTCTCTGTAGAGCAATCCAGTCAGTCCCATTCCCCTGCTTCATCCCCACAGCACTAATAATTTATTTTCCTCATGTACCTATCCAATTTGCTTTTGAATTCATTCATTGTCCCTGCTTCCACCGCTGAGTTCCAGGTTATTATCACTTGCTATGTAAACAAATTCTTCCTCACACCCCATTTGTATCACTTGCCCAATCCAGGAGTGAATCGGAGACACCAATCTCAATCTCAAACTCACAATTCAAGTGAGCCAAAGGCCGGGCCAAGGAGAAGAGGTTGGAGAGAAGGAGTGAGAGGCACGGAATGAGGAGACAAGTGAGAATTAGAAGACAGGTCTCTTGGGAAAGCAGATCAGGCATGCCAGAGAATAGAATGAGAAAATAGAGTTGAAGAGTGCAAGCCAGCTGGTCTGCATGGGGATTATGGCCAGAGATCAGAATAATGGGCGGAAGTCAGATGCAAGAAGTGGGCAAGAGGAGTTAAGTGGGTTAAGGATTTGGGAGTAGGGAGTAGGTGGTGAGGAAAGGGGATTGGAGAGCAAGGTAAAGATGGATGTAGAAGAGTGCTAGAGGGTGCTAGCCTGTAAAAGATCTGTGAAACTTGCTAACACATATGGTCATTGAGACGGTTAGCATATGTGCATTCAAGGAAGAGCTAGTTAAGTATATGTGGGAAAAGAAATAGAAGGATATGGTGATAGGGTGAGATGAAGTGAAGTGAATGCATGATTGTGTGCAGCAGAAAAACTAATATAGACTCCGTTCTGTTGAAGGGTCATGAGGACTCAAAACGTCAACTCTTTTCTTCTCCGCTGATGCTGCCAGACCTGCTGAGTTTTCCAAGTAATTCTGTTTTTGTTTTGGATTTCCAGCATCCACAGTTTTTTGTTTTTAACTAATATAGACTTATTGGGCTGAATGGCCTGTTTTTGTCCTGTAAATTCTAGGCAAGGAACTAGCTTCAGACAAGACGAGAGCACAGAGGGATAGGAATGGACTAGGGAAATCCAGAATATAGGATAGGAGAAGTAGGAAGGTCAAAACACCAGGAGGATAAATGACAGAGCAAGAAGCTAAGCAAATATGTGAAAAATGTGAAGATACTGAGCAAGCAAGCAACAAATGAAAATTAGGAAGGTTACAGAAATATTTTGAAAGATTCAAATTTGCAGTCAGGAAGAGAATTAAAATTGAATAAGGGGCTAGTGTAGTAATTAAATAAACAAAAATATTTGCATTTGTATAATGTAGTGGAGTATCCCAAAGCACAGCTTACAGTGAATTACTAAAAAACTTTTATTTGTAAGTACATTTATGAAGTTGTACAGCGCCAAATTCAATGCTCTAGCTCAGCCTATGATAAATGATGTACTCGGGTTTTTGAAAATCATGATATCAGGCCCAACACTAAGCTCAGTGTCCAACAGGCAATGGCTCTCCGCAGGCTTCTCTGTGACCCTGATGCTTGGACAACTTAATGATGTGATATCAAGGCCCTGGAACAACATCATCAATGCTGCCTGAGAAAGATCTTGTGAATCAAGTGGGAGGACAAAAGAACAAACATGAGCATGGTCTAAGACGCAGACATGCCAAGTATAGAGGCCGTGATATTCTCACATTAGCTGAGATGGATGGGACATGTTGTCAGAATGCTCAACTCCAGACAGCCCAACTCCAGACAGAGTCAGAGCTACGCCAGGGAGCCCATTCACACAGGGGCCAAAGGAAACATTTCAAAGGCAATCTCAAAGCCTCCAGGAAGGTTTGCTCTATTAACTTTAACACATGGGAAACAGATGACCAATCATGGGCAAGATGGTGATCCATCACCAAAAATAGTGTCAAGACCTTCCAATCAACAAGAGCAGCCGCTGAGAAAAAATGGTGGGAGAGATGGAAAGAGAGGGCAGCTGCTCAAGCCAACAATCTGCCAGTGCCTCTACTAGTCCTCACTTTGGAAGAGCCTGTAAAAGTACAAGCCAGTGTTCTCAAACCAGCTACGAACCCACAGCCAACACTGGCCTCTCACTTAAACCTGCCATCGATGGAAGGATCATCCTCGACAAGACGAATTACCATTGATGATGTCTTGGAAGTGCAGCAGTGTCTGTTTTTGATTCAGCAAATGGGGCAGCCATTTTGCATACAGCAAGCTCTACAGCTAAGGGATGGCTGCCCAGTCAGTCAGATTTTTTGATGGCAGTGATTGAATGAGGAATGATGGGGCTGAGAGAACACCGTCCGTTTCTGTAAATAGTGCCATGGGATCTTCAACATCCATCTGAATAGGCAGAAAAAATAGCCCTTAGTTTTCACCCATCTTAAAGATCCAGGGAGCAATTGAAATGATATCAAGGGAAAGAAATTTTGCTGCAGAGAAGCGGTAAACTCAATAAATTTTCATATAAACAATGAGAAGACCCGCCATCTTATTCTTACATTGTAACATGAGCAAGCTCTTTACTGTGATTTTCTTTCATCCCATGCACAATGCTTACATTAGCTTCCATAGGCAAACACTCATTTCCAAAAATGGCCTCATGCACAAAGTATCTTAGATAATGGGTCTTGAAGTGAAAATTGAGCACTGTCACTACTTGGGAACATACTGGAAATAGGATAGGATGTCACTTTGCCCTCCTGGGAGGGTTGAAATTCCTTGCAGCCAGTTTTGGGTGTGAAGGTGGTGGTATTGGGTCTCGGGGCTCATCAATGTTAATTGGATGAGTTGCTGGCACCTATCGCCCTTCCCTGGGAGCTGATACCTTGTAAAGAGAATATCAGTCCACTTGCTTCACCACCGGAGGTGGGGTAAGAATTGGGAGGTGCGATCAGCATATTTTGGAGTCAGTGGGCAGACTCCTGACCCTCTTGGCTCCACCATTGTGTTAAGACTAATCTTACCCCTTGTTAGCAGGCGAGGGACAGGATTGGCCACGGCTAAAAATGAGGAGTGTGGAGTGGATCAGACCCAACTTCTGCCCTGCTCTGCCACATCCAGTTTCTGCAACGAGGGCCTGAAATGGGTGGGAGTTTGCTGATATGGAAGGGCCCTTCTGCATGTTTCAGGCAATTAGTCAGGGACACCTGAGCAATGGTCTGACACCAATACCAGGCCTGTCATCTATCAGGGGTCCTTTGGGCATGTGACCTGTAAAATAGACTCAAAAAGGTTCAATTTCTACCTTGATCTCTACGACTGACGGCAAACACCATTGATAAACCATTAGCTTAGACTGAAAATGATTGTATTAAGCAGTAAAGTTTCACAGGAATAAAAGATCAGCAAATTTTGATCAAATAACAGTGCTTCACTTAACTTTAATCCTGCCTAAAAACAATAAAATTCCAAACTCACAGTAGCTCTCTTCTATAATTGGACCGTGTATTTAAGATAACAAGTTTTACATGGGATTGAATTCTCATGGGACCTGTGACTAGAGAGCAAAGTCTATCAATTACTAATGTCTAAGCTAATAAGGGCAACCTTGACAATTAATCAAAACAGTCACACATAACAGTTTTCAATTTTAGTATTGAAATTCTTATGGTCCAAAGCAGGATAGATTGTTCAGGAAATTCACAGTTATGACTAGGTTATCTTTGTGGAAGCGCTTTGGGAAGTGTCTTCAATGCAGGCATGCAACTTTGGGTGGTCATGCTGAGAGGTGACATTTTTTTAGTGACTTGCAAATTTTCTTTCTGCCCTGTGCATGCAAGCGATATCTATTAATCCAAGACTTGCATTCATGTAGTGCCTTTCATGACCTCAGCATGCCCCAGAGCACTTTACAGCCAATGAAGTGTTGCCACTGTTGTAAGAATCACTGGATAGCGCACAGGGGCGGACTCCAGGCTTAACTGTTCATTTTCCCCGCCCAGGAATATAGGCTTCCACCGTAACACTCACAATGCCTTCCCGGACTGAGATCAGCTTAGGTAGAGCAGGTTGGGAAGCACACTTTCCTGACCTAACAGCTCAGTTCCTCAGTGGGCAGCATACTTTTCCAGCGGAGGCTATCGAGGAAGTGAAATAGCATTGTATTTTTTTAAAGGGACAGCCACATCAGAACCCAAGTGTTTCACAAATGGCTGGAATTGATCCTCTAGCATCCATTTGAGATTTCAATTCCATTGACGGCCTTTCGGGTTTCAATGTTGGCTTACACATTGCACTCAGCACATGCAGAAATTGCTTGGGCAGATTTTGGAAACAAATAAAATGAAAATAAATTCAGAACTAATCTTTGGTCCCTGCCAAAAAAAAAATGCTTGCAATGCCTGCTAGCTGCTAGATTTAGTAGGTTCGTAATTCACTGGGCCTATTTTAATTATCCCCTCATTTTTACAAGTGTTCAGCATATGTACACGCAGCTGTGGAGTGAGTAGGGTCCAATGCAATTCTACTATCCGTAACCAGGTAACGGGCATTGCTATGGGAAACAGACAGATGACCAGAGTCTTTCATTTCACTGTGGTTTATTGGGCTGAATAAGTGCAGACTGTCTCTCAGCATTCTGCTTTGACATAGGCAGATAATTCCCTGCTGGAAACTGTATCCTGAGTTACCTACTCTTTAAGGACCCTTGGGGTGTCAGCAGCAATGCCTGACTCTTGCCCCGGCAGAACTTGGAAAACTTAAGTGTAAAGACCACAAGCATTCTTTTTCAGAACAAATGCTCTTTAGCTAAACTCCATTTCTTTTTTTAAGGGGCATAAAGTGTGACCTTTTCTCTTTGCCCTATCCTGAATTAATTTAGTCACCGGATTACAAAATTTCCACAGCACTCTAGGTATCACAGTGAACGGCATGCATATATATTTTGCTCACTCACCCTCCCTTACTGCAACTCATTGCCAAGGAAATGCTTTGGAGAGATGTGACATTCTCACAGCAAATCCTGCTAGATACTACATATACAACAATTTGTTGCCTTAATATTACAATTTGACATGATAAAGCCTAAAGACTGTAAAAATGCTGATTGTGATCAAATCTGAGTGGTAACAGATCATAGAGTCATAGAATAATACAGCACAGAAGGAGGCCATTTGGCCCATTGTGTCTATCAGCTCTTTGAAAGAGCTGGTCAATTAATGCCCTTTTGGGCCTACCCTCAGGAGAACAAGGGCCTTTGTCAGCTACAGCTTGCAGGTTATTAAACTTTCTCAATTAGTTACGAGAAAGTCCTTTCACTGTGGTGGAGCACAACCCTCCCTACAACAAATTGGACAAGATCTGATGAGAGTGGGTCTGGAACTCAGGAAACACCATGCAGTGTGGAGACTGGTAAACAGAACCTTACTTTGGTGGCCAGAGCACTTCCCTGGATGAACACAGGTGAGGGAATAGGCCAACATTGCAGTTTTACCTGCAGCCAAATAAGGACAGCAACTTCTTTCCATTGAACCATTGGCTACGGCTTTTCGCCAATCACCTCAGCAAAAATTGGAGCCAAGGCCAAACTGCTCCAGCTGCTGAATACATATTTCTCCAGTCAACGCATTTTAGATCTGATGTACCTCCGTCAGCCTACTGGCATTTCCGACATTTTCTGTTTGTACCAACATGCTGTACTGAAGGAATTTTGAGCAATGACACTGGAAAGGTACAGATAAATTCTGATTAATAACCAAACCAAACCTCAGTAGAATGTAACTGGTTCATATGGGACCGGGCTGAGACTGTGTTTCAATCAATTCAAATGGGGTTGGATTCAGATTTCTTGTAATGGTAGATCTGTATGTTCAACCAGAAATCTGAGCCCACACTCAGGAAAAACTTGGCACCAGTGCAGATTTTTCTCGTCTGCTATTGACTCAGCAACTTGAGTGGTTTACACTAGCCTTCCAATTCGACAAGCCAGGGTGAGCTTAGGCCGAACCCAAGAGGAAAGCTGAACTGAGGCCAGTTCCCACATTCCTACTACCTTGTTACACCCTCCCACTGATCCATTAGTTTGTGTACAGTAAATCCTCAAACACATTGGGAGTCATTTGAAAAGTCTGTGACAGATAGGGGCATGTCAGACAGGGCTGGTCTCTATGGATTTTCTATTAGAGAGTTAGCCAAGATCAACACCTGTTATACTGGAGGTTGTGGTATATCTAAGTATTAAAGTGAACTATTGGTGCAGCATTGCAATGCGTTAGTTCCAATTTTGCAATGTTGTCAGATAATCTTAGCTAATGTGACCATAATTTCCCCTCCAGCACCACCCAGTTTTCTCTCCCCGTTTGACTTGTGCTGCAGTTTGGTGCCTCTAGCTTGTCCAGAAATCTATTCTTAATGTTTGAGTCCACCGAGTAGGTTTGAGAAGGCTATTTGATTGCAAGGCGCATCGCAGTCAAGCACAATTCTGTACTCATATGAGGTCCACACACTATGCATTCCAGGAATGGAGGAAGGGCAGGATTAGGAATCACGGGTGGGAAGTCAGATTAATTTGGAAGCTCTGTAGTTCACAATGAAACTGAGTCTTCTTGTAACTCTATCCCAGCCGAGTTACCATTTTGAATATGGGACTTCACTAGTTTATATGGTTCAGTTCCACACTATGAGATAATTTGCCAACTAAAACAGTCGTATGTTTGATGTCCACAATATTTCTAGAAAATAAAGCTGTCTGTTTTGTTTGTTGACCAACTAGTGATTGTCCACCTGTACAGGGCCATGTTAGCTGTGAAATGTCATGTCTGACAGACCCGGTAATCTAAAATCTGCAGTACACAGGTCTACGGTACTTCAGGGCAATCAGTCAGGTTTATTAATAGGATCTTGAGCATTGGACTTGTCACTGGGGCCTGGATTTATTCTGTTAGGCTCTATGCAATCCTGGAAGCCAGTGGTCTATCAGATAGAATGATTCTGGCCAAATAGTCATGGCATGGGTCTGTGCTAATAAACTGCATGGTGTGAGCTAGTTAAGGCCAGCAGTATTCCTGAAGACATTTAAAGATCCCAAAGCTTTGGCTGTTGCCTGCCTGAAACTAAGGTTCTTGAACTGACATAAATGTGGTCCATTCTTTCAAGGCGGGAGTGCATTCTATCGAATCATAGAATGGTACAGTACAGGAGGAGTCCATTTGGCCCATTGAGACCGCACCATTTCTTCTGAAGAGCAATACAGTAGTTAATTCCACTCCACCGCTCCTTCTCCATATCCCCGCGTTTTTTCTCCTTCAAATATTTACCCATCCTCTTTTAAAGGCTACCAATGAATCTGTGTTCACCACTGTCCCAGGCAGTACATTTCAAATCCTAACCATTCATTGTGTTAAAAAGTGTTTACCTCAATTAAGTGTCTCTGGTTCTTTTGCCAATCACCTTAAATCTGTGCCCTCTGGTTATTGAGCCTTTAGCTACTTACACTGTCTAACTCTTCATGATTTTAAATACCTCTGTCAAATCTCCTCTTAACCTTCTCTGCTCTAAGTACAGCATGTCAGGCAGACGGAAAGTCCACCAGTTTTTCTCTATAGCTAGATTTGGAGACCCTTAAACACTAGTAAAGGTGTCTGCATGTGTCAGTCATTGAGCAGACTGAAAAACAACAAAGAAAATCCGAGGACTTAGGGTTTCCTCAGCATATAAAGACTTTGAGCTCCTCACCTAAATCAGTCTAAAATCTTTACCCTAAACCTGCTGTTGAGACACTAACTACCTTGGCATCATTGTAAAATAATAAACCAGTTAATTTCTGCTGTAATGTGCCTTTAAGAATAGCTGCATGACGTCACGAGAAGGGAAGTGTGTCATTCGATCTAGTTTAAGTTTCGCTTTTGTTTTTGAGCAGAGCGCACAAAACACAGCTCTGCTGCTGATATCTCAAAGCTTTCTACCTACGTATAAATGTTCCCATATTCCTATTCGTAATAAATTAACCCACAACATGCTCAATCCTTTATGTATGATTTGTGCCTTATATCATTATAACAACATGATAATTTCATGCCTAATGTTTGAAATCTAGTAACCTGAGCAATCATTTGGTAGCCTGGAAGAAAATTCTAAATCTGGACCAAGTAAGTTCATTATTTGTGAGCTTATTTTGTGTAGAAGTGAGGGCAATCATGAAGTTGCTATCACTACTCGTGGTGGTACCAAGTCAAGTCATTGGGCTTTCATAATCAATCCTTGGTCAGTGCTGCACAAGCTGGATAAGGCAGGTAAGAGCAGGATAGCTACTTTGCAGTATCCCATTACTACACATCAATAAGAGTAACAATCATGCTATACAATGCGCTGGTGGCTTATATGTTTTTGACATATATGGGGTGTGTTTGGTGTAAATCCTGGAACTCCCTTCCTAACAGCGCTGTGGGTGTGCCTACACCACATGGACTGCAGCAGTTCAAGAAGGCAGCTCACCATCATCTTCTCAAGGGCAACTAGAGAGGTGCAATAAAGGCTGGCCCAGCCAGCGAAGCCTACATCCTGTGAATGAATTTTAGAAAAGTAGACAACCAAGTAGAAGACCAAAAATCGACTTCACGACTTCGTGAAAGCAGTTTGTGATTGTCTGCCCAGCCTGTCGATAGCAGGTCATGTTTCCCACTATCGGATGTCAAGAACCTCATTGTAATAAATCAGCATATCATTATAAGGCTAGCCCGCTGGTCTAATCCCCCCGCCCTCTGGATAGTCCGCCCACACCGGTGTGATTGCACACCGACGTGTTTCACAGCAGCATAAAAAACCGTGCACTTGATGGGCTGTACTTTGAGAGCAACTCAGAGGTGAGTACACAGTAATGTTGCTGAGCACTTGCGAGAGACGCAGGTAGGACTTCAAGGTTGAGGCATGGGCAGGGTGGGGGAGGCGGTGCAAAGGCTGCCCTGCGGCTGAATGTAGCGCACAAGCACATGCGGGGTTCGGGGTTGGGGGTGGGTGAGGGAACCAGCCACCCATTAGGGAAACCTTGTATGAAGTGTCCATTCCTCTGCAGCTGAGACAGTTCAGGCACAGCCACATTGCTACAATTGTAGTCGGGCCTCTAGCTTATCTGCCCATTCAAGCAACGCAGAGGCGTCAAAGTGCCTCCAAGTGCTCCAGAGCTTTTCAGCCCTCGGCACAGACTGCAATCTAATAAGCGTAATAGTGGACTGCAGAACAGTTAGATGACTGGGTACATTGTACAATCTCCTTGCGAAAGCTGGCCACGGAGCAGTCACTGGTGGAGGTGCTCATCCCCGTTTGGATCAGTCTCCCTCATGATTCAAGCTAACAGGGCAGCCTTGCAGTGTGGGTTAGGAGAATGCCTGTGTCTGAGCTGAGAGCACAGCATGCAGTCCAATGGGCAAAGCTGCTGCCAATTGGTCAGGCGGAGTGGGGCAGTGGAGAGTGGGGTTTCGGGCAGCCATGCAGCGCACTAATCTCTGACAATCCAAGTGGTGGCCAATACTCTCTGGGATGCTTTAAGGGGCCTTCAGACTTAACCAAAGGAGGTTCTTAGTACAGCCTTGCTAACCCATGAGTCTCTCTCTTTCAACCTGCAGGAGGAGTACATCAGAAGCATGGAGCTACATGCCTCGTGGTGTGCAGAGAGTGCAGATGACAGAGAAGAGAATGACTGAGGCTCCTGGCTATGCAGAAGGAGGAGCAGCACCCTCTGGAAGAAGGGGCAGCTGGGTGTCCTGCACATGCCGTTGAAGAGCCACAGCGAGCCGCTGCTTGTGGGTGCCTAGCTCGTCCCAGGGTCTAATGACGCTGCCTTTCATTCCTGCAGGTGACCAGGAATGAGTGTCGCCGAAGACTGCACATGTTTAGGGAACTGGTCGGCCACACCTGCCAACTACTGCAGGATTTGGCACCACGGGGACGTAGAGGGCATCCACTGCCAGTGGCTGTGAACGTGTCTGCAGCGCTCAATTTCTATGCCAGTGGCTCCTTTCAGGGCTCCACAGGCGACCTGTGTGGGATCTCACAAGCCTCCACCCACAAATGCATCCATGAGGATGCCATCTTTGCGAGGGCACACAACTTTGTACATTTTTCCCAGGAGCAGGACAGCCAGGATGCAAGAGCGATTGGATTCGCCCAGATCTTGGGTTTCTCACAGGTGCAGGGTGCTGTCGACTGCACTTACATTGTGCTCAGATCTCCAACACAACACACAGTCAATTATGCCAACCACAAGGGCTTCCATTCGCTGAATGTGCAGCCAGCATGTGACCACCACAAACGCATGCTGCAGGTGTGCGCACAGTTTCCAGGGATTGTGCATGAATCCTACATCCTCAGTCGGTCTTAGGTCCCTGACATCTTCCAGGGTCCACAGGAGCTGCAGGGATGGCTCCTCGGGGACAAGGGCTACCTGCAGAGGCCGTGGCTGATGACACCTGTGCGGCGGCCTCAGACTGCAGCAGAACAATGCTATAAGGAGGCTCGTACTTCAGTTTGCAATTTGGTGGAACAGACCATCGGGATGCTGAAGATGAAGTTCCGGTGCCTGGACCGGTCTGGTGGAGCCCTGCAATACAGTCCACAGAGGGTGTCACGCATCGTCATCGTCTGCTGCACCCTTTACAACCTGGTACTCCAACGGGGGGAGGTGCTGGCTGAGGAGCAGATGGAGGGGCGGGAGGTCTTCCCTGAAGAAGAAGACGGTGATGAGGGTGAGGAGGCTCTCGAAGGCATTAATGACAGCGATGATGTCCTCACACTGGCCAGATGTGGCAGGCGCTCTTGGGAGGCCCTCATAGCTGCGAGATTTTTGGAGGATGATAATGACATGCAGAGGGCAGCTCAGTTGTGCTCTGTGATCAGGGTCTTATCATTGTGACACAACCATGAAACTTTAAAAGCATCTGATCCTTTATCCACCTTCAGCACCTGAGCCCTTCAGGAACACAGCATCAGTGGTCACAGATGCTGAAGAGATGGGGGCCAACCCCTTCTTAAAGGTGCTGAGAGCACACAGAGAGTTTGGGAGAACTCTGTGATGCCTGCCCACTACATTCTGGCAGTAATAACCAGCACCGCTGAGGTGCAGGCATCAGTAATGTTTCCAGGGAGTGTGAGGCTGGACCATCACTTTGGTCTGAAAGCTGCACAGAGCACAAGGAAGAGGCCCTAGACTGAGACATCTGCCTTTATCTTGTGTAGAAAGGTTTCACATCTGAGTGACAAGAACACTGCTCATCAGAACAAGGAGCCATAGGCAGGGAGAGATTCTTAGGAGTTTATTGGCAATAGTGAATAGTATGTACAAGTGATTAACACTCCTGTCCAGGCTGTGTAACTACATCTTCTTAACTTTCCTAACCCAGTCTTGGTGCTCCCCTGACATACACAGTGGAGGTGGAGGCAGCCTGGTGACCGCTATGCCCTGTCTGTGAGGACTTTGAAGGGCGTCCTTGATTGAAGCGCTGAGACCTGGAGAGCCCTGGCCTGCTTTCAGGGTCCTATGTGGCACCCTCCTTGAGCTGTGGAGCTGGAGCTGCTGGGGTCACAGGAAGATGGGATTCGGATGGGCCGGACACTCCCAGAGTCACCTGGGTGGATGGCCCCAAGGTGTGCACCTGCTGATCCTCCTCCTCCCTATAGGTGCCTGAGGGCCTCTGGCTGACTCCTTGAGGAGAAGGGGTAGGTGGAGTGAGACTGAGCAGCCCCACACCCCTCTCACTTACATACTGTCAAAGGGAAACTATGGTGTCAACGATGGAGTTCAGTCCGTGTAGCAGTGCAGGAGCAACGTCCTGGACTAAGGTCTCCATGGCAGCCACCATCCTACCAGTGCTGACCTCGGTGCGTTGGCATGCCAGCACTATCACCTCAGCCTGAAGGACTGCTCCATCGTTCTTTGCAATCTGAGGAGTGCAGCGGACATCCCTTCCTGATGTTCCTGATCTTGCCATTGCAGCTCCAGCAACTGTGATATGACCGAGTCCAGAGGCTCCTCATCTGACTCCGACTCAGCAATGTTTTGACCTGGGAAGTCCCTGCCTCTGCCTGCTGTGGATCAGACATTGCAACGTGCTCACCAGATTGTGATCCGAAGGCTACTCTAAAGCTAAGTCTGACTGAGGTATGTGTTTCTGTGCTGCTGGAGGGTGTGGGTGAGCGGTGTCATGGGACCTCTAAGGAGGGTGCCTCCAGATTCCTCTCCAGAGGTTTCTTCGGGGTTTGATTGGAGGCCCCAGGTCATGAGCTGTTTGGCAGATGTGCCTCCGAAAGCAATAGGGTGATAATTAGTGCATGGGAGTGGCCTGCAAAAGAGGACATATCACTCACAGCATGGTTGTGTGATGGATGTTGCACTGCTGGATCCTCACTTAGTAGAGCAGCGCTGACCTCACCGTCAGCACAGGAACAGTCCAGATCCTCGCCGGCCAGCTGAATGGCTCTGTTTTCAAAGTCCATGAGGATCTTAATTTCAGGCATTCCTCCACCAGTAAGCGACCCCTCCCTTTTGTTCTGTGCCAGCTTGTCCTGCATGAATACAGATGGAGAGAGTGTAAGTGACAAGTACGCCTGGCACGGTTGGGTGGTGAGTGGTCCCATGGACGGGATGACAACAATGAAGGTGATTATGTGAGAGTGAATAGTGATATCCCTTGAACCAGCAGTGAGTGAGGGCCCTGTGGATGGGTTTGTGAGTGTGCGAGTTGAGAGTGATGAGAAGGTGACTCACCCTGGTGAAACGGAGATCATTCATCCTGTTACGGCATTGGGTGTCTGTCTTCTTTTGCAGAGCACTGGTGCTGACCACGGCTGCCATGCCTCCCAAGCCAGAATAGTGAGGTTGCTGCCCATCCTGCGGCCAGAGTGGGGGTAGAGGACATCACGGCAAGCCTCCATTGCGTCCAAACAATGCTCAAGGGATGCATCATTGAACCTGGAGGCCGCAGTCTTTTTGCCTTTCAGGGCCATGTCTTCTTTGCAGCCGTTGTGGGCTGGAAGCACTGAGAGGGGTTCACTCGGCTGGACTTTAAAAATGGCGCCCGGCATGATGAAGCGGCGAGATGGTGGCACAGCGAGTGAATGACAGCCTGCCCACCATGGAAACGGCGTGTTTCCCAGGAATGCATAAATAATGTGACGGGTTTGGGACGATATGGCGTGAGAAGCTCCATTGTGGCTAACAGGCAAAACATCATTTTACCTGCCTTCTACCACACTTAGTGCAAATCTGGGATGATTCTGCCCATGGTATTAACATTTAGGGTATTTACTCCCTACACCCTTTCAAGAGGGAGCTGGACCAATTCTTGGCTGGGAGAGATATCACATCATATAGAAGGTAATAGTTAACTTGGGAATGGTCAATGTGATGGTTAATCACCTGAGGGGGTCAGAGAGCGATTTGCAAGATATTTACTTTTTCCCATTGGCCCTGGATTTTTTTTCTGCTTTTCCCTTTTCCTGGGGGATTACATGGCTGTGGAGTTGGAGGATACTGGTAGGCCCTGTCTCTTCACGGTGCTACAAGCATCATGAGTATGGGTGGGCTTGACGGACCAACTGCTCTTTTCCTTTCTGACATTTTTTAAAATTCATTCCTGGGGTGCGGGTGTCAAGATCAGCATTTATTGCCCACCCCTAATTGCCCTTGAGAAGGTGGTGGTGAGCTGCCTTTTTGAACCACTGCAGTCCATGTGGTGTAGGTACACCCACAGTGCTGTTAGGAAGGGAGTTCCAGGATCTTGACCCAGTGACAGTGAAGGAACGGTGATGTATTTCCAAGTCAGGATAGTGAGTGGCTTGGAGGGGAACTTGCACATGGTGATGTTTTCATGCACCTGCTGCCCTTGCCCTTCTGGGTGGTAGAGATCATGAATTTAGAAGGTGCTTTTGAACAAACCTTGGCAAATTGCTAAGTTGCATCTTTTAGTTGATACATACTGCAGCAACTGTGCACTGGTGCTGAAGGGAATGATATTTTTATGTACCTATATAATAAATGTATCAGTTATGTGTTTATTTGGCTTTTGAACACTGTCAGCTCTCAGTAGAAAGCTGTGGGTTCATGTTCCCTGACTTGAGCACAAAATATAAACTCACACTTCAGGCAGTACTGTGGGAGCCCTGTATTGTCAGAGGTCTATTTGTCTGCTCAAGTTCATGTTATACATCTGACTTTGGATGAGCAGGAAGTTTTCCAGGTGTCCTAGTCAATATTTCTCTCAATTAGCAATAAGGGAAACATCTTACTTAGTCATGCATTGATTTATTGCTTGTGGGATCTTGCTCTGTACAAATTAACTACCATGTTTAAGTAAGTCAATGATAGTCAAATGCTTTGGGGCATTCTCAGGATGTGACAAGCCACTATACAAGTGCAATTGTATCTTCCAATTCTCCTTGAAAGTATACAGGATTCCAATATTACAGATATAACAGGAGAACTGCAGCATCTAAAGTCAAAGCTTGACAAAATATATTGGTCCTACAATGGTACAGTGGAGTAATATAATGCAAACATGATCTCTATATTTTAACCGAGGGAGTAAACATTCCACACACCCATGTGAAGTGCCTTCCTATTAAAGGTGCTACATAAATGCAAGTTGTTACCAATTTATCAACCATTCCACTGCTGGCACTCTGGGGCATCATTATTTTTCCCTTCATTGAAATTTCTTTCAAGCTATGTAGCAAATGTTATCCGGTCTAACCAACTGCAGGCTTGTGATAGCCAACCTTCTATTTGTTTTCTCTCCCCCTCTATATCTCCCCAGTGTTTCTTTTATTCCCTTTACTTTTCTTTCTTTTTGTAACTATATTCAATGCTTAACTACTTTGTTCCTCATTTTTGTTGATGTATTCTGGTCACCTGACTCTGGCACCAAGCGCTCCCTAGTCAGCACAGTTAGCAGACCTCATTATAACTGTCCCATTATTAGGCCTCGAACTTCAGCTTCAGCGAGCAGCCCTGATCCACTTGGGTGCATTTCCAGTCTGAATACCTACCATCCTCATGGCCTCTCTAGGTAAGATTGCCAACTTGATGTCAATTAGTGCTGATTTATGGGCAGTTTTCAGCCATGGACTTGTGCCCATTCCACTACCCCAAACACACTTCGCTTCAGACCCTCACAGCCAATCAGAAAAGCAGAGCCTTCCATCCCACCGGTGCAGCCGACATTCAAAGCCAAATCCCAGAGCCATGAGGGCACTGTTCCAACCCACCAAAGTCACCCCAGCCCCTCATAATTTTCCCCTATACTTTTCAACACTAAAGGCATTTTTTTAAAAAAAAATTTGCAAGCAAAATGCATATTAGATTTAAAAAAGTTCCCGGCACCTGGCAAATGATTGTAAGCCAAAGATTGTTTTCTTCGGAGTCAGCAGCAGGGATCTGCTTGGTGAGAGGAAATTGGGAAAAGACCATAGAATGCGGAGGAATGATTGAAGACAGTGAGGAAAGCATGACAGGCAGTAGGGAAATGACCCGCGAGAGCACTCCACCAACCTCCCATGTTCCAGATGCAGCTGTACCGCACCCGTCCCCCTCACTTGTGTTTAATATTATTAATGTTATTTTAAATCCCTCTTTTACCTCTCGATTTTTCTGTCATCTCCATCTGCTCGAGATGTTAATGCCCCTTTAGTTGAATCTTTATTTGATGCTCTCACTGAAACAATTGAGAAAGGAAATTCAGCTGAAGGGGCATTTTACATTGAGCGGCACAGAGAGAGTGCAGAAACAGGCCATTTGGTCCAACTGCCCTGTGTTGATGTTTATGCTTGAAGTGAACCTTCTCTTGTAATACCCATCCTATCAGCATATCGTATTTGCATTTTCACACTAGCATCTCAATGTACTTTCAGGCCAAAATGCGGTGTTCCTTATATTTTTCTACAGTGACCCAACCAGTAAATTAATGGCATTAATGGGTGTTCAATCACTCCTGCAGCACATGGTTTAATATTTAAAATAAAGGAGTGAATAATTGCACTGATTTCAGTCCTCACTAGGCTCCATTAATATCCTATGATTGTTTGAATCAGTTGCAAGATCCTCATCCTCACCTTCAACAACCTTCATGATCTTGCCCCACTTCAGTAACTTACTTCGGCCTTATACCCTGTTTGTGCCCTTTGCCCCACTGACATTCATCTTTTCCTTGACCCTTGTCTCCTTTGCACCCAATAGATGAGCACCTTTCAACTACCAGGCTTAATTTTTCATTTATTCTTTCATGGGATAGTGGGCATCACTGCTCATCCCTAATTGCCATTGCCAGAGGGCAGTTAAAAGTCAACTACATTGGTGTGAGTCTAGAGTCACCATGAAGGCCAGGCATGACAGATTTCATTTCTGAAAGGACATTAGTGAACCTGATGGGGTTTTACAACAATTGATGGTGGTTGTCATGGTCACCATTACTGCAATTAGCTTTACATTCAAGATTTATTATTTGAATTTAAATTCCACCAGCTTCCATGGTGGGATTTGAACCCATGTCCCCATTAGCCTAAGCCTCTGGAATACTAGTACTGTGACTTTATCACTACACCACCATCTTCCTTATCCTCTGGAGCTCCCTCCCAAAACCCTGTGACCTTATTTGCCACATGTCAACTCTGGAAAGATTAAAGACTTGTCTTCTGTCCCTCTTGGCAGCCACTCTTAAATCCATTCTGCATAATTTTTTTCCCTTCCACTCTTTATCCATTTCACTGTCCAATCTATTAGACATTCATAATTTTTTTCTGAAATGGGGCGTATGACCTAAATGTAAGTTATTAAAATAGCACACCAAGGATTCTTACACAAACACATTGAGCAGAGAAAATGAAACTCCAGTGGGAGAAGAATTAATTTAGTCCCAGGTGTAGTGAAATCAGAATTACATTCTCTTTGAAACTCCTGCCACTCGACATGCTTTGTGTTAAGTTTCTTTGCAGCCTTTTCCTCATTTCCTCAGCGATGAAGAGCAATTTTGTGATGAAGAAGCTGAAGAATTTCCTGATCTGATCATGAGGAGCTGATCACTAGTGAAACAAGTGGATGTCTAATCATGGTGTTTCTCAGACACTTTGACCACTCGAAGCAGTCAATGAAATATTGGGCACCACAGACCCAGAAATGTAAGTTTACTCAGAAGCTAGGAAGCTGAATTAAAAATGTCTTTGTCTATTTATACTATCATTCCATTGAAAGTGTTTAGATCTTGGGGGCAACTCAACAGGCAAGAGATTATTAAGGACACCAACAAATCCTTAACAACTGTAATTTATAAAGTATCACCATGATAAAACCCCGTTACAAAAAGTTGGGTTAAAAAGTTAAAGTTGGACAAACCTTTTTGCTGTATTTAGTGTTGCACTAAACGTGATGTTGAGCCCTTACAGCTTCAAGTTCTAGTTCCAGTCTATGCTAAGTCAGTTGATCTCAGCTGGAGTTGCAATAGCAGTGCTGAATTGTACTTAGTGGCCCTCAATGTCTACCAGTTCTCACAGCTAATTTCCTATCGTGGCCTTGGTTGGCAGCTTTGCATATGGATGACGTGTGAGGGCGTTCCCAAGCTCAGCTTTGGTGCCCTGTCCATGCTCAAATAATTACTTAACCCAACTGTCAAGGCTAATGCACAGGGAAATTTGAAGTACTGGAGGAACGCCAGCACCTGTAGAAATCCACCTCCGCATAAGTCAGAGAAGAAGGAAGGAAAACGGAAGGTATGAATCGCTCTGGCTGACACACAACAGCAGGTTTCAGGATGGCTGAGGGACTTGGGATGAGGGTGTGTACATTCTCTGATGCTGCACTGGAAGTTCTGGCTGATGAGGTCCAGAGGAGGAGGTCCTGTATCACAGTAACGAAACGGTCCACCTTGGTCTCCTGGCCCTCACCCCTGCAGCAGCTGGTGCAGCTCTGCCTTGTCCCATCTCCTTCTTCCATTCCACCTGCAGACCAAACAGGACCCCTAGTAAGATGCCAATGACCAAGTTCTCCCTTTCTACTGCTGACTCCTCAAGGTGGGCATTGCAGCTCTTTAGGCAAAGTTGTCAGCTAATCTCCAGAAGAAATGTTGCTAAGGTGTTGCTGATACCTTAATAAGGTGCCCCAGAGTGTCTGCTCAAAACCTCCAGCAGTAAATGAGCAGTAATAAGTGGGTATTCTTTTAAGTGTCACTTGGAGCCTTCATCAACGACTACTTTACTCCCAGTTAGGTGATCGTTGTTAGGAGAAGGTGTTGGCCCAACTGCCAACCACCAAAAGGTGTGCAGCCTTGTTAATGAGTGCCAGCAGGCATTTTCATTGGAAGTCAGCTCCTTAACATTCCTAGGGGCAGCCAATCCTAGTACAGACTTCAGCTCCTTTACCCTCTTGTGCTAAACATGGACTAAACTGGAATTTCAGCACCCCCATCTTGGCCAACCTGGAGGCTCTCTCACCCCTTAAAGGAGCTGTTGAAAATTTCCCCCACAACAAAATGCATTTGGATGGCGCCATTTACAACCTCAGGATGTTCCAAAGTGCTTTACTGCCACAGAAGTACTTTAAAGTGTAGTCACTATTATAACTTACAGAATGTGAAAGCTGATTGGCATAGAGCAAGCTCCCAGACACAGAAATGCGATAATGACCAGATCATCTGTTTGTTAGTAATGTTGGTTGGGGGACAAATATTGGCCTAGACACTGGGGAGAACTCCCTTGCTCCTTAAAATAACATGACGGAAGCTTTTACATCCATTTGAGAGGAGAACTGGCCTCAGCTTAATGTTTCATCCAAAGGACAGCAGCACAGCATTCCCTCAGTACTGCATTAGAGTGTCTGCCTAGATTTTGTGCTGGTGTGGGATGTGAACCCATGACATTCTGACTCAGAAGGAAGAGTGCTGCTATTTAGCCACAGCTGATGCCTACCAGACTGCTTATTGAGAAGGCTGGTGTGGTCTTAAAGAGATATTTTTGCTATCCGGTAGGGAAGCTTTTGCAATAATGCGGATCATGCAACACCAACTGTTGTAACCTGCAGTGCCCTGTACAATTTTTCTATCAAGGAAGTTGGATATTGGTATAGTGAGACCTTGGTTCCACTGGATTTGGAACTACATGGTAAAGAGCAATATTCCCTTTGAAATTTAGTTGCTGAGCACAGCCTGTTTTTTTTTCAGCATGCTGTCCCTTTAAGTTTTTCTGTGTGACCGTGAACTTGTGTTATTTGTAACAGAAGCAAGATTGTGCCGTGCCTGTGCATGTGTGACCAGGCACCTCCGCAGCTCAACGGGATCATTGGTCAAAGCATTATGATGACTGACACCCAGAGAATTCATCAGTGACTGAGGCAAGGGTCATCACTTAAGTCTAATCTTCTGTGTAGCACCAATTTACATCATTCGCCCCCACTTTCCAAGAAAGGGTTGTTCCCTCAATCCACCATTCATCCGACAGCATGATAACATATCACTCCTCTTTTCCCCTGGATGAGCATGTTAATAACCATCATGACTTCCTGGTCCAGACAAGGAGCTATTGCTGGTTGTATCCATAGAGCTCATTCCCCCATTCCTATAGCATGCTGCTCTGAGAAGGAAGGTCAGAAGTCTGGGGCATGTGCTGCTATCTAGAGATAATAGTATCAAGCAAGTGGGCTCCAGTCTAGGCCATTGCACTGGATGCTGCAACTTTGTGATGGCAGGGCTATTGGGAACCATCAGGCACTGGAAGCCCAGGAAGACAGTGGGAAAAGTCATGGCCACCAGGGCCCAAGAGCCAGGCTTTCAGTTGGACACTGTCTGCAGGTTATTATCAGTCTGTTCTTTTATGGCGTTGGACGCACCAGCTGGTCCTTGGCTGCTTCATAGTCGGGGATCAGTTGTAGAGTTTGACAAAACTGTTGCACATTTCATTGGTGCTTGTAACAAAGATAAAGTCTGGGATTTTCTGGCCCCAGCACTGGCGGGCATCATCGCTGGCAGGATAGGAAATTTGGAGGACCATTGGCTCCTAACGGCACTTCAAATTTTCCTGTCCCACCCACGATGATGCCCGCTGGTTTTGGGTTCGGAAAATCCCACCCAAAGCACCCAATGTTCCCCTGGTGCCACTGCACAGGAGAGCTACAGATTTGAGAGTTACACCTTGCTCTTCGGCCTCACTGGTCAGTTTGCACCAACTGTCAACCAGTTCTGCAAGAGGCTTTAATGATCTTACCAGAGCAGGCAAGTTAATCCAATGCCCCTCTGACAAGGGAGGCTGCAATGTTTCTTGAAGTACTTAATAAGCTGAATCAAGAAATGACCACAAATGAGAGAAAATCTTTTTTTAATAGCATTACTGTGGCATGGAGATTCATCCCATAGGAGTGAGGAGGGAAGCCAGGCATTTTTGTTTTTATACTAAGGGTAATAAGGCTGTAGAATAAGTTAACAGGTTAGACCATATGCAAGTGGGCAGCACATGTGTTTTTATACTAAGGGTAATAAGGCTGTAGAATAAGTTAACAGGTTAGACCATATGCAAGTGGGCAGCACATGTGTTTTTATACTAAGGGTAATAAGGCTGTAGAATAAGTTAACAGGTTAGACCATATGCAAGTGGGCAGCACATGTGTTTTTATACTAAGGGTAATAAGGCTGTAGAATAAGTTAACAGGTTAGACCATATGCAAGTGGGCAGCACATGTGTTCAAGAGGCAACAAAATGTGTTTCTAGAGAGAGAAGGAATTGAGTGATGTGGTAAGAAATCAGAAGCATGGATTTCAGATCAATTAAAAGGGCTTGTAATTCTATTGGTCTTTTTCAGCTCCTGAAGACTCTTCACTATCAGTGTTGATTGACCTACATATTCCTCATTACCAAGGTTTCACCACCCATACCTCCCATCATTAGATCTGCCCTCTGCTGCCCCCACCCCCACCCCCCGCCACCAACAAATCCCACCCTCTTCTGTCACTGGCTAACTGATTGTCTCTCGGTAAAAATATTTTGACTGGGTTGCTTTCACACACAGGCCTAAAGGCTGGCCTTCTCATTCACTCCACCAAATGGTTCTCAAGAGAGCAGGCATTCCTGTCAGGGTGTGCTCCCATTTGAACACTAACCACAGAGGTGAGAGGTCATTGATCTATAGCTCTCTAGAGTTGTCATTATTTGATATCTGTATCTTTAGAATCCTACTTGGGAGGATGGTAGGAGATTTGAGGCCGAGTAGTTTGGCTAAGAGAAAGGAATTGGCAGAGTGCATGCCACTGTTATAACTTATTCAAAAAGTATACCTCTTTCATATTTTTGTTTTGTTACTTGAGAAGAGGAAGGGGTAGATGAAATGGAAGTGAGGTTAATAATTTTTCTTCATAAGTGGGTTTTTTTTCAGTTAGTAAAGCCTTTATCTTTTCTATGAGGATGAAATTTTGCTTTGGAAAAGGACAGGGTTGAACATTTCTTACATCCTTTTCCTTGGTAGTCTGCAGCACCAGTAAAGCACATCAATGACAGGGGAGGGCCTGATAGTTCTTGAGGTACTTAATGCGCAATGGAACCTTTATCCTCCTAATTAGGTATAGCATCTGCTGTAATCGCTGTGGCAAAAGGTTTTTAACTGCTGCCTTTGGAGTTATTTTGTTGTAAAGGAGTGGAAGAAAGCTCTACAGGAATCCATTGGGCTGCCAGGAATAATTGCATTTGTCGAGAAGGAGAATGAGAGGCCTTGTGGGGATGAGAAAAGCCTGGGCATTGATTGCCTTTTTGTATTTCCTGTGAAATGGCCTGATCCTAGTCATTAGTGTAACACAAACGCTCCACCATGACAATAAGAAGAGGGTGAGTGAATTGCTGCTTAGTTTAGTTATTGAGAATATGGGCAGGTTCACAGCATGAATGAGGGTAGAATGAGCCCCTCCCCCTCCCCCCTCCTGTAAACACAATCTGGGCATGAAGAGAGTTTGAGTGTTGTATAAGCTTACTATGGATTCACCCGATCCTGAAAAATGTTGGCAGGTATTCAGCAGCCACGCTTTTCTGATGACTCTGCTGGTTGAAAGCAATGCACAGCATGAAACTCTAGGTGTACAGACTAAGCAGGTTCCTTTAGCTCTGAATAAGGGTCTAGAGACTCGAAACGTTAACTCTGTTTCTCTCTCCATAGATGCTGTCAGACCTGCTGAGTTTTTCCAGCATTTCCTGTTTTTATTTTATATATTATATAAGCAGGTTTCTGATTTGGACTCCGATCTGTATTTAGTCAGCTAATTTCAGTCAGCAAGGTTGTAGGAGGGGCTACAATTCATCTCATGTATCTTGGCCTCAAAAGGGGGAAAAGAGAATCAGCTAGTATTATGATTCTGGGTCACTCTCTAGTGAGCTCTGTTAGTCATGTGTTTAACTATTGAATAAGGTCAGGATTTTTGGCTTGCATGTGGTGCACTCTGTGACTGAATAGTTGCTGTCTAAGCTCCCACAAATGGGGAGTGGTCATATGAGTGAGGTATTCCCACATGAGCTAATGCACTCAAGTGAAAAAGGGTGGAAAACCAGGGAGAATCCAAGAGCTTCTCTCTCCCCAGCCCCCAAAAACTTCAGTTCAGCAATCGTATGGAAGTAGACTTGAGGAGTTACTGAATTTAACAGTGTATAGGGAAAGCAGTACAGGTCACATCAAAACTGAAAAGAGTAAAAGAATTTTGATCCTCTTTCGCCTTCTTAGGATATCTCAAAGCTCTTCACAGTAAATGACTTACTTTTAAAGTGCAGTCACTTTTATTATGTAGGCAATCATGTATTGGACCATACATTTATCCCTCAAACAACACTATTAAAACAGATTACTTGGTGGTTATCATGTTGCTGTTTGTGGGACTTTCTTTTGTGTGTAATTTAGCTATAGTATTTCTGACATTATACCAATGGCTACACTTCAAAAAGTGCTCTGGGACATCTTGAGGTTGTGAAAATAAGCTAGATAAAATGCAAGTCTCTTTTTCTTTCTGTTTCATTTTCTTTTAAAGACATGATCATTCCAGTTCTGATTCCTGGTCAAAAGTGGTGCTATGATTGACTTCACCGTCGCTGGTCTAAAGAGGCTAGGAATTGTGGAATTTTCATCATTATGTGATTTTCAAACCATGTGGCAATACTTGGCCTACTCGGTTACCTGGTCCCCTAATCGTTCTTCAAAGGCTGATGTTGGTGTGGGCCTGTTTTTCCATTGCTAAATTACACTCACTTTATGCCCCCAAAACATATGTTATCAAAACCAATTTCTTCCCCAGTTCAGTGACATACTTTAAAAAAAAATATTTCATGGGATATAGGCATCACTGACAATTATTGCCCATCCCTAATTGCTCTTGAGAAGATGGTGGGGAACCATCTTCTTGAACTGCACAATGCTCTTAGGTGACTTTTCTGTAGTGGTCACTGACTTGCTTGGGCTATTTCATAGGGCAGTTAAGAATCAACCACATTCCTGTGGGTCTAGAGTCACATGTAGACCAGACCAGATAAGGAGGACAAATTTCCTTTCCTAAAGGACATTAGTGAACCAGATGAGTCTCTTTATAACACAGTTACTAAGACTAGCTTTCAATTCCAAATGTATTAATTAATTGAATTTGAATTTAAATTCCAGCTGCTTTACCAAGATTTGAACCCAGGCTCCCAAAGCATTAACCTGGGCCTTGGGATTACTTGCCCAGTGACATTACCGTTATACCAAGTCTCAGAGGTCTGCTATATGGCAACAGCTTCAGGAGAGCAGAGGTAATGGGAGAAAATCAGAAGACACCTGAGAAAGCATAGAAACGCAACTATTCCCTTACATGAAAAGGGCGAAATTAGTATTCAGTGGTAGTACAGCACAGGCAACAGCTAATTGACAGCTCGTTTTATACCCTGATCGACAACAAATTTTACACCCTGGCTGCTTAAGTATCCCATTGCAGGGTGTAACATGAGTTGCAAATTCGTTATTGTCCATTTTGCACATCTACCAATGACCAATTTCACACCATGATCTCTTGAACCACAATGAAAAATGGACCAGAATTCAGGACACCACCACGGCTGAAAAGAGCAGAAAAACAAATGCTCAGGTGATTCAGCAAAAATTGATTGGATGACGCCAAGCTTGGATTATCACAGCCCGGAGACTGCAGGTGAAAGGGAAGCCTGGGAGGTGAAGAGGCCCAAAATGTTGAAGTCTGGGAAAGAATTAACTTTAACAGGAGGCAATGTGCTAGGTCCAGATTTCTACAAACAATTGAAATTGTTTGAATTGTCTGTGCTGACAAGGAGGGGAAGACTCACCTTCAACAACTGATTGAGGTTCGAGCTCTTTTGCTCACTAGAATCGAATATGAGCAAAGACTAGGATAAACCATCCTGTCGGCAGGAGGTTTGAAGCTGCAGTTTGTTAAAAAGCAATGCAATGAGATAAAAGCAATGATTAGTGTGATTGTATTACAGATTGCACTCTGCCTTCACAGTGCGTCCCCGAGAGTTCACACGGCCTTTGCATTCGGCTGTATCACAGCTGTGAGCACTAAACTTCTTTGTCTCACTAATCTTGTATTTTATCTGATTCTGTACCTTGCAGTGAAACATTATAGTTGAAAAGTTTAAAAAAAAATAAAAGAAGAACAGCCTTGGTACCTGTCAAATGAGACGTATCATTGGAAGGCCGTGTTTCCAACTGCAAATTTCCCACCCATAGCCGTGGGCAATTGGTCTGACTTTAATGCTTCTTGTCAGATAGGTCATATAGATGAAATTATAAGATTAGAGACTGCATTGAGATGTGGGTGACATGACACAGATATCTGAGATTTCCCTGCAGAAAGCAGTCACTTCCAGACAGTGGCACTTACAACAGGCTGTTCACTGGCTGGTTGTCAAGGGCCTGAGGCCTAAGTGGTGTCCTATCCAAGGGCCTGTGTTGGGAATGCTCCAACATACTGCATTGTGGAGTGCTTGGACATTGCCCCCACACTGTGAACTCCTGATTTCAAATGTGTCACCACGGAAGTTGCTGTGGGAATTTTCAATTTATTTAGGATGCATAAATATAATTTCAAGTTGTTTCCCAGGCCAACAAGAGTAAAGTTGTGCAAGATCTATTACAACAGATTGACAACATTCCTGTTCTTTATCTAAGAATGCTGAGAGGAATTGTTCCTCTTTCCTGCATCTTTACTGTTTTGAAACTAAACTTCATCACATCATCACCAACTTTAACACTGCAGAACTGTGGAACATTTTGCCTTCCTCAGTCTTTGTTTTCACTTTTCAAACCCAGGCCTGGTGCGCCTAAACCACCTCAAGAAAACCTTCATTTGAGTTAACCTACATGTAAAGGCTGGGAATTACTTTAGGTGATGGATCAACATGCAGGGTCAGATTTTCCTGTCCTGATATGGGACCAAATTGCGTGGGCAGGCTTTAAAAATGGCAGGTAGGACCCGAATTCAGGATTCACGCCCCCAGTCCTGACATCACCAATTTTCAGCAGCGCGTGCTCCATAGCAGAAGTGAGCATTTTAAACCTTCTACAACTTATATGGAATTGGTCCAGTTTTTGAAGGTGATAAATTTCACAGCAGCATAGAGATGTCGTGAACCGCGGTGGGGTCATGGTCTGGAGTCTGGATCCATATGAATGGTAAGTTCAAAAGGTGTTGCCAACTTTACACGTCATAATAAAATGCTGTTTTATAAGTTTTAATACAGTAAGTGATGATAGGACTTTGCTTTGAAAAGGTAAGTAACCATAAAATAACGGGCAGGATCTTTAGGCCGGTGAGCAGGGGGCGGGGCCCACTCGCTGACCCGGAATGACGTTGGGCAGAACTCTCGATGTCACCCCGCGTCATTTCCACTTTCAGGTCGGCGGGGGCGCAGCCGAATCAGCTGTGCACCCACCGACCTGTCAATGGCGTATTGAGGCCATTTAAAAAGTACTTAATGTAATTAATGGGCCTGCCTGTCCAACCTTAAGGTTGGCGGGCAGGCTGGGAGCCCTGGCGGGCTTAATAAAAAGCATGAAACCTTATCCACAGGCAGGATGAGGTTTCACGAGGGTTTTTAAATATTTAATAAAGGCTTCACTGAAAGTGATGGACTTGTCCCAACTCAGGTGACAGTGTCACATGAGGGGACATGTCAGGGAAATTTTGTTTTTGTCTCTAACATTTTTAAATTTGGAGCTGATCTCCCTGAGGCAGCATTTAGCCTCAGGGAGATGAGTGCACTCTTTCACATGCATGCGCGAAAGAGCATACTCTCGGCTGAGGGAGTCCCTCCCACCGCCCACACAGGGAGCACATAGTGTTTCCTGGTGGATATCATGCTGGGCGGGCCTTAATTAGCCCGCCCATGTAAAATGGCGGTGGGTCCCCGATTAGGGTGCCGATTTTAGGCCCGCCTGCCCTTGCCAGCAACTGCACTTCCCCCCCGACAGGAGGAAAATTCTTCCCAACGTGTTTGCCAGGTTGTCAATTCCGAAATGTGGCAAACTGTCAAGGCACTAACCAGCACTGTGAAAGTGGAAAAATCATCAGATGCATTAGAGTATATTATCCATTGGATAAAGTGCCATTCTGCATTGCACAATAGCGATTCGATTTGCTTTCATGTTTTCCTTGATGTTCAGGTTAACCATCTGTTTGATTGTTTCAAAACTTTGGCACATGGCTGACCTTTCACAATCCTTGAAGTTTAGCTCAACCATCTGGTTTATCAGCTGGCTGAGCAGCTGGCTGTTTTCAAAGGATTTTAATGCTTTCAGATCAAGAGGTTTTATCAACACAATTGTTCAGTGGAATCTCATTATGGAAGTTTAGCTGAGTTCCAAACCTACTAATGGATTCAGCTCAGCAGGGGTTGTTGACATAGCTGTCAAGGAAATGGGAGCTTGATTATTTTAGCAAATTTATGAGCTGTTAAGAGGATCATAGCTTTTAAGTGGCTATTCAAATACTATTTATTTATTTTTACAGATCTGTGAGTTTCTCAAAGGCTTCCCAATGTTATTATAAGGCTTGTAAGTTGTGTTTATAGTGGATACTGTGTGGCTGGATTGGGGGTATGGGGGTGAGGGGGAGAGAAGGGGTGTATGGGAATTGAGGGGGGTATGAGAAGTGAGGGGGTGCGGATGAGGGGTATGGGGCAAAGGGATGACAGGATAAGGAGACTATGAGGGAGTTAGGGAGCATCACACTTATCTCTAGACCTTGGGCCGCTATCTCAGAGAATGGAGGTGGACCTTTAAACCCAAAGACAGAAGGCTTAACTCCAGCCCATCCCTTACATGAAAATAAGGAAATCTCTCTAGTCCCAATTCTTGCCTCCAAGATGCAAATATGGCCATAATGTCTCCCTGTGAGATTAAAGGTGTTACCACTGAAGGAAGGGGAAAAAAAGCAAAATGCAAACCCATAAAGGACTTCTCCTCTATTATTACTGAAAGCAACTTCCAGTTTTCAACATGTACCACTTTTTAGATCCTCCCATCATTTCAACATTTGTTAGAACTTTGACAATTTGTATCTCAATTTTTGCACCCCCTGGGAGCAGGCTGGTATTTTACCAGTGGCAGGGTAGATGCCAGGCAACCTGCCCGCCCTTGGACCAAATGAGGACCTTAAGCAGTCAATTAATGGGCTGCCTGCTGCAAAGGCCTGGCACGGTAAAGGCCGGCCTGTTTGACACCCCCTCATCGGGGCCTGACTGCAGTCCCAACAGTGGCCACTATTCAGAGAGGCATTGCTGAGGCTGGAGACCTGTAAGGCATCTGATTGGCTGGCAGGTCTTGGAGCCAGGACATCGTCCCTAAGAGGCACCTAGAATACGAGCTCAGGCAATTAACTGCCTGGCAACCATAAAATCTAGTTATGGTTTCCCGGGCTGGTGAAGTTGAGTTTGCCCCCAACTTCTCAGCCAGGGTGGGGCCATTGCCTGTGCAAAAAATCCAGCCCTAGGTATCTCTTTGTGAAACTAATTGTTGGATTTGAATTCTTGACCTCTATTCATTGCTAGTGATATAAAGATGGATATTAAGAGTTTCTATAGATATTTAAATAAAAAAAGAGTTAACAAAGTGAGCGTTGGTCCTATAGAGAGTGCATCTGGGGAGATGATAATGAGAAGTAAGGAGATGGTGGATGAATTAAACAGGTATTTTTCTTCAGCCTTCACTATAGAGGGCACAAGTAACATCCTGGAAATAGCCTTAAATCAGGAAATGGAAGGGAGGGAGGAACTCGGGAAAATTACAATCACCAAGGAAGTGGTATTGAACAAATTGCTGGGTCTGCAGTTTGGCAAATCCCCAGGTCTGGATGGACTTCACCCTAAGGTCTTGAGAGAAGTGACTAGTGAGATGGTCAATGCCCTAGTTTTAATTTTCCAAAATTCCCTCAACTCGGCGAAGGTTCCATTAGATTGGAAAAGAGCAAATATAACTTCTTTATTCAAAAAGGGAGGAAGACAGCAAGCAGGGAACTACAGGCCAGTTAGCCTAACATCTGTCATAGGGAAAATGTTAGAAACTGTTATTAAAGACATTATAACAAGGCACTTAGAAAAATTCAAGGCAATCAGGAAAAGTCAACATGGTTTTTAAAAGGGAAATCATGTTTAACCAGTTTATTGGTGTTCTTTGAAGAAGTCACATGTAGTGTGGATAAAGGGGAACCAGTGGATGTACTGTACTTAGATTTCCAGAAGACATTTGATAAAGTGCCATGTTAAAGATTGTTGCAGAAAATAAAAGTTCATGGTGTGGGCGGTAACATATTGGCATGGATAGAAGTTTGGCAAGCTAACAGGAAGTAGAGAGTTGGCAGAAATGGGTCTTTTTCTGGTTGGCAGGATGTGACGAATGATGTGCCACAGGAATCAGTGCTGGGGCCTCAACTTTTTACAATTCATATAAATGACTTGGATGAAGGGACCAAAGGAATGGTTGCTAAATTTGCTGATGACACAAAGATCGGTAGGAAAGTAAATTGTGAAGAGGACATAAGGAGGCTACAAAGTGACATAGATAGGTTAAGTGAGTGGACAAGGATCTTGCAAATGGAGCATAATGTGGGCAAAGGTGAAATTTTCCATTTTGGCGAGAAAATGAAAAGGAAGCATATTATTTAAATGGTGAGAGATTGCAGAGTTCTGAGATTCAGAGGGATTTGAGTGTATATGCATGAATCACAAAAGGCTAGTATGTAGGACAGCAGGTAATTAGGAAAGCTAATAGAATGTTATCATTTATTGCGAGGGGAATTTATTACAAAAGTACAGAGGTTATGCTTCAGTTGTATAGGGCATTGGTGAGACCACATTTACAGTATTGTGTACAGTACTGGTCTCCTTATTTAAAGAAAGATGTAAATGCATTAAAAGCAGTTCAGGGAAGGTTTACTAGACCGATACCTGGAATGGGCGGGATGTCTTATGAGGAAAGACTGGACAGGTTAGGCTTGTATCCACTGGAATTTAGAAGAGGAAGAAACCTTTAAGACCCTGAAGGATGTGGAGAGGATGTTTCCTCTTGTAGGGGAATCTAGAACTAGTGGTCAATGTTTAAAAATAAGGGGTCACTCATTTAAGACAGAGATGAGGTGAAATTTTTTCTCAAAGAGGGTATTGAGTCTTTGGAACTCTGTTCCACAAAAGGCAGTGGAATCAGTGCCTTTGAACATTTTTAAGGTAGAGCTAGATAGATTCTTGATTAACAAGGGGATGAAAGGTGATTGGTGATAGACAGGAATGTGGGGTTGAGGTTACATTCAGATCAGCCATGATCTTATTGAATGGCGAAGCAGGCTCAAGGGGCCGACTGGCCTACTCCTGCTCCTAATTCTTTTATTTGTATTTTATCTCCACCCCCGCCTTTATCTTCTCAAATATATCCTGAGTTACCCATAACTGTCCTATAAAAGGGGGGTCTCCAGCCTGAAAGTACAGGTTCTGATAAATGCTCAAACACAACATTAAACCAGCTTCACCTTTTTGATGCTGGTGGAGCTGCTGGGCAGAATGTGCTTTTATTTCAGTTTCTCAACAATTGAGGAGAACCGATGGCAGATCAAAATGCATGGGGTCTTGGAAGAAGAATAACATTTGAGTGAAACATTAAATCGAGCAGGGCAGAAAAGATCCCATGATATTATCTGAGGAACAGCAGGGAAGTTCCACTAGTGTCTTGACCAATATGTCTCCCCCAATAACACGACTGAAAACATGTTGCTGGGCCTTGCTGTGCATTGGCTGTCAAATCTGTCTACATAACAAAAGTGATTGGGCTTCAAAAGTAATCAATTTTGTGAAGTGCTTTGTGATATCCTGAGATTATCCTAAGACATGATATAAATGCGAGCTCCTCCTTCCTCTCAACCTCACACAGTGAGCCAACAGGCTCTCTTTCCTTCAATATTTTTTCTTTTGAGTTTCGATGACAGGACAGATTAGGTGATAACATCTATTGTGTGAAATGTGGCTTGGGTAGGGAGCCTGCAATCGACCAAGTGTCCCATCAGCCAAACTTCTAGACCACTGGCTACTGCGGCACATCCAGAGACCACAGAGGACGACACGTTGTTGAGTTAGTGATTCCTATTTCAATCCATAGTAAGGATCCAGGGAAATGACTTTTGTGGGAATGGTACCCTGCAGCAAATCAGCTGTGCATTGTGTCTTGAAACCGTTTTTGCCGGGGCTTCTGAATGGCTTTCAAAAACGAAACCATCAAATTTCTCAGGCTTTGTTTTCAATTCAGTGTCAGGAACCCGACACCCAGATCATTTCTGAGTTCTGAACCCGCCTATATCACTCATGCAGTGCAATCTTCAAACATTAATGCCCTGATTGGGCTGGGGGCAAGCTCAACACCCAGTTAGTGGTGCTGAGTATCTGTGAGAACGCCAGAGCTGCCTGCTCTAGCACGATCATCCAAAGACAAACGGCAGCCACAGCCGGCCCTGCCCTGCCTTTGCACAAGGGAGGAAGCAGGAATTTGGAGGGCCAGGCACCTCAGCGCTCAGAGAATTGGCCAAACGGCCATTGGAATGGTACTGCACCTGGTCTCCGGTGGCAAAAATGTTTGTGGTTTAAATAAAAGCTTTGCAGCTTCACACATTGAGCACCAGAACACAAGGATTAGGAGCAGGAGTAGGCCACATGGCCTGTTGAGCCTGCTTCACCATTCAATACAATCATGGCTGATCTTGGGGTTCAGCTCCGCTTTCTTGCTTGCTTCCCATGTCCTTTAATTCCCTGAGAGACCAAAAATCAGTCTATCTCAGCCTTAAATACTTTTAGCGATGGAGCATTCACAGCCCTCTGGGGTAGAGAATTCCAAAGATTCACAACTCTTTGATTGAAGTAATATCTCCTCATCTTAGTCCTGAATGATTGGCCCCTTATCCTGAGACTGTGCCCCTGATGGCTGTGTACTACAATACACCTGACAATTCAGATTTGGTGATTTCCAATCTGAAAATCACCTCCTGACTCTCCCTGGCTCGTTAACTGACTCCTCAAGGAACTTAATGGGTTGTCAATTGGAAGCGAGCAGATCCCAGATTCCGTCTCCCACCCTGCCATTGAAAAATGCATCGTGCTGCAGAGGGATCCAATGAAACCCTCCAGGGATGCAATTTTCAATGCGTCTGCAGCCCCTGCTCGTCTCCTCCCGCTATTGAAAATTCAGTCCGATGTCAAAGGCCCATCAAAATACTCTGAGCTTCAGTGTTCGTTTCTCCCAATGTTCAATACTTAAGTTGACAGCCTGCAGAAATTTAGAAGAAGTACTTAAATTCAGAAGCTTTTCAGATCGTTTTCTTTCAGAAAATTTCAATCGAGGGACACAGGTGAAGGTCAAGTGCGTTCTGCACTTTTTAAAAAATTATTACTTTTAGTACCAACAGGATCAAAACAACATAGAAGTGGAAGAGAGGTGATCTTGTGAGTGACCATCATATTGATGTATCCTCCACCCACCTCCCAATCCCCTAACTTTCTCCCTTAGATTTCATACTGAAATGATGGGCAGGTAAAAGGCTAGCTGCTCCATCAAGGCTGCCCAACACTCATGATGCCAGGAGCGTGACGAGACACTTCCTATTCTCCTATAATGGTGTAAACTCCCCCAAAATACAAAAAACTGAAAAAATAGGGCCAATATGGGAAAGAAAATCTGGATAATTCCTCTCTGATTCCCTCAGGCAATTAAAATCTGCTCCATTGGAGCTCACCTTCTCCATGTGTATATTAAATGTTAATCTGCTGACCTTATATATGGTATGATATCCACTCCAGCCAAGACCAAGTCCAGCTCCCTCATGAAGGCTTGTAGAATGTCATCATACTTCTTGGTGAAGGCACTGGTTGTATCGTGGCACAGTAACACCAATGCCAGCTGGCCTCCCTTACTTTGCCCAAAGGCCATTGTTTTCAGCTGTGGCGAGATGTTACCTCAGGCTCTTTAAGCACATGGTGTCTCAATGTTGAGCTCAGCAGGGATCCATCTGCACCTATTTTCCTAGCAAGAATCACTGGGTAGCAACCAAGAGCACGAACACTTAGATTTCTCTTCTTTCTAGCCCAGAATCATTGAGGCTAACTGAAAGACCTCAGGTGTACCTCCATTCTGGTGAGATCAACTAACTGAGCAAATATCAAGGATTGAAGTTGATGTTCTCTGGTTTGGTAATTATCTTTATTTACACAGCTTTCTTATAGGGCATCCCATAATCAATATCAAACCTGATAATCTTCATATGTTCACTTTCCAGCACATAGGTCCCGCTCAGCCGCTCTCATCAAAGCCAATGATGATCAAGTCTTCATGCTCTTCTCTGAATGTTCTCTAATGCCATAAATGAGCGTGTCCAGTCACCACCTCCCCCCACCACCCCACTCCACCCTGGAAAGCGTTCGTGTTTGAGCTATGCTGTGTGGAATTCCCTCCCTAATGCCTCTTCAATCTCTCTCTCTCTCTCTGTCTCTTCCTTTAAGCGCTGCTTAAAACCTCCATCGTTGACCAAGACACCTGTTTTGGCTCAGTCTGAATTTTCTTTTTTATAATGCTCCTGTGAAGCACGGTACTATATAAACACAGGGTGCAGCTGAGTGAGGACAGGAACGGCTTCACACACTCGCCCATGCTGAAATGACACTTAGTGGGGTACCAGAAAGCTAACTTCACCACGGAACCCTAACCCAGCATGAGTCAGTGCTTTCGGGCAAGCAAGACAGGGAATTGGGAGTAGAGACCAATAAAACCTTTAAAATATTTAAATAGTGAATCCCCTGTAACTTTACTTATAGTTGGTCGCAGAAAATGATCTGTGTTTTAAGGTGTGTTATAAACAAGTTGAGAGGGGTCACAGAGCCAACTCAGGGGACAGTAAGAATAGCAGACATTTTTTTAAATGGAAGCAGAAATGCTGGAAATACTCAGCAGGTCAGGCAGCGTCGGTGGAGAGAGACAGATGGATTTAACGTTTCGGGTCAATGGACCTTGGTCAGAATTGATGGAGATGAGCAACCTTTTACAGTGTTATGGAAAGGGAGCTGGGAAAGAACAAAAGTGGTGAGCTTTGTGATAGAGGGCAGGAGGGGCGCTTGTAATGTTGTTTTATAAAGGTTACAGCACCATCTGTTGAACAAGTTAGAATTACAACTGTTACCTGTTACAGTGTTTAACTATTAAAGCCAGTGTAAATAAGCATTGCATGTTGTTGACTAAAGCATTACTCAAGCATTATCAATATCACAGAAGCATTATTAAAACTGATGCCCGATAACAGTTATGAAAACCAAGAAGTCTTCTGTCTCTCTCTTAAACTATATAAAGCCAAAATGTGAATTTGTAGAATTGAGGTTTAGTTCGTCAGATTAGAAACAGTTCCTTGAACTTTATAGGATGCAGTCAGACAGATCTCCCTGGCCCATTGATGTCCAGACTTGTACACTTCCACATCAGTAAGGTCAACAAAGAGTGATATTGTCTCACAGAACTGAGAATAAGGCAAACATCTCCTCAGGGTGTTAAAGGAAAGACAAGCTTAAGAATATAATGTGCCTTTGTACCTTTGACCCCTCTTTCAGTCAGGGAGATATTCAGCTGTTCATTCGTGCAGTGGTTTGCTAATACAAGTCTTTTAGACTATTTGTGATTTTAGAATGTACTCTGATCAAACTAATAATTGTTAGATTGCACATAAATATGTCAGTGGGTTCAAGGTGAATTAGTGTGAAACATGCTGTGTCGTGCTCTAATAAAACTGGTGTCAATGCTAGAATAACAATTATGATCTTTAATTTATTAGTTGGGCAGTAGAATATTTATCCATATGGCTGAAGAGGTGCAGCTTAACTTGGAATGATCTCTTCTCTCTGTGTCAATATTTGGGTTAGATACTAACCTTTCAATTCTAGGATTTGGGATTAGATTGTTGAAAGTTTCCTCTAATTGTAAGGGTCCACTGAGAAATGAGCCACAGCAATCCAATTGCTATTGGACATAGCCCCACAGCATAAAAATCTTTCCCAATTTGGGCATCTGGATGGCAGAAATAAAAACTGGAAATACACAGCAGGTCTTTCAACATCTGAAGACAGAAGTAGGTAGGTCAGAATTAGCCATAATTCACAAGAGACCATGGACATCTTTCTCTATTAGAGAGAGGGAGAGGCAATTGGCTATATAGCTTAAGAGCACCACTCCACATCAAGCATGGGTAGGTGAAGAGATATGTCCCAAGTCTATCTCAGCCACAATAGGAATTGAACCCATATTTTGTTGTTATTCTGTGGTGTAACCAAATGCTAGCCATCTAAGCTAAATGGCCCCCACTTGAAGACAGAAAACATAGCTTAATGTTATTGGGGTAGACCCTTCATGAAACATTAACCTGCCTTTTCTCTCTCCAGATGCTGGTGGGCCTCCTGTGTAGTTGCAGCTGTTTCTCTTTCAAACTTCAATTATTAACGGATTTATTTTTAATTTCTACTGGATGGCTGACTTGGTAAACATGAAAATGTCAAACTGTGCACTAGGGGTGGGCCTGTTTGGAGGAGGTTCATGATGCGACCATAGGAATAGTCTCCTTAAACCTTGTTTCTTTCTGTGATCAGCAAGATGAGGGCTATCAGCACTGGGGAACAGTGTCAGCATCACGCACTCTCAGGTCAGTATAGTTTGATGATGCAGAGCAAAGGTTTTGTCATGACTTTGACCCTCCAATATCCATCCACCTGCTGTTGTTGTGCCCAAGGGCAGATCCAAACTCAAGACTCACACATGGAATTCTTGAGCCATTTATAAGGGAGCTTTCCTACTGCCTTCCTTGGCCTGGCACTAAATACTCGATGAAGGTCTAACATTGAAGGAGCGGCATGGTCTTGTAGATTCATCCATCAGTTCGTGTTGGAGTTTGGCACATCTAAGTGAGGAGAGCTATCTGGCGTATTTTTAATATATTGCCTACTTGTAAAAGAGCTGCTAATTGATGCACAATTATAATCTATACAGACTTGCAATTTCCCTGTAATGCACTGGAAATTACCTACTGCTAAACCTGTAATATGTCAAAAAGGAGGACAAATGCCCTTCCGCATTATGTGAGAGTATCATTCAGTGCAACATTAAGTCTCTGGAATGCAATTTAAAAAAGCATTAAGCTCTAGGACTGTCACAGAAAATGGTGAAATTAAAATTCCATATGCCGGTATTTATCATAGAGATAACAGGCAGTGACTGACAGGGTATAACTTCAAACCAGCTAAATTCCTTAATTCAGTTGAAGCCTTATAACTCAGTAACCCCCACTCACCCTACTCAGTTGCATGCACTGTGTTAGCAGAGCTCCTGTCTGAGCTGATTGACTTGACCTCAGCAATGGCCACTGTTGTTGGAAGGAGGGGCAGGCAGGTACCTTGCAAGTCTTCTCTATTCTGCCTTCAAGTGGAGGTCAGAAAAGGTCAGGATCTGATTCAGCTGCAATGCCCAGAGGTTGAAAAGAGACTGACGCTCAGTGGTAGAATTTGGTATATGTTGGTGCCTGCTTTTCTGGCAGACAATGGGCACAAAGTATGCCAATTTAATGCCCAATCTGTGCAGGCATGGCTCCCATTGCCAGGGTTGATGAAGATAGTGCAGTGAATGTTGTATGTATGGATCTTCAAAATACTTTTGATAAAGTATCTCATAATAGACTTACTCAGAAAATAGAAGCACATAGTGTTAAAGGGGTAGTGGACATTTGTGTAGAAAATTGGCCAAGGGGTGGGACGCAGAGATTATTGGTGAACAGATGTTTTTCTGACTGGTCAGGTGGATGTATTGGGTTCCCTCCAGGACTCGGTTTTATTGGGACCATTGCTTTTCTTACTTCATATAAAGAAGCTGGACTTGGTTATAGGAGCACAGTTTCAAAGTTTGTGAATAGTACAAAACTTAGCAATGCAGTAAGTAGTGAGCAGGATAGTAGGGGGCCCAATAGCCTCCTTCTGTGTTGCAAGAATTTTAGGCATCAGGGTGGATGCCTAAAAGAGGTCCTTTCAATATGTAAATTAAGGGCTGCATATGACATTTGTGTGTTGTGTTTGTACATTATTCATATGCATATTAATGTATGTTATTTATGTGCATTGAGTGTTTTAATAATAATTACCAGTCACTATATTATTTATTCACAAATCAAGCAAAAGCTGAGAGGAATATTCTTCAGCCATAAATGCAATGTTGAACTAAAGTTTCCTGTCTCTTGCACGGGAACAGTTCCACTGGCTGGCTGCCCCGCAGGATGTGCTGCTGCTCACTTCAGAATCCAGACAATGGTTGGAATTTACTGGCCTCATTGGTGCTGGGAGTCATGATGGGCGGAGGTGGGACAATATGGCGGGAAGGCCAAAAATAGGTTTTACGCCGTCATGAAACAAGTCTGCGATCATCCGCCCCACCTGTCAATGGCGGGCTGCATTTCTCGCCACAGGGAAGCGGGCACAGACTTGGAAAAGCTTGTCAAAAGAGAGCATTCTCCCACAGCTGAGACCGTTCAGCTGCAGCTCCATTGACGTGCTTAGAGCCGGGCCTCTGAAGCTTTTTTGCCCCTCAAGCAAAGCACAAGCATGAATGTGCCACTAAATGCTCCAGAACTTTTCACCCCTCAGATGCAGACTGCAAATTAATGTACATTTTAGGGGGCAGCAGAGCAATTGGCTGACAGGGCAAGTTGTACAGTCCCCTTGCAAAAGGTGACCATGGTGCAGTCACTGGTGAAGATGCTCACAGCCCCTTGCAATGTCTTTATTACAGAGCTGGAGCTGCCTGGGTCACAGGAAGAGGGGATTTGGGTGGGCTGAATGCTCCCGGAGTCACCTGGGTGGATGGCCCCGGAACGTGCATCTGCTGATCCTCCTCCCTATGGATGCCTGAGGGCCCTTGGCTGACTCCTTGAGGAGAAGGGGAAGCTGGAGTCAGATCTAGCTGCCCTGCACCCCTCTCATGTTGACACTGTTGGAGGCCAACAATGGCATCAGTGATGGAGGTCAGCCTGCGCAGCAGCGCAGGAACGATATCCTGGACCAAGGCCTCCATGGTCGTCGCCATCCTACCAGTGTTGACTTCAGTGCATTGGCATGTCGGCACTATCATCCTCAGAGTGAAGGCGGACAGACTCCTCCATCGTGCTTTGCAATCTGAGAAGTGCTGTGGACATCCCTTCCTGATGTTCCCGAGCTTACCTTTGCACCTCCAGCAACTGAGGTCTGAACGAGTCCAGAGGCCCCTCATCTGACTTGGACTCAGCAGATTCCTGGCCTCCAGCGGTCCTCCGAGTACCGGAAGACTGGGAAGTCCCTGCATCCGCCTGCTGTGGATCAGACAGTGCAATGTGCTCACCAGATTGTGACCCCGAGCCATCTAGAACTACGTTCCACCAAGGAGTGTGTCTCTGCACTGGTAGACGGTGTGGGTGAGCGCTGTGATGTGTCTCAAATTTAGGTATCATCAGATCCTTCTCCCAAGGTGCCTTTGGGGCTTGAGTCGAGGACCTGGGTCGTGGACTCCCTTGGCTGCTTCCCAGGTATGCCTGCGAAAGCAAGGACAGATAATTAGTGCATGGCAGGCAACTGTGGAACAGGGGAACTGACTCACAACATGGTTGTCTGATGGATGTTGCACTGCTGGATCCTCACTTGGCTGAGCACCACTGACCTCACCGTCAGCACAGGAACTGTCCAGATTGTCATTGGCCAGCTGGGTGACTCTATTTTCAAAGTCTGTGAGGACCCTGATGTTGGGCATTCCTCCACCAGTCTGCAACCTCTCCCTTTTGTAGTGTGCCAGCTTGTCCTGCATGAATACAGATGGACAGAGTGTGAGCAGGACACCTGCTAGGCCAGGTGAAAGAATGCCTGGCATGTGTGGATGGTGAGAGGTGCCATGGATGGGATAAGGACACGATCCGCAGGGAAGATGAGGGTGTGTGTGAAAGAATGGTGATGTCCCTTGAATTGGCAGCGAATGAGGTCCCTGTGGGTGTGTGATGGGCTTGTGAGAGTGTGAGTTGAGAGAGATGAGAAGAGTGACTTACCCTGGTGGAGCGGAGGAGATTATTCATCCTCTTTCGGCACTGGGTGGCCGTCCTCTTTTGGAGGGACTTGACGCTGAGCACTGCTGCCACTGTTTCCCATGCTGGAATGGTGACCTTGCTTGCTTGGTCTTGCACGGAGTAGGGTTAGAGGGCTTCATGGTGGTCCTCCACTGCATCCAGTAGGTGCTCGAGGGAGGCAGTGCTTAATTTGGAGGTAGTGTGTTTCCTCCCTTTGGGAGCCATGACTTTCCAGCAGCTTCTGATACCTAAGAGACCGCTGGCTCTGTGCAGGGGCTGCCTTGAAATATGGTGTCCGGGTTACTGAAGGCCTGAAGTGACGGTGGGTGGGTGAATTAAAGGCCGCTCCGTCTGTGATCCGGCGTGTTTTCCAAAAATGCATTATTCATGAGGCAGGATGCATCGGAAATGGGACGGTATGGCGCAAAAACACACCATCACAGCTGACGGGTCCTTTTTCCCACCCACTACCACACTTGGTGCAAATCTGGGACAATCCCGCTGAGTGAGTGGCGCTCAGCATGTTCAGTCACAGAGATGGAGGTAGCCAGGCCAACACTGTTGTACTGTTGCCTCATATCTGCACAATGTCCTCTCCAGGGCGGGAAGCTTGGCCGAACATGTAGAACAAGAGGATGGTTACAAAACAGAAGGAGGCCATTTGGCTGTTGTGTCTTAGCTGGCTCTCCACAAGAGCAATTCACCTAGTCCTCCTTCCTCACCTTTACCCCCGAAGTTCTGCAAATTTTTTCTCTTCAAATAGTTATTCAATTCTCTTTTGAAGGCCTCTATTGGAACCCTTTCCAGCACTCTCCCAGGCAGAGCACATCCAGATCTGAACAACTGCATAAAAACATTTTTCCATACAACACCATTGCTATTGTTGCCCATCATCTCAAATCGGTGTCCTCTGGTCCTCGACCCTTTTGTGCTGACCCTCTCATGATTTTGAATACCTTTAACAAATCTCCTCTTAACCTTCTCTTCCCCAAGGAAAATGCCCCAACTTGGCCTTCCTGGTTGCTGCCTCCCCAATGGCTAAGACTGGCTAACACAATGCAGACTGTGAACTGAGTCAGTAAGCTTCCTGACCCATGATCAATGCCACATAAGGGCTGCCAATTCTGATTACATATATCTGGTTTCATTCTATAACCTCACGCCTCTAACCGTCCCCATCAAACAGCCTTTTATGCCATCTTCAATATTTTTACTGCTCCTCGCCAACTGTGGCCAAAGAAAGTGAATAAAAACAGACAATTGTTTTTTTTTAATGCTCCACTGATACTTCTCCCAGGTTTTGCTCGAAGCAAAGAGCAGGAGATTAAGCTTTAATTCCTAGAGACTCCAGGACAATCCTGGCGGGTTGGCAACCCTTGTGCCACAACAGGTGGCATGTCTACCCGACTGAGCCAGCTGATTTTCCACAGAGCTTGGCTACATCAGCGCAGACGTAATTGTGCTAATATGTCACTGTCACATTTATTCACCTGTTGCCGGGCATTATGTCCTAATCCGTTCCCAGAGGATCGGGAAAATTTAGAACCAGCCAAACTGCTCTGGAGATGGAGCTATTAGCTCTGTAGCTACGGACATGAGTTACACAAGAGTTTTTTTTCCCTTCCCACATTCCCCCCCCTACCCGCCCCTTCTCACCGCAAGCCACTGGTCCTGGAATTCCACGCATTGCTGAGGCAGACGAACATACTGGGTCGGCAGCAAGTCAAACCCATATCTTTCCTCTCGCGACACAGCTGACTCTGCACTTCAAGGTGTTCTGTCTTGTCCTCCAACACACCTGCGCCCCAGCACAGGCAAGGCAATTTCCTGCCAAGTTTCCAGTCGAGCGTACCTGTGCACAGGCATGCAATGGCTGCCTTCAGGGCCTGTCAGACAGCACTGTACGTCTCTTCTATTCCACTGACAAAAAAAAACCTTATAGTGACAGAGTATGAAGCTGTGCGACCTCGCCAAGGTGAATGGTGAGCATCAAACAGACGGAAGGATCAATCTCTTGATTTTTAATCTAGGTATTACTTAATAAAAGAGCACAAAACAGGACAGATTATCTGCATGATTTAACACCATGGGAAGTTCCTTTTAGGATCTGTCACTGGCATCAATTCAGCTCTATAAGCCTGTAATTCACTTAGCATGGTTTCAGTGAGTCAGGAATCTGTAACCTGATTTTCAAAAAGAAGTGCTAAAGAGCGCCTGGGAGGCTTTCTCCCGATGGCTCAGTGGGTATGTGTACCCAGGAAGTGAACCATACAGATAAGGAAATCATCAAGTCTTAGACAAACTTGTGGTGGGGCTGGTGCTACTGGCCTCAATGGTCCTGGGCTGGGGAGGGGTTAAAGTCAGAGTGTTATCCAGTATTTACAGCACAGACACAGGCAGTCCAACAGATTCATGCAGATTCATGAGCCTTCTCTCACTCCTCTTCAACATCTCCTTCAGCCCCCCTCTCCCTTAAGCTCTTTTCTGGCTTCCCCTTTAATTAGGTATTCACCTCAACTATTTCCTGTGGCATTTTATTTTATTTTTATCCACCTCCGTAACTGCGCCCAAATCTGCCCTTGCTCACCTCATCCATGCCTTTGTTACCTTGAGACGTGACTACTCCAATGCCCTCCCTGGGCAGAATTTAATGTGCTCCTTTGGGAGCGGGTAACAAGGCTAGGGCATCGTAGGATCAGAAGGAATGGTTGGGGGCAGGGTGGTGGACAGGAAGTGCCCATCACCTTCTTGACACTTTGCAGTTCTCCTAAGGACATTCTTCCCATCCAGAGGTCGGTCAAGGGCCTTGAATGGCACCTGGTGGAACTGCTGGGACCGAAGGACTGTCAGCCCTCTGATTGGCTGGCAGCTCTTGGAAGTGGGGTCTCCACCCTTAAAGGGATAAGAGCCCCTGATGCCAGCGGTTAATTGCCTGAGGGCCACAGAATCATCCTTGTCCCTCCTGGAATCAGCTGAGGTGGGGTTGGCCCATCCTCACCCCACCCCTGCCCCCAGCTTTCTGGCCCGCTGTTCAGGGCACCATCCAGCACGACAAAATTCAGCCCCCTAAGTTCTACCCTCCATAAACTTGAGGTCATTCAAAGCTCTGCTGCCCATGTCCTAACTGGCACCAAATGCCGTTCATCCATCAACCTTGTGCAAATTACTAAATAAATGTAAATAGTTGTTGGTGCGGTGGTAAGTTTCGCATTCATCCCCTCTGCAGTCTAAATCAGACTGTGAGCCAATGAATTATTTTTTTATAATACGTGTTTGTCATGCTACAAAAGGAGAATATATTCACAACTTCTGTAAATTGGATACACTTTATATACACTCCAGAGTTTATTTAGAAAGCAAGGGTGATTGCATGAATAGGCATCATCAAGGAACCTATTCTGAAACCTACTGGGTGTGAGAAAGTGGATGAGGGACAAGTTTCCTTCTACCCATTACAGCAGCACAGTGCAGGAGGAAGAGCTCATGTGTGAGGAGCTGCCCCCCTCATGGCTCCAAAGTGACTGAGCTGTGTCTCAGTGGGAGTACCCTCGCTTCTGAGCCAGGTAGACCATGAGTACAACTCCCGGTCCAGAGAGTCTAACACATAACCCAGACTGAGGGGAATGCTGCACTGTCATAGAAGCTGTCTTTCAGACAAGGTGGTAAAGTGAGGCGCTCTCAGGTGATTGCAAAAGATCTCACCGCACTGTTTGAAGGGGAGTTGCCCTGACCAACATTTATCCTTAACTCAACATCACCAAAACCGATGATCTGGTCATGTATGACAATGTTGTTTATGGGATCTTCCTGTGTGCAAACTGGTTGCCAAGTTTTCTGAATTAGAGCAGTACTACGCTTCAAAATTGTTTCATGGGCTATGAAGTGCTTTGGAACATCCAGAAATTGTGAAGTGTGCTACATAAATGCAAGCCTTTCTGTCTGTCCATGCATGAGTGTTTTGTGTTTTGTTTCTTATTTTGGCACACAAAAACACAAGAATGGTTACAATGAATACAAGAGGTTCAGTTTTACGAAAGATATGTAACTTAATAAGTGTTGTCTAATTCTGCAAATGTGGCTAAAATGACCCATAACACAACAAAAGTAAGTCTTCTTCTTGGATTTAAAGCCACCCCAAATTAGTTAGAAGAATATCTCCTCTGCCTTCTTGGAGAAGGAGTATTAAATGTATTTCGGGAGGTTCAGTCCAGTTTCTAATAGGCATTGGCCTTCAGTACAACATTATTCCCAATTTAGCACCAATTGGGAATTAACTTGGCGAGTGTACTCGGGATGGCTAGTGTGGAAATTTTGAAAATGTCTTTCTTTTGCAGTAGGGACCCAATGTTGCTGGGGCAAGGCAGGGGGAGTCATGGAGTCACAGAGTTATACAGCACAGGAACAGGCCCTTCAGCCCATCATGTCCATGCCGGCCATCAAGAACCTGTCTATTCTAACCCCATTTTCCAGCACTTGGCCCGTAGCCCTGTATGCTTTGGCGTTTCAAGTGCTCATTTAAATACTTCTTAAGTTTAACTCTGCGTCTAACCTGGGAAAGATTGATGCTGACACAGGGATTTTAAAATGGGAAAATGTTCAATTTCCCAGGACTAACCTTGTTAAACACAAACATGTAGAGATAGCATCATCAGTCAGCTTACGAAATCCACTGTAGTTTGGCACTGACAACACTCATTCTTGTCCATGCTGTTGTAAACCTGGTATCTGTTCACCGCTGGAGAGGATTATACTATTTCTCTGTTTTGAAATGCCCGTCCATGTCCCCTGGGGCTTTGTGAAGTCTCACACGCTTACTGTTGCGTTTGATGCAGTGGCTTGGGGGTAGTGACAAACCTGCCATTCAGCCATCAGGTCAATGTCAGTAGAACTTGGCTACATGGGAGCTTTCTAATCATCTCACTGTCAGGCTTTTTACAAACTTACCACAAAGCATCAGACTCTCTGGGGCTTGTGTTACATTTTACCTTTCTCATTCTTGTGTTTGCAGGTGTTGAAGATTTAACCACAATTTCTTGATTTGAAAACAAACATTCTAAGTATTCTCCGTGCCCCCGCCCACCACCCCCTCCTAAAGTTGCTGGCTCATGCTGCGCTCAGCCCCAACCCCTCCCTGATCTTTGCCCGAGCAGCTATTGTTGTTCATAAATGACCCTAGACAATGAGTTCAGCAGTGGAAGGTGTGAAAGCTAGCCTGCTTCTGTCCTGTCCCCAAAACCAAACATGCCACCTTTTCCAGCAGGAGTCCAACTGGACACCAATCACCAGTTTGATTGTTCTCCCCAGCCCAGGGTCCTGAGGCTAGTTGTAGGGACCATTCCACTTCCCAATGATCAACTTTTTAAAAATGTATTTATGGGATGTGAGCATCACTGGCTTGGCCAGCATTTATTGCCCATCCCCCAATTGCCCTTGTTTAGAGGGCATTTAAATGGGTCTGGAGTCACATGGAGGCCAGATTTCCTTCCCTAATGGGCATTAGTGAATCAAATGGGTTTTTATAAAGATCAGTCATGGTTTCACAGTCAGTATTAGTCTTTTAATTTTTGGAATCTGCTGTGGTGGGATTTGAACCTGGGTCCTCACAGCATTACCCCTAGGTTTCTGGTTTACTAGTCCATACCACTGCTTCCCCCTAACTAACCTGTTGCAAACTGTATATTGAACATGGTTCCTCCTCATCTGATTTCCAGAGGTTTGAGCAAATGACTTAGACTGACACTCCTAATGCAGTATTGAGGGAGTGCTACACTGTTGGAGCTGCCCTCTTTCAGATGAATGCTAAACTGAGGCACTGTCTGCCCTTTCAGGTGAAAGTAAAAGGTCCTGTGGCACGATGTTGAAGAAGAGCAGGCGGGGTCTCTTGGGCCAATAAGTATCCCTCAACCAACATCATCAAAACAGATTATTTGGTCATTGTCGCATTGCTGTTTGTGAGAGATTACTGTGTGCAAATTGGCTGTCATCTTTCCAAAATTACAACAGTGGCTACTAATATATTCCAGAAAGCCTGTTGGTGAAGCAGGAAACCAGAGCCATTTTTTACTTGGAATAAATTTATTCACGGAGTAAAACATTACAGGTATATATTTCCTGACTCCACTCTACTCCTGTGTCAGTAAGTGTCACTTTATATTCTTTTGAGTAAAGCAATGGAAGTGTCACTTTCTATATGCTCAAGTAACCATCCAGACAAGGCCCTAGCCTGTATGTGCTTAACTTCAATTGATACAATTAACACCGACACTTCAGAATTACTTTGTTAGTTGTGAAACACTTTGGGGTGTCCTGATATTGTGAAAAGCTCTATATAGAATCAAGACTTTATTTTTTTATGCCTTAGTATCATAATTGAAATTATGGGCAGAAGTTAGTGAGGCCCGTTGGAATGGCCAAGATGGCGAGCAGGCGCAGTGAATTGCATGGGAGGCTGTGGGTCCAATTCCTGACGGTGGGAAAAGTGTCCTGCATTAAGTGCACAGTGGGAAGGGGCTGATGCAGAGAAGTCACCACTAGTGGTGGGATGTCAATTAGGCTCATTAAGTAGCTGCTTAAATCCATTTACCACTGAGCCTATTGGGATTTATTGTTGGCTCAGGAATTAAACAATAATTGCATCGGTCTCCTGTACCTCCAAAAACCCACTCAGCAAACCCTTTGGGGTTTGCCAGCAGCCAGCAGGGTGGTGAAGGTGGGTGGGGAGGGGTAGTGTCCCACATCCACAGGCACTCAGTGTCCAATCAGGTGACCCGGTATCACTGAAAGCCAATCCCCTGCCTTTGGTTTTGGTGTCCTCGCTGGTGATGCCTTCCCTGTGACCCCCATCCTGCCCACTTACCTCTCTCTGGAGATCCAGTGGCGGTCCCTGGAGTAGGTCTCCGTGTATCACTGACAGCAGCCACTGCTGACAATGCCGATAGTGGAGAACTGTTGGTCTCTTATTGGCTGCTGGGCACGGGATTTCCACCCGAATGGTGAGTTAATCTGACGGGAAGCCCAACACTGGCCATGTAAGTACTCGGTTCACCAACTGATGGATGGGACTCCCATCACCAGCGCTAAATTCCACCCATGTTTACCACCTGGGCCACCTTGAAAAGGGGCTGTTTTCATGAGTGTTTGATTTTGTGTTGATTTAGCTTCATTGTTTCATTAATGTGAGTGAACAATACCCCATAGCAAATGGTGCCAAATACTAAAATCATAAAATCCCAATGAAAGTAATCTTATTGAAGTATTGCTGAAGTATATATCCTTGAATTACAAATTATTCACTTTATAGCACTGAATTAATTCATTTCAGTATGAGAGACTTTTTAAGTTTTACTCCCGACCTATTTCCTGAGAACTTAAACAGACTTGCACATTCTCAAGCTTTATAACAAGACCTGCCTTGATTCCATTACCCACCCTGGCATGTTTGTGGGATGGGTTTGCCAGAACTGGAGAAAGGAGCAAGGAATGTTGGACGGAGATAAAGATGGCTATCAGGGAATGCCGGGTGGGGTGTCAGTTTTCAGCTGACTGTCCTTTTATACTTTTGGATCAAATTATAAATTTGAAAAGTTCTATGTAGGTTTACTGTTGTTTAAAACTTTTAAACAAGACTGTGTACGGAGGTAGAAAGCTAAAGGAATTGAAGATTGTCTCAATGTTTATGGATGTGAGTGCGAGTCAGTTTGCGCTATAATTCACTACCTCTTATTATCCAACCCACACTCCTATCTAGTGAGACCCCGCTTCAGGAGCACAGCCTTGCTGAATTTGTCCAAATGTCCTCAATGTTTTGCTACAAAGATCCCATGGCTTGAGCCGTTGTCTTTAGTTTGCTGCTATTAATTTATTTTATTAATTTTTTTTGTGCTTCTCAAGCTGAAAGATGTCAACACTGGGGGATGGATGGCACATTGCCTGCTTTTCGCACCCAGTGTCAAGCAACTCCAGGATGGATACAGCATGGTTTAGGTGCAGAGGAACAATTCTTCTTAACACTGGCCTATCAAGTGCTCACTGGCCAAGAACTGCAGGGGTTAGGTGATGGATCAACTCCTCCTTTACTTTCCCATCAAACACTTTCAGGTACGGTGACAGATTGATGCCAATTATAATGTCATTGGCGATATTACATGATTCATGGGGAAGCATTTTATGGTGCCTCGCCCACCCCCCCCACCTCCAGCTGGTGTATTTGAAGGTGGAGGGGCTTGAAAAATAGAGCAGGTGACCTATGCCCCATATTAATGGGGCACAGGTAAGGTGTCAGACAACCTGCCTGTTCTTAGTCCTATTGAGGTCCTTAAGTGACCAATTAACTGCCACCTAATAGCCTCAATTTGCCTTCACTGCAATTTTTTACCCTTTGGGGGAAAATGGGGGGAAGGGGGGTTGCAAGGCAAGCAGCCCAGCAGCTTTGGGAGTGCAGATTGCTGTCAGGCAATAGGGGTAGGGAGGGGGGTGGTGGTTGCAGGGGCAAACCTCATTTGGGTGGGGCTCTGTGCCCATTGGGAGTGATGCCCCTTCCCCCCACCAAGACTATATCCTCTTCTATCTCTCTGCCACCCCCCACCTTCCACCCTCTCCTCACTGTGGCCTCCCAGGTGGACCCAAAATCCCTGGACAACCCTCCTTCATTGGGGCTGCTTGCAGTCCCAGCAGTGGCTACTACCCTCCTCTGGCGCTGCTGGGTCTACCTAGCTGCTGGCTAATCAGATTGGCCAGCAGCTCCTTAGGATAGGAATTCCTACCCAATGGCTGCCCCCAGTGTGATATTGCTGCAAGGCAGCTGGATTTCTGGTCAGTGTGGTGCTGGTTGACTTTTAAGTAAGTGGGGTTGGTTGTGGGGTGGGGGGTGGGGGGGGGGAGCGGTGGTGGGGGGTGGGGAACAGTAATCTGTCCCCTCAAAAAATTACCCCATGGATAACTACAGTAAAATGAGATTAAACTCTCTGTGCCTGGTATTAATAGGACTGCAACAGCCTCAAAATGGGGTGAGTAACCTTACACCTTCATTAACATCACTAATGCGGCTGACTCCATTCTGAAAGGGACTTGGTGCCCAAAGCTCTGGCCCTGTTCAGGCAATAGGTCACTTTTAAATATCAAAATTGTAAATGTGACTCAAATATGATCTTGACTGCCATTTTCAATTGGAACTTGTCTGGTCTGTAAAAATAACCTGGGCCACAGCCACAGTGAGGCCACCCATCCCCCAACCCCAGCATGCTTGTAAAAACACATCTGGCTCACTAGTGTTCTTTAGGAAAGTTAATCTGTTGTCCTTAATGTGTCTGTCCTTTTAGTGTCTCCAGTCCCAACCAGTACTGTTGGTGCTTAAATGCCCTCTACCCCTCTAATGTGACCTAGCGAGCTATTCAGTTGTGTCAAACAGCTATGGAGGACAATGGCGATTCAAGATGAAGACCCACCGCCACCTTGTCTGTGCAACTAGAAATGCGTAATAAATACCTATCTTCCCACATCCAAAGAATGAATGAATAAATAAAATCTGAGCAACTACAATGCATGGGCATGCATACAATACAGCTCTCTTGATAAGATTGCTTTCTTATAATAATCACTCTTATCGATCCCTTATTTTTACAAAATTAATTCTTAACAGTGCCGCCATGCAGCAAGCAAATTGTTTATCAGTGAAAGGTGTCATGACTAACTTCAATGCATGATGTTGACTGCATTTTAAAAATTAGGATTTTGATGAAATGTAACGCCATATTTGATCTCAAGATGAGTTTCCGACCAAATATCCACCCAATCATCAAGACCATCTATTTACACCTCCATAACATCACCCAACTCTGCTCCTGCTGCAATGCCTCAGCTGCTGGAGTCCTCACCCATTATTTCTTACCTTCAGACTTGACTGTTTCAAAGCACTTCTGGCCAGTCTCCCACATTCTACCCTTTGTAAACTTGAGGTGTTCCAAAACTCTGCGGCCAATGTCCTCACCTCCTTCACCCCTGTGCTTGCTGGCCTACATTGTCTCCTGGTTTAGCAATGCCTCGATTTTAAGATCCTCATCTTTGTTTTCAAATCCCTCCATGTCCTCACCCCTCCCTATCTCTGTAATCTGCCCCAGCCCCACAACCCTTCATGATCTCTGTGCTTCCCCAAATCTGGCCTCATGAGCATACCCGATTTTAATTGCTGCACCATTTGTGGCCATGCCTTCAGCTGATGAGGCCCTAAACTCTGAGATTCCCTCTGTAAGCTTCTGCTCCTCTCCATCTCCCTTTCCTCCTTTCTTGTGCTTCATTAAGTCTAGCTCTGTGACTGAGCTTTGGATCGCCTGACATAATGGCTGGGATTTTATGGCCCTGCTATGATACGCGGGTCATTAAAATCCCTGTTCACTTCAGCAGGACTGGAAGATTCCGCTGGTGGGAGGGGCCAGAAAATCCCACCCAATATCTCCTTATATGGCTCAATGTAACAATTAGTTTTATGACACACCTGTGAAGTAGCTTGGGACATTCTATTACACAAAAGGTGCTATATAAATATAAGCTGATATTCATGTTGGTGTTGTAATATGTCTTGAAACATTGGCAAGTAACATTGGTCCATTCAACTGAAGCAATGATGCCTTATGTTGTTGATAAGCCTGGATGAGGTGTTCAGGTGCTGCAGTACTGAAATTAATATTAATATTACAGTAATAAAACTAAACAGCCATGGAACATATTACTATCATATTCTCCTTAAATCAATAAAACAAACACTTAATTTAAAAATATTTCACTCTGCTGCTTTTTACCTCCCATTCACACTCTCTGGCTTTTTATAAGTTTAATTACTTTCTCTACCTAGTCTTTAAAAATACTTCAAATTTTATTTATCTTAGTTCTACTTCCCAATTCCCACTGTCTGTCTTGGAAACAGAACCAGTTTTTTTAAAGTTTCCCTTGGCTGACACATTGCGTTAAGGTTGTTTTTGGAACTATGTGAACACTCCGATTTGGGATTTGACACTGTTCCATGACAAGTGCACCAAAACATGAGGAAGATCCATAAATGGTAAATAAGTAAATCGTTGCCCCCGACAGTCTGACAGTGACAAACTAACAAATGCAGAAGTGGTCCGGTTAATTGGACAGTGCCTAGACCTAGTAACACATTGGTGACTCCTAGATCTTGATTTTTAGGCCCCGCTAGGGTTGGGTGTGGAGGCAGGCTGGCGGTAAAAATAGCATCTCCAGCCTGCATACCGGTTCCCTGACTCCATCCCGAATCCGGGCCTTTTTCGCAGAAGACGGGATGTCGATGGGCAGCCACTTCAGGCCAATTGAAGGCAGTGGACTGGGATTTCCCAATCAGCCTCCAGGTTCCCACAGCTGGCGGGGCCTGGTTTAACTGCTTGGAGGTGGCAGGCCAAGTGGTCCTGGCAGACTTAGAGCCTTTCCAGGCAGGCTGCTCTCTGGAGGGGCACCCCCCTCCCTCCCCAAACAGTGGCGGCCTAGTTTCAAAATCCATTTTTTAGTTTAAATTTAAAGCAGTTAGAGCGCGGGCACCTCCATTTTGAATCACCCTCTCCCTCACTTACCTCCCATTGCTTCCTGCTGCTGTTTTCAAGCTGGAAGGCCTCTGATTGGACGTCCAGCTTCAAAAGCCTGCCCGACATCCTTAATTGGATGTCAAGGCCATCTTCTGGTCACGACTTAGGGAAAATCACAATGGGTGATTGTTTCCCAGGCAGTGCCATCTTCTTACCCACACTTCAGCCTGAAGGCAGGGTGAAAAAGCCAGCAAAAAATATCCAGCCCTTAAAGTCCGACAGTACCTGGATTAAACTCATTGGCCGCAGTACCTGGAGCAGCCAACTCATTGGTCGCCCCTGGAGTCTGACAGGCATGAGGTCGCTGAATTATGTGCTCTCAGGTGGGTCCTGACTGACCGCCTCCAGTCTCGGGTATGCAATCTATTATACTGTCATTAATGCCAGCCCTCCATCGCACCACACCTCCTCACCATCTCCTGGTGAATGTTGAGTGCTTTAATACAGATAGGCTGGGCTTCCCTCCCAGTTTCTGCATGGCAACTAGTGAACCTCCGCCGTGCGCATAACAAAAACATAATGAGAACGTAGCTGGCTGTTGTCCTCACATACAAACAGGCAAGCCGCTCATGTCACACATCACAGAGAAAGCACCTCCTCTGCTGGGGGAATTAAGAACAAGGCGACATCATCTTAAAGCTCCAGCCAGATGGCTTGGGAATGAAATCACTGCGTTAGCATTCTTAGTATCAGAGACACAGTGCAATTTTCAAAATTAAATGAAGCTTGTTCTCAATCTGACTCCACTCTCTGTTGTTTTTCTGATTGGTAGAATTCTACAACTCTAATGGCAAGAATGTAAAAAAAAAAGCCGGTTAATGCATTCACACCAGTGAAAGTTATTCTTGCTTAGAAAATGGCTGCAATGAACCTTGAAGAAATTAAACCTTCACCTAAGCAATGGCAATGTTTGGCTCATTATCTTCCTGTGAAAAAAGCTTTGTAAAATCGTTATTTTAGCACCTTATTTTATATCATTTCTTTTGGGGGGCAGACAATAAATAAACACACCTGTCACCGTGATGCTCAAAAACTGTTCGCTCATTTAAAAATTATTGGGCCAGGTTTTCGATTTGTGTGTTGGGACGCTGATGTTGGGCTGATTTCAGGATCCTGACCCCACATGCCATTGGCTGCAATCTTTGAATGAAAGGTCATTGATAGCTAGAGGCTGGACTCACCATCCAAATTAAAGATGGCAGACAGACTTCAGACGTTGGAGGTCCAATAGGAGTTCCTCCAGCAGTAAAGGAGCAGTAGATGCAGGTAAGGGAGAGAGACGGTGCCTCAAGATGGAGGCACCCTCTTAGCACTTTTTCCAAACCTTTTCAAAAGCAATGGCCACCATTGTAGAGGAGGAAATCCTTCACATGATGGCCTGTGGCTGCAGCTGAGACCATGTAGATATGGCAGCTGCGCGGGGTGGAGGGGGGAGCTTCAAATTGTTCCTGAAACGCTAGCTCCTTGGTTTGCCTCTTGGAGGCTGCATCCAAGCAACTGCCAGGCTCTGGATGCCACTGAGGGCCCCTGATCATTGGTTTGAATAGGCCTTTTAATAACGTTAACAAGCTTCTTGCCTTCAGCGGGTGAGTAGCCATCATTCTGTCGGACCTGCTTCTTTAAAAATGGTTTGGCATTGGGAAGATCCCAGCAAACTGGCACAGCTAGGGCCAGCAAGGGCCAGCACTGGGAGATCCAAGGCCCACCTGCCTCCATTCCCATCTCTGGCAGGCTTCCAAAATCTGGCCCATTGGCCGGGATTCTCCATGCCTGCTGGTGTTGGGCGTGTTCAGTGATGTGAGCGAGCAATATGGCCCAATCAGTTTCACGATGGCGTGATCATCTGCTCAGCCCGTCAATGGTGGGCCCTATTACCCGCCACTGGGCATCAGGAACCTGATTATAATACATCAGCATATCATTATTAAGCCTGCCCAACTCACCACCCACCACCTCTCCCCACCCCACCCTCTGCTGAATTGTCCGCCCACGTCGGTGGGAAAACACGCCGCCATGTTTCACAACAGCACATCAGCGACATGCACTTGGTGGGCTGCACTCCACTTGGGATTTCAAGGTTAGTTTGCCTACCTTGCTCCGGGCAGCTGTCGCAGTCATTAGCGCCGGGCTTCACAGACAGCACCACATCACTTTTAAGGGGGCTCATGGGCAGGTCTCTACCGACCAGACCAGCCACATGTGGCTGGTGGATTTTCAATGGCTTCAGGGTTGGGGCTTGCTTGAGGAAGGGGGAGAAGTGGCCTCAGGAAAGGGAAGAGGCTGCAGGGTGAGGGCTGCACTGGGGAAGGAGGGTATCCCAGGGAGTGTGGGGGGGCACATGTTGATCTGTGCAAGTGGCCTCAAGGTAGTGAAGGCTGAGGAGGCAGTCTCCAGAGGAGATGAGGCCAGATGGAGATGAGAGGGTGCGTGTGTGAGAATGGGTGGTGATGCCCCTTGAGCTGACAGTGAGTGAGATGCCAGTGTATGTGAGATGGGCTGAGTGTGTGAGTTTAGAGTGATGAGATGGTTGCCTTACCTTGGCTACACGGATGACATCATTCATCCTCTATCTGCATTGGATGGCCAACCTCTTCTGTGCAGCATTGGCGCTGATCACCACTGCCATTTCCTACCAAGCTGGAGTTGTAATGTAGCTGCCCCTCCTGCGGCCAGACCGGGGTAGAGGACATCACAGTGGGCCTCCACAGCATCCAAAAGACACTCAAGGGCTGCAGTCTTCTTGCCTTTCGGGGCCATGTCCTCTTTGTTGCAGCCTTGGGCTGGAAGCACTGAGCGCGGCTGAATTTTAAATGCGGTGCCCGGTGTGAGGAAGTGGTGAGGTGACGGCGTGTCAGGAGAATCAGAACCCACCCGCCATGGAAATGGCACGTACCCCAAGAATGAATAAATAATGTGACGGGTTTGGGATGATATGGCATGAAAATCTGCCATAGCGGCCGGTGGGTAAAATGTCGTTTTACCTGCCTGCTACTGCACTTGTTGCAAATCTGGGATGATTCCACCCAAAATGTATCAACACCATGTGCAGAAAGTCATATCTGAGAGTTTGGACTGGATTTTCAAAGGTGGTAGGTGTGGAGGTTGGAATGCTGGCGACTTTGCATGTCCAGCTTTTGTGCCAGCTGGCTGGCAGGCATGTTCCCAACATCAGTCTGTTTTCAGTGAGGCCACTTCTACAGGGTGACAGTTACCAGAGGTGGGTAGCCAATCAAGGTTCCTATTGAAGCCTCTCATCACACAACGTCTGAAATTTCCCAGATGCCAGATGGACCCCCTGTTGAGGCTGAATCCCAGTAGATGGATGGAGGTGGCCACCCCACGGCAGGCCGAGGGGCCAATGAGATCTCTTTTATTTCCCCACGTCCTCCAGTGCTGGAGTTGCCGGAGGGGCCAGAGCTGCGACTGCAGGCCCTCCACAATGACAGCCGGACATCTGTGGCTATATTTTATTTTTAAACTTTCTAAAATCTTCAGAGCGCACCACCTCGAGGCACCTACTCATTCTCCCACATACTTTGGCAGTGCGCACCTCTCCCAGTGGGGCTTCCAGCTACGAAGAACCTTAGGCAGTGCCAATGCCCACCACCCTCCCCGCCCCACACCCAAACTGCACAGTGTACCCACTATCCTCACTTGGACGGGGCTCTCAATTGGCCTCTTTTTTGGCTGCCTGCTCCAAATTCTCCTGGCTCCCGCTGCTGGCGTTCCCAAGTTTTTAGCGATTTAAAAACTTATGCTGAAACAAGTCACATCCAGACATAAGTGGTCTGGTAGTGCTTCCTCTGGGAATTGAACGTGCATGAGAGAATGAAAAGAGACCATGCAGAGCTGAACTACCTGCCTGATCAGGGAGGAAGACAAAGAGGAGATGGGCACCCAGCATATCTGCCAAGGGTCTTCAAGGGATAATTCCCTCAGCTCAACTTCATTGAGGCATGTTACATGAGATATCTTTACATATGTGTGTGAGGATGAGGTAAAACATAACAATTGAAGGGTCGAGCATTGATTGATAGAGATTGTTGGTGGGTGGGTGATGAGTGCGTAGTGAATTGGGCAGTAGATGAGGCTAGTGGTGCAAGTGCTAGGATATTTACATTGACAGCTTGTGTCAGATCGTTAAACTTCTTCCTGCACTGTATCCATGTTCTTGGACTTACATTACTAGCATTGGCCTCTACTGCAACTTTTCCCAACTGCCTTGATCCTGGGCAGATGCCTGGAGGGCCCCCTGCTCCCCTGTGGATAGAGGATATCTTTCTTTTTCTCCCCATAGCTTGCACCAAGATATCCAGTGCATTGTCTGAAAACCTTGGTGCATGCGTTCTCGCATGATCCACCATCCCTGAAAGTATGACAGTACAGAGTCGCGTTTCAAGAGGTTTGGTCTGCCTCTAAGTAGCTAGTTAATCGGGATGTCAGGCCCCCTGCTGATGCATGCAGCCAACGAAGAGTGTGGGTTGTACTGCATACATGCAACAATCATTTGAAACAGCAGGCAGCACAAGTTTAACATGCTGCCGGCATTCCAATCAGCCGATTACTGCAAACACTAGGTCTGCTTTCCAGCATTGTCCAATTTTACACGCTATCTGTTTTAGTGATGGTTGAGGGATAAATATTAGCTAGGGTGACTCCCTTGCTTTTCTTCAAATATTGCATTGGATCTTTTACATCCAACAGGACAGGCTAGGCCTGGATTTATTGTTCCACCCAAAAGATGGTGGCTTCCGCAATGCCATAAGTGCTGTCCGAGATTATGTCCTCAACTCTTTGGAGTAGGGCTAGAACCCACAACTTTAATGATTCAAAGGTATGTGTGCTAGCACATGAGCCACAGCTTGAACCCGGACCTTTTAGTCTATATGGCTTAGCACCACACCACTTGACCACTTCATTCAGCAGACCTTAAGGAGGTCTGTGCTGGAACTGTGAATTCAGCAACTAGTCCGGAAGGTGCTATCAGTGATTACTGCAGTAATGGATTTTGGATGAAAGTACCTCATCAGACACTACCTTTCAAATTGCTGCATGTTCATATCTAGTATGTTCATATCTAGTTGTTACATTGTGGGAAAGTTGATTAGTTGAGTAGCCAGGAAAATAAATCTAGATTGCCTATAATCTTTGTCATAGATTCACTCTTCTTTGGTGTTATCAGTACTGTAAGTGAGGGAGGACCCCGATTGTGGTTTGGGTGTTACCACAGGAAGTCTTGGTGACTCCATGGAGCTGATTGTAGTCAATTTCCTTCAAATTCAATGCTTCTCAGAAGAATCCTTGTGACATTATGGGCCTCCTCCTATTTTCTGATCTGTGAGCTCAACTTGATTTTGTGGTTTGTTAAAGAGAAACATTGCTCTTTGGAACATTCATTTTTCCCATCCCGCCCAACCCCAGATTAGTCTTATACAATAGTGGTTTCCTCTGGCTTACAGAATGAAGTAGCACAACCCGCATTATCTCCACAGCATCTTTAATATTACTCATTGACGGCACCAGTTTATATTAGACACTGGCCTTTCATCTCTAGGATTGAGGTTCGATGCCAACTAGGCCGACAAACATACATACATACAAACATATGAATTAGGAGCAGGATTAAGCCTTTCAGCCTGCTCCGCCAGTCAATAAGATCATGTGTTGCATCCTGTGGATCCTCATAGGTAGTAATTTGTGAGTGGTGTCCGAGTTGGTACTATAGATAGAGATGATCCGCAGGCGCTTCTTGGGTGGAAACATTACGTTTATTTACAATATATTCAGCAGCAACTATATGTGTGCTTTCAATTTCAATTCTATCTCTGCATTGCCTGATGAGGTAGCCCACACTACTCTTCTATTGGTTATTACAGATGATGTGATCTTCCTGACCAAGTATTACTCTTAAAGGTACATTGCACACTAAATAAAACCATAATTACTACATTCCGCCCCCTTTAACTCGGCTATACATATATTTAGAAGTACATATTTTTCAAGACAACATAATATTTACACTGGGTAAGGAATTTACAAGTTCAGTCTTTCAGGCAGTTTCCTGGTACATGTGGAACGTTGCAGCTCCACAACTTCAGATTCTTTGTCAGGAGCCTCCTTCTCCGGAATTGCCTGAACATCAGATGCTTCGGTGGGCACTTGCAGTTCTGTATCCTCAACTCTTATAGGAACATCAGACATGTCAGTCCTGGGTTGAATATCCTCAACAGGAAACACAGACACGGTCATGACCACTGGTGGAACCAAATCTTGGTGATTTGTCTCTCTCTTAATTAAATGGTCCGCATGTTTACGGATGATCTGGCCTTCTACCTCCATGTGGTAAGATAGAGGTCCAGTCACTGCACTTATTTCACCCAGTAACCACTTTGCTTCTTCCCCCAAATTTTTCACAGTAAATTTCCTCTCACAACGATGCCAATCATGTCTAGTTTTCTGGCTTCCCTGACTCCTTTCCACTTTCCCCTCTAAATTTGGTATTAGTAAATTTAATCTCGTCCTGAGAGGGCGTTTCAACAATAACTCCGCAGGTGTGACACTTGTTGTTGTATGAGGGGTAGTTTTGTAATGAAAAAGAAAAATGCTAGCTTAGCTGCCAAGGAATCACCAGTTAACCTTTTCTTGCCTGTCTTGAACAGTGTGCTTGCACAGGAACAGGAGAGTGAGCAGATCCTGAATGGGACACAGCCAGAGTGGGTATTCGGAATTTGGTGCAAAGTGAGAATTTGGTGCATAGGGGATGAGGTGCTCTTTGCATTTTTTCCTTGCTATCCAGCTTCTTAAATCTTCAGAGTGTGCTGCAGCAGTAGAGGCTACAAGGGAAAGGAATTACTGGTAAGTAGTGTGTAATGTATTTACTACTTTAATCGCTTACAGTGTAAGGTCTTTTTGTGGTTTATAGTTTGTATACTCTACAGTAACAAGGATCAGGAAAGAAGGGCCCTAGAGTAATTGACTTAAAAGGATTAATTTAAAGCGATAAGTCATGGCACGAGCGCTCAAAGCCGTGGTGTGCTCCTCGTGCTCCATGTGGGAAGCCAGGGACATTTCCAGTGCCCGAAGTGTGTCCAGCTGCAGCTCCTGGAAGCTCGGGTTTCAGAGCTGGAACGGCGGCTGTGGAGCATCCGTGAGTCTGAGAGCATCTTGGATAGCACGTTTAGAGAGGTGGTCACACCACAGATGAAAGGACTTGAGGAAGGAAGGGAATGGGTGACCACCAGGCAGTCCAAGAGAAACAGGCAGGTAGTTCAGGAGTCCCCTGGGGTCCTGCTTGCAAATCGGTATTCTGTTTTGGAGGCTGATGAGGGTACTGGTTCCTCCAGGGAATGCAGACAGAGCCAAGCTTCTGGCACCACAAGCAGCCTGTCTGTACAGGAGAGGAGGAAGGGAGGAAGAGCAATAGTAAAAGGGGATTCTATAGACAGGAGAACAGATAGGGGCTACTGTGGCCATCAACGTGACTCCAGGATGGTATGTTGCCTCCCTGGTGCCAGGGTCCGGGATGTCACTGAATGGCTGTAGGACATCCTGAAGAGGGAGGGTGATAAGGCAGAGGTCATGGTACATGTTGGTACCAGTGACATAGGTAGAAAGAGGAATGAGGTCTTGCATCAAGAATTCAGGGAGTTAGGCAGTAGACTGAAAAGCAGGATCTCTTGGGTTGTAATCTCTAGACGACTGCCAGTGCCACGTGCTAGCCAGCACAGAAATAGGAGAATAGCACAGATGAATACGTGGCTTAAGAGTTGGTGCAGGAGGGAGGGTTTTAGATTTCTGGATCACTGGGACTGTTTCTGGGGAAGGTGGGACTCGTATAAGCGGGACGGTCTACTTCTGAACAAGATTGGGACTAACATCCTTGTGGGCAGGAGGAGTTTAAATTAATTCAGCAAGGGGAGCGACACAGACTGTTAGCAGAATAGGGACACATCACAATACAGTAAAACAATCAAGTCAGAGGGAGTACAGCTGCAATAAGCTTCAAGGGAGTAAGACAAGGCTGGATGGCCTCTACTTTAATGCCAGGAGTATTACAGGTAAAATGGACAAGTTAAGGGTGAGGATTGACATGTGGAATTGTGATATAGTAGCCATCACTGAGATGCGGTTGAGGGAAGAGCAGAATTGGCAGCTCAACATTCTGAGAAATAGAATTTTCAGGTGAGACAGGGGAGGGGGTAAAAGAGGAGGAGGCATTGCATTATTAGTTAAGGAGTCAGTTACTGCAGTAAGGAGAGATGATATCTTGGAGGGGGCATCAAATGAAGCTTTGTGGATAGAGCTTAGGAATAAAAAGGGGCAGCCACATTATTAGGTGTTTATTATAGACCCCCAGATTGCCAGCAGGAAATTGAGGAGCAAATATGTGCACAATTTGTGGATGTGTGTAAAAACAATAACAATAGGGTAATTATACTAGGTGATTTCAACTTTGCCATCATTAATTGGGATAGACATTGTGTTAAGGGCTTGGATGGAGTGGATTTCTTGAAATGTGTACAGAAGAACTTTTTAGGTCAATATGTAGAAGGTCCAACAAGGGACAGTGCATTGCTGGACCCAATTCTGGGGAATGAAGCCGGACAGGTGGCTGAGGTGGTGGTGGGCGAGCATTTTAGTGATAGCGACCACAACATGGTACAGATTAAGTTTGTTATGGACAAAAGAAATCGACAAGTTGCAAAAAAATGTTTTGGACTGGGGGAGAGTGGATTTTAGTAAAATAAGGCAGGATCTGGCCAAGGTAGACTGGGAACAGTTACTTGTGGGGAAATCTACAGAGGAACAGTGGGGGGTATTCAAAAAGGAAATGGGGAGGGTACAGGCTCAACATGTTCCCTCTAGGGTGATAGGAAGGAGTAACAAGCCCAGAGAACCATGGATGACAAGAGATATTCAGGTTACGATGAGAAGGAAAAGAGAGGCTTTTAGCAGGTACAAGGGAAGCAAATCAGCAGAGGCATTAGTGGAGTACAGACAGTGTAGGGTGGAGCTTAAGAAAGCAAGGAGAGCAAAGAGGGGATATGAGAAAGCTCTGGCTGGTAAAAGTAGGGAAAATCCCAAGATATTCTATAAGTATATCAGTGGGAAGAGGGTAACCAGGGAAAGAGTAGAGCCCATAAGGGACCAAGGGGGCAATCAATGGGTGGAGCCTGAGGACATTGCTAAGTGTTGAATGAATACTTCACATCTGCCTTCACCCAAGAGAATGAGGATGAAGGTATCAAACTCGGGGAGAGAGACAGCGAGGTTCTTAAGCAAATTGATATAGGGAGTGACAAGATCTTGGAGGTGTTGGCAGGCTTAAAAGTGGACAAATCTCCAGGTCAGGATAATTTGGATCCCAGACTGCTGAGGGAGGCAAGGGAGGAGATAGCAGAGGCTCTGACCTGAATTTTTAATTCCTCTTTGGCCACGGTGGAGGTGCCAGAGGACTGGAGATCAGCTAATGTGGTTCTGCTATTTCTGAACGGTTGTAGAAATAAGCCAGGGAACTAAAGGCCAGTGAGTCTCACGTCAGTGGTAGGGAAACTATTGGAGAAATTTCTGAAGGAGAGTATCTATCTTCACTTGGAGAGGCAAGGTTTGATCAGGGATAGTCAGCATGGCTTTGTCAGAGGGAGGTCATGACGAACAAATTTGATTGAATTTTTTGAGGAGGTGACCAGGTGTGTGGATGAGGGTAGTGCAGTTGATGTAGTTTATATGGATTTCAGCAAAGCCTTTGACAAGGTCCCACATGGAAGACTTATAAAGAAGGCAAAGGCACATGGGATACAGGGTAATTTGATAAGGTGGATTCAAATTTGGCTTAGTTGTAGGAGGCAGAGAGTGATGACAGAAGGATGCTTTAGTGACTGGAAGCCAGTGTCCAGTGGCATACCACAAGGATCTGTGCTTGGTCTCCTATTATTTCTCATGTATATAAATGACATAGATGACTATGTGGGGGGTAGGATTAGTCAGTTTGCGGATGACACAAAGATTGGCCGGTTAGTTAACAGTGAGTTTGAGTGTCTTGGGCCACAGGAAGATATAGATGGAATGGTCAAATGGGCAGATAAGTGGCAGATGGAATTTAACCCTGAAAAGTGTGAGGTGATACACTTTGGAAGGAGTAATTTGATAAAGAAGTATTCAATGAACGGCATGGCACCGGGAAGTTCTGAGGAACAAAGGGACCTTGGCGTGTGTGTCCATAGATCTCTGAAGGCAGGGGGACATGTTAGTGGGCTGGTGAAAAAGACATATGGGACACTTGCCTTTATCAATCCAGGCATAGATTACAAAAGTAGGGAGGTCATGTTGGACTAATATAGAACCTTGCTATAGGGAGTGACAAGGCATTGGAGGTGTTGGCAGGCTTAAAGGTGGACAAATCTCCAGGTCCGGATGATTGGGGTCCCAGACTGCTGAGGGAGGCAAGGGAAGAGATCGCAGGGGCTCTGACCTGAATTTTTAATTCCTCTCTGGCCACGGGGGAAGTGCCAGAGGACTGGAGAACAGCTAATGTGGTTCCGCTATTTAAGAAGGATTGTAGAGATAAGCTAGGGAACTACAGGCCAGTGAGTCTCACGTCAGTGGTAGGGAAACTATTGGAGAAATTTCTGAAGGAGAGTATTTATCTCCACTTGGAGAGGCAAGGTTTGATCAGAGATAGTCAACATCCCTGTGAGGCCACAGCTGGAGTACTGTGCGCAGTTCTGGTCACATTATAGGAAGGATGTGATTGTACTGGAGGGGGTGCAGAGGAGATTCACCAGGATGAAACATTTAAGTTATGAAGATAGGTTGGGTAGACTTGGGTTGATTTTGTTGGAGTAGAGAAAACTGAGGGGCGACCTGATCGAGGTGTACAAGATTACGAGGGGCATGGACAGGCTGGATAGGGAGCAGCTGTTCCCCTTAGTTGAAGGGTTAGTTACAAGGGGGCATAAGTTCAAGGTGAGGGGCAGGAGGTTTAGGGGGGATGTGAGGAAAAACTTTTTTTTACCCAGAGGGTGGTGAGGGTCTGGAATGTGCTGCTGGGAGGGTGGTGGAGGCGGGTTGTCTCACATCCTTTAAAAAGTACCTGGATGAACACTTGGCACATCATAACATTCAAGGCTATGGGCCAAGTGCTGGTAAATGGGATTAGGTTGGTAGGTCAGGTGTTTCTCATGTGTCAGTGTAGACTCACAGGGCTGAAGGGCCTCTTCTGCACTGTGATTCTGTGATTCTGTGTGATTCTGTGATACTGTGAACGTTTGAATCGCCCTTTCGGCCCGTCTGTTTGAGGAAGAGTGGTACGGTGCAGTTTTCACATGAGTGATACCTTTAAGGCTGACAAACAGTTGAAGCTCAGCACTCGTAAATGCCGTGCCATTATCGGAAATGACTACTTCTGGTAGTCCTTGAGTGGCAAAAGTCTGATGTAGTTTCTCAATTGTAGCGGCCGACGTTGGTGACTTCACCTCATATACATCCAACCATTTGGAATGGGCATCGACAATGAGCAGAAACATTGTTCCCAGGAAAGGTCCAATGTAGTCAATGTGTAACTGCACCCAGGGTCTACCTGGCCCCTCCCATGGGTGTAAGGGAGCTGTCACTGGCAACTTTTGCAGTTGTTGACATTGCACACGGTGCTTTACTAAACCCTCTATTTTGCCATCCATCCCAGGCCACCATAGATAGCTGTGTGCTGTGGTCTTCATTCGGGAAATTCCTGGATGGGCACTGTGTAGTTCAATTAAAAGTAGCTCCCTTCCCTTTGGAGGAACTATCACTCATGCTCCCCACAATAAGATGCCAGCCTGGCTGGTTATTTCAGTTCATCTGTTGAAGTACAGTTTCATTTTGTCAGATACAGACTCCTGTGACCAACCATGTAGCACCTGTTCTCGTACCTGAGATAGGACTGGGTCCCGACTTGTCCAGTCTCTGATCTGTCGAGCGCATACCGGTGAGGAATCTAAGAAATTTAACGGTAAAACAAGTCCTTCCACAGGAACTTGCACATAATTTTCTTGTAAAGACAAATGACTCGGTGCTTCAGCGTTTGCAATTTGATTTTCAGGCCTATGTACGAAAATGTATCTGTATGCTGCAAGTATTAAAGTTTTATTTGTGTTTCTGTGTCTTCTTTCTACTTGCCTTCTTTTTCTAGCACTGAATTTAATCTCGGCCTTCTTTTCAACTTCAATATTGGCCAGACTTCTCTTAGGTGAAGCTCGGTTTGAGTTCAGTGGTTGGGTCTCCCTAAATTCCATCATCTCTCTGCTTCTGAGAAAATTCTGTGACTTTTGCCTCGAAAGCCTCTTTGGCTTCTTGTAGCTGATTCCTCAGCTCTTCCATCTCTTTTTTGTATTTGTTTGCTGCCTCCTGGAAAATTAAACATTGTTGTGTCTTCTCTGCCAACTCATTCTTCAGTTTGTTAAGAGAAGTGCTGAATTCTTTCTGTTTCTCTTCATATTTTTCCAGAGGTACAAACTCTGACCTGAGGGAAGCTTGTAGTGTGTGAAGGTCTTTCAGCAAGCTTTCTTTTTCCTTTCAGAGGTTGCTCACCTCGTCTTGAACTCTGTCATCAAGCAGGGTCTCTTTGAGTTTCTCCTGCTGTTCTTCCAGCTTTTAGCTTAAGACAGCCTACATTTCTTCAGGTTGTGGAATCCTTACACACACCTTTTTCAAAACAGGAATGCTTCCAGCTTCCTTTTGCAATCTCAGTGGCCACTCAAGGCTGATTTCCCTTAGCCAATTTCACCCTAGGAGGCTTGATCCTCTGCCTCTCAATATCAACATTGGTTAATTTACCAATTGGCTTCCATAATGGACAGTCACTCTGCTTATGCCTTTGACTTGAATGTCTTTACTCTTGTATGTTTTGAATTTGGCAGCAGTTTTTTCTAAACGTAATTGATGTTCACCATGGCCAGAATTTTCTCATTGGCGTGCAGGGTGGGGCCCCACATGCCGACGTATAAAATGACGCATGGTGACATCAGGCGAGCTTCCCGATGTCACTGTGCACCATCGCGATATTTAAGTGGGCGCATGCGCAATGTTCTCGGATGCGCGCCCACCATTAATTAATCAGGTACTTAAGGCCCTTGAAGCAGAAATTGTCTGCAAGTTTCCGGGGCCCGTGTGATCTTCAGGACGTCACACGGGCGCAACGGGCAGGCGGGTAGGAGACATTTGTATAAAACTCATCCAAGGGAGGGCTAAGAGGGGTGAGTGGGGTCGCGAATAATATCTGTTAGATATTTAATTGTGAAAGTTACTGATACTTGCTTGTGTGAGCAGGAATACTTCAAAACTCTTCACAGCTGCTTGGACAGGAGTAACAGCCTTCAGGTCAGGACTCTACAGTAAAGATCATTTTTGGGGCCTGCAGGTTTCAGGAAGCCTTCCCTTAGCTAGGAATGGGAGTTGTGCCCTCCACTGGGCACTCTGAGTAAGAAGGGAGGACCAGAAGGGGGAGGAGGACTCCTAGCCTCCAGGGGAGCCACCTTTGGGAGGCACAAGGGGTGCAGGGCCAACAAGAAGAGCAAGGCAGAAGGGGCAGCAGAAGATGTCACTATCCTGCTGCCAAGGTATACAGACGGCAAAGCAGTTACCTCAATATGTCTGAGCTGCAGTGCTGAAGGAGGCTCCAACTCTCAAGGGAGACAGTCAATTATATCTGTCAGATTGTAGGACCTGAGATCTCCGCTAACTGTGTGGGTGGACACCCCAAGCCAGTGGCGTTAAAGTTCACAGCTGCCCTCAACTTCTATGCCTCTGGCTCTTTCCAGAGGTCGGTGGGTGATCTTTGCGGAGTCTCCCAATCAGCTGTCCACACTTATGTCAAGCAGGTGACAGACGCTCTGTTCAGGTGTGCATTGACTTTCATTCACTACCACTGGGATGAGGCCAGCCAGGCAGAGCGAGCCAGAGGTTTCGCAGCCATTGCTGGCTTCCCCCGCATCCAGGGTGCAATAGACTGTACACATGTGGCCATCAAGGTGCCAGCAGGTGAGCCCGGTGCCTTCGTCAACAGGAAGGGCTTCCACTCCATGAACGTGCAGATAGTGTGTGACCACAGGATGCTGATTCTACAAGTCTGTGCCAGGTACCCAGGCAGCTCCCATGAATCTTATATACTCAGACATTCCTAGGTGCCGGGACTCTTCAGTGCTTCAGCCCATCTGGATGGATGGCTCCTGGGTGTCAAAGCCTATTCACTCATAAGGTGGCTCATGACACTTCTATACCATCCAAGAGCAGAGGCTGAGCAGTGGTACAATAAGAGCCACACCACAAGGGCTGTGGTGGAGAGAACCATCGATCTTCTCGAGATGCGCTTCCAATGCCTGGACCGTTCAGGGGGCGCACTCCAGTACCCCCCAGATCGTGTGTCGCTGATAGTGGTTGCTTGTTGTGCTCTCCACAATCTGGTGCTGGAAAGGGGGGACGCAGTGGACGAGGAAGATGTAGACGCAGTTGCTCCGGCTGCACACGATGAGACCAGCAGTGAGTCTGAGGATGAGCACACACAACAGAACGCTAAGGGGGTAGACGCTGACCTGGGCAACCTCCAGGGAGGCAGGGACACCCGGGAGGCTTTAATCCAAAGAACCTTCAGCTGCACACTACAGATGGACCTTCAACGCACGCCAGGGCTGCAGGCTCCATACTCGATACCTGAGTGCTAAATCTGTCCGGATAGGCGCATTAAGGCCCATGTCAATAAAGTTCAATGTCAAACAACTCTCGCATAACATCATGGGTTCCTGTCCACCTGCAGAAATAAGGAATCACTCGGGCCGCCGTCCACCCACTCCCGCTATCCTTGGGAGTCGGGAAATATGCTGGGTGGGCCTTAATTGGTGGTGCGGACCCAATTGCCGCCCGCACCCACTCGGCCCACCTGACATGGGGAAAAATCTTCCCCGTAACTCAGGTATCTGAAGATATGTTTCCCAATTACTGTAGTGGAAGCTCCTATGTCCACTTCCATTCTAACAAGTCTGCCATTTACTTTCACTGTGACGGATATTGATTCTGTCTTTCAAACCTTCAAATTAAACAATGAGCAAATATCTGAATTTGTTGTTTCAGGCTCTTCTATATTGTAGATCTCACTAGGTTTTTTGTTTAAAAGCTTGCTTGAATCTTTCCTTGCACTGCCTCATTATATGTCCATCTCTGTGACAATAATAACATTCAATTTTTTTAAAATGCCAATCATTATGAGACTACGTGTTTCCACTTCTATTGGAATTGTTCTTTGTTTTCACTGCTAAATCATTTTTTTTTCATTTCCCAGCTAGCGGGAGCTGTTTCCCTCTTCTCAGCAGAATTTTGCATTTTCGCGCACCTCTTGGCTGGACTTTGCCGCCCAAAGTGGAGGATGGTGCAATTTTACGCTCCCAGTATGGCTTTTGAATCTCTTACTGCATTTTCCATGGCCAGTGTTATCTCTAGCGCCGTTTTAAAATCCAAATTCGCTTCAGACAATCATCTCTTCTGAATCATGTCTTTATTCACACTGCACGCTAAACGATCTCTGAGCAAGTCGTTTCTAGATGTACGAACTCACAATATTCTGTTAGCTGCTTCAAACTTGCCACATAACAAGCAACTGTCTCCCCTGGGGCTCTATTTCTCGAGATAAACTTAAACCGTTGCATCATTACTGAGGGCTTTGGCTGGTAGTGACCCTTCACAAGGTCCACCAATTCATCAAAATTTTTTGAATCTGGGGCACTGGGTGTCATCAAACTACGAATCAAGCCATAGGTTTTATTCCCACTTGTACTCAAGAGGATTACTTGCCTCTTCTCTTCCCTGTAATCTCGTTCGCTTGGAAAAAGAATGCAAGGCATTCAACGTAATGAGACCAATCGTCCATGGCTGGATCTAAAGGATCAATTCTTTTGAATTGCAGCATTCTGAGAGGGAATAACTTCTTCAATTCAAACGGAACTTCTACTTAAAATTATTGGGCAAGGTACAGTGCCGATTTCTTTTCAACTTGATCTCTTCTGTTTAATCTTGTTTTATCCCCATCACCAGCTTGTTGGATCACGTGGATCTTCATCGCCAGTTTGTTGTGAGTCGTGGCTGAGTTGGTACAGTAGATAGAGATGATCCGCAGACCCTTCTTGGGTGGAAACATTAAGTTTATTAACAATATACCCAGAAGTAACAATACATTTGCCTTCAACTTCAACTCTACCTCTACCCTGCCTAATGAGGTAGCCCATGCTACTCTTCTATTGGTTACTATAGATCATGTGATCTTCCTTAACAAGTATTACTCTTAAAGGTACATTGCATACTAAACAAAACCATAATTACTACATCATGGCTGACCTGATTGTGGCCTCAAATCCATATTCCGTACCCCCAAAGCACCTGGCTCCTTGATCTAGACATGATGCAAGAGCTGAATTTCAGAGGCAAGGTGGGAGTGTGGGCAAGCGTAGGAGCAATTATAATGAGGAATAAGGAAATGGCAGAGACATTAAATGAATATTTTGTGTCTGTTTTCATAGTAGAAAACCCCCAAAAAATACTGAAATGTTTTTGTGTGGGGAACCATAAGGAACTAGTGAAAATGAGGAATATAAGGAAATTATTATTAGTGTTAGTAAATAAATAGTACTGGAGAAATTCATGCGACTAATGGCCCACACCCTAGGATTTTAAAAGAGGTGGCTGCTGAGATAAGGGGGTGCATTGGTTTTGATCCTCCATAATGCCCTATATTCTAGAACAGTCCCCATGGATTGAAAGGTACAGATGTAACACTTATTCAAGAAAGGAGGGAGAGAGAAAACAGTGAAACATGGACCATTTGACCTGACATCAGCAGTAGGGAAAGTGCTAGAATTTATTATTAGCAATATGACAACAGTTCACTCTGGAAATTATAATATGAGTGGGAAGACTCAACGCAGATGTATGAAAGGGAAACTGATTTTGACAAATCTGTTAGAGTCTTTGGAATTGTAACAAGTATGGTGGATAAGGAGGAACTGGTGAATGTAATGCATTTGGATTTTCAGAAAACATTCCATGAGCTTCCATATAAAAGGTTATTAAATAAAATTAGGGCTCATGCATTTGGTTTAATATATTAGCATGAACTGAGGAATTGCAGGCTTTAATATGTGCATACATCAAAAATTGGTGCATTCGTATCAATACTTACTCATCCAGCCCCGTTCTGGTACTGGACACCCGTGAGTCTAATCATTTGAAGGTTGAAATGCTGTGGCCCAGCCTGGGGAAAGAAAGAAAAATTTGTGTTTATACAGCATGTGTCACCAGATGTCTCAAAGTGCTTTATAGCCAGTGAATGTACTTTTTGAAGTGCAGTCACTGTTGTAATGTAGGAAATGTGGCAGCCAATTTGCACTCAGCAAACTCCCACAGACAACAACGTGATAATGGCCAGATCATTTTTTTGTGATGCTATTTGAGGGCTAATTATTGGCCAGGACCCAGGGATAACTCCCTTACTTTTCTTCAAAATAATACATGGGATCTTCTACGTCCACCCAAGCAGGCAGACTAGTGGGGTGCGGTCCTTGGGCTCCAACTATTTACAATCTATATTAATGACTTGGATTCAGGGATAGAAGGTACTATAGCTAAATTTGCAGATGACACCAAAATAGGTGGGAAAGTAAGTTGCAATGAAAAGATAAGAAATTTACAAATGGATATGGACAGGTTAGGTGAATGGGCCAAAATTTGGCAGATGGAGTTTAACGTGAATAAGTGTGAGGTTATCCATTTTGGTTGGAAGAATAAAAGGCGATTCATTATTTAAATGGAGAGAAACTTCAGAATGCTTTAGTGCAGAGGGACGTGGGTGTCCTCGTGCATGAATCGCTGAAAGCTAGTATGCAGGTACAGCAGGTAATAAGGAAGGCAAATGGAATTTTGGCATTTATTGTTAAAGGAATAGAGTGTAAAAATAGGGAAGTGTTGTTGAAACTGTACAAGGCATTGGTGAGACCGCACTTGGAGTACTGTGCACAGTTTTGGTCCCCTTATTTGAGGAAGGGTGTTGTTGCATTAGTGGCGGTTCAGAGGAGGTTCACTAGATTGATTCCAGAGATGCGGGGCTTGTCTTATGAGAAGAGATTGAGCAGTTTAGGCCTATACTCGCTAGAGTTTAGAAGGATGAAAGGAGATCTAATTGAGGTATATAAGATGCTAAAGGGGACAGACAAAGTAGGCATGGAGCGGATGTTTCCCCTTGTGGGGCATTCTAGAATGAGAGGCCATAGTTTTAGGCTAAGGGGTCGTAGATCTAAATCAGGGATGAGGAGGAATTTCTTTTCTCAAAGGCTCGTGAATCTGTGGAATTCACTACCTCAGAGTGCAGTGGATGCCGGGATGCTGAATAAATTTAAGGAGGAGATAGACAGATTTTTAATTAGTAATGGTTGAAAGGTTATGGGGAGAGGACGGAAAATTGGAGTTGAGGCCGAAATGAGATCAGCCATGATGGTATTGAATGGCGGGGCAGGCCCAAGGGGCTGAATTGCCTATTCCTGCTCCTAGTTCTCATGTTCTTATGTAATGACTCCTCCGTGGCGTGAGACCTGGCATGTGGGAAAACAAAGGCAAGAGCACTGAGTGAGAAGGTTTTAGCGTCGTATTCTGTACTGAAGCATTTAGTGTTAAAGCAAATGATTTTTTTTTTCTCTTTGGTAACTGATGTTTCAAATAAGGGTGCAAAAATGTGTTTCCCCTTAGTTCTGATTTGTTTTAATTATGAGAATGGCTCCAGTATTTACTTTTGAGTTTCTTTGGTGATAGCCAGGAATCCTCAGAAGCAATTGTACCAGAAATATTATCCAAACTTAAAGCCTTCGACCTCATTCTCAGGAAACTCTCCTCATGTTCAGCAGTTAGCACAAGTGTACATTACAGAAAGCCACAGCGGTGTTGCCCGAAAACTGAAAGGCGCTCAAAAGGACATTATTGCTGTCAACCTTTTGGCTCATATTTTGCACAATGCAACAAGGTACACTGACGTTGATGCAGAAAACATCATTCTCAAGGTTTATGCCCACTTTAGCATTTCAGTGGGCAGAACACAACAACTGAGGGAGCTCTGTCACTTTGTTGAAGTGGAGGATTGAAACCTATTGAAGCACATTGTGACCTGGTGGGTTTCTCTATTGTGGGCTGTTGACAAGTTGCTGAAATGCTGGAAACCTGTGACAAGCCACTTTCAGATTTTAGGTGAGGAAAACTGTCCCAATTAAGTACTACAGAGAGGATTGGGGGGTCGAAGCGAATTGCCAATGAGGTGGCTGAGTTTTACTTTCCCTTTCTCAACAATGCTCTGAAACTGTTGACAGACTTCATCGAAGCTTTAGACGCCTAGTTGTTTAGTGCCCTCTCAGTATATGAGCTGATGAGTAACATGAATAGGAACCTGGAGAAAAGGATTCAGGACAAGTATTTTAGATTTACAGTGAATGGCAGACTGAAGCAATTAACACCAGATGTGGCAAGAAAATGTGAGAGAGTTTTTTTTAAACTTTTACAAAGGAGTCAAGAATTACTTGATTGACAGATATGACTTGTCCAAAAACAGCTCTCACAACAGAATGTCCAAATTAGCCCTTGCAAATGCTGTGTCCTTTGAAGAATTTTGCGCTGGTGTTCAAGTGTGCAATCTTAGGAAGATTAACATGGATGAGCAGTACGAAAAGTTCAACGTTGTGGAGATTGTTACATTCTCCCCTGAGACGAAGGAGGTGACCAGTGAGGAGAGGTACCTGAAACTTTTCAGCAAAGTCCAGGGAAAAAAAAATTTGTAAACATGAAGAAGATCAGCTGCTACCTAAAGTTCATATCATGCAGCAATGTTCATACAGAAGACATTTTATCCACGATGACCACCACTTGGAGAAACGAGAGGAACAGGCTGGAAGTGGACCGCGCTCCTGTTCTGTCTCAATTTCTCATAAGAATGTGAAAATGTACTCTGGATTCTTGGAGAGCAAAGTACTTCGAATGCCACCAGGAATGGACAAAAGCATAAACACTAGTCATTTCCATACTGGATACATTGGCTTTAACATGTTAATATTGTTATTAGTTACTATACTATATATATTAGTTGTTAATGCTATTATTGTAAGTACTTAAACTTAATCAATAAAGTGATTCAGTACACAGATGCAATTCCATTTCTTGTTTTAATTAATAATATCAGCAGCCCTTAAGCTCTTAGCCATTTTTGAGTGTGCGCATGCACGTGTATTGAGGGCCCAGGTTGGGTGGGGTATGTGTCCTGTATTCCTAGCCTTCACTCTAAGGTGTGGGACCAAGTGTAATGTACCCAAGATTGCTAATAATACAAAGTTAGGTAGGAAAGAAAGCTGTGAGAAGGACACAAGGGAGCTGCAAAAGGGTATAGACAGGTTAAGTGAGTGGCCAGAATGTGGGAGATAGAATATAATGCGCAGAACTGTGAAGCTTTCCACATAGAAAGGAAAAGTAGAAAAGCAGAATATTTTTAAAATGGTGGTAGACTGTGGTATTCAGAGGGACCTGGGTGTCCTTGTACACAAATCACATAAAGTTAACATGCAGGTACAGCAAGCAATGAAGAAAAGAAGTGACATTTTAGCCTCTGTAACAAAGCAATAAAGAAGTCTTATGGTGATTGTATTGGGACTTGTCTGTATATTTTTGGTCTCTTTACCTGAAGAAGGATAGACTGCCCTTAGAGGGAGTATAACTAAACTGAGTCCTGGGGTGAAGTCCCTGGGTCCCTGGCAAGTGTTTGGGATTAAGCCAGACTGTTTGCAACTTGGATTTCACATATTACCCCTGGATGAGTTTCCGGACTCATATTCACATCACAAAGACTGCCTATTTTCACCTCCGTAACATCACATGACTTCACCTGCCTCAGCTTGTCTGCTGCTGAAACCCTCATTCATACTTTCATTATCTCTAGACTTGACTGTTCCCATGCACACCTGGTTGGTCTCCCACCTTCTGCTCTCTGTAAACTTGATGTCATCTAAGAGACAGGATTAAGCATACAGGGTGTAGCCAGGATTTTCCATTTGTCGGGCAGGCTCGGCGGGAGCGGGTGGGGGTGGTTATGGATCCGACTGCCGCCCGCGATAGGCTCCGCACCGTGATTTCACGCAGGTGGGCCAATTAAGGCCCGCCCTGCGTAGATCATGAGTGGTTGCGCTGTGCAGGCTGGGTGGGGGGAAGAGGGAGAGTCGGGTCTTGCACGCAGTTCGAGCATATGCCTGAAAGAGCACTTCAAACTCCCTGAGGCACGGAGCTGCCTCAGGGAGATTGAAGCGCTTTTTAAAAAAATAAATAAATACAGTAAGAATTTAATGAAGCATGTCCCCTCATGTGACTGTGTCACGTGAGATGGGATATGTTTTTATTTTTCAAAGAAAGTTTTCATTTAATTTGTAAAAGCTTTAGGAAACCTCATCCTGCTCGTGGATGAGGTTTCCTAAACAACATACAGGCTGCCTGGCTTTTTCGCGTGAAATTCAGTTTAATCATCTGGTTCATGACCTCAATAGGCCTGTCAATTACCGCTGGGTGCTCAACTGAAACCCTTGAAATATCAGGTGACTTCGTGATGACATCAGGACGCATGCCCAATGTCACCGCATGTCATTTAACGTTCTGACGTGTCGGGCACGCGCCCGGACACCGAATGGGAAATTCTGGAGTTAGAAGAATGAGACATAATCTAATTGAAAGATCTAAAATTCTTAAGCGGCTTGACAGGGTAAATGCTGAGAAAATGTTTTCCCTCTCTGGGAAATCTAGAACTAGGGGTCACATTATCAGAATAAGGGGTTAGCATTTAGGACTGAGATGATGAGAAATATTTTCTCAATCCCTGAAAGCTGTCGATGCTCAGTCATTGAATATATTTAATTCAGTTATCGACAGAGCTTTGGATGCAAAGGGAAACAAGGGATGAGGGGATAGTTCAGGAAGCTGTTGCTGGAGGTACATTGAATGGCAGAGCAGGCTCAAAGGGCTGAATGGTCTACTCCTGCTCCAACTTTTGCACCTTTCCCTAGTTTCTCTCCTATTTCCCCTTAATCGCTTTCTGAGTTTATCTTGTTCAGGAGATCCACCTCCCGTTCCCTCGATCCTATTCCCATTAAACTGCTGACCACCCAACTTCCCTTACGGATCTCCATGTTAGCTGATATCGTAAACGGTTCTCACTCTTCATATATTGTCCCTCTCTTCTTTAAATCCGCCATAATCAGCTTTCTCCTCAAAAAAAGAACCCTTGACCCCACCCCCTTGCAAACTATCATTCTAACTCCAACCTCCCTTTCCTCTCCAAAGTCCTTGGATGCGTTGTCACGTCCCAAATACATTCCTATTTTTTCCAGAACTCAATGTTTGAATCCCTCCCCTACCACAGTATTGAAACCTCAGCAAAGACATCCTATGTTACTGTGACAAAGGTAGACTTTTACTCTCTTTGACATGGTTGACCACATCATTCTCCTCCAACACCTCTCCACTGTTGTCCATCTGGGTGGGATTGCTCTCACCTGGTTCCATTCTTCATAAAGAATCACTTGCAATAGCTTCTCTTCTAGCTCCCACGCTGTTACCTCTGATGTCCTTTAGGGTCTTGGCCCCCCTTCACTTCTCATCTACTTGCTCTCCCTTGGTGGCATCATCCAAAAACACAGTGTTAGTTTTCACATGTCAGTGGATGACACTTAGCTCTACCACATACCACTTATTTCGACTCCTCCCCTGTTGCTAAATAATCAGATTGCTTATCCAACATCCAGTACTGGATGAACAGAAATTTCCCCCAATTCAATATTCTGAAGACTGGAGCAATTATTTTTAGCCCCTGTACAAAACTCTGTTCCCTTGTTTCTGACTCCATCTCTCGCCCTGGCAACTGTTTGGGATTAAGCCAGTCTGTTCACTACCTGGGTGTCACATTTTACCCCAAGATGAATTTCCGAACTCATATTCACGACATCACAAAGACTGCCTATTTTCACCTCCATAACATCATCTGACTTTACCTGCCTCAGGTCGTCTGCTGCTGAAACCCTCGTTCATGCTTTCATTATCTCTGGATCACTATTCCTGTGCACACCTGGTTGGTCTCCCACCTTCTGCCCTCTGTAAACTTGATGTCATCTAAATCTCTGCTGCCCATGTCTTAATTCGTCACAAGTCCCTCTCACCCCTGCGCTTGCTGAACTATATTGGCCCCCGTCAAGCAACATCTTGATTTTAAAATTCTCATCCTTGTTTTCAAATCCCTCCATGGCCCCACTCCTCTCTAACTCTGTGAACTTTCTCAGCCCCACAACCCTCCGAGGTTTTGGCTGTCTTCTAATTTTGGAACCTTGATCAACTCCGATTTTGATCGCTCTGCCATTGGTGACTGCACCATCAGTTGTCTAGGCCCTAAACCCTGGAATTCCCCCCCCACACCTCTCCCGCTCTGTGCTTTGCTTTGCTCATTTAAGATACTCCTTAAAACCTAATTCTTTGACCAAGCTTTTGGTCATTTGATCTAATAGCTCCTTATGTAGCTCAGTGTCACATTTTGTTTTATAATGCTCCTCTGAAGCATTTGGGACATTTTATTCATGTTAAATTGCTATATAAATATAAAATGTTATTTATTTTGTTTTTCTTGTTCTTATGTAGTATCTGCCCTCCACACAAAAAATTTGACCTAGTTTAAGGAGCATCAAGGATCCTGAGCAAAATTGAGGTGAATAGGAGTGAAAGGTTGGAGGCCGGTCATCAAAGCAACAGGACATCCCTGCAGCCAGTGTCCTGCATCCAACCATCTTTTGCTACTTTAAATCTATGGCCTTTACTCCATCAGAAAAGCAAGAGTGGGGTTATTAGCTAATGCTCCCAAGTGTTCATATCCATTCGCAACTCCACTGTTAACGAAGAATCCCATGGCAGCCAATAGTAGCATTTGGATAACATTCACAACAAATAATGTAAGGAAACGCCCAACTTGAACAATTAAAGCCCCAATCTCCCCTTTGATCATCAATAGCACCACTATTGCTGAGTCCTTCTCAATATGATATTTTGGATGCTATCAATCAAAAAACACCATTAGAACAGAGCAAAAAGTGGGGCACTTATAGTGTAATAAACTTGGAATGCCGGGCAGGTTTCTTGTAAGAAACAGTAAACTTTTTTTTACAGAGTACCTGGTGAAGCTACGTGCTTGCACTGAGACCAAAGTCTCAGAAAGCTCCACCTCTAAGAGTTCCTGAGCTTAGGGCTGATTCGTCTGTATAGTCACATAATCCCCAAAACAGAATGAAAGGTTTAACTTACAATTACTACATATAGTGACGAACGTCTCTCCAACTGGGCCCTCAAAGCCTATCCACCACCTATAAGGTACAAGTCTGGACCGTGATGGAATTTTGACCATTCAGGTGGATGGGTGCAGTCACAACAACAGTCAAGAAGCTTGACTCATCATCAGTTAGTTTGATGAGTGTCCTTGCCACTGGCCTCAATATCCAATCCCAACAGTACTGGCACACTGTGACTCCAGCACACACATTCTGCAGCAACAACATCAAGATTACAGTGAGAGCACCTTCTTCCTCTGCACCCTCTCAAAAAACAAATTGAGTTTACATTGCATCTTTAACATAGTGGAATGTCCCAAGGCACTTCACAGGAGCAATTATCAAACAATATTTGCCACCAAGCCCCATAAAGTGAGATTAAGGCAGGTGGCCAAAAGCTTGGTCAGAGAGATACATTTTGAAGAGAAGAGAATGGTAGAGAGGCATGGTGTCTGAAGGAGTGACTTCTAGAGTTTAGGGAGTCGGCAGCTGAAGATCTGGTTGTCAACGGTAGAACAAAGAAAATTGAGGATATCAGGGCAGGTCGCTACATCTTGGGTTACAGGGCTGGAGAAAGTTACAGAAACAGAGAGAAGCAAGGCCATGGAAGAATTTGAAAAAGGTAAGTAAGAGCAGCAAAATTGTCAGAACACCATAAGCTCCAACTTCCCCAGCAAATCGCACACCATCCTGACTTTGATACATAATGCCTTTTCTTCCTCATTATTTGCCTTGATATTCTTGAATTCGCTACCGAACACTATGGCTGGAATTATTCGCCCCTGTTGGCATCAGGCGCGGGTGTCATGGCGGACTTCAGCAGGCAATATGGTGGGAAGGCCAAAAATTGGTTTCATGACATTGTGAAACCAGTATGTGATTGTCCGCTCCACCTGTCAATGGCGGGCCGCCTCTCCTGCTGCTGCATGTCAGGAACACTATTTTAATACGTCTGCGTATAATTATAAGCCCTGCTTGCCGGAATCATCCCCCCACACTGGATCCTCTGGGAACATCGATGAGAAAACACGCCAGCCCAGTACATGTCCTGACAAGTGGGATGTGCTTGCCACCAGGGCCTTGCTCACATTGCTGACATCCGAGAAGCAGAAGATGCTGGAGCCCTACAGCAACCAGACGCTGGAGGAAGACGTTCATCGTGTACCAGGTGGATTTTCCTGGGCATGGTTCCACCGCAAAGCAGCTCACAGGAGGTGGAAGGTCACCGTTAATGTCTGGGGTTTGCTTCGGGACATCCGTGTCTTGGCTATGGTTTGCTACAGATGATCATCGAGGGGTTGGAGAGGAAGGTCTAGGTTTGACTGGGAGAGAAAGGTGTACTGGGGGTGGTGTAGGGGGGTGGCGGGGGAGGTGGGGATGAGATTGAGAGTGAGGAACGATGGTGTCGGGGGTGAGGTTGGGGGGAGGTGGGAGGGAGTACGGGGGAGGAAGGTGTAACAGAGGAGAATGCGGCAACTGAGGGGATAGGTGTGGGGGGGCGGGGTGGAAGGTGTAAGAGAAGGAGATCAGAGGGGGGCAGGAGTCCAGGATGAGGAAGGAGTCCATGGGGAGGAAGGAGTCCAGGGGAGAGCACAGATTTCGGAGGGGTGAAGGAATACAGGGGGAGGAGGGAGTTCAGAGAGCAGAAGGATTCCAGAGGGTGGAAGGAGTCTAAGGGGAGGATGAAGTCCCGAGGGAGGAAGGAGTAAGGAAGGGAGGGATGTCCAGATGAATGTGCAAGGGAGGGGTCTGTGGAGTCAATGACTGAGTCCTGGGGAGTGAACTGAGGGTGGGTGTGGCAGGAGGGAATGGTGAGTATGAGAGGGGGCAAAGTGAACGGAAGGGAGAGGATACAATGGTAGCAATAGAAGGGGCGAGGGTGGTTGTTGGGGGCTCGGAGGCAGGCACGGGTCCTGGGGGTGGGAAGGAGGAGGTCGGGAGGTCAATGTGGATGGCCGTGGGATTCTCAGGATGATACGGAATGTCCACATTCACCTCGACATTCTGGAAAGAAAAGGTTCTGGTTGGTAGGTGATGGTGGGGAGGTGGAAGGTGATGCCAGGGGGGTCAACAGTGATGGGGGAAAGGACATGGGTGACTGGGGAACAGGAAAGGACTAGGGAGCTTAAAACATATTTAACAACCACTGAGGCTCTGAAAGGCCCTGTTACACACACACTTCTTCCAGAATCACTCCTGGTCAGGCTGCATGCAACTGAACTGCTAATGGGGGTGGATGCAGAGGGAGAACTCGCGAAGCCTGTAAATGAATCTGAAACACATTACTCAGTGAAAGTGAATATATTTTCAGATTATAAAGTGACAAAGTGTGTTCACCCATGCAACCGCTTGTGATCAGAAATTCTTAACTTTTCCAGGCCTACCACTTCTTCTAGGTGCTGCCCTGACATCTGCAGCAGGGGTGGAGACAGCCTGTGCAATGGTTGACCTTGTTGCCCCTGATGACTTTGGCATGGGTCCTCTGCAGAGCCGAGGCCTTGAGGGCCCAGGCTTGTTTTAGCTGTCCTCCTGTGGGCCGGCTGCTTCCTCTGCAGTGACAGAGGATGTGGTTGAGGGGGTCACAGGCAAAGTGGACTCGGAGAGAGAGGACAGACTCTGAGGTTCCTGAGTGAATGGCCCAGGGGTGTTCAGCTGCTGCTCCCCCTCCCTTCAGGTGCCTAAGGGCCCCGGCCTGACTCCTTGAGGGGAAGGAGCACCTGGAGGGATGTTGAGGTGCCCAGTTTCCCTCACATTGCCACTGCAGGAGCTCACCCATGGCTGCCCCAATGAGTACAGGTCTGCGCGCATCTCTGCCTTCAGCTGGACCAGGGTCTCCATGGCGTCCACCATCCTTCCCATGGAGACCTCCATACATGCACACGTGGGCACCACTTCATCAGAGAGCAGGCGAATGCACTCTTCTGACTCACGCACCACTCTGTTGAGGACTTCAAACAGCTCTGCGTGATGTTCCCCTCCCTTCTGCTGACTCTCCATGATGAGTTGGAAGACCAAATCCTGAGGCTCGTCATCTGACTCAGACCTCACAGATGCCTCTTCCCCAGCAGTCCTCCGAGTGCCGGGGAGCTCGTCTGAACCTGACTCCTCCTGCTGTGTCCATGCAGTGACTACCAGATTGTGAACCTGAGCCTGCTCTAGATCTAGGTCCCACTGAGGTGTGTGTCTCTGTGTTGGTGCAGGGTGTGGGTTAGCACTCTGATGGGTCTTCCAGGCTGCTTATTTCCAGCTCTTCATTGCGGGAAGTGTCCTCTTTGCTGGAGGGGCAGATTTGGATGAAGCTGAGGGACTGGCTGGCTGAGGGTGTCGATCACTTGGCAAAGCTCCCTGTGAACTAAAGTAGAGATAATTAGTGCATGCCAGCAGATTCAAAAGCAGGAGAGAGAGAGCACTCACAGTTGTGTTGAGAGATGGATGATGTGGTGCAGGGTACTCATGTGAGTGTTTGCCGCTGATCTCATCGTTGCCTGTGGCATGTTCCACGTCCTCACCAGTCAGCACAATGGCACACTCCTCAAAATGAGTAAGGGGCCTAATGTGAGCCACTCCACCCCCGGTCTGGGATCTCTCCCTGCTGTCGTGAGCCAGCTTCTCCTGCATGGAAACATATGGAGAAAGTGTGAGCAGAACACACGGCACTGCTTGGAATGTTTGTATGGTGAGCGGAGCCATGGACGGGCTGAAGACGCGGGCTCCAGAAGATATGAGCCTGATGGTGATATGAGGGTGTGTGTGAGAGTTAGTGGTGTTGCCCCTTGAAGTGTGAGACCTGTGGATGTGTGAAGGGTTTGTGAGTCTGAGAATTTGGATTGATGAGAAGAGTGACTTACACTGGTGGAGTGGAAGAGATAATTTATCCTCTTTCAGCGCTGGGTAGCTGTCCTCTTTTGCAGGGCGTTGGCGCTGACCGCCGCTGCCACAGACTCCCATGCTGGATTGGTGACCTTGCTTGCTGGTTTTTGCCCAGAGCAGGGGTAGAGGACTTCACAGTGGGCCTTCACTGCATCCAGTAGGTGCTCGAGGAGGCATCACTAAATCTGGGAGCAACCTGCTTCCTCCCTTTGGCAGCCATCAGTTCCCAACAGCTTCCTATCCCTTGAAGAGTGCTGGCTCTGTGCAGGGACGGCCATTAAATGTGGGGCCTGAAGGCCTGAGGTGACGGGTGAGTCAGTGGCTGCCCCGCCAGTGACCTGGTGTGTTTCCCAGGAATGCATAATGAATGAGGCAGGAATGTGAAAATCCACCATTGCGGCTGGCAGATTAAACGTTATTTTTCCCACTCGCTACTGCACTTAGTGCAAATCTGGGACGATTCCGCCCTACATTATAAAGACTGTAGAGGATCAGGATAAAGCCCATCAATACCTTCTCAGGGTAGCCAGGATAGCCTTACTATAGCATCACCCACATTCTGAGAACCAATGATAAAATATTCTGAGTGCAGTTGGACCAATGCGCAAGACTCTCTTTAACTCATGATAATCACACTCAGACATTGGTGTACAGCACTGAACAGTATTGCGATAGCTCAGCTGAGGCATGTTGGAGTAGAATAGGATTAACTTTACCTGGTATCATCAGCCATTCTATGTGTGGGAGTACCTGATGTTAACCCTGGGTGTTGACCATTCCCCAATGTGAACATTCTTTGCCTCAAATGCCGAGTTCACTAAAAAAACATTGTGACCTGTTTCACGTGACAAATTATGGAAAAGATTCTGTTCCTTTTCTTTCTGTAGTGAATCTACAAATAGAAAGGAATTTAGACAAAGAGAATGTTGTACAGCAGCCCTCACAGCGTTCATTACTTTGATCTATGATCAGCCTGGATAGAATTCTTCCCTATTGGGACTATTAATGAGGGACAACACTTCTAGGAAGCAATTATTTGGAAAACTATAGATTTGCTTCACCTGATTGTCTGGGCATTTGAATTATTAGACAGAAAATCAGAGATTACAGGCCCCAGACTTCCTTGTGATCATCACTCACTCCTTCCAAGATCACCTGACTGAGGAATCAGCCCTAAACCTACTAACCTTTAACTAGTAGTCTTACAGGACCAGATGCTTCAAATCAAACATTCTTCACCATAACCAGAGAATTCTCGTGGTATAGTCCTTTCTATTACTGAATTGACAGGAATATCACTGAGCTATAGCCACCACTAGGGAAATTCACATGCATGTACACACACACAAACACACATGCACACATACACGTGCACACACACACACACACACACACACACGCACACACATACAACATGTCATGTATGACTTTGATATTAATTGAATGGAGCCATCTCTTCTGTAAAGCAATGATGAGCTCATAAATTATTTTGAAGAGGATGGATTCTAGATTTATGCTTGATTATCTTTAGGGATCAGGGTGTATTTATACAAAGCTCACTATCTGGAGAATAAGTTGCAGGGATAGGATCTGTGATTAGATAGATTGTACGTGGTGTGGGGAAGGAATGTGATAATTGGACCTTTTTTTATCTCATCAGATCTTTCATTCTGATTCTTGCCTGATGGCTCTGGTTATCCTAATGGATATTATGTGTCAATGGCACAGAAGTTGAGTGTTGTCATCATTCATACTGGCACTAGCAGGACATTAATCATGGGGTGGAATGTCATTTTTTGGTGGGGACGGTAAAATGGCAGTAGCAGATGAGCTGCTCACTAAATACCCCATCTAGTATAACTCTAGTAAAATTGAAGAGTAGCGGTGCAGAATTAAGGTAGAGGGAGATTTACTCTGCATTTAACTCATGTTGTACCTGACCTGGGGGTGGTTGTTCGGACGGTGTAAAAGGAACTTTACTCTGTATCTAACCCAAGCTGTCCCTGCCCTTGGAGTGTTTTCTGGGGCAGTATAGAAGGAATGTTTGTATCTAGCCCATGTTGTACCTACCTGGGAGTTTTTGATGGGGCAAGTGCAGAGGGAACTTTGTTCTGTATCTACCTGGTATTTTGCCTGCTCTGGGACTGTTTTATAGGACAGTGCAGAAGAAGCTCACTCTGTTTCTAACCTGCGCTATACCTTTTGCAAATGTTTGATGGGACAGTATAGAAGGAACTTTATTCTGTCTCTTACCTATGCTGTACCTGACCTGGGGGTCTTTGATGTAAGGGGAACTTTACTGGTAGTGCTTGATATTAATGCCAAGTTCCTGAAATGGGGAAAAGTTACAATTATCAGCAGTAATGTCCCTCACTCTGGTGAACATAAAGTTCAGTAGTGGAAAACATTTTCTCATCAAAAGTTGTGGAAATTAACCCCAGAAAGGGATCAATTGTTGCAGATGTGGAAGGAAAATGATGAGGCAGGGAAATTTATTAAAATGCAAAGGGTTAAATCCAGAAAAATTCAGAGGGAAAAGACAATAGAGAATCAAAGATAGTGGGGGTTTGCTTTGTTTTTCAGCTCAACAAAAGTTGACTTTCCTTAGGACTAGTTGGTGACTCAAGTTCTTTTATCAGCTGGGGTACAGTAGTGTAGTGGCTGTCTTCCTGGACTGATAATCCAGAGAATCTGGACATGATTTTAACCCACTTAAAGCCCATTCACTTGCACAGTGTTAAAATTGGGCCCCATGAGTTTAAATCCCACCATATGGCAGTTTGAGAATTTTAATTCAGTTGAAAGAAAATATGGGAATGAAAAGCTGGCACCTGTAAAAGTGGCCTGAAGCTGTTGGATTGTCATTTATAAAAAAGCAACTCAGTCACTGATGTCCCTTATGGAGGCAGAACTGCAGCCCTTACCCTGTCTGGCCTACATGTGTTTCCAGTCCCACACCAGTTTTGCCAACACAGATAATGTTTAGTAAGCTGTGCCAGCCACACAAAGGCAACTAGGGGCGAGCAATAAATGCTGCTCCCACCAGCGATGCCTGCAACCCAAGATTGAACGCGTATAAAGAAAACCTATAGGCTTTATAAATCCAGATTGGGATCACATCTCAATTTACCTCATCTTTTCTCCTGTCCTTCTTCACCATTGCCAGTGCCTTGTCCCTTTGCTTCATTTTCTTGGTTATATTAAAGCACACTGATATCAAAAGCTGCGGGAATAATTCGGGGGGGGGTTATTTTTCATTGAAATTTACCTTTCCCGAGGAACGAGGGTTTTAATTTAATGTGGAGTCCACCTGCTGTCTGTATCATTCCCTGAGAAAGTCTCTGATTGCCCAGTTACAAGCCTCCTACCTTTATCCACCCATAATAACACACTGGGAATTGTGCTCTTCCCAGGCCAGGCAGCTGTGTTGACTGGGGGAGGAATTTATTGTTTAGGAGTCAAATCTCATTACATGGCTGTGGTTATTGTTGGAGGGAGGTGCTGAATGTTCACTCCTACTTTCTGTCTGGTCCGTACTAGCAGTCACTATGATAATATTTGAAATGATAATTCTACTGCTTATTAGTGGGGGAGTCTACAGAGCCTTAATTTATCAAGTTACTTGACTGTACCAGTACTTTTTGCTGTTGTGCACTTAAAAGGACACAATTCTTGGTAAAGTGTCTGCCAAATCTTTTGTTTACAACTATAACGTGATGATTAAGTCATGCTGCATCATTCCATCATATTGCTTACACACCATCATGACTTGCAACCTCACTGTTTCTACCAAACAGAGAGAAACAAGCTCCCTAAATAATCCTTCCTGAGACAACTGTTTGGGTACAGGAGTTTGGCTGACTAAATTGGACCTTTATGCATCAGTGTTTCACCTGAAAACATTGGTGTAACTAGGACCAATTTCACCGCCTCATTCTTTAGGATTCACCAACTTTTCAATAGCACTCAAACCACAAACCTGTCTCAAACCCCTCCCCTGGCATAAAATGACAATCCTAGTTAGGGATCATTTGGAGTCTGAAGGAATTAAGAGCTTTATAAGGCTGCAGCTCTGTTCATTTTCTCACCTTTATTTCCTTTTTTTTTGGCAAAATGGAGATGATACTGCTGTTCCTCTCAGCCTAGACTGGGGCTCATTGGTTGCGCCAAAACAGACACAGCCTTGCTGTACAAACTGGCAGGTGCACACTTGAGTTGGAAGAGCTTGGCGGTGACACAGGTGCCTAGAAATGCGTCCGTGCAGTGCCAATTTTTCAGGTGCCAAATGCCCTCCTAAGCCTCCGATATCTCTGACAGAAAATGCATGTTCATTCAGAGCTGGAGTGCCTTGTCCATCATAGTGATAAAGCCATAAAACAAAATTACCCTAAGCCTATCGACTACCCATCTTCAGATGCAAAGATCTCCATTCTGAATCCAGCAGCATCCCATCCTGAACCAGGAAAGCTTCCTACTGACTCTCATTCCGGCTGTGCTTTGCCAGACCACCCACACTAAGATAAGCCTGGTTTTCATGCTCAGATTTGCCTTTGTTTTCCAGTATGACAAACTAAACACGTCTGTGTTTATACAGCACACTCATGTTAAGTGTGATTTTCTACAATTATGAATACACTCATCAGGCAGAACCACTTGAGGGGTGCAGAGTCACTGAGCTATTGTTTGAAGAAATGCTGCCTTAGATTTGCTGAAATATGACAAATTAGAATTGCTTAAAAAACACCCTTAGATTTGCCCTCCTGGAGTTTTGCTGGAGGAGTTATATGTTCAACTGATTCCTATGAAAAATTAAGAGATATAACTGTTGGCCCTGGCTCAGTTGGTAGCCCTCTGGCTTTGACACAGCATAAAATCTAGATTGACACTCCAGGGCAGTACTGGAGGTACCATTGTTCACTAAATTAGACTGAGATTGTTGTCTGTTCTCACAGGTAGATGTGAAAGATCCCAACACTGTTTCAAAAAAGAGCAGGGGAGTTCTCTCCGGTGTCCTGGCTAATATTTATATCTCAATTAACATAATCTAAACAGAGAATCTAGTCATTATGGCTCTTCTTCAAGATAGTGCCGTGGGATCTTTCACAACGACCTGAGAGGGCATAAAAGAGGTATTGCTTCACTCCCTCATCTGAGTGAAAGCACCTCTGATGGTGTGGTACTCCTTCAGGCCTGGATGACCCTGAGAGTCAGCCTGGTTGTTGTGCTCAAGTCTGTCAAGTGGGACTTGAAACCAACAACCTCGTCGGTTAGAAGTGTGATTGTTAACAACTTAGCCAGGGCCAACACCTATATCGATTTATTTTTCATTTATTTAAGACTTAGTTGAGCGTTTAATTTCCTTCTTCCCTTCTCCAAACCCCCAGCAGGTGCAAATCTAAGAGCGTTTCCAAGTCCTTTCGAATGGACAGATGAGGATGGGCCTGCTGCAAGGCAAATGAAAAGCGGTTGGCACAGCAGCTTCCTCCACCAACCGTTCCCTCCCTCCTCACCCTGACAGTCACCCAAGATGCACCCACTGTGGTAGGGGGGCCCCATCAACTCTGTCAGAATAAGGATCAAGCTATGGCAGTTTAGGCAAGTTTTCTGAGGCTGATTGATGAACTGTGCCCTGGCAGGAATTCAACACTTTCAAGATAGGAGAAAATTGGCTCAGAAAAATTAGTGGGAAGAGAAAAATGGCTACTTGGACAAAACACAGGAGAATTATATGGGATTCACGGAACTATGTGTTAGCAAAAGTCAACAGGTGAGCTTTTGTCATTGTATAAGGCAGGTGATAGAAAATACGGTTACATTAATGTAGTGGTTATGTTACTGGGCTAATAATCTGGAGACCTGAATTCAAATACAGCAGTTGAGGAACTTAATTCAATATGATTAAATAAATACAAAATTTAAAAAAAAACTATTGTCAATAATGGTGACCTTGGATTGTCATAAAAACACAACTGATTCATTAACACTGTTTAGGTCAAGAAGTCTGCCATCCTTACCTGGTCTGGCCTACATGTGACTCCAGGCCCACAGCAATGTGGTTGACTCTTAACCCCCCCTCTGAAAAGGCCTAGCAAGCCCCTCAGTTGTTATCACCACCTTCTCAAGTACAGTCAGAGATGGGCAATAAATGCTGGCCTTGCCAGTGATACCCACGTTCCCTTGAATAAATAATAAAAAGAAAAATTGACAGCCCATTTGGCAACCCTCCAGATTTTTAAATCTGTGGAGAAAGATGTAAAATGGCCGACTGATTTGCTCATGCCCAGTTTTACGCTCTTGCACAAAGTCAAAATCAAACCTGGGTGCATCCTCAGAACAGAAAGCGAGAGGGCCAAGGAGAGGAGGGAGGATAAGGAATAAGGAGGCAACTAAACTTTGAAATTTCTGAAACTTTACACTTGACAGGACTGAGGCATCGATGAACAATCTGAATCCAATTTTCCATGTGGAGTTGAGGTGGAGAAGTCACATTTCTTGCTTCCTTCAACTAATCTGGGATCAGCAGCCAGCTGTGGCAGCAGCTCCGGCAATTGATTTGCTACTTTTATGTAACTGGGGACACAGTACACTTCCTGTGCTATTGTTTTGTTTTTGTTCTCTCATCCATTCACAGATTGTGTAAAAACACACAAGTGGCAAAGTATGCCTGACATTCATCCTTTTTGACTGTCACCCAGGCCCCTGCCTCCACCATCGCTGTCTCCCAGGCCACATCCCCCCTCCTCCCCAGCTTCTCAAATGTTTCATCTCAGTGGGTTACGCTGCCTAAATATTTGTCTAAGGATGTTGCCAGTACGTTACATGAGGTTTATTTAGTAAGTGAGAACAGCAGCTTCTGATTGGCTGGTTGTTTTCTCAGTCATTCAGAAATTGAAGATTTGTACTTCATTCCTTGAAGAAAATCTTGTTTTCAGTGTTATAAGAGATTCTTATTAAAATTGCATGTAATAGCAGGGATTATAAGAAAGTATTTTAGGGTTTCCTAATTGATGAGAAAGGCTTAGCTTGCAGAACAGGAGAGTCTGAGTTCCAATCACTGATCAGTGTTGAGTCAGCTGATCGGCGCAGGAATGCAATATGGATGTCTACTATCCTGTCCAATGTTCATTGCTATTGGCGTTGATGAACTGCATACCAGCTGGGGAATCTAACCCACAGCAGACACAATGGTGCCAATTTTACGCCGACAACCATGTACCGCCTTCCAAGTCGAATAGCGCCACCATTTTGTTTTGTGTTATTGGGTCAATCACTGCACAAGCCAATGTTGCGGGAGGGAGGGGGAGGGTGGTTGTGGGTTGCTGGTGCTCCCCTGCACCATCGGCAATAGAAGTCAACTGTTCTTCTATGTGAGATAACCACTGCGCATCATAAGTAGGTAATTCTCCAATGGCACAGAGTTGGCTCCCTGTGTGGATGAGCATCTGTCAGCCCACTCATGGTGAGCATTATCTAAAACTGACTTGGCATCCAATTCCCAACAGAGAAAGGAACTAGCAGTTAGAAATAAAATTACAAATTAATAATTTCTTAGGATGCCCTATTTCTAAACTGTTAAATGTGAATTATTAATTATGGCTCGTGTATTTTTGCATCTATATTAAATTTTACCTTTTTTTGACCATTCAAAAATTTCCACATAGTGTTAGGGAGCACTTGAACATGACTTGGGGGTGGTGGGGGGGGGTGGTTACATTTCAGAACAAGTAAAATCATATTTGTAAATGCTCATTCTGTCCAACTAAAATCATTTCCATATTCTGGGCATTACCACATTTAAAACATGGTTTTCTTGCTGATTGTTACATTGTATTAGCAAATTAAATAAATAATAGTTGATTAAGAGAAATCGATGTACAAGCAAAGCACGCATCAATATTTAAAACAAAGCATGGTAACTTTATTGAATCACTGAAATTATTTATGAAATAAGAGGAACAAAGTGCTTTACATTTTTAGGGTGATTAAGCAACATGACAGGGTGGATTGTGAGAAACTATTACCTCTAGTGGGAGGGATCCAGAACAACAGGGCGTCGCCTTAAAATTATAACCAGGCCATTCAGAGATGATGCAAGGTACCACTTCTTCACATAAAGGGTAGTGGAAATCGAGGTCAATTTCCCCCAAAAGGCTGAAGGGTCAAATGAGAATTTCAAAACTGAGATTGACAGGTTTTTGTTAAGCAAGGCTATTAAGGGTTATGTAACCATGGCGCGTAGACCTAGTTAAGGTACAGCCATGATCTAATTGGCTGGGGAGGCAGGCCCAATGGGCTCAATGATCCTCTCCTGTTTTTATGTTTCAATTTTGATTTCACACGCCATTTTAATGCTGAAATGATTTTGTTCCCAAAATATGTCAGATCCTACATTTTCCTACTGTGTATTTAACGGAATGAACATTGGTCAGTATACAATGTGGTTAGGTTCAGTACAACTGACTAGTTTTCTGTTCTGTCAGTTCTGATTGCAGAGTCATAGATAAAGCAGCGTTCTGCCTTATCTGCCTCTCATTATTGCACACTCATGGGCAGCAGTGGGAGTGAGGGAGATTTTAACTCTTTGCCGCACTGGAAGTAGCAAGGGCCAGAAGCATGTGGAAAACCTGGTGGTCTGGGTACATGCTGTGGACGTCAGATGTCTCAGTGGTGGTCAGGGGGATAGGAGGCCTTGGGGGTGGGGTGGGCATGAGAGGCCTCAGAGGGGGGAATTGGACGTCTTGATTGAGAGGGAGGTTGGAATCCTCAGTGGGAGGTCCAAAGAAGATTGGGAGGGAGGGGTGGATGTTCGATTTCTCGGAGGAGTTGGTGAGGCAGGTACACTGGATGCAGCAGGGAAGTGGAGAGGGCTTTACTTCCTGGACCCAACTGTCCTCGCCTCCCTACAGTTGCCGGGTTTCCTGAGGCTCGGCCAGTGTTAGATTTAAAATGGTGGATAAGCGCGGTTGATAAATGGTGGCGACATGCAACCTCATTATGATGTTTAAACTGCCCACCTTCCTCCAATGAGTAGGCTAGCTGCTCACCCTTGTCTCTTACCCTGCTGCTGCTAAATCTGGCAGCGAGTGGGTTGAAGGCGGGTTGGGGACACGATTCAGATTTTTAACATTTAACCTCGCATCCAATCCAAATCCACCTGCCCTGGGTTAAAATTCATCCCCCATTGTAATTGGCTGCTTTTAAAATCATTGCAGCTCAGTTGCACATATCTCCCATTGTGACCGGATCTGTTTAAATGAATGAAATAAGGGCAATTATCACTTTAATCGCATAAAAAGGAAAGTACAATTCCCTAAGAGAGTTGTCGTATAGCCAGAGATTGGAGATAAGGCCTGTGTTCTTAAAATAATTTCTTGGGTTTTCCCAAAGTGTAATATTAAACCCAATGACCAAGTTGGGAAGAGTTTTTTTAATAGTTTCCTTTGCTGTGTGAACCTTGCAGTATATTCTTATTCACGAGGGAATGCCAGACAAGGCTGGGCTAATGTCGTGACACGGTTTTTTTCCATTGCCTGCCCTCTTCTAGCATGAGTTCCTGTAATATGCTATATTGTTTCAAATCAGTGAGATAAAGGTTTGACTGAATTCTCATGTATTTAGAAAAGTGTTAAAATAATTAATACTTCCTTAGATTCATTTTGAGCTTTCAACATACCTCCCTCTCGCTCCTCTCCCCTCTTTCTTGTTAGGTTTTATCGAACTGAAATGAAGCTGGGGTGATTATAATACCCTCTTCTGAAAGCACTGACTCTTGGTGGGCTACAGTTACACAAGGCTTCTGAGGGGCCCCAAGGGATGGGCAATAAATGCTGGCCCTGATCACGATGCCCACATCCCATGAATGAATAAAAAGCAACCTTTCCCTTTTCAGGGAATCCTGGATAGTAGTCAATGTTGATTTTTCTTCTCTGTTACTTTGATCAGCTGATAATAATTGTAGTGCATCTTGTCTCCCTTCGGGGGCTCCAATAACATGAGCACTGGGCCCTTTCCACTACAGCATGGCCTTGGAAGTCAAATTCTTGGCCCAGGGACGATGGTGCATGAGATGACTGATGCGGAGGAAGAGAGAACACTGTTTGGATTGGCAACCCAAACCCACCCAAACCCAGACCACCGCTCTGGTGAAATGCAGCCACAGCAGAGGGGCCTTGCATGAATTCTCCCAATTCAGACAAGAGCACGGTAGCAAAGACAAGCCTTAATTCACACATCACAAGGGAGATGGGCCATCAGAAAAAAAAACAATGGCAATAACTGTAAGAGACAGATTGCATTAGTGGGAATGGGAAGAACCGCTAAATGTAACATCCTGCATATCTGTCTCTAAATATTTCAACACTGTCCCTGTTAAGAGGGAGCAATGTTTAAAGTGAAGTACCAACTTGAATTAATTATGTGATGTAATATAAATGATTGGCAGTAGCATCAGACATTTGGTCATTATAATTTGGGACCTATCTAACTGTCCAATCATAGTTGTGCCGTTGGGCTGATGTTATCTAAATCAGAACAAGCCATGGAAAGAAAGAATCACTTGCATTTATATAGCATCTTTCATGACCTCACTTTTTATTCATTCATGGGATGTGAGCGTTGCTGGCTGGGCCAGCACTTATTGCCTATCCCTAGTTGCCCTTGAGAAGGTGGTGATGAGCTGCCTTCTTGAACAGCTGCAGTCCATGTGGTGTAAGTGCACCCACAGTGCTGCTAGGAAGGGAGTTCAAGGATTTTGACCCAGCGACAGTGAAGGAACGGCGATATATTTCTAAGTCAGGATGGTGTGTGACTTGGAGGGAAACTTCCAGGTGGTTGTGTTCCCATCTATCTGCTGCCCTTGTCCTTCTAGGTGGTAGTTGTTGTGGGTTTGGAAGGTGCTGTCTAAGGAGCCTTGGTGAGTTGCTGCAGTGCATCTTGTAGGTGGTGCACACTGCTGCAAGTGTGCATCAGTGATGGAGGGAGTGAATGTGCTTGGATGGGCTGCTTTGTCCTGCACAATGTGAAGCTTCTTGAGTGTTGTTGGAACTGCACTTTTCCAGGCAAGTGGAGAGTATTCCATCACATTCCTGACTTGTGCCTTGTAGATGGTGGGCAGGCTTTGGGGAGTCAGGAGGTGAGTTACTCACCACAGGATTCCTAGCCTCTGACCTGCTCTTGTAGCCACAGTATTTATATGGCTAGTCCAGTTCAGTTTCTGGTCAATGGTAAACCCCAGGATGTTGATAATGAGGAATTCAGTGATGATAATGCCATTGAACATCAAGGGACAATAGCTACATTCTCTCTTGTTGGAGATGATCAATGCCTGGCACTTGTGTAGCGCGAATGTTACTTGCCACTTGTCAGCCCAAGCCTGGATATTGTCCAGGTCTTGCTGCATTTGGACTGCTTCAGTAACTGAGGAGTCGTGAATGGTGCTGAACATTGTGCAATCATCAGCGAACATCCTCACTTCTGACTTTACGATGGAAGCAAGGTCATTGATGGAGCAGCTGAAGATGGTTGGGCTGAGGACACTACCATGAGGAGCCCCTGCAGTGATGTCCTAGAGCTGAGACAATTGACCTGCAACAAACACAACCATGTTCCTTTGTGCAAGGTATGACTCCAACCAGTGGAGAGTTTACCCTCTGATTCCCACTTTACAGTTAATTTTACAGTTAATGATTGTAATACGTTATTGTACTGGAGGAAACACAACAGACAATTTGTGCCCAGCAAGCTCCCACAAACAGCTATGTGATAATGACCAGATATTCTGTTCTGATGATGTTGGAAAGGATCTAGAGTCTTCCTGGTCTGTTTAGCTCAGTACCCTATCAGGTGGGAAATATTTACACTAAAGGAAGAGAGTCTATTTGCCTTCATGGTACCTTTAAGAGTTAATTACCACTGAGGCAACAGTCCCAAGAGCAGCCCTTGCCAAATCCCGAGGTCCACAAAATGGCAACAGAACAAACTTCAAATTAGAAAAATAATTGAGCTAGCTGGACTTCATGGATTAGATTTCCAGTATTTACAGGCCTAGTGGACAGTGCAACCCTGCACAGTCATTATAGGCTCCTCGTTGGTCAAGTGTGTCCAAGTAGTAAGTGATTTCAAAGGTCACACTTTTTAAAGTTAAACCTATGCTAAGAAATTTGATTATAGTGGTGGAAGAGTGCATGCTGCTGCCCCTACTCTCAGCTATTTTTGCATGATCGTGCATGCAAGGAGGATCAAAGAGTCTGGATAGCTTGGCAGCTACTGTGATGACTGTAGCATTTAATTGTTCTGTGTTTAATTATGTGAGTCTGTTTAGTATTGATGCTTACTGTGTTTGATTGGTTAAGCCTGGGTATGGACTCAGAGAAAAGTAAACAAACTGTAGAAAGAGCAGGAAGCCAGAGCTGAAGCATGGAGTAGACATTTTAAAGCGCTGTGAATAAAACCTGTTGCACACAAAGAAACTGGTGTCATCTCTGCATTGGTCTGAGATGCTTATGCCATGATATCACTATGGGGCAAGACAAGGAAGTGGGCCTCAAGAGCCAACTCAGCCAGTTTGGGGATTGAACTCATGCTTGTAGTTATTCTGCACCAACCTCTTGGCCAACTGAGTTAACTGACCCCCAACTCTGCACAAAAATATTGGTAAGCTCAATTTTAGCTCACTAAATGGGCTGAACCATAAATTCCAGTCAAGCTAATTCTGGGTGCATCCAGTCTCTCAAGCATGGTGATGAATTAAATTTTCTCATGTTCTGTTCTGTTCTGACAAGAAAAGTCCATGGCATTGGCAACCTGTACCTTCTTTGACATTTGACTGGCTTTTGGAGTTGCCGTTCAGCCAATTAGAAACCAGACTGTTTGAAATTATTCTCATCTCCAAACTGAATGGTGTGAATCAGGAGGAAGAGGGTGAAAGTACTGCACCAGCATTGAAGAACAAACCTAGATAGTCATTGTGCGAAAGGAATGAATCAGTGCAGGAATGAAAAGTAAAGAAGTGCTCAAATTGTTAGGCTGGTGTTAGGGCAGTTTTAAAGTGATAAGCCCTGACAAGTACTAATGGTGAACTGAGATGTGCATCCTCATTCGCTGCTGAAATGGCCTATTAACCTTTGACCTGAGTGGGACAGATCATTTGATTCTCAGACGGTGCTTGCTGGCTGATTTATGATGGAGAACTGTAGAACTGTAAAGAGATGACGCTGTAGATTTCAGAATTTGAGAGAGAACAATTAACGAGGCTAGAGTGTGGGAAAGTGTTTAAGAAATGTACCATGTGATCTACCATTTCATTAGATACTGAAATAGTTTAGTCTTTGTACGATTAAAACAAAACAGTACAAATTGTTAACATGTAGCTTAGAAAAACAGCTTAATGGTCATATATTATAATATCTATGCTCCCATGGGTACAGGGGATTGACACTCTATAAGTTGTTAATAATATGAAGTTACCGTATCCATCTTAAAATAACTATATTCACAATTCCTCTGCCCATGTTGAATAAAACATTAACATTCAAATGGAAAGTTCTGGATTTTTTTTTTGCTGTTCATTTCTTACAGTGAGCTGTTCAGTTTCTAGGCATATTTTATTTAAACCGGATTCTCCTCATAGCCCTCCTCCTCATCTTCTTCACCATCACCTCATCGCCAAGCATTTGCCTTCCAAGGCCACACTGTAGTTCAAAGATTTTTCAAGGCACCCCCAGGAGAGGCCATTTAACCTCTCCCCTCTGATGAAAAAGTTAAGCTGCTGCCAGTGGCAACGAAGGCATCTGATCTCAACCACAACTTGTATTGATATAGTGCTGTCAACGTAATAAAACATCCCAAGGCACTTCATACCAACATTATAAAAGAAAATTTGACAGTGAACCACATAAAGAACAGCTGACCAAAAGCTTAGTCAAAATGATAGGCTTTAAGAGGTATCTTAAGAGGAAAGAGAGGTGGAGAGTCAGAGACGTTTGTGAGCTTCGGGCCCAGCCACCAATGGCAGGGTGATTAAAATTGGGAATGCTCAAGAGGCCAAAATTAGAGGAGAACAGGGTTGGAGGACATTACCAGAGATAGGTAGAGGCAAGACCATTGATAGATTTGCAAACAAGGATGAGAATCTTAAGATTGAGGCATTGCTTAACTGGATCCAAGGTAGGTCAGTGAGCACAGGGTTAATGGGTGAATGGAACTTAGTACAAATTAGGACATGCTCAGCAGTGTTTTGGATAACCTCCAATTTACGGAGGGTAGAATGTAGGAGGCTGACCAGGAATGTACTGGAATAGTCAGTTCCAGAGGTAACAAGTAATGTATGATATAATGACAGAATGAAACAGCAAAGCAGGTGTCCACTTTGCCCATCCTGTTTTTGCCTGCTCCTTGAAAGAACTATCCCAAATAGTCCAAGTGGATCTGCCATTTTGTACTGGCCATGAGCAGCACAATCTTTCAGCTTCAACAAGCAGATTATCAATATGAATTTGCCATTGGCCTGCTTGTATTGGACCATCCTCTTACGAAGAGGAGCCACACCAAGAAAACAAAGGCTTCAATTTTTGTTCCCAGTCAAGATTGCAGGGTGGGGCATTTTTCGGTTCTGCAAACCTGACCCAGGAGAAAGAGGCTGGGAAGGTCAGATTTTTATTTCAGGATGACGGAGTTCCCTGGGGTCGGGCCGAGCCTCTGGCAAGGCTGCAGCACTGTACAGACGGCGGATGCCAGTGGAGCCGTGACTTGGAAATTGTGTTGACCCTTGATTATTTTCTATGTCGTGAAGATCCCACCCATAGTTAATATAATGCCCAATTAACCTTTCAAGGAAGCGGGATGAATTGGATAGCAATGCAAAATTGGGTTCTGTGATGTTGTTCTCTGTGTCCTCTCCAATACATGTCCGTGTATCATTATGACCAGTACCTACACAGAACCCAACTGTACTCTGAACAAGATGTTGTAAAGGATTAACATCACCTCTGGAGCATTGTATTCTACTGTTCTGGGGCTGTAGCTGGCATTATATTTCCCATTTTAATTGCTTTCCCGCATTGCGTAGACATTCAAACATGATGAGTCTATTGTCAATCCTGGGCCCCTGACAAGGGAAGGGATCAGAGGAAAATATCTCTCACTTTTCACCTGAACAAATTTGACACATATGGACGCAGGCAGAGGAATGGTGCACAGCGTAGATACTGTCACAGTTTAATGGATGAACCTGTTTCTTTACAATGGGCCAGGCAGAATTGGGTTATTGTACCGGGAGGCCTTTTTCCCTTGGCTTGGATTTAAGAGAAACAGAGGAAGCTGAGGAAAAAGTGACTTCCTGCCAAAAAGAAGTCTGTCAGTGGTGTGTCAACCCTCAATTGACTTTGAAGTACATGTGTGCATTGGAAGTTTGCTAAGAAGTCATGTTATGTTTTCTATGTTGGTCATATATTGGGCCAGTTCTGGCACTGGTTTCAGTGGTGGGATGTTAGTCTCTTCGAACGATCAAGCAAAACAAGATTTACTTGGCTCTGCCTCCCACAGTCATCACATGATTAACCCTTTCATGAACCTGAAGTAGACGGAGTCATCCAAGAACATTACACAGAAGGAGTCACTACTGGAAAACAAAGGTGTACAACAGAATGACTCTGAAGAATTGGACAAGGTGTATGTGTGAGGGTGGCCCCATTCAGGACACAGCACATTGGAGCAACAGGATGAGACACTGTGCCACTCAGTTTGGATTCATCAATGTGGGGAAGTACGGGGAGATGCCAGATGACTTCCCTCAGCAATGGCAAAAAGTATCAGAAGCAGGCATCTATCAGTCCAGACTGGCACTGAAATATATCGGGCAGAAGATCCCCTGCATGCCTACTTTCCACATTCCTCAACTGACTGTCAATGGGAGGTTTTTTGCATGATGCACCACACTCACAAATCAATCCTGAAGGCCTCACTACTATTCTGTGTTGGTACATCAATAAACTAATTATTAATAGTTGTTCAATGGCTCTGCTAAGATCTCCCACTTGCAGTGGCAAATGACTGAAGCAATGCTAAAATAGCAGAACAGGATTATGTTAGCTCCATGGCAGAGCTGATCGTGAGGAAGCAGACTGAAATCTCAATCTCAGAAATATTCATTCTCCTTTCACCCAGCAACACAGCTTTCATAAAATTCTACTTTTCACAAAGTGAGGTTTACCAGACTAATACCTGGAATGGGCGGGTTGTCTTATGAGGGAAGGTTGGACAGGCTGGGCTTGTATCTGCTGGGGTTTAGAAGAGTCAGAGGCAACTTGTTTGAAACATATACGATCCTGAAGGGACTTGACAGGGTGAATGTGGAAAGGATGTTTCCTCTTGTGGGAGAATCTAGAACTAGGGGTCACTGTTTAAAAATAGGGGTTGCTCATTTAAGACAGAGATGAGGAGAATTTTTTTCTCTCAAAGGCTCATGAGTCTTTGGAACTCTCTTCCTCAAAAGGCTGGGGAAACAGAGTCTTTGAATATTCGATCCCTTGCCTCCACCATTCAGCTTAAAAACCCTCTCTACCTCCCTAGTTAGAAAGCTCACGAGGACACTGGTTCCAGCACGGTTCAGGTGCAGACCGTCCTAACGGTTCAGGTCCCACTTTCCCCAGTACTGGTGCCAGTGCCTCACAAACCGGAACCCATTTCTCCCACTCCAGTCTTTAAGCCATTTATTCATTTCTGTAATCTTATTTGTCCTATGCCAATTTGCACGTGACTCAGGTAATAATTCAACATTTTATTACCTTTGAGGTTCTGCTTCTTAATTTGGTGCTTAGCCCGTCATACTGACTATGCAAAGCCTCCTTCCTCATCTTGCCTATGTCGTTGGTACCTACATGGACCACAACCACTGGATTCTCCCCCTCCCACTGCAAGTTCCTTTCCAGACCTGAGCAGATGTCCCAAACTCTGGCACTGGGCAGGCAACACAGCCATCTGGACTCGCTCTTTGCTATAGAGAACAGTGTCAATCCCCCTCACTATACTGTCCCCTACCACCACTACGTTCCTTTTTGCTCCTCCCACTTGAATGGCTTCCTGTGCCTCGGTGCCATGGTCAGTTTGCTCATCCACCTGCAGCCCTCACTCTCATCCAAACCTATTGGACAATTGCAGAGGCCCACATTCCTGCACTACTGCCCTCAGAGTCCCCTTACCTGCCTCATTCGCAGTCACACCCTCCTGTCCCTGGCCACTGACCAAATCAGAAGACCCTATCCCAATTGGTGTGACTGCCTCCTGGTATAAAGCATCCAGGTAATCAAATCCCTCCCTGATGCATCGCAGAGTTTGCAGCTCAGCCTCCAGCTCAATGACTCTGAGGCAAAGTTCCTCAAGCCACAAACACTTACTGCAGACGTGTTTGCTCTGGATCACAATGTTATCCAGGAGGTCTCACATGTTGCAGCCTTGACACATCACCTGTCCTGCAATCCTTGATGTGTTTTAAATGATTAATTATATTAACCACTTATTTATGTTGCTTTATTATATATTTTATTAATTTTACCACCAATTCATGAACTATTTTAAACCTTAGGGATAGAATAGAACTTACTCACTTACCAGATACCAAACAGTTAGCTCCTTTCCCTGTAAGAGAGCAAGAACCAATTCCTATGGAGTGAGAAAGATGGAATGGGAAATGAAGAACTCCTTCTTGGAACTCGCCTTTCATCAGACTCCAAATCTTCACTCAGTTAGTCGGCTGCACTCCGTTTGCCTCTGGCTCTGTACTCATCTAATTCCTCAGCGGTCTCCCACATGTTATATTTTGGAAAGCCAGCTAGTGAAGGATAGTACTGGATCTAATCTTTACTTACTCTTAGCTGAGCATTTCCAGCATCTGCAGTATTTTGTTTTTGCTTTTTTACTCAGTCTCACATTTATATACATCGAGTGAAGCATTAAAGCATTCAGCTCCGAATTCAACAATACCACGATTTCAATAAGTGGCCCCTTAAATGTGCTGAAGTGCAAACTTCAAACCATGCCAACCACCTGCATACAATTTAACACGATTAATTATAAATTAACATTCTACCCTCCATAAACTTGAGATCATCCAAAGCTCCACTGCTTGTGTCTTAACTTGGACCAGGACCCGTTCACCTATCACCACCTGTGCTCACTAACCTACATTGGCTTCCAGTTAAACAATGCCTTGATTTTAAAATTCTCATCCTTCTATTCAAATCCCTCCATGGCCCCACCCCTCCCTATTTCCCCAGCCCCACACCTTTGAGATATCTACACTGATCTAATTCCCTTGAGCGTCCCTGATTTTAATCACTCCACCATTGTTGGCTGTGCCTTCATTTGCCTAGGAGCGAAGTTCTGGAATTCCCTCCCTACACTTTCCATCTCCCTTCCTCTCCCCCTCTCTACCTCGCCTTCCTCCTATACTTCTTAAAACCTGCTTCTTTGATCAATTCTTTTATTAGCAGCCTAACATCTCCTTTTGTGTGGGTGGGTGTCATATTCCATTTTATAAAACTCCTATCAACAGGGAGATGGGATTGGGTAGTCCTTCAAGGAGCCACACAGGAACAGTGGGCCAAATAAATCTTTGAAATCCAACGCTTTTGCTACAACCTCTAATCTTGGTTAAAGTCTTTGTCCCCATTCGCTGGCTCTTTACAGACTATCTTTGGCATACAAAGATTCCAACCCAACCACTTAATCTTCCAAGGGAAATACACTTGCGACCCCAAAGGTAACAAAGCAAATTCCAGTTTATCAATCCTCCCTCACATATCCATTATTCAGTCTGCACAGTCTGCACTCCTCAGAAAACCACCCATTTTCTCCAGCAACACATTGGGGAGAATTTTCTCCCCATTGGGGGAGTTGGGCGGGAACGGGCGGGAGCGGGCATGCAGTCGCCCACGATTGGTTGCCAGCTGCCATTTTGCATGGACAAGCCAATTAAGGCCCACCCAGAAGCGCTGAGCACTCCCTGTGTGGATGGGACGATGAGGCTGAGTCAGGGCTTATGATCTTGTGGCACGGAGCTGCCTCAGCGAGATTAGTTTGGTTTTCAAAAATTTTTATAAAGAGAGAGAAAAAAAAATGTAAGACCTGTCCCTTCATGTGACAGTGTCACATGAGCTGGGACATGCCAATGAAGTTTAATTTAAAAATTTATTTAATTTATAAACCCTTCATGAAACCTTGTCACGCCCGTGGATGAGGTTTCATGATAAATGCGAAGGCCGCCTGGGCTCTTCAGCTGCCAACCTCAAGGTTGGGTGGGCAGCTCAGTTAATAACTTTAGTTAGTTTTTAAATGGCCTTAATAGGCCTTTGACAGTTCGGTGGGCGCGCAGCCGATTCCAGTGCGTGCCTGCCAAACTGAGGATCTGAATGATGCACAGTGATGTCAAGACGCGTGCCCGACGTCACCACGCATCATTTTACACGTCGGTGAGCGGGGCCCGCCCCTACTTGCCGACCTGAAGATTCTGGCCATTGTGTCTTGTGGAACAGTTCATCATCTCAGTGACTGCTTATCCCTTTGACCCCCAATTCCATGTATCAACAGTAGAATGTCTTTCAAACGAGGAGGGGAATCAGCTGAGTCCAGTGTCCGTGTTCAAATATTTTCAAGTACAGGTCACTGGTGGCGATCAGAAGTAGGATCTCTGGCTCAATCCCTGCATTTTGTTCTCCCAAGCTCAGGATTGCTGTGGCCAGCTGTATCAGGTACTTGGACTGGGACCAGCTAACTCAGCTGAATACCGGCTCCTGGTTGGCCTGTGTGGCTCGAACTACACAAGCCAGTGCTCTTCCTCATTCAGCTGTGAGGAGGGAGTGACCTGCATAACACTGCCTTAAAGAAAGGCACCAGTTCATTGCAAGGAGGGGCAAGGAAAGAAAAACAACTTAGACTTTGCTGCGGACTGGAGTTCAGCCAGCTCGCTCATAAATTATTGAGGTGCTGGAGTAAAATATATCGCTCAAAAACTTGTAAAGCATTTATAAGGAAACCGAAAGGTACATTTGGTAAAGTCCAGGACATGTTAAAATGCAAAGGAGTATTATGACAGTTTCAAAGTACCTCACAGAGATCTGCAAAGAGCACACTCTGGGTTCGTTGAAACATGAACATATCAGCACTTAGTAAAAAGCTACCACTGGACTTGTTCCTTCCCATAAACTATTTCAGGCAACTATTTTGGTAATGTACACAAGCTCAGGTGCTGAAGTGATTTAAAGCACATGGTATCCAGGAGGACTGACAGTCCTGGTTTTTCAGATAAAATATGTAGGTCCTTTCATCAGGATCAGCTATTACTGTCAGCATTGTTACTGCAATGGCTTTCCTCTGAATGGTGCAACATGTGATTAACCCTTCTTGTGCCATTGATGTTTGAACATTAGTCACAGAATCACAGAATCACACAGTGCAGAAGAGGCCCTTCGGCCCATCGAGTCTGCACTGACACGTGAGAAACACCTGACCTACCTACCTAATCCCATTTACCAGCACTTGGCCCATTGCCTTGAATGTTATGACATGCCAAGTGCTCATCCAGGTACTTGTTAAAGATGTGAGGCAACCCACCTCGACCACCCTCCCAGGCAGTGTACTCCAGACTGTCACCACTCTCTGTTTAAAAAAGTTTTTCCTCACAGCCCCCCTAAACCTCCTGCCCCTCACCTTGAACTTGTGTCTCCTTGTGACTGACCTTTCAACTAAGGGGAACAGCTGCTCCCTCTCCACCCTGTCCATGCCCCTCATAATCTTGTACACCTTGATCAGGTTGCCCCTCAGTCTTCTCTGCTCCGACGAAAACAACCCAAGTCTATCCAACCTCTCTTCATAACTAAAATGTTTCATCCCAGACAACACCCTGGTGAATCTCCTCTGCCCCCCTCCAGTGCAATCACATCCTTCCTATAATGTGGCGACCAGAACTGCACACAGTACTCCAGCTGTGGCCTCACCAAGGTTCTATACTACTTCAACATGACCTCCCTACTTTCGTAATCTGAGAAAGATTGAGAAAGGCAAGTGTCCCATATGCCTTTTTCACCACCCCACTAACATGCCCCTCCGCCTTCAGAGATCTTTGGACATACACACCAAGGTCCCTTTGTCCCTTGTAACTTCCTAGTGTCATGCCATTCATTGAATACTTCCTTGTCAAATTACTCCTTCCAAAGTGTATCACCTCATACTTTTCAGGGTTAACTTCCATCTGCCACTTATCTGCCTATTTGTAGCCTAAGACACTCAACCTCACTGTTAACCACCCGGCCAATCTTTGTGTCATCTGCAAACTTACTAATCCTGTCCCCCACATAGTGATCTATATCATTTATATAAATGATGAATAATAGGGGACCCAGCACAGATCCCTGTGGTATGCCATTGGACATTGGCTTCCAGTCACTAAAGCAGTCTTCTGTCATCACCTTCTGTCTCCTACAACTAAGCCAATTTTGAATCCACCTTATCAAATTACCCTGTATCCAATGTGCCTTCGCCTTCTTTATAAGTCTCCCATGTGGGACCTTGTCAAAGGCTTTGCTGAAATCCATATAAACTATATCAACTGCACTACCCTCATCTACACATCTGGTTGCCTCCTCAAAAAATTCAATCAAATCAATTCAAGTCATACAAAGATGGTCATTTTAACATTGGCCGACAGTGTAAGACTGGGAGTGTTGAGTTAAGTGTGTATTATAAACTTGCTTGATTTTCCATTGAAGGAATTCAAGAGGAGATCAGGGTGATGTAGAATGGAATGGTTTAGGAACACAGGTCAGGGAAGTAGAGGCAAAAACCATTGAACCATCTGACCAGCATTCAATGCTGGGACAGAGGGCTCTAAGGGCTGTATTTTCACAGAGCTAGGAAGACTCTGGGGACCTTTAAAAATAACGGGAAGGACTCGGATGTGGAAGTCCTGCCCCCCTTTCCAACAGATCTGACAGGAAGCGGGAATGAGGGGGCGGGGAGGAAATCCGAACTCAGCAAAGCTGTTTGAACTTAGTGCTGAGTTCAAATAGGTCCCATCTTTGGCCGTTGTGAGGGCCTTAACTCATAGTGTTGGAAGCCACAAATTTATGGAGTAAATGTAAATGCTCTTAAACAACGGATAAGGTCTGTATATCTGTCATAATGTAAAGTTTTTTTTTTAAATCCCCGCATTTTAAACTTTAAAAAAATCAGGCTGCAGCTTTCACTGAGAGTTTAAAAAAAGCCTCTGCTAGAGTGCCTTGATTGACAGGCATAGGTTAGAAAAAAAGTCACACCTGATTGGGCAATTTAGGGAGAGCTCTTTGTGGACATTTTCCCCAAAGGCTAATGGTTGAGTTTCAAAAGCTACAACTATCTCAGCAGGGGGCAGTTTTATTGACAACGTAATGAGGTTACTAAAGGATTATCTGTCTTTGATGTGGGTGTCTGAATAGAAGTTTCTTTTTCAGACTTTTACCATTTGAGGAGATTTAAAAGTTTTGAACGGGCTTTTTGAATATGAGTCTTTTTCAGTATCAAATGTGTAGGAGTGAGATGTGCATTAGATTATTAGAAGTTTATTTTTTTCATCTCCGCAATGCTCCTCAGTTCTACCCATAGTGGGCACTGGATGGGTGGCTATGGAGTTGGCATGGGGGGTGGGTGTGGGACATGAGTCAGCATTGATTTAGCATGGAGCGTATGAGGGGCACTGGTGGGGCTGGTGGGGGTATGAGGGGCTACGAGTGGTGAGTGTTGGAAGGCCTAACAATTTCCAGAAAAAACTAGGTCAAAGTCCTAGAGAATTGAGGTAGCCTTTCTAAACAGCCTGTTTTGGCAACCTATGCTCTGCTTCCAGAGCTGGCAAGCTCAAATCTATCCTGCACCAGCACCACCCCATAACACCCCCCATCACTACGCCGCGCACCCCCCCCCACCAACCCTGGAGCAAAAACCACATGTTTTTGGGCACATTTTACCAATCGACACTGATCCGGCTAGTCGGGATAATTCCCGACTCAAGCTACCCATCTTGGTAGCCAAAATCCAGCTCTCAGTTCTTTACTCTGGATATCCCTTTAAGGACTCTACAGCACAAGCTCCGACAGAGAAAATTAATTTAGCTATCATTTCAGGCAGCTGCTAGAGCTGCCTAAAAAAATAGGCCCCTACTAATTTAACAGAGGCTCAAAAAAATGCCCATGCAAATTGGGCACAGACCTCAGCAGTGCAAAATTGGCCATTTTTGCACCTCTTTTAAGCACATTAAATGTTGAATTTGGAATTCAATGCCTTTCCAAACTTTCATAGAAAAATGTATCAAATGTAACAAAACAAATTCCTATACATTTAGTTTAAGCTTGATTCAGTGCTCATCAAGGTGTAGTGTTACAGCTAAAAAAAGAGAACACTTTTCCACTGTGGGCATTCTGCTTTAGCATCAAGAACTCCCAGGTCAAGTACAGCACGGTTAAATATAGAGTGACTCTCTCTCTACTTCATCCCAACTTGATGGGCAGGATATTGAGATTGGCAAGTTGGAGGTGGGGCCCACTCACTGATGCATAAAATGACGCAGGATGACGTCAGGCAGAACTCCCAATGTCACCCTGCGTCATTTCAATTTTCAAGTCAGCAGGGGCATAGCCGAGTGAGCTGTGTGCCCGTCGACCTGTGAACAGCCAATTGAGGCCATTTAAAAAGTAATAACTTAAGGTTGGCGGGCAGGCCGGGAGCCCTGACAGGCTTCAGAAAAACCATGAAACCTCATCCATGGGCAGGATGAGGTTTCATGTAGGTTTTTAAAAATTTAATAAAAGTTTGAATAAAAGTGAAGGACATGTCCCAACTCACATGAGTGTCACATGAGGGGACATGTCAGGGAAATTTTATTTTTGTGCATTGACCATTTATGAATTTGGCGCTGATCACCCTGAGGCAGCACTTAGCCTCAGGGAGATGAGTGCACTCTTTCGCACGTTTGCGGAGGGAATCCCCCCACCCAAACACATAGCGCTTCCTGGCAGACATCACGCTGGGTAGGCCTTAATTGGCCTGCCCACGTAAAATGGCGGCATGCCCCCCAACGAGGGCACCAATCGGAGGCGCGCCCACTCCTGAACATCCTATCCCGATGGGGAGAAAATTCTTCTCGATGTCTCAACCTCAGAAAGGTAACCCTGACTGCACCAGTGTGACATTATACCATTTCTCACACCAACCATCGTGTTGAGTTTAGTGCCAATGATTGGATGAGTTGTGAGTTCCGTTCCGGTGAGGAAAATGAATCGGTGGAATTGGATTGGTACTGTCCAAACTTGTTTATTATAGATTGAACAGTCAGAGGAAACTTCCATCATATTAACCTGGGCTGGATTCAAACTTATTTCCTGAAGGTTAATAGTCAGACTCTACCCAACTTCTTCAACCCAAATTTGACTTTTAACCCTGTTTTTCTTTGTAGTCTAGTTTACATGAAAGTTTCTGGGATTAAGGAATAGCAATTGTTCTGCTGCATTATTATTTTAGATTAATGTGATTTTTCATAAAATTTGGAAAACGTTCCTTATACATTGTAAATGAGGAACAGAGACTTTGGGCGGGATTTCCGGGTTCTACCTGTTGCTGGGATTTTCTGGCCCAACAAAAAGTCAATGGACATTTGGCTGGGCTGTCGAATCTCCTGCGGTAGGTCCCGTCCACAATAGGGCTGGAAAATCCCAGCCTTAGTGGGTTATGGAAGCTTAGAAGGGCAATAAAGGTGGAGCACATCGGATTGGTAAACTCCAGTATCCACATCTATTGAGAATTAATCTTTATTTTCCAGTTATTCCCCCTCCTTTCTTGAATATATTGACTATTCCTGCACTAAAATTCCATAGTTGTTGCAGCCCTCTAGTACCAGAAGTGAACGTACTCTGTTCTGTGTAAGTTTAGACAGTGCCTGACGGCAGCCTATTTAAGTCTCAGGAGTTATCACAAACAAGTCCATTCCCATCGTTACTCAATGTCCAGATTTTACACCAGGCGTCACAAAATAGCAATGGGGTGCGGCAATCCTGCCTGATTCTTCCTTTCCCCGGCCCATGGGGACTGAGAGAATCGTAGCACCGCCAACCAGTGACAGAATCTCGGAGCCCCCATGATCTGCACAACCACACAAGACGATGCCTTTGCCCATTAACTCATTGGGGCAGCTCTTTTACAATGAGTCATTTATCCCCTTAGCTATACAGGCCATGTTTCTGAAATAGTGGATTCAGCAGTGCTGTTGTTTTTCCATCTTGAAGCAGTTACCCATTTCATCCCACGCTGTGTCCTTTCTCTCCAGCCCCTCATCCTCCTGGTTTACACAGCTAAAGAAGTGGAAATTGTTTTTCACAGGAAGTGATTCACAGAAAATGTCGTTACCATTTTAGCAGCTCCTTCTCTTGAGATGTGGAAAATAAAAAATGTGCTTATGTACCCCATCGAAGAAACACTTGTCTGCTGACTTGGGAATCTTTCAGTTAGCAATAAAAATTCAGTCGGATTTGGGGCAAAAAGTATCTTGTGACTATTTTCATTTGGTTTTCTGGCCAACATGCACTGACTCTTCGTACTTTCTTTCTGTCTTCAGAGATTGTTTCATTGGATGTTTAGTCTCTTGATTACAAGCCAAGCTTGTCTCTTCTATCTTCTTTTTTGCATTTCTCTTGTTATTTTTGGCTTTCCCTCTTCTGTCTTACTGTACTTTTTAATATCATTTTCATCTATTGGTTCTGTTCTCTGGTACAACATATCGCTGTTCATTCATTTCTTAGAGTACAGCACTCATGATAAATAGTAGCTGGTGCGTACTGATAGTGAGTGAGCCTTATAAAATGGTGTACAATGACCCAGCGGGAAGGCCGGGTATTTTGTGGCTTTTGATTGTGGGTTACCAGAGAGTTAATCAAGGAAGTTGAGAAAGAAAACTGAGAAAGAAAGAAACAAAGAAAACAGAAAATGATAAAGGAGAAAAACAGAAAAGGGAGCAGGAAATATTATATAACCCCTTTCATATCCTTACATACACTCCAAAGCACATGACAATCAGTAAAGTACCTTTGAAGCGTAATCACTGTTGTAATGTAGGGCAACATGTAGCTAATTAGCGGACAGCAAGCTCCTACAAACAGGGATTAAATAATCAGCAAATCATTTCTTTTAGTGATATTGTGAGATAAATATTGGCTAAATCACTATTATACTTCTTCAAATAGTGCCATGGGATCCTTTACATCCACCTGAGAGAGCAGATAGGGCCCTAGTTTACATATTGGGTTACAAAAAATATCAAATATTTGTAGTCACGAGAAGCTAAGAAGACAATTTGGGTCATGAAATCTGATCTTTCCACAAGCCACCCACACTCAGACTATGGGCTCAATCCAACTCTATTAAATCTTCTGAGGAAAGGTTGTGTATAACTGCCCCTTTACCTTCAAAGGCCAGTGAACAATCTCCTTTGTCTACACATCTCCATTATTCAACCCTGAACTAATGCTCACCCGAAAACATAACAAAAACAGAATTACCTGAAAAAACTCAGCAGGTCTGGCAGCATCGGCGGAGAAGAAAAGATTTGACGTTTCGAGTCCTCATAACCCTTCAACAGAACTGAGTGAATCTTAGGAAAGGGGTGAAATATAAGCTGGTTTAAGGTGGGTGGGGGGGGGGGTGGGGGGAGAGAGAGGTTGGGGGCGCTGGGGTGGTTGTAGGGACAAGCAAGCAGTGATAGGAGCAGATAATCAAAAGATGTCACAAACAAAATAACAAAAGAACACAGAGGTGTTGATTTTGGTGACATTATTTAAACAAATGTACTAATTAAGAATGGATGGTAGGGCACTCAAGGTACAGCTCTAGTGGGGGTGGGGTGGAAAGACTAACAGGGCATAAAAGATTTAAAAATAATGGAAATAGGTGGGAAAAGAAAAATCTATATAAATTATTGGAAAAAACAAAAGGAAGGGGGAAGAAACAGAAAGAGGGTGGGGATGGAGGAGGGAGTTCAAGATCTAAAGTTGTTGAATTCAATATTCAGTCCGGAAGGCTGTAAAGTGCCTAGTCGGAAAATGAGGTGCTGTTCCTCCAATTTGCGTTGGGCTTCACTGGAACAATGCAGCAAGCCAAGGACAGACATGTGGGCAAGAGAGCAGGGTGGAGTGTTAAAATGGCAAGTGACAGGGAGGTTTGGGTCATTCTTGTGGACAGACCGCAGGTGTTCTGCAAAGCGGTCGCCCAGTTTACGTTTGGTCTCTCCAACATAGAGGAGACCGCATTGGAAGCAACGAATGCAGTAGAGTGAGTTGGGGGAAATGCAAGTGAAATGCTGCTTCACTTGAAAGGAGTGTTTGAGCCCTTGGACGGTGAGGAGAGAGGAAGTGAAGGGGCAGGTGTTGCATATTTTGCGTGGGCATGGGGAGGTGCCATAGGTGGGGGTTGAGGAGTAGGGGGTGATGGAGGAGTGGACCAGGGTGTCCCGGAGGGAACGATCCCTACGGAATGCTGCCGGGGGGGGTGAAGGGAAGATGTGTTTGGTGGTGGTATCATGCTGGAGTTGGCGGAAATGGTGGAGGATGATCCTTTGAATGCGGAGGCTGGTGGGGTGATAAGTGAGGACAAGGGGGACCCTATCATGTTTCTGGGAGGGAGGAGAAGACGTGAGGGCGGATGCTCAGGAGATGGGCCGGACACGATTGAGGGCCCTGTCAATGACCGTGGGTGGAAAACCTTGGTTAAGGAAGAAGGAGGACATGTCGGAGGAACTGTTTTTGAAGGTAGCATCATCAGAACAGATGCGACGGAGGCGAAGGAACTGAGAGAATGGGATGGAGTCCTTACAGGAAGCGGGATGTGAGGAGTTGTAGTCGAGGTAGTTGTGGGAGTCAGTCGGCTTGTAATAGATATTGGTGGACAGTCTATCACCAGAGATTGAGACAGAGAGGTCAAGGAAGGGAAGGGAAGTGTCAGAGATGGACCATGTGAAAATGATGGAGGGGTGGAGATTGGAAGCAAAATTAATAAATTTTCCCTAGTCCCGACAAGAGCATGAAGCAGCACTGAAGTAATCATCGATGTACCAGAGAAAGAGTTGTGGAAGGGGGCCGGAGTAGGACTGGAACAAGGAATGTTCCACATACCCCATAAAGAGACAGGCATAGCTGGGGCCCATGTGGGTACCCATAGCCACACCTTTTATTTGGAGTAAGTGAGAGGAGTTGAAGGAGAAATTGTTCAGTGTGAGAACAAGTTCAGCCAGATGGAGGAGAGTAGTGGTGGATGGGGATTGTTCGGGCCTCTGTTCGAGGAAGAAGCTAAGGGACCTCAGACCATCTTGGTGGGGGATGGAGGTGTAGAGGGATTGGACGTCCATGGTGAAGAGGAAGCGGTTGGGGCCAGGGAACTGGAAATTGTTGATATGACGTAAGGTGTCAGAGGAATCACAGATGTAGGTGGGAAGGGACTGGACAAGGGGAGAGAGAAGGGAGTCAAGATAACGAGAAATGAGTTCTGTGGGGCAGGCGCAAGCTGACACGATCGGTCTACCGGGACAGTTCTGTTTGTGGATTATGGGTAGGAGGTAGAAGCGGGCCATCCGAGGTTGGGCGACTATCAGATTGGAAGCTGTGGGAGGAAGATCTCCAGAGGAGATGAGGTCAGTGACAGTCCTGGAAACAATGGCTTGATATTCAGTGGTGAGGTCATGGTCCAGGGAGAGGTAGGAGGAAGTGTCTCCGAGTTGACGCTCAGCCTCCGCGAGGTAGAGGTCAGTGCGCCAGACAACAACAGCACCACCCTTGTCAGCGGGTTTGATGACAATGCAGTAAGTTCAGAGAGAGAGAGATTTGAGTGGGTGAGAGGAGCAGAGAAATTGAGAAGACTAATGTCGCGCCGACAGTTCTCAATGAAAAGATCAAGAGAAGGTAAGAATCCAGAGGGAGGGGTCGAGGTGGAGGGAGAATATTGGAGGTGGGTAAAAAGATCCATTGAACGAGGAGAGGACTCCTGCCCAAAGAAGTGTGCACGGAGACGAAGACGACAGAAGAAGAGTTCAGCATCGTGCCGAGCCCGAAATTCATTGAGATGAGGGCGTATGGGTATGAAACTAAGACCAGAACACATTCACCCTGCGTGAGCGACACCAAAGTCATCATACCCCATAGAGTGTTTGACCATTCACAGGTTGAATAATGTGCAGCTTAATGGATATGATAATATGGTCCCTTTCAGCATTGCACAGTCACTCTCTTGGCTGCTTCTGTCATCAGCGAGCTCTAATGTGGGGAGAAAGCAGGAGTGGTTTCAATGATCAATAAAAAGAGAAGGAAATAAACTATGAATATTGCTGAAAAGAGAGAAATGTTGCCGAAGGCTTTCATCCTGCACTCATCAGGACAAATGCAAGAATGCCAAATTTCGGACACTCACAAGAATTTATACTACAGGAGAAAAAGGTGCTGATTATTTATTAAGCTGACTCTGATTGGCTGAGGCATTACTGTGGAAAAAGCAGTAGGGAAGCAAAGGCTGCACAAGCTCCAGGTGATTCAAAAAAGGCACAAGGCTTGAACATATTTCATATGTTTGCAGAGAACGGGTCCCTGCATATAAATGTCACTTCTAGCATGTGTAAATGAGCCACATTATACCTTACATTGATTGTTCAAGTAGTGACTTCTTCCAAGGGAGCAGATTAGAGCAACTAGAGCAGGAGGGGGACTACAAGTGAGACATGATCTGTGCAGAGAAAGGCGATCAGCAGTAAAGGTAATTACGGAGGACGCAATATATACTAAAAATATAGCTTGTCGCATTTAATATTGTGGGAGGAGCAGCTCAGCAAAAACATGTAACTTAATAAAACAAGCTTGAGAAAGGAAGAAAGATAAATCTCCACCATTATCAGTTCCCATTATGCTAATAGTCTGCACTGCAAATGGATGAGATGGTTGCATTGTGCCCACTAGACTGGGAGGGAAATTGGCGAGAAAGGGTAAATTTAGGTGGGGCAATTCAAACGTTACCATTTTTCTGACTGATGATTTAACATTAAATATGAAGCTATTCCAAGCTCATGACACTATAGGGCAGAGAATCAGAACCCAACCAAATTAAATGTTCAATGGAATCCCCCCAGGCCAGAATTAGATGATGCGTCTTCACTTTATAATTTGTTAATCATTGCCCCTTAATTCAATTTTCTTCCCTTTCCAGCAAAAAAGAAATCGTGGCCAGAATTTTACAGCCCTGTCACAATGCAGAAGAAGCTGGAAAACGCAACGAGCCATTCTAAACTCCACTGACTTCGGCGGGAACGTAAAATCCTGTTGCCGTAACTTTCTGCCTCATGTTAAAATTCTCCATGATTCCAGCAAATTGAATATTCCAGGTGGAGAACTTTCCCCATGTCAGGCAAGCCGAGTGAGGGCGGGCGCGGACCTGATCGCTGCCTGTGATCAGGTCCCTGCCACCATTTTATGTGGGCGGGCCAATTAAGACCCACCCAGCACATTTCCCAACTCCCGAGGATAGCAGGAGTGAGTGGGCAGCAGCAGGAGTAATTCCTTACTTATGCAGGTGGACAGGAACCCATGATGTTATGAGTGAGTTGTGTGACATTGAGCTTTATTGACAAGGGCCTTAGTTAATGTTCCTACCCAGGCAGATTTAGCACTCAGGTATCAAGTATCGAGCCTGCAGCCCTGGCGTGTGTTGAAGGGCCATCTATGATGTTCTAGCTGAAGGTTCTTTGGATTAAAGCCTCCCGGGTGTTCCTGCCTCCCTGGAGTATGCCTGGGTCAGCGTCTACCCCCTCAGTGTTCTCCTGTGCATGCTCATCCTTGGACTCACTGCTGGACTCAACGTGTGTAGCCGGAGCAACTGTGTCTACATCTTCCTCGTCCACTGCATTGCCCCTTTCCAGTGCTAGATTGTGGAGAGCGCAGCATGCAACCACTATCAGCAACACATGATCTGGGGGGTACTGGAGTGCGCCCTTGAACGGTCCAGGTATCGGATGCACATCTTGAGAAGACCAATGGTTCTCTCCACCACAGTCCTTGTGGAGCCGTAGCTCCTATTGTACCGCTGCTCAGGCTTCTGTTCTTGGTTGGCAGAGAGGCATCATGAACCACCTTCTGAGGGATAGCCCTTGTCACCCAGCAACAATCCATCCAGCCGGGCTTGAGCACTGAAGAGCATTGGCACCTGGAAGTGTCTCAGGATGTAAACGTCGTGGGAGCTGCCTGGGTACCTTGCAGAAGGTACTTGCAGAATCTGCATCCTGTGATCACACACTATCTGCACGTTCATGGAGTGGAAGCCCTTCCTGTTGATGAAGGCACAGAGCTCACTCGCTGGCACTTGATGGCCACATGTGTGAGTCAATTGCACCTTGGACGTGGGGGAAGCCAGCAATCGCTGCGAAGCCTCTAGCCTGCTGTGTCTGGCTGGCCTCATCCCAGCGGTAGTGGATGAAGGTCAATGCATGCCTGAACAGAGCGTCTGTCACCTGCTTAACACAAATGTGGACAGCTGACTGGGAAAAACCACAGAGATCACCCACCGACCCCTGGAATGAGCATATAAATTGATGCCAGCTGTGACCTCTCGTGCCACTGGCAAGAGGTGTCCACCCACACAGTTGGCACAGATCTCAGAGCCTCTCATCTGACAGAGAGTGATGAATCTTTGCAATTCTCTGTCCTGGTGGGCTGTGGAGGCCCAGTCATTGAGTTTGTTCAAGACAGAAATTGACAGATTTTTAGATGTTAAAGGCATCAAGGGATATGGCGATTGTATGGGAAAATGGCATTGGGCAGTAGAAGATCAGCCATGATGTTACTGAATGGTGGGGAGGCCAAATGGACCACTCCTGCTCCTATTTCCCATCTTCCTATGTTCCCAATGCTGAGAAGCCAGGACTGGCAGGTAAACCTGGGTCTTGGGGAGAGTGGGAATGAGGGGGATTAGGGTGTGGAGTGGTGGGGGGGTGGGGGACAGAGTTCAAGAATCCAGGGGAGGGTTAAAGAGGGGGGCGACCTTGGGAGGCTCTTCCAATGAGTTGAGCAGGCCCCCAAAGGATGTTTCATCCCCTTGCCTGCCACCAGCTCCTGGGCTTCTCTCATGGCATGGGCCTCCCCTCACTGTGGGGGCAGGATGAAAATTGGCCCAAAGGCAGGCAGGTTATTTGATGCATGCCCCGCCCCCGTTAAATTCCGGACAGGGGTGGGTGGATAGGTGGCCGGAACGTTTTTACATAGCTCCCACCTTCAAACCAGCCAGCGGGGGGAGAGTAAAACCCAGTCCTTTGTGTGTCAGAGGTGCTAGTTTTTGTTGGGTTGAGAATGAAAGCTGACTTTTCATAACACAGGGAAAATACTTACACTAACTTTTAAAAAATAGATATCCTGACACTTGAAGATAGATGAGGAAAGTCTTATGTGTTTATTTCAGCACTGGCCAATCAACAAAACTGGCACACGCACTCTGTACCAAGTTATTAGCAGTATAAAATTAATGGGTGTCCGAACTTTGCTCTTACTGTTTATTTGTGATTCCATTTTCAGAACTTTAGGCACCAGATGATAACCAAAAATGAGCAAATAGAGAAGAATGTATACCTGAGAGTGGGTTACATTTTAATCCCAGGGTTTAGATGGTTTATGTAGAGAGTCATAACTCAGCTCAGGATACAAGCTAGAATTCAATCATAAGGTTCAGCAGATTAATATACAGAGATAGGGAGAAATGATTTACAGGCTGGAACCTATTCAAGGGACTTTGGTTTAAGGAGAATAAAAGACCAATAGCCTCATTCAGTTCACATTTCTGTCCTTAGCCTGCTGAAGTGTTCCAATGAAGCTTAATACAAGCTTGAGGAATAGCACCTCGCCTTCTGATTCGGCATTTTACAGCCTTCTGGCCTCAACATTGAGTTCAACAATTTCAGACCACGAACTCTGACCCCCATTTTGATTCTCATTTTTTTTTTGGCCATGTGCTGGTTTGAATCTGTTTTTGATGCTTTTGCTTTTGGACGGAGCTGTTCATTATTCTGCCATTCACACTCACTCTGGACAAGTGGTTTGTTTCTTCTCTATAGCCATTACCACTCCTTTTGCCTTTTGTTCCATGGAGTTTTTGTGATTTAATCTCTCCACCTTCTACCCTATTCTGGACCTTCCCTTTTGTTCTTCCTGTCCATCCTCCTTTTAACAAGATAAAACCCATCACATTTCTACTTTCTTTCAGTTCTGAAGAAGTCATATTTGACTCAAAACATTAACTCTGTTTCTCTCTCCACAGACGCTGCCAGACTTGCTGAGGATTTCCCGCATTTTTTGTTTTTATTTATTCAGTCTGTTCCTTCCAAACCCTTCTCATTTATGTCAGCATCTCCAGTTATGCTATTTGGGTTTTGCTCTGTGGATCTAGAAGCAAGACTCTTAGGATTTCACTATTACACTCTCGGGGATGACAAGAAATGTTTAGAGTGAGATTTATGATCATAACTAGACAAATTGCAGACCCATTTAAACAAATGGAGCTATGTTTACTTTTAAGAGTGACATGTATCAAAATAAATTACATCTTTAAAGCAATATGAGTATCACTGCCATTAAGTCCAGTCATTATTTGGGTTTAAACCTCTAACCTGGCTTATTGCTGAAACGCCTGGGCCTGATGTAAAATACTATATAGGCTTCAGCCCAGGCTCTAGTCCTACTATATTATACTGTAAGGGCTTGGGTCGAAACTTCTAAACTTTGTCTATTGTGCTGTATAGACACAGGCCAAAAGCACTAGGCCTCATCTATAATACTTCACAAGTTTAGATACAAACTCATACTTAATGAGAAGTGTGAAGATCATCTTGAGTGGCAACGTAACATAGGGGGATAGTGAATCAGCGACCTGCTTTACACCACACTTTCTTTTCCCCTAAGTTGTTTTACTTGACACCTTTTTGAATAAATCATTTTTTTAGCTTTTAGTGCACTAGCTGATAACTTATTGCGTTAACTAATAACCCTCTGGATGAGGGCTATAATAATTATGGCTTTATTTAGTGTGCAAAGTACCTTTAAGAAGAATACTTGTTAAGGAAGATCACATGATCTGTAGTAGCCAATAGGAGAGTAGTGCGGGCTGCCTCCACTGTCAATGCAGAGATGGAGTTGAAGTTGAACATTTAATTGCTGCTGAGTATATTGTAAATAAACTTAATATTCCGCCCAAGAAGTGTCTGCAGATCAACTCTTCCTTTAATAGTGCAACCTGGCCACCCCACAACAAACTGGCGATGAGGATAAAACAGGGTTGAACAGAAGAAATCAAGGTCAAAAGAAAGGAAGATATACTCACCAGGTATGCTGTTGCTTTACGTTAAAGAAGAAATGGTCCTTGCACCAAATGGCTGAGAAATTTCCTGGAGCACTCCCGGCATTGAAAGAATAATACCGAGGCTGCAGGACCCCTGAATGAGACTCTACTGGACGGGTGAGCAAAACATTGGAGAAGAGCGAGAATCTGTACTTATATTGTGGAGTGGGCGGCAGTCCTGCAGGCTCAGTAGGTTGGAGAAACTGGCACACAGCTTGCAAATTTAAAAAAGGGGCAATCAGAATGGAGAGCAGAGCTGCAGTTTTAAACTTAAACAAAACAAAATGGCCCAATTGCACCCCCAGAAGTGTGGGATGTCCAACATCAAAAGATGGGGTAAAAGGGGAAAACCCTGCAGAATTGCCCAGAAAATGGGAGAAGAAATCATTGCTGTGTTTTATTTTCTGAGTGGGAGCGAGGTTTTACAAGGTTGCAGGAGAAGCAGGCCCGCAATCGCTGGGATCCCACCAAAACTAAAAAAGCAGGGCAAATGCAAACGCAGCACAGAAAAAGCCACAACTGCAGAGACAGCCTGAATAAAACAACGGTGACTGCTCTTAAAACGGCAATACATTTACTGTGGTAAGCACAAGAAAAATGGCTATGGACAGAAAATTAGAAGAGACCCCAGAGAGGGGCAACTCTGCAGAAGGCAACAAGAGACCCCAGAGAAAGGACAGCTCTATGGAAGGCAACAAGAGACCCCAGAGAGAGGGCAACTCTGCCAAGAGCAACAGGAGACCCCAGAGGGAGTGCAACAAGAAATTAAATAGTTGAAAGAACAGTTGATTGTCCTTCAATATCAAATGCAAAAGGAATGTGTCATCATTCAGTAACATGAGGAAATGAAAACTGTCTTAAATAGTAGAGTGGATGCACAGCAGAAGAAACTCGAAGAGGGCTCAGGAGAAGGCCTGGTAATTGGAGAGGGCTCACAAGGAGCCCTGGGAGTCATGTATAGCTGGATACAGCCAGGAGACAGGAGTTCAGATAAACTCCAAGGCAGTACCTGCTCTATGAAGCTAGCTGTCTAGCAAAGAGCTGAAGAATCAGCTAAATGAAGTCAAAGAGGCTTTGAAAGCAAAAGTCACAGAATTTCCCAAGAAGCAGACAAATAATGAAATTTTGAGAGACTCAGCCACTAACCTCAGACAAGCCGAGCTTGCATCTGAGAGAAGTGTGGCCAGTAGTGAAGTCAAAAAGAAGGCCAAGATTAAAGCCTATGCTAGAAAGAAGAAGACATGTAGCAAGAAGGTACAGAAATATGAACAGGGCCTCCACCCAGTTGAGGAGAAAGTGAGAGCCATAAGAGAGGCAACCGCACCGAAGAATGACTCAGAGGTCAAATCATTCCTAGGAATGATCAACTATTGTGGGCAGTTCTTATCCAATTTGCCTACAGTGCTGGCCCCCCTGCATTCTCTACTCAAAAGGAACCAACGTTGGTCTTGGGAGGCGTGCCAGAAAGAAGCTTTCATAAAGGTGAAACAATTCTTACACTCGTCCAATCTATTAGTGCATCATGACCAGACGAAAAAATTGGTGCTGATATGTGATGCATCTTCCCTTGGAGTGGGAGCAATGCTCTCTCACCAGATGGACAACGGCACAGAACGGCCAGTAGGTTACATATCAAGAACACTCACCACAGTGGAAAAGGGATACTCGCAGATAGAAAAAGGCCTGTCCATCATCTTTGGTGTCAAGAAATTACATCAGTATGTACATGGATGCCACTTTTCAATCATTTCTGAGCACAAACCGTGCTAGGATTGTTTGGTGAGGACAAGGCTATATCACCCATAGCTCAGCAAGAATATAACGATGGGCTTTAATTCTGGCAGCTCACGAATACACTTTCGTACTTAGGCCTGGCAATCAAATCGCAAACTCCGTGCCCTTAGTCA